>NC_080097.1:2457916-3058333 GCF_950005125.1 Chionomys nivalis
GAAGCGATGAAGATAAACAGAAACCGAAGTCTCCCATACACTGCAGACCACACTCTGACACCATCAGCAGGTCCCCAGGACAAGGGCTTTCCAGGCTGCTACTTCTAGTGACCTTTGTTACTAACCCGCCCTCGGCTCCTCTGCTCTCCCCATGAGCGGGGCTGGGAATCTCACCCTATGACTGCTCACTACACTTTGATTGCACACTGACTGGCCTGACTCTTACACAGGCTATACCCTCTACCAGGGCTCAGACTCTGTTCTGTTCTGTGCAGGCCTGGCACATTAAATCCTTGGGAAACAGCCACTGCATGGATGAGTGGACAAGGACACAACGAAGCACACCGCACTGCCATGCTACATGGGGCTCTCTCAGCGGAGATACAGTCAGTTCCAACCTGTAACACTAGGGAGTGGGCTAGCAGTGGAGATACACAGTCAGTTACAACCTGTAACACTAGGGAGTGGGTTAGCAGCGGAGATACAGTCAGTTACAACCTGTAACACTAGGGAGTGGGTTAGCAGCGGAGATACACAGTCAGTTACAACCTTTAACACTAGGGAGTGGGCTAGCAGCGGAGATACAGTCAGTTACAACCTGTAACACTAGGGAGTGGGCTAGCAGCGGAGATACACAGTCAGTTACAACCTGTAACACTAGGGAGTGGGCTAGCAGCGGAGATACAGTCAGTTACAACCTGTAACACTAGGGAGTGGGCTAGCAGCGGAGATACAGTCAGTTACAACCTGTAACACTAGGGAGTGGGCTAGCAGAGCAGGTGGGATGCAAGGGTAGGAGGGCTGGAGGAAGGAGCCTCACAAAGTAGAGGCTGAAACAGGCTCAGAGCGCAGCAGTAACTGCAGGTCTCCACGCAGCTCCCACAGCTCCGAGGGAAATGCAGCCTACCCAGTAAGGATTCACTTGTCAGCATGCAGCAGTCCTGGGAGGGGCCAGGTGAACAGATCCACAGAGCTCAGCTGAGTTGACAGATACCCAGGCAGCACCCGGGATGGCGCAAGGCAGCCCACCCGCCTGGGCACTGATAGTAAGTTACTAGCTTAGAGGAGGGAAATACTGTCCAAGGCCACTGCTCAGCAGGAGCTTCTAGGCAAAAACACAGGGGAGAAAAGAAGGAGGGCTGCCTCCTTCACCATACATTTAAACCAGCAATGCATTCTTTACGTGGCCAAGAAATGGGAGGCATAGTACAAGGCACAGAATAAATCCCCATCTGAAAAAAACAAAACAAAATCCAGTCCACTGGCAGTATCTTGAGGCCATGAAGCTTCAGAGAAAACCCCAGAAGGCTGTGTGTCGAGCGCCAGCCTCTCTTCCTGTGCATTCAGCATAGGCTCTGTCTGCTCCGCAGGCTGGGCAGGTGTCAGATCAGTGGCGTAGGAGGAAAAGGGTGACCACTGACCCAGAATCCCACAGGGCTGTGATGGCTCTCAGTTTCAGTTTTTCTATGGTTCATCTTGCTGACCCATTTTTGACTGAGAGCCTTCAGACTGCCTGGGTTTTCCAGCAGGTCCCATGGTGGCTGGATAGGAGCTCTACATTCTGCTGCTCAGGGGATGGCATTTCTGGTGACATCGCCATCCTCAGCCATCTCTCTCTTTCCTCTCTTGTGGTCATGAGCCTTGCTCCTTTCCTTGGGTTGGCAAGGCTAGAGCCACAGCAATGTTTCTGGAGAATGACCTGGGGACAAGGGGACACCAAGGAGGAGTACAGTGGCACGGGAAACCTATAGCCCCGAATGGGGCTCAGCAGTCCTTGCAAAGGACTCTTCAGCCAGCACTGAGCCTGCAGACAGATGGCCCAGGTCTGCTCCTGAAAGAATTGAGACACCATCATGGCTTGCTCTCCCGAGACAGGAACCACTTTCACGCTTCAACATCAGCTGCAAACTCTGCTGTAAATATTTTCTCTTTGATTCAGCAAACAGGAGATCTGGCAAATCCTATGTGGGGGGCCACAGGGGTGGCAGGGGCACCCTGGAAGAAGAGGGCTAAGGTTCTATTTCAGCTTCTGTGGTCACCTTGGCCACAGGCTTTGGAGACTTGGGCTCCTATGACTACACGCCAAGTCTCTCTCAGGAGGTTGTGATAACTGAGGATGCTAACGCCTACCCGTGACTAAGCCACACAGCAAGTGCACTTCTGGTTTGTTTGTTTCAGCCACCAAGGAGGTGGTACAGTGACGTGTGTGTGTGTGTGTGCGTGTGTGTGTGAGTGCGCGTGTGTAAGAGAGAGGGAGCACATGTGGGGTGGGGTGTGTATATGTTGTATGCGTGTGTGGATTGTGAGCATCCTGGGTGTGTGTGTATGTGTGTGTGTGTATGTTGTGTGTGGAGCGGGGATTAGGGGGCTCTACAGCCCCAGTCTTGACTGGAGAATCTCTTGCACAGGCAGATTACACTGCTTCCTAGGTCGAAGGTATCTTTCCCCTCTTGATTTGACTTTAGTGCTCATGAACACCACACACAAGTGTAGGGCGCACAAGGTAAGGTCTCACACATGCTTTCCAGAAAAACTAGGAACGAAAGCACATTGTCCAGCAGAGGCAGAGTTCCACTCCTGCCCAGTACCTCCTTCTTTCATTTTTTTTGCCTGCCAAGTTTTTGATCGTTTTTTTTTCCTGCCTAACTTTAGTTCTATACAGAAATTAGTACATGTTAAGTCAGAACTAGAATTACCCCTGGCACTTGGAACTGGTACATGTTTTGACAGAAAAAGAGGTGACTTTGTTGAAAATGAGAGAATGACTCAAGATTTCATCTCTATTTACATCTCCCCCCTGAGATGCCATCCATTTTCATGTCTTCAGCAATCGGCTCTCATGCCTGACTTCGGTAAACACTCTGCCAGGGTGAACATGAGCTTTCCACTCTAACGGCAGCCAAGCTCCTGCAGTCCTTGGTGGCTCTTCTAGGCTCAGCTCTACGTGTATCTCACTCAAGGATGACAGCTCTTCCTTTATGGGGTCTGCCACGACCTGTGTCTTTGCTGTACCGTTCTGAGGTTATACCATTGGCTTCTTGATGACACGCTGCTATTCACACTTTCTCCAGTGTAATCTGCACACCACTGTGGGCGACTGCACACAAGCCTCCCACAGCAGCAGCAGCACAGTGGAAAAAAACTCTGTCATGATGTCTGAAACATCCGTCCTGTTTTAATGGTCCAAACCAATCCTGTCTTAAAGTATTTCTTGCCACTTCTCAGAACTCTCCTCACGTAGTATGCCATCTCTTCATGCAGACCTGTGTTTACACAAGTGATCTGATCCCTTGGAATATGTGTCCCAATTTTCTTGGGGCTTTCCCCCCTTTTCTGCACAGGCCCAATTTTTATTTCATGTCCACATCAGTTTCACTCACCGAAGTCCTGCTTCCTTTCCTCTGGCAGGCTCCGTGGGACACAGTCACGGTACCAGTTCCACACAGAGTAAATCCTGGAGTTTGGGTTTCCACTGGACACAGTGGCAAGCTGAACTAGATGGTTCTAAAGCCAAATGAGTACATCTTCTTCCCTGGACTAGTGAGCATCTTGGAAGCTGAGCAGTGTTCTCCCTGTTGGAGCAGAGCCTCCATCCCTGCAGAGTGGCTGTGGACAGAGCTCCTAGTCCCCCATCCCCCACTCTCCTGAGCTCCTTTGGCAGCATTGAACCATGAGGGATCCGAGGGAGAAACAAGCCCCTTGGGTGTCAATCTTCTAGAGTCAGAGCCGTGGGTGCTGTCCTCCCAAGGAAGGCAGATGGAGAAGGGAGTGTCACTCTCATTTAAGGGATATGCTGAACCACAAAGCATGGGCACACAGTCTGGGCAAAGGGCGGCATACACACATGGAGCTCATGACTTCATTAGGAAGATCTTGGCAAACCTTGGTTGGCCAACACGTGTTACGATCTCTGGAAAGAGGGCATGGCTCACATCTGGAAATTACGGGCTTCTGGCACCTGCTGAGGGCTCGGAATGCTGGGTGCGAGGGGAGACTCCGTGAAAGCCCAGGCTTCTCAAGATAAAGGAGTTCCAGTGCATTCTGTCTTTGCTACCAAGAAGAGAAGGGCTGATCGCTCTAGTCTATCCACATCTAACATGACGCTTCCTGTTCCATCTCTACTCTCATTTGGGGTTCTAAAAAGTAACAAAAAAGTGAGCCGAGGAAGAAAAGCCAACAGAGAATTAGAGTTGATTATAATTTTTGGACCTTCAAAGAAAATCACCGTCACTGACCTACCCCCTTAAACACCATGAGACTGTGTAGTGCTCCCCTTTCTCACCAAGACACCAGAACAGAATGGAAAATAGAAAAGATTTTCACAGATGTCACTTAATGAGTCAGGCTTGGAAAAGTGTTAGAGTTTGACTGATCCTATCTCTGGGGCTGAATCTCGTCAGCAAGGCCAGCAAGAGCAGTGACAAAGCAGGCAGACAGCCGCCATCCGCAGCAGGCAGACCGCCATCAGCAGCTTTCAGCTTCGCCTTCACCCAGAACAGCACTTGCGTCTCGTTTTCACTTAATTGCAGATTTTTATCGACTGAGCTCTAGTGACTTATCCCACATCTGACACGACACACTCACACACTCACGGGAGAAGAGTCATAAAGGAACCGGCTCTGGCTGGTTAGGCTTTGTTGACAAAGAAGCACAATAATTTGATGAGAATTATTTTCAAATCAAATCACATCAAAAAGTGAAAGAGCACAGCCAAGTGCAGAGATGCGTGTGGGCCAGCCTGCGTGGCATCGCCCAAACTCGGGCCTCCGTGGTCTGTTCCCATCAGGTCCCAGCGGGGACGTGAAATGTCCGCATGGATAGAGGCGCCACCGCCACCTCTGCCTGATGATGACACGACACTTTATTGTGACTGTCTCTTTCTCTGTCACATCAAGGCCAGGACACAGTGCCTGGCTCACAGCTAGCATACAGAGTAATGTGCTCTGTATGGAGTTTTGCACACACACACACACACACAGTTTGTTCTCCCCCAACCCCTCTATCCGGCCCCCGTCCTCCCCACAGCTACTACACTCCTCTGCTTTCCTGTCTCGTGTATCCACTGCTCTGGACACAGAATTTCCACTTGGATGCTAACAATGCTCTGTAGCTGGCTGTGGTGGTATTATGTAATTCTGTGAATGAAAATTAGTGACTTGCACACTTCACGTGAATTACTCAACAGAATACTTTCCTATACCAGAAACATTTATTAATAACAAATACTTAATTAGTGAAAAGGCCTTTCATACTGTGCATGGCAGGTATGAGTCATGCTGCAGGTTGGGAGGCACCTGACAACCCTTTCTGCGGGTGGAGGAGGAGAGAAACAATCTTCACAGCCACAAACTCTTATTCGGGGTAGGTGAGAGAGTAGCTAATGTGCTTCAAGCCAGTACTGAGGAGCTCACTACACTGCACGTGTGAACGGTGGTTAGATGCTGGGGGCGGGGGCATTGACACCTGTCCTTGCATGAATAATGACTACTTATCAACAAAACAGGCAGACGGGCACTCAGGAAGTCCTGGGCAGTCCAATGCACGCAGCAGGGGAAACGCTGACCCCAGAAGCCCCAAGTCTCCAGGAGGCTATACCAAGCACTGTGCCTTCACACAGGGTTCACTTGAACCCCGCTCCTACAGGACACCTGAGGGTGAGGTTCAGCCAAGTGTGTGTTGTGATACACGGGATCACCAGGGAACAGGAAAATGGTTCACAGGAGTGAACAAAATGCAGGGAACCCAGGTTTTCCATGAAGAGTAAACTGAAAGGTGCTAGCTGCACGCCTCTAGGGCAGGCATCACACACTGAGAGGGTGACGGCCGTGCAGAACGTACTTACCCTCCGAGAAGAGGCAAAAATGAGGCCATTCTGTAGGGACATAAAGATTGCTCAGCTCTGAACTGTACAACAAAAGGCGGCCTGGTGTACAGGTGATATTATGTTTAGCTTTGTTCTAGAAGTTGAAGCTTTTAAGGGCGACAGGTTAGCTCCCAGGTCTGGACCATGTCTCAGGCATCCTGAGAGGTACAGAATGTGTGCCCACGTCATGGCAGTGACCTAAACTCCAGAGATCTTCTGATCCCTCGGAAACTCTTAGGCTATTCTTTATCCCCATGACAACCATTAGACTGTGTGCGGCTCACCCTGTCTACCCAGAGCTGTCTCCCTAAATGCTTTTTTTTTTTCTTTTCATTTTATGACTGTGCTCCATACTGTGAGCATATAGGTTACTCAGAAAAGCTACAAACTGTTTTGGCCTCAACACAATCCCACACGAGTCAACACAGCACTCCTAATGGCAGATGCATGGGGGTAGGGAAGGGGCTCTCTCAGCCCCGAAGCCATTCTAACACTATTCACGGCAGTGAGAACACCACTAGATTCAGCCACACCATGCTGCCCGACCTGACGCCAGACCAAGCCCTACACTGCACCTGTACTTCTGACTGACTGCAGAGCAACCGAGCCCCGCGACCCCTCCTCTTGATACTCAGGGAAAATAAATCTACCCGTTTATTGTGACGGCTACAGATGACCAGGCAGATGGAAGAGACGCACGCGGCACAGCACGGGAGGCTGTGGGCTCTCTCTGGGCGCCACCCTCTAGAAACCTCCATGTGTTCCGCTATGTAGAAACTACTTAAAACTTAGTCCCTGTGAGTTTTTGGTTAGGTCATGAAGGCATGACTGATTAAATCAACGACCATTGCTGATCAGCCCATCCCTCAGCCCTTCTTCCCATGGGAAAGCTAGGTGTTGTCTAAAAGTTCTTGCCCTCTCATCACAAAGTCAGTTCTCCTGGCTGGATCTCTACCAAGAAGAGCACCATGGGGCCGGGCAGGAGCTAGCTACTCAGACACCCCCACTTCACAGCCCAGGCAGCCTCTAACCTGTGACTGTCCTACATCTGCCTCTGGAGTGCTGGGATTGCAGGCGGACAGCTGTGGTCGCCACCCCTGACCCATTACTGTCAGCTCCTTACAGCAGTCTCAGTTCCCACAGTGTTTGGGGACCCTAGTCTTTTTCTCTTGGGGCCCTGGCACCCCAAATGATGACCTCTTCCAGATTCCTTCAAGCACCCTAGACTGCAGGGACGCTGAGCCTCGGGGGCACACGGTCTGGCAGGACCCTCCCCCACCACTGCTTCACCTTCAGCGGCTGCGGACTGGGGGAGGCAGGACATGTCCTGCACACTCACGGGGCACTGTGCTCACTGCACTAGAGTCCAGAAAGGCACAAATGGGTAAAACTGTCTTCTTTCCTTCAAGAGCTCACGTCCAGCAGGGACTAACACGACAGCCCATGGCTGGCAAGGTGGTGCAAGGACGGGCAGAGCAGTCGGATTTCTGAGTCTGTAACTAGCCTGGTTTACACAATGAGTTCCAGGATAGTCAGAGTTACATAGTGAGACCCCCACCTCCATATAAACACTGGCCCTGGCAGCAGCAAGCAGACACTATAGGAAAGTGACTGTGCCCTACTGGAGCCAGCAGCTGTGTCAGCACAGAGACGTGAGGCTGGGAGAACAGAGCTAACGTGTCAGTGTTGCTGAGTGAACTGATGACAGACACACATCACAGACAGACACATTAAATAGTAAGGCCAGTTTTTTAACTCAACTAGCCCAGGGGAAAAGCATAACTACTTGCGGGAGGGTCGGAGCACACCTGGAGCGTCACCACGTCTGGGCTTCCTGAATACAAGGCTCCTGATACTGACTCTGTCCAGTCATCGGTCTCCAACCCCAGATGAGGAAAGTCCTGGAGAGACGACAAAAATCTGCAAGAGCAGCACAGCTGAGGAGCAATGCTCTCAGGAATGTGAGGTCACCGCCAGTAATGCTTGCGGGAACGTGAGGTCACCGCCAGTAACGCTTGTGGGAACGTGAGGTCACCATCAGCAATGCTTGTGGGAACGTGAGGTCACCGCCAGCAATGCTCGCGGAAACGTGAGGTCACCGTCACGTTGCTACGGCAGATGTGAGCATGGGCTATCTCACACCAAGGCACGGGTTGCATGGTGCTTCTCAGTGTCCTGCCACAGTCCCCTCCTCCCCCCCAGTGCCTCCCTCCTGCGGAAGCTCTTTTGTCAGAGTGAACACCTGCTCTTCCTGAACTTCCTGCTTTCTTCCTGGCTGCTCTGTTAGCCTAAACATGAGCTTGGTCTGTCTGTCATGACTTGTTTTCAGCTTGTCCTTGCAGGACAGGCGTGTGCCTTACCAACTCCGACTGTTAAGCTGGCATCAACATTCGAAGTAACCCTGTCTATATTTACAGCACACACATTTACTCATCAGTTCCCCAAATATTTGCTAAGCTCCTATTAGTGCCCTGTTATCTGTGCACTGGGGAAGCAGACAGCCTGCTCTCTGCATCCCATCACATTGCATAGGTGAGCTGGTCCCTGGTGAGAGCTGGGCTAAGTGTTAGGCAAAGAAACTAGGACCCAGTGGGAGACGGAAAAGGCTTCCCAGAGACATAACTATTTGCCAGGAAAACTGGAGAGTGGAACCAGGCAGGCAAAAAACCCAACAACAAACACAATTTTCCCTGTGCGGCAGAGCTGGGTGGCCGCGGGAGGCGAGAGCTCTGATGAACTGCAAAGAGCTCAGCAAGGCTTGCGGTGCACTGTGGGAAGGAGGCAGGGGCCGTGTGTAAACTACCCTAACAGCTAAGAAGAACCCCTGAAAGATTTCAAGGGGAGCGATGTTTCAGAGACCACTGATGGAGCAAACAACGGGGCAGACACTGCCGTCGGAGCAGGCATGAACTCGGGTGGTGGCAATGATAGGGGCAGGAACAACCAACGGATGTAAAGGAGACCTGACATCTCACTTGAGCAGGGGCAAGGGGTGGAGGGGTGGAGTGCTGGGCCGCTGCAGACAGGAGCAGGGAGCCAGGACAGCCTGTGGGCTGAAGATGGTGGGACTGAGAAGGGGCAGCGAGTGCAGCAGCAATGTGTTTCTGGGAGACCCCAGGGCACAAGAGCACGAGTCCATTTGGGGGAGAGGGAAGGCCATCCCATAGATATAAACTGGGTCCAGGAACTTCAACGGCATGGCCTTGGGGCTTTGGCCCAGTGGTTAACTGCTTGGGTGGCCTTGTGTGGCCTTGAAAGCAGCCCACTGAGTAAGGGGAGAGCTCCAGATAGACGGGCACATTTCCAAGAGCAGGACTGAACTGGGTGGGGCCAGGGGCAAGTGGTTGGCATAGCACATGGTGTCCTTGCTAGTAATACGTGAAGCACGCCAGTCTGCAAGTGAGGTAGCTAGCCCTGCAGCAAGCTGGCTGACCTGAAGCCCCACAACAGACGGCAGCCCTGGGTCCACCGTAGGATAGGCATTAAGAACAAATGTGTTGGAAAAATCTATGAAAACAAGCCCTTCCCCCAGACCAGAATAACTGGTATACAAAGGTCTCACTCACACACAAACACGGGAATCTTCCATGGTGGTTTACCAGGCGGAAGATTACTGTGTACTGGTCTACCGTGCATAAAGATAAAGGGTCAAACAGCCCATGGGGAAGTTCAGCAGGCTGTGGTAATGAAGCTTAGGGCAGATGCTCTTGGCTGTCCAGGATGCTTTCCTGCTCTGAACTTCAGGCCCTTGGAGAGTGGAGAGGCGTAGCAGAGAGCAGAGAGATCCACAAACAAGAGCTGGTGCCGTTCCCAGCGCCAGTGGGAATGCATTCTCAGGGCGGAAGAGAGGGTGGGAAAAGAGCGTGTGGTGGACAGAGACACCGCGTGGCATCTGAAGGCAGCCATAAGAGAACATGTTGGCTCCTGGGGTCCCAGGCAGGGAATATATCAATTGCAGAGAACTATATCCCCACAGAAAACTATGCTATACTAGAAACCGCCCAAGAATAATTATGTGATTTCAGTGTGTGCAGTGGAGACCCATCAGTCTGCAGGCCCTGGAAGCCCAGCAGAAACCCGCTGCCACAATGAAAGGGCACACCAGGAGTCAGCACGGGCAGGGCCAGAGGGCACAAGGGCGCCAGAAAGGCAGATATGCCAGACACCATGCCAACCACTTCTGTTGCACCAACACCTCTACTAGCTCACACCTGCCACAAGTTGTGAGCCTATGACAACCGGTACGACAGGAAGACAATGGCCAAGTATGGTTCAGGGATATTCTTGAAAATGCTCAGGGCTCTTCTTGGGCACTGCGCAGGGAGATCGCTGGAAGGCAGAAGGGAACTCCTCCCACGGGAGGAGCTGGTTAGTTCCCTCAGTCATCCACTTCGCATAAAGAGAAGTGGCCTGTGGGTAATAAAATGCAGCCTGCAGATTTGCTGGGTTGGTCAGCCAGGAAGCTGGAAGGTAAGGGCCAAGGACACCTGACGGAAGGCAATGAGCACAGCTAAAGGGACTCTCGGGAAGTGTGTTGGCTGTTTTATTGTTTTCCCAGATTAATTCCTACCACAGACATCCATCATAATAAAGGCACCAAGCAGGAGGCAGACGGAATGATAACAACCTTATTATTGCCCGTCTTCGCCCTGGTTCAGGAGAAGTAGCCATGGCGACAGGACAGAGGTTATACACCCCATGTACCCACTACCCATGTACTGACATTGTGGACTAGCTAATCTGCCATCAGCGGACAGCAGTAAGCTTGATAGACCACTCTCAAGAAAAAATGAGCACGTAGTGCCAACCAACACTGGGCACTGACTCTGCGGAACCATGAGTCTGTATGTTGAAAGCCTACTGCCTCGGCAGGATGGGATTTAGACACAGGGTCTTCAATGGTTAATTAAGGCCAAGTGAGGTCATTCAGTGGGCCCTAATCCAAAAGAAATGGTTTTCTTATGAAAAGAGATTAGGGCTCAGAGTATCATGCCCCAAAGTCTGACATTTTGATGTTCTGGGCTCTTTGAGGTGAAGACTCTGGAAGCCTCTGAAGCAAGGTCTCTCTAGCCTTCGCCCACTATCCCGTCCAGGAGTAAGGCACAGAAACTAGAATTTCTTTTCCCCAAGGCAGGCCACAGACACTAGAAACCCACTCACCACGGTGCACCACAGAACCTACAAAGGGGCCAGGAAGACTGAGCAGCCAGGCCTTGCTGGGCTCTCTACGGCCATCCCACCCATCCTTCCCCTCTTCTCGAGGGTCTTGTGGATCCACTGCCTCCTGTCAATCACAGGCTTCACTCCCGCCTGTGCTGACTATAGACAGAATCCTTCTCATGCAGCTCCGTGCTCTCTGTTCTCATGTCCTTCCCACCCCCACATCTCTGAGCTCCCTACAAGAGCACGCGCCAGCTGTCTTCGAACATGTATGCCATACACCTGCATCGTGTGCTCCAAAGTAACGTCAAAGTCAAACAGGTCTGTACGGACGACTCTGGTTTCTTTCTCTTCTATCCCACACTCCCTTCCAAAATATAAACCCTGGAACCCACATTCCCAATAGGGGCACAAAAACATCAGACTAGTCAGAGTTCAATTCTGTAGGCCACTGAGACCTAAAGCCCTATCGCCTCACACCTGGGGAAGAAGGCAGGAGACAGAGAGAGGGCAGCAGAAAACCCTGCATCTCTCAGCACCCCATAGATGAAGGAGGAGTTCGGAAGTGAAGAGTCCAGTGTCCTGGGTCATACAAGTGTCCAAGGAAGATGCCAGACATTGTGGCTGGGTCGAGAGCAACTTCCCCTTTCCTTGTGCCCCTTGAAAGACAAGTGTTGCGTTGGAGTTTTGGCTAATGTGGTACTTGGAGGTAACTGTGCAATGGCCCCTGGTTGCTAATGGCACACATTTATATGATGTAATCACTGGCTGTTCCTGTCAGGCTTTCTTATCTGTGCTCACTTTAACCCAGGACAGTTGTGAAGCTTTGCGTTCGTTCCTCATCCAGGGCACATGACTAGCCCTTTAACAGGAAGATGCTGTGGCTTTGACAAGATTACAAACACTGATACATATCCTATCTTGCTAACTAGGTTGGTGTTTCTCTCCGAAATAATGCTAAGAATGAGAATGTCCATTCTGATCAACTGCTCAGCTTGATGTATTTTGTTACCTTAAAAACCAAACCCCTGACACTGACAAAGGCCACCCTAAATTCTCAGTCTCCTGCAAACACTACATCAGAGGCTCACAGGTTCACACGCAGTGTGTGCACACACGCACACGCCGCCCTCACACCTCAGGGCCGGCACGCAGGTCTCACCTGCTGCTGCCTTTGCCGTCTCGCTTGTGCAAACTGAGAGAGCATCAGCTGCCGGTCAAGCTGCTCCATCCTCTGCTGCCTCTGGATGTCCACGGTGGCTCCCATCCCAACTCTGGCCTCGCTGGTTGGCTCTGAAGAAGAGAAGATGGGCTCGAGGGCCCAGGAGGAGAACCGGGCCATCCTGCCAGGGATGCGAAGCAGCTGGTGAACCTGGAACACTTTGCGGTCATAGCACATGCCTGAAATCTAAGAGAAAACACCCAGCTGATTGTTCAAACGTAACAAAGATTGAGATGGTGTATTTAACAGGGACTCGATAGTGACAATGTCTCCAATGGCACTTTCTAGCTGTGGCCAAGCACACAGCGCTCCTAAACACTCCTGCTGTGAGCGCACTACTTGACACACAAACCAATGCGGATTGAACTTACTCAGTAAGGCAGGCTTGCTCTGTAATCAGGAGTTAGCAAAGGCCTGACCATTTCACATACCACGTACAGATACAGTTGTAAGGAGGATGTCTCAATTTTTAAAAAAATCCAGGGGCTGGGAGACGGCCTGGTCAGACAAGCATGGAAACCTGAATTCGGTCCCTGGCTCCCAGCCAGACCTGGCTGCATGTGCATGTACCCCGTGCTGGGGAGGCTGGATCATATGAATCCCTGGGGTTCACTGACCTAACAGCCTGCAAGCCCTAGGTCCAGGTGAGGGAGCCCATCTGAAGAAGCCAGGTGGACGATCCTGGGGCAGACACCAAGATTGACTTCTGGCTTACATACAAACTAAGTTACAAAATACAAAAAAGGTTTGGTTATCCAAACAATCTCACACTGAAGCAACTCTGTGGTGCCCCACTGGCAGATGCCCGAGGGACACACAGGGCCAGAAAGGAAGGGCACGTAAACCCCGAATTTACCCAAACATGGCTCTTTCTCTAGATGTTCAGTTACTCATTAATATTAGTTAGCAATAGATACTTGTGGAAAATACTTTTTACAATCAAATCTATTTGTTGTAAAGATCGTTACAAAAGATATTTATATAGAAGGAGAAACCTCAGGATTTCTTCTTAATATGGCTTTTTAGGTAAAAATCACCAGACATATTCTTTTAATACATAAAAAAACTAACCGGGTGATGGTGGCTCTCGCTTTTAATCCCAGCACTTGGGGTGGGGGATATAGATGCGGACAGATCTCTGTGAGTTCAAGGCCAGCCTGGTCTACAGCATGAGTTCTCGGTTGCCAGCACATCCATCCCTTCACTGGCATTGAAGCCGACTTCTTTGGGACTCCAGCACGTACAGAGGACCAACTGGGACACTGGCCTCGTGAGACTGAGCAGCTGCTGGGTTCTTGTTTGACTCAGGCTGTAAGTCATTCCAATAAATTCCCACATATAGATACATATTTATAAATATTCATATACATATAGAATGAACCCCCCCTCTCCATATAAATATAGAGGGGGTTCATTCTATAGTGGTATAGTATTTGTGTTGTAATAAATAAAGCTTGTCTGAGATCAGAATGCAGCCACACTAGTCAACCATGCAGACCAGGCAGTGGTGGCACACACCTTAATTCCAGCAGCCACACTAGTTAGCCATAGAGGCCAGGCAGTGATGCACGCCTTTAATCCCAGCACTAGAGAGGAATATAAGATGGGAGGAGACGGGTCTCAGTCTCAGTCTGAGGATTCATGGAGACAGGATCACCACTTCAGTCAGAGGTAAAGGTAAGAGCTTTTTTGATCTTCAGCTTGAACCCCATGTCTCTGGGTTTTTATTATTTGTGTTACATCTAGCACCCAATGTTTGGGGGTACAAATTCACAAAAAGCAATTTGCCTGTGGTTTTACGGCCACCTTCATAGGCTGGAGCTACACATGGCTGAAGTCACAGCCCTGCCAGCTAGGCGTTTCTTTCTTCTCTCCTGCGGGCTCTCCCTAAACCCCCTCCTCAGGCTGATGTCAAACTAGTAGCTGCCTTGAAATCCAGTCAGGTTTTTACTGTTCTATGCAGCAGCAATCAGCCTCACATCTTCTTCATCATCATCACTGGTGGCAGATTCGATGACAAAATTGAGAATTATTTAAGGGGGGAATAAGTGAAGAGAGATTTTTCCCACATTAAAAAATTGGGAAACACTATTACAATGGGAGTTATGTCTTTGTATGATAACACGCTGGACAGTTTGAAGACAGAACAACCAACCTTAATATACCCAGTACCTTACAGGAAGTACCAAATGCTAGAGGCTCTGAAGAGCTGAAGGGACTCCTATGGCAATGTTAGATTGGAGGAAGAAAGCAATCGTCTCCTATGGCATGCACTCACTTTTTGTGAAGCAAACGTTAAACGTGTGGTCAGCTTGTAATAGAACTACCCCTAAGACTGGACAGACTTGGATACGGCAGTTTCAGAGCCTGGTCCACAATTGCAGTGGAGTACCTGGTTCAGAGGAGAGGCTAAGACTATGGAACAACGGAGTAAAGCTAGAGGTAAGGAAATCTCCTAAGATCAACTTTTTAGAGAAGGCGAATATGTTACTATAGAAAGGAAAATTGTATATGATGACCACACCCTGGATTTATGCCATGGAACAGCTCTGAATTCTTGGGACAGAACTGAAGAAGTAGCAATGAAGATTGAATTGTTTACTAAAGTCATACAGGGTTCAAAAGAAACCTTCACAGATTTCTTACAAAGATTGACATCAGCAGTAAATAGAATGATACCAAATTCAGAAGCTAGACAAATAGTAACTGACTTACCGACTTTTGAGGATGCTAATTCTCAATGCAAAAGGATAATTAAAGGCAAGATAAGCACCCTTGGAAGACTGGGTTTCAGATACAATCAATACTAAATCTCATGACAATGACACTTGGATAGGAGAGGTGATTTCCAGAGGTTTCAGTTGTGGCGAACAAGGTCACCTTAAAAGGGATTGTAAACAGGGTGTTCCTGGAAGCAATGTTTTTTCCAAGCATAATCCACTCAGAATGCCCCTCCCTTCTGGATGATGCAGAAGGTCACAAAGGCAGTCATTGGACTAATGAATGTAGGTCAACAAGGCATATTCAAGGTGACTGCCTGAGGGGCCTCTCGCAGGCCCCGTGTCATATCTGGTTCGGTCATTTCCTGCCATCATAGAGGAAACTCCTTACAGAGCAATTAAAGATCCTAATGCCTACTGTAAGAAACCATCCTGCTCTAGATAACAGAAAAGCTAGAAAAGAGAGAAAAAATTCAGGAGAAACCATAGTTGAGTATTTTGGCAAACTTCTATGAATGAACAATGACCAAAACTATAAATACGAATAAATGACATTATCATTGAAGGTTGGTAGACACAGGTGCGAATGTAACAATTTTACCAGAATCTTGGCATCCATATTGGCTCTTCAGGAGATAAATTTTCAGTTTTTAGGAATTGGAACTTTATCTCAGGCAAAGCAGAGCACAAGATGGGCTGAATGTATAGAGCCAGAAGGACAGAGAGGAATATTAAAACCATATGTAGCTAACATAGCAATGAATTTGAGGGGATGTGATTTGTTACATCAATGGAATACTCAGATTAACATTTCCCCAATCTTAGAAACAAACCATAAATTAAAATATGTTTCTGAGGGCTGGAGAGATGGCTCAGTGGTTAAGAACACTGGCTGCTCTTACAGAGGTCCTGAGTTTGATTCCCAGCAACCACATGGTGGCTGACAACCATCTGTAATGAGATCTGGCGCCCTCTTCTGGCACGCAGGCATACATGGAAGCAGAATGTTGTATACATAATAAATAAATAAATAAATAAATAAATAAACAAACAAATCTTAAAAAAATATGTTTCTGGGAAAAATATTACAAGATAGTACAAAGAACAGCCATTGGTCACTCATGTTGTACAAGAACAGGGCACAACAGCTGCTGATCTCCCAACAGCCCCACCTTTAAATTAGTTGTCAGACAAACCTGTATGGGTTAAGCAATGGTCTTTAACAACAGAGAAGCTGCAGGCTTTAGAATAGCTAGTAGAGGAGCAACTAGATTCTCAGCATCAACCAGTCCTTGGAATTCTCCTGTATATGTTGCTAAAAAGAAATCTGGAAAATGGAGAATGGTAACAGATTTAAGAGCTGTTAAAAAGGTAATTCAACCTATGGGCTCTCTACAGTCTGGAATTCCTCTGCATCCTCTATTGCCTAAACAATGGCCTCTTATAGTTATTGATTTAAAAGACTGTTACTTTACTATACCTTTACAAGAAAAAGACAGAGAAAAATTAGCCTTCACAGTGCCTACTTATAATAATTCTCAGCCTGCTAAAAGATATCAATGAAATATTCTCCCACTGGGAATGTTGAATAGCCTCACCCTGTGTCAATATTTTGTAGGGAACCAATTGTAAATGATACATAAGCAATTTCCTGAATCTATAGTTTATCATTACATGGACAACATTTTGCTAACTGATTCAAATACAGATACTTTAGAAAGAATCTTTGAAGAAATAAAGGAAATTCTGCCTTGTTGGGGATTACAAACTGCTTCTGAAAAAAATACAAAGAGGAGACTCTATTGCTTATTTAGGCTATAAAACAGGTTTACATAAAATTAGGCCCCAAAGGTGCAAATTAGGAGATTGATTACAGACTTTAAATGACTTCCAAAGAATGCTAGAAGACATTTTTCATCTATAGCCCACTATTGGGATAAAATCTGATGGACTGATTGATTTAAATAAAACCTTAGATGGTGACAAGGACTTAAACAATCCCAGGAAATTACCAACTGATGCTGAAAGAGAACTGACTTTGATTGGAGAGAAATTATAGGAGGCACATACAGATCGTGTGGATCTGGATCTTAACCCCATTCTGGTCACATTACCCTCCAAACATTCCTCTATAGGAATTTTAATGCAGAAGAAAGATATTATCTTAGAATAGATCTTTTTATAACATAAACCAAGTAAAAAATTAAAAACTTACATAGAAAAGGTCTCTGAATTAATTATAAAAGGAAAATTGAGACTTCGCCAATTAGCAGGAATAGACTTAGCAGATATTTAAAAAATGATGAAATTGACAAATTATGTGCAGAAAGTGAACCCTGGAAAAAAGCCTGTAGTAATTTTTGTGGGGGGGGGGAGAGATTAACAACTATGCCAAAAAAGCAAGAGAATTGACTTATAAAGAGAACTAGCTGGACCCTTCCCCACACTGTACCGGACACACCAATAACTGGAGCCTGTACATTCTATACTGATGCAAATGAATCAGGAAAGGCAGGTTACAAATCAAAAAAATTAAGTCAAATGTATCAAAGCCCTTATGATTCTGTCCAAAAGTCAGAATTATATGCTATTCTCATGGTACTAATGGATTTTAAAGAACCTCTCAACATAGTTACCGATTCATGAGACACAAAAGAAAGTGCCTGCCAAACACTGTTAAGATAAGGCTAGACAGCCCTTCAGAATGTCCTGCTTCACAGAGAAGTCTATTGGATATGATAGGCCTGCAGGCCAAAGACAGATGCCCCAATGTTGTAGAGAAACTTTGGGTGACTGTCCAGGCAGCCAGCTGTGTCTGTCATTTCTCACATTTTTTGGAAGTCGCTTGCTTGCACTTCCTGCTTATACAGTTAATATTAGTTCCTTCTTGGGTTTCTGAGGGAATTGAAGACTACACAGTTATAGCTATAGTTTTTCTTGTTTACCAGACTCACTAAAGAGGTATAAAGTGTAAAAAGTTGAGAGACATTAGAAGATAATTTGATAATGTAAATTAGAATAGAAAGTAAATTATGTACAACGTTTTGGACTCAACAAGATAGGATAGATAATGGAGTATTTTCCTGAATTTGTCAAATGCAAATGGACTAGACATTGTTGATGTACTTACTGCCTATATATGCTGTATACTTGTGCCTATTGCATATAGTTTTTCTTAGTTATAGCCTTTTAAATTTTTGACAAAAAGGGTTAATACAGTAGTACAGCATTTGTGTTTTAACAAAGCTTGCCTGACGATCAGAATATACAGTAGTCACACCAGTCAGTCATACCCCCTGGGCAGTGGTGGCACACGCCTTAAATCCCAGCAGCCACACTAGTTAGCCATAGAGGCCAGGCAGCGGGAGTGGTGCACACCTTTAATTCCAGCACTGGAGAGGAATATAAAATGGGTGGAGACAGCTCTCTCAGACTCAGTCTGAGGATTCGTGGAGGCAGGATCGCCCATTTTGGTCTGTGGTAGAAGAAAGAGCCAGTGGCTGGCTGCTTTGCTTTTCTGATTTTCAGCTTGAACCCCAATATCTGTCTCTGGGTCTTTATTATTCACGCTACATCATTCTCTAAGTTCTGGGATTCTAGAGAACCCAACTAATACAAAATCCCGTGACTTCAGCAAGGGCACTGAAAACACTGTAGAGGACAGAGCAGAGAAAACTCTACTCTCATGGCAGTGAAGCCCTTAGTGCACAGGAAAGGCAACAGACACATGAGGACAGCGACCACCAGACACGCTCTGTAAGGAAATGGAGTATTGGACCAAGGACCCACGACAGGGTGCCACTGGAGACTGAAGACAACATCCCAAACAGATGCTGTGCAGGATGGGTGCACAGTAAGTGGTTAGAACTCCAGTCTGAGACCCAAGAGAAGAGTTAAGCGGAGAAGCATTTAGGAGCCACTGACTAGTGCCTAGAATTTGAGCTGTGGGAATAGGTAGCATGGGGGCCGGAGGAACGCAGAAGAGAAAAAGGCGGCAGTACCCTAGAGTTCCGCAGGGATGGTAGGAAATGTGTGAGCAGAGCCCAGCAGTAGCTGCAGGGTGAGGAAATTGAACCAGGGAAATCTGGCAAATGCAGCAGCAGATAAGCAGCGGGGAGAGGTCACTGGATGTGGCCCAGAGGCAGGAGCGAAGGGGAAAATGGAGCAGGCTCTACAGGGCACAAAGTGGGACTTGTGGCCTCAAGCACTCCCGTGGCTTTATTATCAAAACCGTACAACAAAACAAAGAAAATGAAAACAGAGACAGTTCCATGTGGAGTGAAACTAGAAAGCACTGAGCCTGGCCTCACGAGTCCTTGGAAAGTGAAGGCAGAACATGCCAATCCTGCAGAAGCAGAGCCAGGGGCTGTGGGAGGCAGCAGTGAGCTGGGTGATGACCTTGGTCTGTTCCCCAACGTTCCTGTCTTCCATCTCCTTCAGGCCTGTGAGGGAAGAGTCTGAGGTGGTACAGGGAACGCACAAGGAGCTGGCACACAGTACAAACCACACATTGAGCCAGAGGAAGAAGGGGGAATGTGGCGGCATGGGATTACAACTAAAGGGACGACAGCGGATCAGACAGTGAAACAACACGAACCAAGAAATAATGCAAGTCAGGCCAGGAGTGTGGCAGGTAAAGGAGCCTGCTCCGGGGAAGGAGGGGGCGGATCCTCAGACCCCAGGTGAGCACCCCCCACCCCACCATGCATAGCAAATCAATAAACTTGAAAATGCAAACGTTCCCAAGGGAAAAGAAGATGAAATCTACTTCTGGATGCACTGTAGTGGACAAAATAACTCTTAAAGGCAATCCAAGATGAGGCACAGACCACCCGAAGGAGAAGCACATGCTAATAACAAACCGTCAGCGATAAACTCAGCGAAAATATGAGCCCTTGATAGGGAAAACCAAGGACAATATAAGGAGTGGAGTGTGTGTGTGTTTGTGTGTGTATGTGCGTGCATGTGTGCATGCATGTATGTAGATGAATGTATATACATATATCTGTATATATAAAGACACACACACACATATACATATAAACCCTAGTAATAGAGACACTACCATCCATGAACTGGAAGTTCAAAATGGTTAAGATACCAATTTTCATCAAATTAATATATAAATTCAATGTTTCAAAATAAAATATTTATTTTTAAAAATTTATCCAGTTTATTTTACATGTATGAGCATTTTATCTGCATGTATGTATGTATGTGTGCATGTGTGTGCTTGGTGCCTACAGCAATCAGAAGAGGGAAACGGTTCCTGGGACTGGAGTCACGGATGGTTGTGAGCCACCCCATGTGGGTGCCAGGAATCAAGGAACCAAAGCCAGGTCCTCAGCAGGACCAACACGCACTCGTAACCACTGACCCATCTCTCCAGCCCTCAAAATAAAATCTCAACAAGGTGTTTGTTGGGACAGAAATGCCAGTCCTCAGAGTCTTCCCAACTATTGAAGGCTTACATTCTTTACAGCAGCATGGTGGGAAACTGAAGCTGAGCAAAAGTGATTGCACGCTTTATGACTTCATCCATGTCTGCTCTACCCAGAGGTGGACTTCTGTAAAGGCCCCAGATGGTGAGCCAGGAGCACGCATGGGAAGGAAGAGTGCACATGTGTCTAGCACTTCACTGTGACCCTGGACGTCAAACTGTGCAATGTTTCAGATATTCACGGTGGATTAGAATACATAAAGCTTAGCAGTTCAGTTCCCTATGAATAGCTGATAATCACATCACCTTCTATGAAAAGATAGGACAGGAATGATGACATTAAGGTTTTACCTAAGTCTCCATAGCACTACTTAGGTTATATTAAGATTCCTTTTAGTTTTCTTGAGTCAGGGTCTCATTAGGCCGAGCTCGCTTTGAACTCACTCTAAGTTCGGATCCTCCTTGCCTCCACCTCCTGAGAGCCAGCAGCACAAATGTGTGCCACCACGCCCAGAGTGCATCAGGCATCATGCATACTGGGTGACATCCTCAGTCTCAGACAGTCTTGTCTTCAAAGTCATGTTTTGCTGAAGAAAAAAAGGGCTTTAGAATCAGAGTATAAGTGGGGAAAAGAGTTAAGTTGTAGAATGCCTGTTTAGCATGCGTGAAGCCCTGGATACAGTCTCCAACAAAGACAGGGAGGGGGAGGGGGGAGGGAGAGAGAGCGGGAGGGAGGGAAAGAGGGAGAGAGAGAGGGAGGGAGGGAGAGAGGGAGCGAGGGAGGGAGAGAGGGAGCGAGGGAGGGAGGGAGGGAGGGAGAGAGGGAGCGAGGGAGGGAAAGAGGGAGAGAGAGGGAGGGAGGGAGAGAGGGAGGGAGGGAGGGAGGGAAAGAGGGAGAGAGAGAGAGGGAGGGAGGGAAAGAGGGAGGGAGGGAGGGAAAGAGGGAGAGAGAGAGAGAGGGAGGGAGAGAGGGAGGGAGGGAGAGAGGGAGAGAGAGAGAGAGGGAGAGAGGGAGGGAGGGAGGGAGGGAGGGAGAGAGAGAGAGAGGGAGGGAGGGAGAGAGGGAGGGAGGGAGAGAGGGAGAGAGAGAGGGAGGGAGAGAGGGAGGGAGGGAGGGAGAGAGGGAGAGAGAGAGGGAGGGAGAGAGGGAGGGAGGGAGGGAGAGAGGGAGCGAGGGAGGGAGGGAGAGAGGGAGGGAGGGAGGGAGCGAGGGAGGGAGGGAGCGAGGGAGGGAGGGAGGGAGGGAGGGAGGGAGGAGCGAAAGGACAGAATGAAGGTGGCTAAGGGTAAGAGTGCTGCTCTTCCAGAGGATCTGAGTTCAAGTCCTAGCACTCACACCAGGCTGCTCACAGTCACCTGGAACTCCTGTTCCAAGGGCAACTGTACTCACACATGTGCATACCCATAATACACATACACAATAAATCTTAGAAGTGAGGCCAGATGCTAGAATCTGCACAGCAACAGGCCAGGAGGAACTAAGCCAGGACCAGTTCTGAGGCAGGATGTCCAAAGAGCAGTATGAGGGCCAGCAACAAAGATAACAGCCCAGACAGTAGATGACAAGATAAAGCAAAAGGGAACAGACACACACTATACATGAGGGGCCAGCTAGGCCTAGAACGGAGCATCCAGCCAGGAGGTCGGGAACCCTGTTTAGGAAATGGGACATTGGCACCAAACCACCAGAGATGACTCTGGGCCCGCATCTGTGGGATATCTAGGCCAAGGTCCCAGGGTGTGGCTCTAGGTTATAGGCAGGAGTCCCCACATGGCAACGACAGCAGGTATTTCCTCATAAGCCTGAGAATGTAAAACAGGAAATTGTTTTCTTCTTAGGACGCTGAAAATATGAACGTCAACTGTACACTGACTCAGGTTTCACACCATTAACCCTTCAGGAAGGGAGCCCCAGAGCAGGCTCAGAGTCAACAGAGACATCGGTTTGCTGGCGGGGGACAGGTCAGCACTCTGGGTTAGAGCTGGCCTCACCTATCCTCTGGTCTTGTTTACAGCACACTGAAACCACAGCAAGCAGAGGCAAGAAACCATGACCCGCAGTGACACCGGGTGCTGAGCCCTTTCCCCAGCCCAGAGACCCAAAGAGGTCCAGCAGGGTCCCTGGGGACCAGTCCCTACAGCCCGTGCATCTCCACAACCCAAACAAGCCCGGGGGCAAACACCTCCCTGCATCTGAAGGGCAGCACACGAGCTCCCTCCCGAGAGCAGACCCACTGAGGACTCATTTCTTCACCCAGATGCACACTGACTATTCTGATGGCCAGGCTGCTCCAGAGCACAGCGGACAGGAAGAGCGAGAATGTCTCCCCGATGGAGTCCCCTACTCCGCCACGCTGAAATGCTAACAGAACAATGAGGTCAACGGCAGTCGTTGCTGGTCACCCCAAGAATGAGCCTGCACATTAGAGATCCTCAAAGGTGTCTGTTTCTTGTGAGCATGCTAGAACGGATCACTGTCTCTATGGCACGCAGAGAGTCTGGCTGCGTGGTGGTGTCGGGGTCGGAGGCTGACTTCTCCTCGCCTCTTCTGTGTGAGGGAAAAGTGATGACATCAGCTTGTGAGTAGCCAGCAAAACCACTGTACTGTCCTGACTGGGGATTCTGAACTGCTGAGAACAAAATCAGAGAGATCTCATATTACTCATTTCTAATAAAGTGTCTTAGAAACCTGCTGGAACTTTCTTTTTTTTTTTTTTTTTTTTTTTTTTTTTTTTTTTTTAAAGAAAACTATGTATCAGGAGTCAGGAGGATGAAGTAAATTGTACAATGTGGACAACTTCCAACAAGACCGCCTTGTGCTGGGTGCTGGCGACCTGGCCTCGGGCCCTCACACTGTGCAGTAAGCACTAAACTCATACAGCCATCTCCTCTGCCCACCTTGTGCTACTTGTATTCAACATTACAGGAGAAGGCTTAGGCAGGAGAATGAATTTAGCAGAATACAAGGCATAGATGGGAACAGATAGGTATTTCTTGACTGAGTGACGATGAATGTGGAAAACGTAACAAAAGCGATGAACAACGTGGGTAAACCCAACAGGGACGCTGTCCCCAAACAGCCTGCTTGCTCTACACCAGCATTAAGCAAACGGAGAAAACCGCGAAAGCGAGTCTCAACGGCAGCTGTGCGAGGGTTACATGTGGGGCAGCAAAAGTGAATAGATGTGGATACATGCCGTGTTCTGGGTCGGAAAATGGCATCCTGTCTATATGCTGGTATGAGATGCGGGCTCCGGAGAAACAGACTATTTAAAACTGCATGGCTCAGAGCAGCAGGCGTTTGTCAGCCACACAGGCTGTTCTTTTTATGTGTGAGGAAGGGATCTGGAAGCAGCTTAGCCTGCTAACAGTTATGACTCAAAGGTCTCTCAAGAAGCTGCATTCAGTCGAGATGTTAGTCACCCTCTACTCATCTGAAGACCTGACAGGACCGAAGATGAACTTCCAAGACGGGTCAAGAGCACACCTGGCAAGTTAGTGTTGAATGCTGAGAGAAAGGCTCAGCCCCTGCCATGGGCATTTCCGTGTCTAAGGGAGTTTCTGTATCTCCAGGTCACAGCAGCTGGCTTCCCCAAGAGAAAGCAGAGCAGAGCAGCTGTGTCCTGACCCGCTCTTGGGAGTCACGGCGTCCTCTGCCACACCTGTCCATTTTAAGTCAGTTACCACATACTGCCCGTGGGGTCCAGGGATCCGAGGCCAATCCGGGCATCACAGTAGGTAAAAGTTAATCTTACACACAGACACACGCACACACGATAAATAAACAAGAGAAACACCAGCCAAACACAACATAAAACCCCTCAATAGAAAAATATCATATTGGATTGACAAGATGGCTTAAAGGTAGGGGGTACTTGTCCCTAGATAGGACAGCCTGGATTCAATCCATGGCACCCACACGGCAGCTCACACCTGTCTGTAACTGCAGTTCCAGGCGATCTGACACCCTCACACAGACATACAGTCGGGGAAAGCACCAATGAACATAAAATAAAAATAAATTATTAAAAGAATAAGAAAAAATACAAAAGACTTCATTCAGTCTTAGTCACTGTTCTATTGCCGTGAAGAGATACCATGACCAAGACAACTCTTAAAAAAGAAAGCACTTGACTGGGGGCTTGCTTACACTTTGAAAGGATTAGTTCGTGATGATCATGACAATAAGGAGACAGGCATGGTACTGAAGGAGTAGTTGAGACCTTTACATCCTGAGCCACAAGCAACAGGCAGAGAGACAGAGACACCAGGCTTGGTGTGGGCTTCTGGAACCTCAAGTCTACCCTCAGTGACCCCCTCCTCCAACAAGGCCAAATCTGTTCCAATAAGGCCACACCTCCTACTCATTCCCAGACAGTTCCAGTAGCTGGGGACCAAGCATTCAAACATCTGAGCCATGAGGGTCATTCTTATTCAAACCACAACTTCATATTCTACAAAATAAACAGACTTCGAAAAGAGCAAAACAGTCGACAGAAGGCCCATGTTGCTGCAGGGGTAGATGGCTGGAGGTTATAAGACAAGAGAAATATCAACACAGTTAGCTCCAAAGAGGAATAAACACTGTACTCACCTAGTTAAACACATACACATGCACACACACCCACACCAACCTAACAGCTCTAAGATAATCAAAACTGATTAATAATGTCCAGTCTCTTGATAGGTAGACAATGTGAAGATATTATGTCATGCGAATGACAAGCTAATCTACCAGAAATCTCCACAGCGCACACTGCTGAGCCTCATCTTGATCTCCACCTCTCCTTTCTGTAACTAGCACCCTGAACCGAGCTGACGGTACCCTACATTGCCTTCTGTCTCCAGGCCATGTGTGCTGCAGACTCTCACCCACGAGAAGGTGTGAAACACAAGGTGAGGATGAGCCCTGGGCTGTCGACAGAGGAGGCTGTAGAAGGCTGCTCCTAGCTGTGTCCTTCAGTGTCTCGCTTGCAGAACTAGAGAGGCAGCTCACCTTACAGGGGACCTGGCTTCAAGGGCTGTGACTCCAGTTCCCAGGGATCCCACACTCTCTTGGCCTCTACAGGGACTGCACACACATGGCACATAGACTTACATGAGGCACGCTCATTCATATACAATGTTTTTTCTATAGAAACAGAACTATCATTTAATATAATAATCCCACTTCTAAGTACATAATGAAAAAATTAACATCAGGATGTTGGTGAGGTGGCTTGGGGATATGAAGGACACTTGTCTCTAAGCCTGACATCCTCAGCTGGATACCCAGGACCTACGTGGGTAGAACCAGCTCCAGCAAGTTGTCCTCTGACCTCCACATATGTGCCATGACATGTCACCCATACATATGCATGCGTACACACACACACACACACAAATGAATAAACAAATAAATGTAATTTGAAAAACTTAAAAAAATAATTGAAATTAGAAGCCTCATTTTCCCTGTTGTGCTGTCCATAATAATCGATGATCAATGTCCACTGATCCCTGAACGGATAAGCCATTTTTCTGTGAAAGGGAACTGAAATGGATCAGAAAGCTCTCGCACTAACTGGAACAAGTGACTAATCACAAGACAATCAGTGCACGTTGTCCACAGGAGCAGAGGGGAACGGTGGCTGCGAGGGATTCAGGCCGAGCAGAGGAAATTATTAAAGTTCCAGTGAAGCAAAGGAATAAGCTCGAGAACTAACACGTGACACGTGATTGTATCAACAACACATCTTAAATGTAAAGATCAGTGAGGCCAGATCTCATTACTCACATCGCAGCCATATACAGACGTGGTGTATGCACATGAATGTGCAGACATACACACACGCACAAGAAAGGAGGGGTAAGAAAAGGCTTGGGTCAGGACTTGAACAAAATGCTAGAGGAGGCGGTGATGTATGGGGGGACTGTATCTGGACCCTGGGCTCTGATCTGGGCAAGGAGACTGTGGAGATAAACTGAAGAGCTGCCCTGTGCAAGACATGGCCAGCTATGGCCAGCTAAAGCCAGCTAAAGGCACTAGCAAGAACATCTGCCAGGCACGGAGGTGTGTGCCCGCAATCTACCATCTATGAGGTACAGATGTAGAGAATTGGTCTGAACGCAGCTTGGGTTACAACACGTGTTTCAGGCTACTCTGGGTAACAAACACAGTGAAAGCCTGTCTGAGAAAACAAACAAAAGCCCCTAAGACGATGCCAGTAACAGCGGCATCACCACCACTGCCACACGTCTATAGTCCCTGGGTCCTATGTGACCCCTGTCTGGAATTCATTGATCATTGGCCCTGGACTGAGATGCAACCTCCAAACAGATCAACCACCAAACAGACTGCTTTAGTTAGGGTTTTTATTGCTGTGAAGAGACACCATGACCATGGCAACTCTCATAAAGAAAACATTTAATTGGGGTGGCTTGCCTATAGTTTCAGAGGTTCAGTCCCTTATCATCATGGTGGGGAGCATGATCATGTACAGGCAGACGTGGTGCTGTAGCTGTAGCTGAGAGTCCTACACCTTGCAGGCAATAGGAAGTCAACTGAGACACTGGGCAGTATCCTGAGCATAGGAAACCTCAAAGCCCACCCCCACAGTGACACACTTCCTCCAACAAGGCCACACCCACTCCAACAAAGCCACACCTCCTAATAGTGTCACTCCCTACGAGACTATGAGAACCAATTACATTCCCTCCAAACAGATGAACCTCCAAACAGATGAACCTCCAAACAGATGAACCTCCAAACAGATGAACCTCCAAACAGATGAACCACCAAATGGAACAGGTGGTTTCTTTTAGTGGGTCCAGGGTCCTGGGGTCACGACAGAGCAGGGGGGAGTGAAGAGGGAGGCAGGAAGGAACAATCAGCATAAACATGGGACTAATTCTGTGTGTGACATACACTGGGATCATAACTGCTCTTTTGTTTCTCAAAGGGTGAAGGCTCCCTCTAAGTGTGGGTGTTTCCTTGGAGTCTTGGGTGGTCCTGCTCCTTGTGGGCCTTCAAGGCCAAGCAACCTCAAAGTTTTAGCCAGCCTTGATTTCTCTTGTAGCCTCTGACTTTGTTTTCAATGAACTGATAAATTTGGGACTCTAGCTTGTGAATTCCCAGAGTTTAACTGAAGGCCTTGATCAATACATGAGTTGTTCACCCTGCTACCCTGACCCTGTTTGGTCAGTGTGCATGAGAAGTCTGGGGAAGAAAGAACGGACAGAAGAAAAGGAAACACAAAGAGAAGAAAAAGACACACCCAAGCCGAAGGTCCACACGATGTTAGTTCTCACCACCCCGGGGGGAAGGGTCAGAGTCCCTAAATTTACCCATGTTTCCACCAGTCTTAAGACACTGGTTTGTTTACTTGTTTTTGTCTTTTAGAAGTAAGCCATGTGAAGAAGAGGCAGGCAAATCAGAGCCTGCACAGGAGACACCTGACGGCTTTGAGGTAACTCATCTTCCCTTTCCGTCGCGTTCATGAACACCCAGCAGGATCTACAATCTTGTACCATCTGAATGTTTGTTTGAAGAGCTTTGAAGAGCCTAACTGCCCACAGAAAACAACCCCAGCCCAAACCACACTCAGGGTTCGATACAATCTGGCTTCCATGTACATTTCTACCCTACAGTGGGTAAGAGATTTTCACACTAAGATCGATCACAAGATAACCGAAGTCTGATGTGCTGTGCAGGGCAAGTACAAAGGGTACTGTGCGGGAGCCACGTGCTCCTGGGGACTGGGAGACAGAGGGGCAGTTAATCTGCTCTTAAACAGCTTGAAAAAGAGCAAGTGATAAGATGTGGACTGTGAGAACATAAACTTGGCAGAAGCAGGTTCTTTCTGTTTTAATCATGGCTGAGGCGGACCACACTTTTGAGAGTCAAGGTACATCCTCGTGGCTATGACTCATTACTACGATTCACGAAACTGTAGGAAATGGAGAAGTACCGGGACAGAGACGGCTGCAGAGCTCACACGAGCTTAATGTCTCACCAGTCCGGTGCCAGAGCGACAGCGAGCAGCTCCCCAGCCCCCCTACCTGCTAGCCATGAACCCCCTGGCCTTAACCCATGCTTGTGTTACAGATGCCTTTTGTTGCCCTATGTGAATCTTCTCTGAGAATTTCCCATGGATCCAAAGGAAACCCGGAAAGCGGTGGCCCCTCATGGCTCAGGTACCTGTACTTGGCACTGAATTTTGGAAGCTTCATCCATGTGTAATCATTAAGAAGAAACAACACAAGAAGAGATAAAAACTGTTCAAACTAACAGAAATCAGCGTATAATAAACTTAAACTCAAGCTGAAGTGAGCTTTCCAGGAAAACATGAATAGCTTTTAGTTTCAAAGACAGCAAATAACAAATAACTTATGTATTATACCAGTGGTTCTCAGCCTTCCTAATGCTGCAACCCTTTAATAAAATTTCCCCATGTTGTGGTGACCCCCAAACATAAAATTATTTTGTCAATACTTCACAACTGTAATTTTGCTACTGTTATGAACTGTAATGTAAATATTTGATATGCAGGGTATCTGATATGCAACCCCTAACAGGTTGAGAACCTCTGTTTTACACAATGTCCCTGGCGCTAAGGACTAAACACAGAATCTTATGCATATTAGGCAAGCATTCTACCATTGAGGTACATCCCCAATCCTGCCCACTTTCCCCCAAATAAAACAAACCACATATTAACTGCCAGAGTTAAGTAAAATTATTTCATAAACACAGTCTTTTTATACATGATGGCTTCCGATACTGAAAGTTTAATATAGATGTGTGTGTGTGCTCACACAGGTAATAACTTTCATGACATTTATTTGTGCATGCATGCGTGTGTGGGCACATGTTTGTGTTGCTCAATGACCAACTTCTAAGAGTCTGCTCTCTCTTTCCACAGTGTGGGTCACTGGATTGTTAGGCTGGGCAGCAAGTGCCCACCAGGCCATTTGGTGGCCCCACAGAGAGGTATTGTAATACTGTTTGCAATAAGGAATGCCGTCTGTACAATTCTTTCTTGTTGCATGATTTTTAATGTTTAGGTATTTTAGTTAGCATTAAAACCAAAAGGAAGAAAGAAAAAGGAAGTTAAGTCATGTAAAGGGAAAAGGAGAAGTCATATTGAGCAAGAGGCCTCTGGATGGACTGTGGCTTTGTGACTCTCTCAGCTCACTGGTCAGCAAGGAAGCCATTCACAAAGAAGGCTATTGTTCTGGTTTTGCTTGTTAGAGACAGGATCTTACTCTGCAGCCTAGGCTGGCTTTGAACTCACAATCTTCCTGCTTCTGCCTCTTGAATGCTGTGATTACAGGGGTGCAGCACCATGTTCTGCATCCTCACAGCCTATGATATATGACATACAGCCTCATGATGAGAGTGTCAGAGAGAAGCAGCACTCGGAAACAAGCGCCAACAAGCATGGCACAGTAGGAAAGAACACTAGCTCGATTAGTGCTGCTACCAATCATTTTATTTTAACCAATACATCAGTGCTGGGGGCACCTTACACGCTCAGCTCATGAGCAGTCATCAGAAACAAACAAGGTGTTATCTATATGCTGGAAAAAATAAGAGATTAATATAAAGATTTAGCAGATTTTTTATCATTTGGGATAATTACTGTAAAAGAAAAAATTCAATTGATTCACAAATGGTTAATGATAACAGATTCCTTGAAATGCAAGTCATCCTGGAATTCTACGTAAGACACACTGGGGACCTATTTACTCCTCTGAAAAAAAAAAAGGATTTTTCTTTGGAAATTATTAGGACCCTTGAGTCCTTTCAAAGGTTAACTTGCTTACTGGTGTTCGGACGCAGACTGCAAGAGACACGGCTTCCACCTCAACACTTTGAGTCTAGAAAGACTAACAGTTGAGAAATGCATCCCCCAGTTCTAGAACCCGACTGTCACAGAATGAAACTTTCTGAGGTGACAGCAAGCACTGAATTTACCACCAGAAGTCTAAAAACAGAATAGCGAAAGAAAGAAAATAGGACACTTAAAACAAACGTATCATAGTGTGTAATTAAGACAGACGCGTTACGGATGGTAATGAGCCTGCAGAAACCCGCACGGTGACAACGGTGGTTCCCGTGTTCCTGCATGCTTTACAACATCCGAAAATGAGGCTGGAGATCACCACTGCCGCCAAAACTCCGATGCCACTGCTCCTACCTGCAGCTCTCGCGGCAAAACTGACCCCAGAATGACCCTAAACCACCGCAGGTCTCAAGAACACCAGATGGCTCTCAACTGTGATCCCAGCAGGACAGGACAGCTGTGAGCTCAAGGTGAGTGTGTGTGTGTGTGGGGGGGGCAGAATAAACCCAGGCTCAAGGGGGAAGTGGGGAAGAAAGAGAGAGGGGGGCCAGGAGAGGAGAGGAGGGGAGGGGAGAGAAGGGGAGGGTATAGGAGGAGATGGAGAGAGGAGAAAAGATAGAGGGGGACAAAGGAGGGGAGGGGAGGGAAGGGAAGGGGAAAAGAGGAATGGGGAGGGGAAGGGAGGGATGGGAGAGGAGAGGAGAGAACAGAGAGGAGAGGGAGAGAGGAGAGAGGAGAGAGAAGGGAGAGAAGAGGAAGAAAGAGAAGAGAAAGGACAGGGAGAGAGGAGAGAGGGGTTGGGGAAGGAGGAAAAAAATGAGAACCAGTTGTCCCCTGGAAGCCTCACTATGGGATCCTGGGTAAATGATCCTCAGAACCTTGGCTGGGAGCACAAGATGAGGGAAGTGAATGACCGCATACAGTCAGAAGTGACCTAACAGAGTTTAGAGAGTCTGGAGAAAGGTCACAAGCCCTCAGGGTGGCCCAAAGTCCTAGTCACTCCTTCAGAAAACAAGGATCAGTGTGGCTGACTGACAGCGTCTGCAGTGGAGGCGTAAGTATTTGTCCCCCTGATACGATGCATATTTCTATAAACCCATTCTGTAATTTTCTTAACTTTTTAAAGAAAGAGATGAAAACTATTTTCTATGTACACTTGTTACAAATTTATTTCCACAAGTTTACATTCAGGTCATGAGGCATCAGTCTCAGCTGCATGCTAGACATTTCTTTTAAAGTGTTTTCTAAAGTGCAATAAATTCTTGTGGACCTGGGAAATCTCCAGGTGAGGACACCAAAGCCTCCAGCGTGCTCTCTTTTTCCCCCTCTGGCCACAAACACCGTGATCTTGGTCCCGCTCTCACCCACCTGACTTGGCAGGTCACCTCATCTTTTCCCTCTTACACAAGTGGAGAAGCTCTCCTGAAGTGGAGTAGCTGTCCTGAAGTAGAGAAGCTCTCTTAAAGTGGAGAAGCTCCCCTGAAGTGGAGAAGCTCTCCTGAAGTGGAGAAGCTCTCCTGAAGTGGAGAAGCTCTCCTGAAGTGGAGTAGCTGTCCTGCTCAGGAGGGCCCGGCATCTCCATTCTTTGTCATCTCTTTTTGCTATGAATTAGACCACTGATGCCATTTAAAACAACACTGATAAAAAACCCCATGGAAAACCTTCTTTATTCAAGTCACTCTGAAACTCAGGACCAACTGTTCTCCTTTGAATGATGTCGGTCTTCCAAGTAACTGCGCTATTTCAGTCACGCAGGAACACCAAGCTACCCCCGACACAGGTAAAAGAACGCTGGAGACGTGTGTGTGACCTACAATCTAAGCATGACTTTTTCCCCATATTTTTTTTTTCCTTTTAAAAGATGAGAGATATCAGGAGAAGGAAGTTAAAAAAAAAATCACACTTACAAGTCCACTTATGGCTACAATCCAGACGTAAGGGCCAGAGGCGAAAAGCTACAAAAGAAAAGAGAAGGCAGCTAAAAATGAGATCCCACAGCAGCCGCAGCACGCGCAGCCTTACGCACTGCGCCGCTGCACATCAACCATGCATGGCATAATTTAGGGAAGCAATGGGAAGGCAGAGGAATAGCAATTCTGTTTATTTAAAAAAAAAAAATAGGATGTTAAGCCAAAGGCTCCAGGTTTTCTGTAGCTGATAACACGTGTTGAACCTGGCCCCTGACATGCAAAGGAAAATAACTGAATTTCAAGCACATTCTTATTACAAGTGGGCCGTAGTGACTTACAGTAAACAACTATACATACATAATCAGCATTAACGATGTAGAAATACTAGCCATTGTCCATACTTGGGGCTAGGTAATGATCTTTATGAGCTGTTCATATGACTTTCCTAATAATTTCTCATCACTGCTTTGTGTACATTTAGGATGGAGAACTTGCCAGCATCTAAGTCCATGCCCAAGAGCACCCTTTTCTGGGATGAAAAGGCTCATTTTACTTCACCCAAGGTAAGCATAGCTAGTTCCCCATCCTCTGTGCGTGGCTACAGCTTCAGACATTATGGGACTCCTTGATGTGTGAACGAATGGGTCTCTGACTCGTGTGACTTCTCTTGGGGCTCTTTCCTTCTGTTGGTTTGCTTCATTCAATTTCCCTGTGGTGTTTTTGGTTTTTTTGTTTTATCTTATTATATCTTATTTTGTTTAAAAAAAAGTAAAAGTTGTTAAAATTGAAAAAAAAGAGTATGCTAGTCAAAACAAAGCAAAGGTATGAAGGGCATTAGCATTGTATTTTCTAATAAATTCCAATTAGAATTAGAAAAGAATTTCTTCTATTGTTTTCCAAATTTTTGCCTGAGAGATGTGCTCAAGGTTCTAAGAAACAAAACAACAACAAATCACAAGGCATCTCCAAGTGTCCCATAAGAATGAAAGGCCCTGTGGCTTTGGAAGGTTCAGCAGGGACATACAGAGCCGTGGAGAAAGACAGAGAGTACTGAAGCAGTACAGCTCAGATTCACTGCTGCCACTGCGCGAGACAGACGCTTCAGGGTTCTGCAGACACAACACAGGAACACAGGACACAGACATACACGGAACACAGAACACAGACATACACAGAACATAGAACACAGACATGCACGGAACATAGAACACAGACATACACGGAACACGGAACACAGACATACACAGAACACAGACATACACAGAACATAGAACACAGACATACACGGAACACAGGACACAGACATGCACAGAACACAGAACACAGACATGCACGGAACACAGAACACAGACATGCACGGAACAAAGACATACACGGAACACGGAACACAGACATGTATGGAACACAGAACACAGACATGCACAGAACACAGACATACACGGAACACAGAACACAAATATACACAGAACATAGAACACAGACATGCACGGAACACAGACATGCACGGAGGGAAAGGAGGCCACAGCCTTTGCTCCAGTGGCTCCACTGTCCACCCGAATTTCCTGACATGACGCTAGGCCGATGTATACCCAGCTCTCGTAACAAGGATGAGGACGATGTAAGCAAGCATTTCCTCTTGGGAGAGGAGGAATCCCAAACCAGCCACCGTTTTCTAGAGCCAGGCCCTGCTCTCCAGGCGTTTCATATACTAGGGCTTCTTATCAGCCACCAAGGACTTGCTCTGGGTCAGGCAACACCAGGAGCAGTGACTGGGGCGTTCTGCCCCGTGGCTCTGTGTTTGTCACCCTAGTCTCTCATATACACGTAAAGCAGCTTGCCATTTTGTCAGGAAAAGAACAGTTTCTTTAGTCTCTGACATCCCTTGCCTTAGCACCAGGCTTCTGTTTGCACTCTGAAAGGGCGTGGATACGCTTCTGGGCTGGATTCCGGGAAGTGAGCACCTAACATTTACTACATCTCTAAGCCACCGTCGATGGCTTACATATATGTCCCCAAACAAGCACTCCGGCTCTTAGGATGGTTAAAGTTATTTGCCTGTCTATCCATCTGTCTAATATTCCTGGTTTCAAGTGTCCATGGTAGGGAGAGAGAAAGCCAGAGAAATATGCAGGAGAGGAGCTGGAGCTGTGGGAGACGGCTCAGTGCAGAGTGCCTGCCACACCGTCATGAAGACCTGAGTTCAGATCCCAGAACACACAATAAGTCAGCACAGCGATGCATGGGTGCGACCCCAGCGTTCGGAGGGTGGAGGAGCAGAACTGACGGATTCCAGTGAATCTCCATCTCCAAAAACAAAGGTGTCAAGCAATCAGGAAACACATTAAGGCTGCTTTTGGTTTCCACACACATGCACACACACACACACACACACACACACCTATAGTAACAAGTATAACACACAAACACACACATGGAATATGCAAGAAAACCCAGAGTATAGTATGGAGGGGAGGAGAGGATGAAAACTTTAGACATTTGGACTTCACAGTGGAGAAGGAGGTAAGTGGTGCTGCAGACAAGGACCTGGCTGTCATTCTGGAGACACCTCCACTTCCAAACGACACCACCTCCTGCCTCACAAGTCAGTGCTGTCTTATGACAACAGCAGAAATCTATATGACTTGGAAACTACCAGAGGTAGTGGCATTGACATCTCTTCCCTCGGGCAGGGCTAAGGGGCTGTAGTCACCAAGCTGAAACCCCCGGGGTCCTAATGACTTCCACCCACCCCGTAACTAATAAAGTAACGAAGTCCTTTCTGTCCTTGGTGCTTTCACCTAGCATTAGAGAAGGGAGGACCAGGGGTTTCTGAACTTGACAGACATGTCACGGCCAGAGAAAACCAGGGTAGACAGAGTGAGGAGGGACCCACGTGTCATGGTGTAGGGCTGGGCTGAACGGTGAGGGGTGAACACACCATGGTGAGAACACCCCAGATGAGTCACCCATAACGGACAGCAGACTGGAGGAGCTGGAGGAAATGCTGAGGGTGACAAGGGGAGGGGGACGGGCGAGGCGTCTGGTCTGGGATGTGCAGGATAAGGAGCACAGTGAGCGCTAACGGGGTAATCGAAAGGCCAAGCTGCACAGGGTGCCACAGGAAGCTGTGAGAGGAAAGGTAGAGAAAGTGCCAGAGAATGCAGACAATCCTGGAGAGCGCCACGCCTTCTAGCACATGAGGCTGTGGGCAGAGGCTGCACTGGGTGCCAGGGCAGCCGACCTTCAAAGTTTGCTTTTCAAGTCAGACAAAGGCTCCGGCGGCTTCACAGCAAGGCCATGGTACAGCACGACTTTGCCACCATGTCTGCACCAAAGTGGGCGGTGCCATTTCCGCCTTCTCTCCGTAGGAGAGAGCATGCTGGACCTTGACCTGGGGCCCTGGACTTGCTGGGCAAGCATTTTACCACTGCGGTTTCTCTAAGGTGTCTTCTCACTTTAAGAAGTGATTTGTATTCTTTTTCATTTCATGTGTGTTTGTGTGTGTGTCTGCAGGTGAGGCCAGAAGCCGACGTCAGATCTCCTGGAGCTGGAGTTACAAGCAGTTATGGGCTGCCTGAAGGGGGTGTCGGGAAATGCTGGGAACTGACCCTGGGTCCTTAACGGAGTCATCTCTCCAGTCCCTCCTGTTGAGACAGGCTTTACTTATTCTGTAGCCAGAGTGGGTTCTGGCCTTTAGCCTGCTTCAGTCTCTGAGTCTTAGATACTCAGCTTGATCATGCTTCCTGCAAACTCTGCAGCTCGGACGACAGAGCACGCTGGGGTCCTTGTCATAGCTTCGTGTGCGGCACGGCACAGCACAGCACAGCACAGGATAGACTGACTCTGACATGGATTTTCCATTTTCCACTATTCTCGTTTTGTTCCACTTCAAACTATGATTCTTAAATGTAATTACATACAACTACATTGATTAAATGAAAGTATTTTCCACTGATACAAGTTACAGTGAAAGCTTTTATCAGATTTCTAGAGGCTATGAAAGTATTCTAGCACCGTCTTCACCCTGATGCCCTCGCTCCGTAACACTTCCTCTGAGCATGATAGAGATCATCAAGACTTATGGAAACATTGTTTAAGGAGAAAAAGACAAAAGAAGAGAGCAAAATAAAACCAAAACCCCAAGCCACCCAGATCTGGTTAGAGAGATGTGAACATACAACGTATACTGTACCTGCAGTCCCAATATATAGATCAGTGTCTTGTTTGTGATGGACAACGGGCCCAGAATCTGTGCCACTTGGACTCTTGGGATGGAGCAGTAAAATGGTACAAAGAGAGCAAACACGGGCGCCAAGCTATGCAAACAAACAAAGAAAAACCACTATGAGAATGGATTTCCAACACTGGCAGGAAGGCTTCTGAAGAGACACTTAGCCTCATTTCAGGGTGAGAGACACATGTTGGTCTTCAAACACCCTCATGGCCAAACAATGGTCAAGGGTGTGACTCCCGTCCTCACTTCAAACCTCTGGTAAGTAGTTGGGCAACGACCAAGTGTGAGTTCAATTCCCACGAATGGCCTGGGATCTGACGAAAGGGACTGTAGTCAGCAATGGAATCTTTCCTGGTCAACTGCAAAGTCGCGTAAGACTCTGGCCGGCCATCCAGCCACGGCACAGACACCTCTTACCACTCCTACTCTCTATTCCTCAAATCTCTTCCCCTTTTGTCTTAAACTCTTTTCCTTGAGGGATTCTCGCTGACTCCTCACACCGCCCTCCCCTCCCGGGTCTCCTCCTGTTTCCTCCGTTCTTGCTCTAGTCTCTCCCTGAACACTCTTGGTGCTCTCTATGGCTCCAGCCAGGGAAGTGAGTTTGGTCCTAACAGTGGCAGCCCCAGGCTCAGGAACTCAACCTGAAACCTTCCCTTCAATATTTGGCTTAGTCACATGTACCCTGTCCTTGCTTCTCTCTAATCATGTGGTCACATCCCCCCCAGAATCATGCTGGTTTGTCTGTTTCAGTGAGCTGACGAATCGGCAGGGCCCTGAGCGTGTCAGAGAGGATGCCCAGCACCTGAGCAAGAAGCAGCGCCTCGCCTCCAGCACTGCAAGTCCACGGTCCTATCAGGGCATGGATGCGTGCACGCATGAGCTGTGTGTGTGTGTGTCGGTATGTCTGTCGGTCCATCTCTATCTCTATCTCTCTCTCTCTTTGTGCATGCATGTGTAAGAGAAGAATGGTTTAGGCATACCCTTGTAACCGTTTTCATTAAACACTTGATTAGTCAATATTTTCCAATTTTGGAAACAGCATCAGTACAAAAATAATTTCATAATCACAACGAAAATACAAAAACTACTTTTCGCCTATATAAAGAGTCTCACACCACAGGCCACCCCAGTAACACAGCACCCCTCTTGGTCTTCTGTGCATTTTCCAGTTCTGATAGCAACTATGTTATAAAAATCTTCCTTCTTGATTATACTATTGAAAACAAAATCAATAGACACAAGAAATGGTTGGGGGAGAATATACACATAAAGCAGCGTTAACAGATATGGGCACGATGGAGTAACAACCACACACACACACACCACAGACACTACACACACACACCATACACACACACCACACACACACCACACACACACCACACAGACACCATACACACACATACACTACACACACCACACAGATACCATACACACACATACACCACACACACCACACAGATACCACACACACACCACACGGACACCATACACACACACACCAGACACTACACACACACACACCATATACACACACACCACACACATACACATACACCACACACACCACACAGACACCATACACACACATCATATACACACCACACATACACCATACACACACACCACACACACACACACCACACATACACCATACACACACACCACACATACACCACACACCACACACATCACACACACCACACATACACCATACACACACACCACACACACCACACACACCACACATATACACCATACACACATGAACCACACACATACACCACACACACACCACACAGACACCATACACACACACCATATACACACCACACATACACCATACACACACACCACACACACACCACACATACACCATACACACACACCACACATACACCATACACACACACCACACATATACACCATACACATATGAACCACACATATACACCACACACACACCACACAGACACCATACACACATACCATATACACACCACACATACACCATACACACACACCACACACACATCACACACACCACACAATACACCATACACACACACCACATATACACCATACACACATGCACTACACACACCACACACACACACACACAATACACACACACACCCCACACACACACATATGGGAAACAAATGCAAAAATCCTCAGTAAAATTCCAGCAAAACGGATACCAGCACATATCAGTACCGTCTACCACAATCAAGCTGGCTTGATCTGACAAATGCAGAGTTGTTGCACATATGTAAGTCAATAAATGTAATAAATCATAATGGACTTAAGACAAAAATCACATGATCATCTCAACAGATGCAGAGAAAGCCTTTGACAAAACCTAATGTGCATTCATGACAAATGCCCCAGAGAGCAGGGCCGGAGGGAGCAAACCTCATCACACTGAAGGCTGAGCAGCAGCCCCACAGCCAACACCATCCTAAACCGAGAAGAACCTGAAGCAGTCCCATTACCGTCAAGAACTAGGCAGGGATGTCCACTATCCCCGCTCCTTTTCAATAAGACGCGAGAAGCTGGCTGGAGTGACAGGGTAAGGCAAGAATTCGAGGGACATGAGCAGGAACGAAGTCAAATGGTCTCTATCTGCAGACAATATTATACATGAGATCCCAAGAATTCCAATAGAAAACTAGACATAATTTCAGCAAAGCGGCGGGTACAAAAACAACTTACAAAATGCAGTAGTTTTTCTGTCCACCAAAACCACACACTGAAAACGAGATCACAGACACACTCCCACTCACAGGAGCATCCCAGACAACAAAATCTCTCAGAACAAACTTAACCAGGAAGGCAAAAGACCTTCACAACAAAAACTTAATATCCGAAGAAAGAGATTAAGAATAGCACAGAAAATGGAAAGACATCTTGCATTTGTGGGTTGGTGGAATTAATACTGTGAAAATGACCGTCCTGCCTAAATCAACCTACAGATTCAGTGCAATCCCCGTCATTCACCCACAGCATTCTCTGCAGAAATAGAAGTAGAAAGACGAAACTAAAATTCATATGGAGCCAGAAGACCCGAGACCCAAAGCAATCCTGGACAGAAAGAACGCATGTCCAGACTTCACGATACACGGCAGAGCCATTATAATAAAACAATACGGTGCTGGAGAAAGACAGCACCTTCTACAGCCGGTGCAGGGAATCCAGCTGTCTGTTCACGCGTAATCATGAAATCAGACCCAGTTCCAGCACCCCGCACGGAGTCAGGCCCGAGTGGATCAAAGGCCTCAGTCTGAACCCTGGGCCACGCGAACTGCTGGAAGGCAACATGCAGCTCCCTACTGGACACAGGCCCAGGAAAGGACTCTGCGCAGGACTCGACCTGCCAAGGAAGTAAGCCAACAGAAGACAACGAGGGCTTCATAAATCAAAGAGCCTCTATACAGCACACAGCTACCAGTGAGGGAAGCTTCGCCTCCACACGTGAGGAAGAGACCCACAAAGAGGAGAGGGTCTTTCAGCTCCGTGTCTGACAGAGGGTTAATATGGTCCAATTGAAAATGAGCTATGGCTCTGAACAGAGTTCTCAGGAGAACAAACAAAAAGAGGTAAGAAATACCTCAAGTGTTCGCTACCCTTAGCCACCAGGGAAAAGCAAATTAAAAACACTTTGGTGACTTCCTCTCCCCAAGCCAGCATGGTCAAGATCAACAAGACAACTGACGACAAATACTCATGAGAACAAGAACCTCACTGCAGTGGGCGTGCAAATCGGTACAGTCCCTCTGGAAATCAGAATGGAGAATCACCAAAAAGCTAAAGATGAGTCTACCATACAGCCTGGCTATATTGCTCCTTGGCATACGCCCAAAGGACTCAACATTATACTCCATACATTAGTCATGATTGCTACGTTCACTGCTACCCTATTCAGAACAGTCAGGAAATGGAAACAACCTAAATGTCCTTCAGTAGATGAATGGATAACACGGCACATAGACACAACGGAATACCAACCAGCTGGAAAGAAAAATGAAATCAAGAAAAACTGCAGGCAAATGGGTGAACCTAGAGAAGATTATATTAAATGAGGTAACCCAGACCCAGAAAGACAAACCCATCTGTGGTTCTTAATTTTAAGTCTTCAGACGTGAGTACGTTAGCTGGAGTAACGACAAACCCCAGCAAAGCACAAAGGGACCACGACAGGCTGGGGTGGCAGGGTGGAGAGAGCAGGGTACAGGGATGAAGTAGGATATGGAGTAACAATGGCGGAGGGAACTCCAACTGGAGAGTAGGGAGGAAGCTTGAAACAGCGGGGGAGGGACAAATAACATCAAGGTTGTTTGATAATCCTCAGGGGATTATAATATTTTATACTTACCTAAAATTATACAGAGAATATATACATCTAAGTGTGTGTGTGTGCGCACGAATGCATGTGTACACTCACACAGACACATGCACACACATCTTGAGGCTAACAATGTTCTCCACAAGAACCACAGACTAACAAAATCCCAGTATCAGACATGAAGGGAGTCTGAATGTTTCCCAAAACAAGAGAGATTAATTATTAATGTAGCCCTTGGTTGTCTCTTGGAGGTTGAGGGTGGCCCCTACTGCTGGAGAAACCACACACTCAGAACACACCACTCAGATGACGCGAGCTGGACTTAAAAGCATCTTTCCTATGCTCTAGCCTCGACAGTTCCAGAAAATACTACGCAAGCTGCCAGGGTCAGGGAGGGGCCAATCCCACAGTCCTACCCAGCTTCAATAGCTATGAACCATGAGGGCAAAATAGGCATAAAGGAGCAAGAAGTGGCAACCACTGGCTGTCTAATTTAACCTATGGCCAGTTCAACAGGAGAGAGCAACTGGGTCCTAGCCAGCTTCAGCAGGCTGGCGAGGTCATGGGCCTTAGAGAAGAATCTGTTGCCACCACTCTGTAAGTCCATACTGCACTCTCGGTCCTACCGTATACCACAGACAGGTGCAGCCAACACTCCTCGCCAAAGAAGCCTTTCTACAGCAAACGGAGACCATCACAGAAAAGCACAGCAGAGGACAACACAAAGATCCCACCCTGGGAAGCCTAGGCCCAGTGGACGGAACATCTACACCACAGATCCCGAAGCTATGGCTCAAGGAACGTCACGGAGGGGGCAGACGACTGTCAGATTACTGGGAGATCAGCTGTGAAATCTGTCCTGAAAATGGCTATACACCAGATCAGAACGACAGCAGTATCAACAGATATGTTAACGTGGATGGGGATTTCCCTAAGTCCCACCCCGGGACAAAGGACTACCGTACTGGTCGGTCAATGCAGAGTGGTCAGCCTTGAAACCAATACAGACGCAAACAAGTAAGGACCCAGGAAGTTGTATTTGTATATATTGTGCATGCATGTACGGACATGTTTAATGTATAATAAAAAAAAGCTATCAACTTGAGGGGGGCACAGAAGGGGTTCAAGGGACAGGCGGAAGGGGAAGTGATGTCATCCTTCCTATTTCAATTAGTTTTTTCAAAAAGTTAAAAAACGAAAATTTTAAATAAAATTTAAAAAGAATGGAGCCCTTGCTAGGAGCATAGAAACTACATAGAACATTTAAGTGTGAACATTGGACCAAACCTGGCTACAGAGAACATTTAAGTGTGAACACTGGGTCAAACCTGGCTACAGAGAACATTTAAGTGTGAACACTGGGTCAAATCTGGGGCTACAGAGTGTGGCGACGGCAGGAACAGGGAGCTGAGGAGGTCGAGGTACAGGGTCAGCTGTGGCTCCTTTACTCCTCCCGGCCCTGGCATCTCACAGGGTCCGGCTTAGGAGTGCATGCAACTGGGGCGGGGGGGGTGGGAGGGGCGGCTCTTACTCTTGAACACTTTGCTTTGAGTCACAGCTTATTATGTATTCCAGGTATCCTCCTGGCTCTGTTCCCCAAACACCGGAGTTACAAGAGTATCCATTACACCTAGCTATGACCTGCATCTTAATTAACTCTAGAGTTTTGAACTTTTATTATTACATCATAACCCCAAGAGAAAGAACTATAAATGACTGGAGTTTTATGTTGCCTTATGGGTAGCAAAGACTCACATTCACAAACACTGACACTTAGCTTTGGGCAGATAAAAAAACAAAACAAAACAAAAACAGAGCAAAGTCTAAACGCCATACAAAAGAATTATTTTGCCGAACACTACCCTAAACACAGCTGAAGAAGCAGCTGTGGTTCCTTCTCGTTGAGGAGAACCAGTTAGTCATTTGTAGGCCTAAAACCCTCCCAGGCACCCTACCTCAAAGTAAAGCCCAAAGTCGGGCATGGCCCCCGGTGCCCACTCACACCTTCAAACCTGAGACAGACTGCCCAGAGCAGCCCTCCCTACCACCCCAGCCATCTACTCCGTGCTCCCAGCTCTGGCCATCCTCCCTCACCCCTAGGCTGGGATCCACTTATGTGGCATCTCTCTTCCCAGCTACAATGCAAGGACAAGGACAGGGACTTTAGCCTTTACATGTTTAGAGAATGCCATTACTGTGGGGGAGGGGGCACCAGTGTCACCGAACGTGTGAGTGAGTCAGAAGACAACTTTGGGGGGTTCTCTCTCCCGTGGGTTCCAGGGACCGAGCTCTGTCATCCTGCCTACTGACATATCTTAGCTTTGGCCATTTCTGTTTAATACCTTATCCTTACTCTCTAAGGCTCAACATTCTCAATGCTTATTTGTAGAGCAAATGAATCGTCCCTTAAACTTGTATAATAGCATAGCAAAACTTGCCTTTTGTTACACACACACACACACACAAACACCTTGCTGGATCTGAAGAGATGGCTCAGCAATTAAAGGGACTTGTTCTTTCAGAGGACCTGGGTTCAGCTCCCAGAACCCAGGCCAGGTGTACCTCCAGCTCCAAGGGGGCACATACCCTCCCCTGGTCTCCAGTCTCCATGGGCGTCTGCACACATGTGGCTTTCACTCACACTCACACTCACACACACACACACTAAAATAATAAAGAAATCATAAAGTGACCCTGCTTTTCTGGACAACTGCACTGTCTCCCTGTGCCTCCCCCACACTTTCTCAGGTCACAGCTCTTCTGCTTACGTCTGCGAGCAAATGTGACGTAAACAATGCTATGAAGAGCACGAAGCCCAGCGCTTCCTCGAGCTCACATCTCTGACAGAAACTTCAGTGCTCACCGAGCACACTTACCCAGCAAGAGAGGAAGTGCAGAAATTCCTTAGACCCTGTAACTTCTGTCACTTCTCATGATGACTAGACACGAGACCACACGCGGAGACACTGCCAAGGCGCAGTTTACACCACGACTATCTGGGCTGTTTGGCAGAAATTTTGTGTTGCTATTTCTATATACACAAGGCTTCACAGAATACCAAAATGTTATTAGTCACGGACCAGTTTCTCCTTTTCCTCAGTTTCTGACAGCATCTGTTCTTTACACTGATGACTGTCACTCAAGATGACCTTTTACACGCTGTCAACAGCTTATCTTAGTGATGAACTAGAAGCACAGTAGAGAGAAAATAAGTAAATAACTGATTCATTCACCTAGTATCATTACCAGTTACTGGGCGCATGCCACACACGCATGACCGCAATGCAGAGAGCAAAAAAAAAACGCTTCACATAAATGTCTTCCTAATGTGTGTGGGACCTGGAGTCCACTGGAACGGTACGGGCAGAGCCAAAGACGCCACAGCAACTTTAAACAATAAACACGCCCCGTGTGTTAGCTCATGTGTGGCTACAACAGTGTCTGCAGGTACTGCCTCTTCTTTACACACTGAGAAGATGACTTTTATACCGAAGAAAGCATGGATCTGCCAGGCACAGTGACACGTTCTTTAATCCCAACACTTGGGAGGCAGAGACAGGCCAATCTGTGAGTCCAGGGCCAGCCATCTTGTCTAAAAAAAGATGATAGATTCTACTTGCCAGAACACCAGCTTTAACTAGCCAAGTCTTCCAAATCAGAAATCAAAAAGTATCTCACTAGGACGGGCTTCCAGCAAACTGAAAACTCCCAACAGTGTCAACTGCATTCTGCTCGTGTGCAGAGCTAGGCGTACATCCCAGGGCCTGGCACACGCTCGTGTGCAGAGCTAGGCGTACATCCCAGGGCTGGCACACGCTCGTGTGCAGAGCTAGGCGTACATCCCAGGGCCTGGCACACGCTCGTGTGCAGAGCTAGGCGTACATCCCAGGGCTGGCACACGCTCGTGTGCAGAGCTAGGCGTACATCCCAGGGCCTGGCACACGCTCATGTGCAGAGCTAGGCGTACATCCCAGGGCTGGCACACACTCGTGTGCAGAGCTAGGCGTACATCCCAGGGCTGGCACAAGCTCATGTGCAGAGCTAGGCGTACATCCCAGGGCTGGCACACGCGGTGCTCTCTGCACTTGGCCATATCCTTAGGCCTCGCTGGTGTTTAAGGTGAACAGTTCAGAGTTATGTCATGTTTACCTATCAAGTCATAAAAACCTTTGCATTTCCCCTTATAGGGTTGGATTATCTTGGCGCTCACTTAGTCGAATGCCTTTGTTTTATACATAATAAGGTAGATGCCCAGGAATTCCACAGACTTGGTGCCTGCTCTCCAGTTTTCCTCTGCAGACCTATAACAGCCCTGATGAAGGGCAATTTTCACAGAATCCTGCAGCAAGGAGGCCTCCACGCTCAGGAGGCTGCCAGGATGGCTCAGTGTAAAGGACTTGCCACCAAGTGTGAAACTGGTGGATCTCAGGACCCACGTGGCAGAGGAGGAGAATCAGTTCCTAAAAGTTGTTCTCTGATCTGTGTATGCCCTGGCACAGCACGCTGCAGGTACATGTGCAAGCACACCAACACATACATGCAAAGTAAATAAGTAACTTTTAAGGCCTCTGGGGCATACACTACAATTTCCTACACAGTGACGCGATTCTCTCTACAGCATCCCTCAAGTTCAACCAGGTTACCAAAGCATCCTGTTTTAAAAATAGCATATCCCATTTTAAACAAATCTGCCCCAGCCCCTCGTCCTACTGATCCATCTTCTAGGATGGCTGAAGAAAGCAAGCTAAACTCCCACTCCAAGCAGGAGACAAGGGCTGTGGTCCCGAGAAGAAGAAGCATCCTCAGCTCACTTAGTCACTTGTTCTATGATCTCTGTCCACCACCAGCCCAGCCCCAGCCCAAGTGACCTCTGTCCTTCCAAAAGCAGTACCCCTATGACAGGCCAGATCACAGGGGGACAGGGGGACCACCCTTCTCTGGCTTGCTCTGAGCATTGTACGCAGCCCGGGCTGGACTCATCAGTGGCATGTCCCCCAGCTTTCCTCCATCCTCCTAAGGCCACAGTCACTGATTCAGGAGGCTCCCTCGACTGAAAACAGAACTAATTTATGTGCTAGGAGGGTCTTTCTCCCTCACTGCAGAAACCTGTTAGGATTTGGGCGGCATAAACTAGACTCCTGATACCACCATGTGTCCAGGCAGACAGCACTATTATTAGACTTGATACTTTCTTTAACCCACGCCCCCACCTCTCTCTGCAAAGTTTACTGCTTCAAAAAAAATTTTTTTAAGACTTAAAATCTTTATGGAAAAATTTTAAAAGTTCCATAGATAACAGCGATTCACAAAGTCCAAGGGGCTTTTGAATAGTTTTTTAAAATCAGTATCAGAAAAAAAAATCTCACTTCCCATTTGAAAAAAAACCACACACGCATTTGTGAGGCTAACTGCTTGCAGCTATACTCAGTCAGAGAATGACAGGAAAAAGGCACCACCATAAAAGGACGCCTGCTCGGCCTCTCTTAAAGCAACATGCCCAGTTAACGAAGCAGTGTGGGCAACGCGGGCTGCTCCAGCGGAGGTCCTAGCCACCCTGACATGTGAGTACGGACACTCTTCTCTCATGAATACTTTGAAAGCCTAACTTTTACGGTAAAAGAGAAAGAAAAGAATGAAACTCAATAGCTGGCTGCTCAAATTTCTTTGGGGTCATTGGCAGTTCAAATCAGTTACCAACTGAGATGGAAGCAATGAGTGAAACCTTATTACCAAAAATCAGGGCTGGTTTACACGCTTCAGTGTGAACTCACAATACAAGAAAACATTAGCAAATAACGCCAATATTTCAGATCTTTAATATGAAGGGAAAGGAACAATGTTACTAAAACAGTGTTCCTACATTAGGATATATTTTATATACAATATGACCAGTTACACTAATTTTTACATTTGACTACCTGGAAGGCATTTATGTACAGAAAAGTCTTTTTGATACTTAATATTTCTCAGAGACTACTGGCAGTAGCAATCCTGGGGCAAAAAGGTTTATTTTCTAAAGCACCAAATATAGAACAGTATTTTCTGCTTTGCAAAAATATTTTATCAATTTATTCTCCCACCAGCAAAGATTAATGATCAGCCTGGTCTTTGCTGCCTCAGAATAAAAATCATTCTAAAGACCAACTCTTAATAAGAGAAAAATAAAATCTATGTCATTGGTTTCTATTATTAAGTGACCAGTAATGCTAAATAAGCCTGCATACTAACATCCTAGAAATCTTTAAAGAAAATCATAAAAATAAAGAATTATATGTAGTGATTTGTAAAAACCTCAATTTCCAGGGTGAAAGTAGAGGGGTTTTGTTGTTTGTTTTTTGTTTTTTTCTATTTTCGAGACAGGGTTTCTCCGTAGCTTTTTGGTTCCTGTCCTAGAACTAGCTCTTGTAGACCAGGCTGGCCTTGAACTCACAGAGATCCGACTGCCTCGGCCTCCCGAGTACTGGGATTAAAGGTGCGCGCCACCACCGCCCGGCGAAAGCAGAGGTTTTACAGAAACGCCTAACATAAAACAAGCCATGAAGGGACTTCCTCTCAAGAATGAGGGGCTTTTGTTGGTGTGGTGGTGTTTTCTGGTTAAGGGTGTGAATCTTTTGGCGTCACCGAGTACAGGAGAGTGTAATAGTTGAGAGAGGAGCTCGGGATCAGTCCTCAAACCTAGGCTCTGGCGTTTATAACCGCTTGGCCTCAGGCTGAAGTTGCTGAAGGTCTCTGGCTCCAGTTGCTTCATTCCTAAAGTGGGGAGAAATGTTTCTGTCAACTTCTCCTAGCACCGCCTCTCGTAGTAAGTGCGGGGACATGGCCTGCCACCCTTGCCCTGCCCGTCAGCCCACGGAAGGATGAAGCTAATAGGCAGCGTTTCCTTGCCCTATCATTTCTGTGCAGATTATTCTCTGAAGATGTCTACTTTCTGTGATATTTTATGTGAAGCCTCAGCAGCTGCAGATGTTCACGCTGTGCTTTCTAGTATCTCAGAGCGTTCGTCTCTGGGGCCTAACGGTGCTTTGTGAGCCTGAACCTACCAGAGCGCGCGGCTCCACAGAGCAGCCTCCCTAACAGGCTCACTCTGTACGTGGGTGGCTGTGGAAATAAGTCCTTCTCTAAGCTACTTTTGGTGGGCTTCCTAGAGTTAATTAGGGCCACGATCAGTCACGCAATGGAGCTCACTCCAGGACTTCCAAGCACATAGGCTAGGCGTTTATAAAGTGACTGGAGTTAGCAGCCTATGATGTAAAAACGCACATGCAAGGGCTGCTGAGCTTGACCTGCAGACACCAATAAACGCAGGTGTCCACAGGGAGACCTTTTTCTTTGCCACGGTAAGAGGTGAGACACTGGAGGTGAACAGTGTCCTCCCGTCTGTCCCACGCTGTTGCTGCAATTCTGGCTAGGTCAGTCTCGAATTCTCCACATGTGGTGGAGGTGCAGGGACTCATGGTGTCCTGCTAGCCCAAAGAGGAGAGAAAGTATGTTGTCAGAAATGGACACAGCCCTGAAACATAGCAAAAAGGCAGGTCAACACCATACAAGCTATGCTGGCCTTCAGTGTTCTCTTCCAATGGAAATGGCACTGTTAAAAATAGTAAACTCCTTTCTAAATCTTCAGTCAGAGGCTGTGGACCCGTCTCTATCACGTTCTGAGCTTGAGGCTAGCCAGAAGTGCAGGAGACCCTACCCTAAAAAACAAACCAAACCCCAAATACTCAACTGTCCTTCATTTGACTTAAAACATGTCAGAAGTTAATGATTACTTCATTTAGGCTCTCCCATCTCCCTCCTCCTTCTCAGACACAGATAAGTAGGCACGTGTCAAAAGCTCTGAAACACCTTCCTGTTTTGTTACTTTCCACTCATTGTGCCTCGATCTGGGAAACAGGAACTCGGGACAACACATCCTGTGTTGAATGTCATTTTTCTGGAGGCAAAGAGTGAGTTTAAACTTAACGGCTACAGCCCTGCCTGCAGCCACTGAGGCGCTTGTGCCTCTGCTGTGTGCATGGCTGACAGAGAACTCTCCAGCAAGGATTAGGGCAGCTGAGATTTTGACATCCTTTTTTATCTTTGGGGTGTAAGAACTGCCGCTTAGATCCCCACTCTCGAAACTTCACAGGAGTGCGAGAGACAAAACCACAACCCAATGCTCTGCCTTCCTAGGTGGGGTGGGGTGGAGGGGGAGCAGAGGTCTGGAAGCTTCCAGGGACAGAGTGAAGGATGCCAGAATAAAGAGGGGAGATTGGCAGGGGCAGATTCCCAGAGGAAGAGAGGAGGGAGGCCTCCGATGAAGGAAGCAGTGATGGTTAGCTTTCCGTCTGCCCTGGGCTTGTGGGCCCCAGATGGCGGGCTCTCTGAGAAGAGGCCGCCAGGTCACTGCACAGAGAGGAAGGACTGCAGACAGCAAGATCACAGACAGCAGGGAGGCAGATAAGGACATAAAGCTGTGAGGCAACTGGGGAAGGACAGAGCCCTGACCTCCCAAATGAGCCACACCTCGAAGAATCCTGAGGGAATGACTGAATCCGCCCTTAATTCAGCACAGCCACAAAATAAGGAGGCTTAGTTTAAAGCTTACAGCTCCCTTCAGCTGGAAGGGCACAAAGTGCATGCTGTTTCTAAAAGCAATCTGAACCCAGAGGAGTAATTCTGGGCGCACACACCCTCATTACAAAAGCCTTTCTATATGCACAGAAGATTCCACCAATCCTGCCACATACACACACAGGGCATTTGCCCTCCTTGTGCTGAAGTGGGTGTGATGACGGCCACCTTTAAATCCTTACAGTAACTTACAGGGACATCACAGCTCTGATAATTATTACAACCACTGCTAAAGCTCCCAAAAGCCACACAAGGGAAAGGTTAAAAAAATAACTGGAGTATGTCCAGCCCCAAATATAGACGACAGTACTCAACCAAACACCCCACCCAGACACCCCCATCCACTCTAACAGGCAGAGCCCCAATAAGCTGTGCCCATCAGAGTCTGACACCTGAGAGGCACCAAGGGCAAACTCAGACAGGTGGATACCACTCTGCTGTCCTGACAAGGTCCCTGTGCTGTCAGTGGTTGGAGGCAGGCATCACACGGAGCTGATTACTCTGGTCCCTTGATTTGTCACACTTCCAAAAGCTAGAGAAATCAAGTTCCCTTCGAGCAGGCTGATCATGTTCAACACTACCATGAATAAAATCAATGCGTTTCTGTTCAATTTGGGGATAGGATACATGAGATAATTAGAAAACAGTCAACAGACATAGACACAGCTATCAAATCAGGATTCAGAAATGACTGCACGGTGAAGAAACCACTTAATAACAGATTTACTTAACCAAGGCACTGTGGCATGTCCTGGCTAGCAGCACATGGAGATGGACAACTGGGCAAATGTATCTGGCGCTCCTTCTGCACGCTTGCCACCTGCCCATTGTACAGGCAGACAGCACACACAACAGCTGTTAGCCAACTAAAAGGGGAACAAACGCTGACCTCATGCTGCAGGTGTTGATGCTGGGCTAAACTCAGACATCCCTGTTAAATGAGAGCAAAGACGCATGGACACACTTGACAAGTGCTCCCACAGCTAGGTAATCAGAAAAGAGCAAGGCGTGGTTTCTTCCCTCCCAGGAGCAGCTCCTTATCAAAGGCATTTAAATAGCTTCGGCTACTGGCCTGCTGGGTCTGTGCCACTGTCTGTCCCTTAGAGGACATCCTGGTATCCCATCATTCTTGTGTCTTCACGTCCCCTCCCCGTATCCCATCATCCAGTGTCTTCACGTCCCCTCCCTGTATCTCATCATCCAGTGTCTTCACGTCCCCTCCCCGTATCCCATCATCCTTTTGTCTTCACGTCCCCTCCCCGTATCCCATCATCCAGTGTCTTCACGTCCTCTCCCCGTATCCCATCATCCAGTGTCTTCACGTCCCCTCCCCGTATCCCATCATCCAGTGTCTTCACGTCCCCTCCCCGTATCCCATCATCCTGTGTCTTCACGTCCCCTCCCTGTATCCCATCATCCTCGTGTCTTCACGTCCCCTCCCCGTATCCCATCATCCTCGTGTCTTCACGTCCCCTCCCCATATCCCATCATCCTTGTGTCTTCACGTCCCCTCCCTGTATCTCATCATCCTTGTGTCTTCACGTCCCCTCCCCGTATCCCATCATCCTCGTGTCTTCACGTACCCTTCTTGTATCCCACCCCCTCCTTTTCCACTCATTTCATCTCCCCTGATTCTAAGCGTTTTTTGACAATCTTATCTTTTTTCAAGATAATAGCTGAAACTATGCCAGCAGAGTCCCGGGAAGGGCCGGGTCATTTGTAACTTGACAGCACGCCCCTCCCTCCCCCCATGATTTCTATCTGTGCCTCACTGCTTTTAGTGGCCCTTCTGGTTGTTTTTCAAAGTGTAACTTCCTCTTTGGCACACACAAGCAAAGTTACCCCTCTGACCAAGGCAGGTCTCAATCCAACCCAATCTTACCAAGGTAACAACAGACAGCTCAAAACATTGTTAAAGCTGAATGTGACAAAGGCCCCCTCTCTGACTTAAGGCATTGATAATTCTCAGATAATGGTGACACATCCATCACCTTAGAACCCCAAAGCTATTACTTTAGCATGAACCAAATCTTTGACTGTGATGAAGGTTTTGTTCTGTTTCTGTCATGAGTAAGAAGAGCCCTCTAATTCCCCAAGCAAATGAGTTAGGCTAGCAGAAGTCTATGTAGCCTTTGAAACTTCACAAATGCCTTTATGTTGGTTCTCAGAGTAAATGTTTCCTGAGTACAAATTGTATCAGAGCTTAGGCAATTTTCTTAAACACTAATCAATGAGCTTTGGGGGGACGTTTCCCCTCCTTTCTGTGGGAAGAAAAAAAAATGGTCACTTCATGTCAACATGTCTGGTTATGCAAAAATGAAATGATAATATCTCAAGAAATGTTGGCAACTCTACAGGCAAAGAAATAAGTTTTACAAACAGACACAGACAGACACACTTTCAAGTACACCAGGGAATGACTCTGGAAAGTAGTCTGCAGAAGAAACCGTTTCACACACACGAGGACAGTGGGAGCTAAAGGAGCAGACATCATGTTAGACGGAACAAACCGTCTCTGCTCTTAGCAAGAAAATAAGAAGATCAAGATGGCCTCCAGGTGTCCATCCTCGGGAAGAGGGGGAGTTGGGAGGCAGACACGCCCTTCTGTTCGTTTCATACTTTTAGCAAATAGTGCTTTCAATGTTTGATGCTTTATCTGCGTGTGCTTGATCCCGGGAATGCAGAAATGATTCCTTTTTTATATTAGAGGGTCTAGAATTAAAGGACATATATAAAATGTCAGGAATGGCTGTTCCTCACAAGGGTCAACCCTGAAGAAAAATCCCATTTTATGCACCTCAGTTACTGTCTATGCCCTTGGGGAAGACGTCAGCATCTTGATTGTTGTCCTTTAGTATTTGGAATGTGGAGCCAAGTATACAATTCATCAAAAGCATTGTACCGAAACTATCATTCTTATAAATATTAGTGTTCTAAAGGAAACAGATTTAGGACACACCCTGAGGGCTTTTCCCTACTACAGTGACATATTACAGTACTTTCAGGTTTAACACACACACACACACACACACACACACACACGTATATAGGTTTATGTATGTGTGCATACATAAATATTCTAAACATGTCAGAAGCTGCTGCCTAATCATAATTAAAATGAAAAACAAAGAGCATTAAGATGTAAGCTATACTTTGAAAAGGCCAATTTGAGACCAGTGCAGGCAGACTAAACACAACGGCACATGGGACACCGGCGTGTGTGAGAAGGACAGCAAGCAGTGTGAGCTAGGACCTCGTGAGACCGAAAGAATATCCAGGCATGGTATTTAGCCTTCAATTCTGGACCCTCTAATATAAAAAGGTATCATTTCTACATTCCCAGGATCTGGCATATGTAGACTAAAAACACTACAAGCAGTGTTTGCTACCTTAAGCCTCACAAGAGTAATCCAGTAGATGGTTAAAGAAAGGAACAAGTTCTAACTCTGAGGGGACATAAGATTTGAGATTTGTTGAGCAAAGGAATTGAGTAACAGCAGCCAAGGACACGAAGGATTTCTCTCTCAATACGGAGATGATAAAGTCAACTAAAATGACAGCACTGAGGACACAGAGAAGATAGAAGCAAGGTTTGAAGATAATGGCACGGTAACAGTTACCTTGTGGACTCAATCCCCAGAAGTTGCTAAATACCCCAAATGAACACATTTACAAACTATCTCCTCTCATTTACCCAGGCCACTCTCTGACCTATCCTGTTTACACGGTGACTCTAAACATGCTGTCTCTGGCTGGCTCTGGCCCAACAGTGGTCAGTTAAGATCCCTGCCCAGCCTGGCCTCGGGGCTGGTGTCCCCTGCTCTTAGGAAGAGTGCCCCACCTACCCTGGGGAAGCTGACCACATGCGTCATGCTGCTGTCTGAACTCTGAAACCACAATGTGTCAGTTCTTTAAGGGCTCATGAGATAGCTGCCCCTACAAAGGACTGGTCAGAGAACCATGGAGCAGGACCCAGCATGGCCTTTAACCCTCAGGTCCATAGGAGGTTCCTGCCAGACACAGTTCAAAGGTAGGCACAGCGAGTGAGTAGGAGCCATGTCTGAAGAGTGTTGGGTGATGAGGCTCTTGCAAGAAGACCTAAGTAACATTTCTTCCTCCGGTGAAACAAAACCATTACCTCACTTCAGTCAATCCATGCTCAGTGTTCCGAATGGAGGCTGTATGGACACAAGTCCCCAGCTCACTCCTACAGTGTTATTTACCGGCATACATACTATCTAAGCAGGCCTCTTTCTCTTGTGTGTGCATGTGTGCACATGTGCGTTTGTGTACACTTTCCTCCCCAGAGTAGCATGCCGTGTGATCGGGTTTCCTTAACTTAACTTCCTGTTGAGAAAGAGTCACGTGTTGCCACTTTCACACCCCACAGCATGGCCGAACCATAGGACAAACTGCAAGCCACTGAGAGAGTCTGTGTTGTAGTTAATGCTGAGCTGATGGCTCCTGAGCCTGGGCTGTTCTGAAGCCACTCCCACTTTTAGTGTACCAGGCGCGAGAACAGGATTTGGCAACTCCACACACATTTCCCCCGTGAGCATTTTTTCAAAGATCAGATTCCAGGAAGTAGCTTTGGAGAACTCCTCAAAAATGGTAGGTGAAATTTTCAGGGGAAGAAACTCTGGTCGGAGTTGCTGGTGCCCGCTCCTCAGCGACCGCCATGTCTAGAGGCCGCACTCCCCTGCACCCAGTCTTGCGTCCTGAACACGGCAGAGGAAGCCTTCACACAGAAACGGGTGGTTCCCACTTTTACTTCTTTCACTTCCAAGGCAAGAGCCTCTGAGTTTTCATTCCTACATAAACCATGAAGCCCTATCTGTCTTTGTTGCATTGGTTTTGATTTCACTAATTTCACAGTTGTCTTTTTATTTACTTCCGATTTTGCTGGACAAATTTGGTTCTCCTGCTTCTTAAGCTGTACGGATTAACAACTATTTTTCAATCTTTCTTTTTATTTCATTTTAAGCATCTCAAAAACTTCCAGAGTGGTGCCTTCTTTAACTCAAAGGTCTTCATTTCTGAGTTCATTCTTCACTGCTTTACCGCTGGTTTCTACATTAGCTGTACTATAGTCAGGCTGTGTGACAAGCTCAGTGATGACTCTCTCGCCGTCTTGAGAATCTTCTGGCGACCTAGTCTATGGTTGAGCTTGAGACACGCTTATGCCTTCCACACACATTCTGCTAACTTTTAAACCGTGCTGAGCAAATCTTCAAGGTGTTTCATTTTCTTCTCTAGGGTATTATTCATATACACACATGACTGCCCATTATGATTGTAGACTTGTCAGTCTTTCCTTTAAACCACATCAAATTTTGATAGCTTAGGCATATTTCAGAATTATTCTTATATCCTTTGTGGACTGTTCTCTTTGTTTGTTTGTGTCTGGGTCTCTCTATGTTGGTTATCCTGGAACTTACTCTGTGGACCAGGTTGGCCTCTGCTCCCAAGTGCTGGAATTAAAGATGTGCGCCACCACCGCACAAAACCTATTGTTAACTTGGGCAGTGATACCGTTTTAGCTATTGATATCAAAGCTGCCTTGAGTCGCTTTTCCTGTGGTTCCATTGCGGGCCACCCGTCCGCAGTGGATCTGGCTGGCGTGGATTCCCCTACAGCTTTATTCTCCACCTTTCTACATTACATCATCTTTGAAAGCGCCAAATTGGTAGTGTTCCCTTTAACCGACAAGTTCAATCCACTTAGACTGGTTAGAACTTTTCTACTTCTGCATCTTCTGCTTTCCGTCCCCATCCTCTCCTCTCACCTCACCGTTTCTTACTCTGCTTGGCTGTGCTTTAGGGTTATTTGTAGCCTGTGAGGGCTCATCTGTCAGCACCACACACCACCACAGAGCTCGGGGCCAGTGGTCATCCCTCTTCTCAGGCTGTCAGAGAAGGGAACAGAGACCCCGTCCACCAAGCAGCGTAGGCACAGGAGTAGATCTGGAGCCAGTGATTCCAATCAATCCTGACAGACAACTTCCCCTTGAACACACAGCAGCAGCGCAAGAGACATCCCAAAGGTTCCCTTAATACTGGGGTTTATATACATACATATATGTTGAAATTTATAAAGACAATCTACAAAGAAGTGATTATTCTCTTTAAAATATAATCACAGAATTTATGGCTCAGTGTTCCTACTTTCATTGGTGTTCACTCTTTTATGTGGAATTTTGCTGTCAGAATTCTTAAGATTTCCAGTTCAGGACTTGAAATTTGTCTTAGCATTATTTATGACCAAGAAAAAAAAATTTAAACAACCCAAATGTGCAGTGAGGGAGTAGCTACTTAAATTATGCATTACCACACTGGAGTACTGAGGAATATTGATCCAATATTTTGGAAAACTGTGGAATATCCATCAGACGCCTCACAGAACCCAGACGTTAAAAAACAGATAAATACACTGCTGTGGACACTTATTTACTACTGAGACACAAAACACCACATGATGTCACTGATACTGGGTTTAACACATACAATACCCCCAACTTAAAATTTCTCATCTGAAGCAGCTTGAGTCTCTGTGCCCCACACATCCCCAACAACTCCACACATGAAAGGGAGGTATGCCCACGGCTGAGCTGTATGGACAGTCCTTGGGAATTCATTTTTTTTCCTCACTTTTTTTTTTCATTTAGAGAAAGGACACCCAAGCTGCCCTCAAACTTGTTATCCTCCAGAATAGCTGGAGGATACTATTTTCAGTTCCTAACCCGGCCCGAGCGTGTTTCTCGTGCGCTCTAGGTGAAGGCAGACCAGCTCTACTGCACTGCATGTGTCACTGATCTCATTTCCTGACAATCTGGAAGAAAAAAAAAAAAAACTCAACCTAAATTCAGATTAAAAGTCAAGCTTAATGCCTGTCTGAAATGTGGGGAACTCTACATGATTTTATTCTTAACCACACAATGATTCAGAAACGGGGGGATTTCTGCCTGAAGCTGGTGCAACTTCTCTTGTTGCAAAAATGTACTGACCTATTTAGATGGCTCTATTTCCTCTGCCAGAGCTCTGACAAAGTCACTAACTGTAAAAGTAAACACATAAAGTTTATTCTCAGTTTATTCCAGTTAAAGTTTACGCACTGAGAAGTTTAAGGTAGATGTATAAGTGACTGGACAGCTGAGTTAAATAGTTTCAGGTAAACATTCCCTACTTGCTTTCTTCCTAGTGACCCTGACCCCTGCTGGATACAGAAATGGCTAACAATTTCACTACAGCGCTGGCAGCATCTCAGGGCAATAACTGTGACCTCTATGCACACCACGGCACAGCCAGGATACTAATGCCTCTGCATTACAGCCTTGTCTTCATCATCGGGCTGGTGGGAAACCTGCTGGCCTTGGTTGTCATTGTTCAAAACAGGAAAAAAATCAACTCAACCACTCTCTATTCAATGAACTTGGTGATTTCTGACATCCTGTTTACCACAGCCTTGCCCACTCGGATAGCCTACTATGCCCTAGGCTTTGACTGGAGGGTCGGTGATGCCTTGTGCCGGATAAATGCCCTGGTGTTCTACATCAACACCTACGCAGGCGTGAACTTCATGACCTGCCTGAGCATAGACCGCTTCTTTGCCGTGGTGCACCCTCTGCGCTACAACAAGATTAAAAGGATCGAATATGCGAAGGGTGTTTGCATCTCTGTCTGGATTCTAGTATTTGCTCAAACCCTGCCTCTGCTCATCAGACCTATGTCCAAGAAGGAGACCGGCAGGACAACTTGTATGGAATACCCAAACTTCGAAGAGACGGCTTCCCTCCCCTGGATCCTGCTCGGGGCGTGTCTGCTCGGCTATGTGCTGCCCCTCGCAATCATTCTCATCTGCTACTCCCAGATCTGCTGCAAACTCTTCAAGACTGCCAAGCAGAACCCACTAACTGAGAAATCAGGTGTCAACAAGAAAGCTCTCAATACAATCATCTTCATCATCGTGGTATTTGTTCTCTGTTTCACGCCTTACCACATATCAATCATCCAACACATGATTAAGAAACTCTGCTCCCCTGCCCTCGAATGTGGCCAGAGATATTCCTTCCAGATCTCCCTGCACATCACAGTGTGCCTGATGAACTTCAACTGCTGCATGGACCCCTTCATCTACTTCTTTGCATGCAAAGGCTACAAGAGGAAGGTCATGAAGATGCTGAAGCGGCAAGTCAGCGTGTCCCTCTCCAGCGCCGTGCGGTCAGCCCCTGAGGAAAATTCACGGGAAATGACGGAGTCCCAGATGATGATCCACTCCAAGGTATCCAACGGGAGGTGAAAGGACACACCGGGCTTCACAGCGGAGCGAGCTGCGCAGTGGCCTCTGCAGACCGAGCTCCACCAACCGAGGATGCACTGAGATCCAGTCCATCTCGAGGGAACAACAAAAGCAAGTTCTACTCCGTAGCTGAAACACTGTATGTATAAGGGAAGGCTGCCTCAGTCCGTCTTGCTGTAAAAAAACTGTTCTGTGCTCCTCAGAACACAATCGCTACCTTCTCTGCAAACGATAAGACGGAGTCCACTGTACGTTATCAGTGTAAAAATGTTAATACTGTAATATAGCAAACATATTTCTTAATTTACACCTCTTTGAATTTTAGACTTTATCTCCCCAGTTTTTATTTGCTTGTTTGTTTTGTTCTGAGACAGGGGTTTTAAGGAAAAGTTTGTGGGATAAAGAACAGGAAACAAAAGTATCAGTATGGCGGTGCCAGAGACCAGCGGCGGTTCCAAGTACAGCGAACAAAGGGTTAATGTAGACAGCAAAGTGCTGGTGAGCATCAGTGGCTGAGAGCATGGAGCTCCTGCCATGCAGTCAGGACAGCACTCTCAGGAAGAAGGACAGGGCTCTCCAGGGAGGCTCTCAGTGGAAGCATGGCTACATGCTACACTCCTCTGAGGACAGAAAATACGCACGGATGCTTTGTTTTCCTTGGCTTTCCAAAGACCTTTTTTTTTTGGAAATTGGTAGCATCTGGTGTGTGTGTGTGTGTGTGTGTGTGTGTGTGTGTGTGTGTGTATATATATATATATATAAATAATATCTGGTGTATATATATATATAATATATATATATACACACACACACACACACCTGTAGATCAGCTTTTAAACAGTGGGAGCAGTGAGGATTACAATTATAATTGCCATACTTGCCTAAATAAATTGGGAAGTAAATGCACAATTTATAGAAACATCCTTGACTGTCCTGGAACTCACTCTGTAGACCAGGCTGGCCTTGAACTCAACAGAGATCCACCTGCCTCTACCTCTCCAGTACTGGGATCAAAGGTTTGTGCCACCATTGGCTGGCTATTTTTTTTCTTTTTAAAAAACTTTTTTATAATTTGTTTTTATGTGTGAAGATGTTTTGCCTGCATGTAAATCACCACACCATGTGTGAGCACTGCCCGAAGAGGTAAGGAGATGGATCACATCCCCTGGGACAGGAGTTACAGATGGCTGTGAGCCACCATGGAAGTGTGAGCAGTGCCCAAAGAGGCCAGAAGGAGGTGTCAGATCCCCTGGGACTGGAGCTATAGATGGTTGTGAGCCACCATGAAAGCGTTGGAAATTGAATGTGGGTCCTCTGGAAGAGCAGTCAGTGCTCTTAACCACTGAGTCATCTCTAGAAAACCCCTTTCCTCATTTGAGACTCTATCAGTCTAGCTGGCCTGGAATTCTCTGCGTGGAGAGGCTAGCCTTAGACTGTGTATGGTCCTCCTGTCTCCTGCCTCCTTCGTGCTGGGACTAGAAGTATCACAGTAGCCTGCTGGGATTCTTTGTGACATTAAACACCTGCTCACAGGGCTGCCTTATTGGCAGCGTGGCTTCCTAAACACTGTTTACCTGATCAAATTTGCTTTCCCTTAGTCCTGAAATTTCCCCAGTACAGTTTTTCAGTTGGTAAAGATACCAATTTAGATGGTAGGGAAGAAATAAAACACTATACCATGAGCTCATAATTTCAATTTTTATTGAGGTGTATGCCCTGGAAATACTTCATTTTAATAAAATTATCCTGTTTTGTTATTTGTCTTTCAAGACAATGTCTCATTATATAGCCCAGACTAGCCTTGAACTCATTTTGTATCCAAGGAAGGTCTTTAATAATTAAAACCCTTCCTCGGGCACATACTTGTAACTCCAACACTTGGGAGTCTGAGGCAGGATGGCGCTGAGAGTCAGGGGCCAGCCTATAAGAGGGTCACAGACAGTGTAGCAAGTCTCTGCTTCAAAAGAAAGATAAAACTTCCAGAGGGTGTTGCTACTGGGCCCAGCTTGGAAAGCACATCTTAACCATCACTACTGTAACTATGCTGAGTACAGTTAAGGTCCAAATGGTGTCGCTTTCACAGAGCCATCTGGTCTTAGAGCCACTAACAACAAATGGCTGGTCTGAGGGAGGCAGGTGAAGTCCGGATCCTGACTCCTTCCCCTCACCCCATCTCTGGGTTTTCCAAGTGAGGGTGGAAAGAGCCAAACACTACATTTTGTCAGGGTGTGGCTAAGCCAGATTTCTAGAAAGAAACACTCGTAAAAACCAGATAAGAGTTTTCTTACTTTCCCAGCCCTGAAGGCAAGCAAGTTGGTTCTGTGACCTCAATGGAGCAGAGATCGTCACACAGCGCCAATCAGGCCGCTTGAGTGTGACACGCTCTGCTGCCTGTCAGGCTCCTCACCTTCTCCCCCATCTTACCACGGATAAGTGACTCTATCTTGTCACCTACAGCACACTGGCTGTCTCTGGGTCCAGACAAAAGGGCTGCCAGCTCTCCACTCAAGGCTGCCAGTGCGCAGCTCCATCACTAGGCAACTGCTCACATGTGACCTGGGCACACACACCTCACCTTGGGCTTCAGTCAGCCCTACTTTTCTTCCAAGCATTTTACCAGCAAGTGAACTGGGTGCCTGAGGGCAGTTGTGAGCAGAGGAAGTGACCTGTCAGGTCCTCGCCCGAGTATCTGCTGCACGAATACGATAAACTTTAACAGACACATAACAGGAGAGTGGGCAGCTACTGGATAGTCTCACTCCTCTTTTGTAACCTCATTTTTATCTCTAAAAAGATCATTCAGTTAATTTAAAAATTCTCAAAGCTATTTAGTTTAAGCTCTGTTAAATGTGAGGCTGGAAGAAAAAAATAACATCTTGAAATCTGCAGGCAAATGGATGGAGCTAGAAAACATCATATTGAGTGAGGTAACCCAGACCCAGAAACACAATTATCACGTGTACTCACTCATAAGTGGTTTTTAAACATAAAGCAAAGAAAACTACCCTACAAATCACAATCCCAGAGAACATAGACAACAATGAGGAGTCTAAGAGAGAAATACATGGATCTAATCTACATGGGAAGTAGAAAAACACAAGATCCCCTAAGTAAACTGGGAGCATTGGGGACTTTGGGAGAGGGTTGAAGGGGAGGGGAGAAATAGGGAGGGGAGCAGAGAAAAATGTAGAGCTCAATAAAAATCAATCAATCAATCAATGTGAGGCTGGAAAGATGAAACAGTGGTTAGGAGCACTGGCTGCTTCCAGAGGACCCAGGTTCAGTTCCCAGCACACACTTTAACTCCAGTTCGAGGGAAACTGATGACCTCTTCCGGCCCCCTGGGGTACCCAGCATGCACAAAGTGCACAGACATACAAACAGGCAGGACACCCAAGCACATAACATGAATAATAAAATTATTTATTTAAAAAAGGTAAGTTAAACGCATTGACTCTTCAGTGACAGTTCAGAACAGTAAACACCAGACAGACAACAGCACTGGCTACATTTTAAAGAGCTCAAAACTTTCCAAAGTAAATAATTTCTATTATCATATTCTTGGCTTTCAGGATTCTGTGAACCAGACAAGATTGTTCACACTAATTCTAGAAAAGGCAACTGGCCAACCAGAGGCAGGATGGGGAGGGTAGCCTTAATTCCACCAATGAGCATAAACGAAGGTAGGAGAGGACTCTCTGCCACGTGACACCACCCTTCTGTAGGGCAAATCACTCGGCTCTAGGGAGGTAGAAAGTCGGCCGTGGACTGCATGAGGCCTGGGGCTCGGTGCACACAAACCTGGCAGTGAGGGCACCAACGTGTCACGCATTCACTAATGAACAATACAAGCTTGCATGATTACCAACACTGTGATGCCCCAGTGAAACCTCGAGTACTGAATTTCTCCATGAAATGGTGATGACAGAAGAGCACATGAACTCTGCAGTCCTACAAGATCCTCCAGGTTAGACGTGTGAAGAAGCAGGGCTTGCTAGCCAGCAGGTCAGCAACAGACCTGGAGACCCAAGTACGGCTGCTTGGACATAATCTAGCGTTTCAAGAGGTATGAGCAACAGTCCAACACCAGGAAAGGCGGCATGCCGTTTTCAAAAGGGACACACCCATCTTAGCCCTTAAAGGACCTATTTTGGTAACTTCTCAGCCTGCTGTAATTTGTTATTCTCTGAAAACATCTAGCCATTCAATATTCAGATGGAGAAGAAATGGAAAGCACAGAAATGAGAAGTGAGGGGTGACCGGGCCCTGGGGGTGACCAGGCCCAGGGGGGTGACCGGGCCCAGGGGTGTGACCGGGCCCAGCCTTCTGAACCGGAGGTCACATGAGTGTTTGCTAGAAATGCTCGCAGTGGGCGTGACACAGCAAACTTAGAAATGGCTGAAGACCAGACACAAGGGCACAGGGAGAATGGAACCAGGGCTCGGCCTTGTCTCCGCACAGCAGCCTGACTGGAAGCAATCCATGCTGCTGCCTGTCGAGCATGCTCACTAGTCAGTCCCCCTGCTCAGCAGGCCCCAGGCCTCCACTTCCTGTGGCTTTCTGTGCGGAGGACCTTCCTCCATCCCCCATCTGAACCTCAGTCTGTTTCCCAGAACAGCCTGTAGTTTCTCCACCTGTGCAGTCTTTATCACCTGCCCAATCGGCCTCCTCTGTGAGGAGGGTCACGTGGTGTGGAAATCCCTGATTAGGCTGCTCTGCTCTTCTCCCACAGTCCCGCGTCACCCCCGAGACCAGAAGCTGGCCGCTGGGCATCTATATTACTGAGCCTCTCCTACCTGCCTCTCAGCTGGAGTCAGAAACTGTTTCTTCAGGACGCCAGCCAGAAGCGGCTGTCTGCACTAACAGCCCACACTAGTTCTGGGAGGACCGGGGTGGGGAGGAGAGCTGGGATAGAAACGAGGACCTCAGCATGTTAGGTGAGTGCTCTACCACTGAGCCACACCCTAGGGTTCAACTTACTACTTAAGGCCCCTGGCCTTCCCACTACAAAACCAACCTGCCCAAAGCCTCAGCCCGTAGGGAGCAGGCTCTGAGCTCTCGGTCCTCATCATGACACTTTCTCCACAAAGGGAATCACACGTCCCTCAGAGAGCCTTGAAAGAGGTGCCGCCAGTGCGCCATGTGTGTGCCCTGTGGGTTTCCTGTGAGAGAGGAGGGAGGCGTATTCCCCGGCGTTCCTACCTCGCCACGGAGAGGCCTCCGGGTAGACAGAGCTCCCACTAGGGCCCCATCCACTGTGCTGTGCAGACACCAGACGTCCGCCTGTGCGCTAAAGCCCTGGGGTCTTGGTGTGTTTCTTACCGCAGCAAAGCTAGTCTAAGAAGATTTATTCAGGCTCAACCTGCTGGGACAGAAGGAGAAGACACTAGCATAGAAGGAAAGGCAGGGTGTGGTCACTGCCCAGTTCTGGGGCACAATCCTGCTCTCCCCTTAAGCTCGCTTCCACGGGTCATTAATTCCACACCCCAAGACTGACAACAAGTTCCCCATCACATCCAAGTCCCTCTCCCACATCCTCAAGTCCTCCATCGCTCAGCCGTGCCTTCTGAGTCAACCGGGCTGCTTCTGTGGCAGGTGCAAAGAGCCCACCCTTGGTTCTCACTCGCTGTGTTTATTATTCGGCTTCCTCCACTCACTGTTAGTTCTTACACCCAAATCCTAACTCTTCCAAACACACCACCCAGCTTCCTTCCTTTAACACATTTTATTTAGTTTTTACAGTCTATGTCACATAGTTGGAACTTGATGCACAGTATTAAAAACTAACAAAACAAACAAACAAAAAGAAAACACTGCTAGCCAGAGACCTCAAGCTTCAAGTCTAGCTGGCTGCTAGCCAAACCTTTCCAACTCTGTCCAGTATTTAGCCTTTCTAGCCCTCAGTGCCCTTGTCAGAGAATGAGAAGGCGCTAACACGCAGTCTGCCCAGCCATCACTGCCTAGCCTGTGAACAGCTGTTAGTGCATTCTTGTAACCTTCAGCTGAAACACTGATCTTCACTACTCTCTGTTCTGGGAGGTTCTGAGCACAGCCCACTGAACAGACAACGCTCAAAAGCCGCGCTGGCTGCAGGTCATCACACTGCAGCTATGTGCACCCCAGAGCCTGGTGGATGTGAGGTTTGTATACCGCATGCCATATGCCTTAGGCAGCAATAGGTAACCGAAACATGTTTGCACTCAACTAATAATCATGTCCAACACAGCAGATTAGAAGTCAGAATGTCAAACCAGGGTCCTTTTCATTTTCTGCTGACAATGTAAGCAGATGCCGCCAGCTCTTCCACTTCCTTCCACACGAGAAAAGTGACATGACTGTTTACACGCATTTGTTTCTGACAGCACAAATTCAAACCCGGCAGCTGTCGCAGTGGAGGACGGCGTGGTCCAACTGTCCCCCTCCTCACCGGCACACAGAGCAGCTTGGTTCACTTCCAACTGCTCCCCTCCTCGCCGGCACACAGAGCAGCTTGGTTCACTTCCAACTGCTCCCCTCCTCGCCAGCACACACAAGCGCTTCTTCTCACTGACGAGGCTGAGATGTCCTGGCCTCTTCTTGCTACCACCATCATCTAAAGTTCTGTTACAAGAACAACCTGCAAGTCACCCTGGGGCTGGCGCACACTGCTTTCTGTCCCACGTGGGAACTACTACGAGCAATTCAAAACAAAAACTAACGTACGTTTTGATTGGCTTCTTTTCCGTTTTCTCAGAATGTGAAATTTGTTTCTGGCTTCTGTACTTGTAAGAACGAGTTTTCCCATGCAGGTTGTGTGAGAGAGAAAGAAGTCTATCAGAAACTGCACAGGCTACAGAAACCTAGAACCTTCTTCTGAAGTTGTAACATTCTCACTGTTTGTGAGGACAGCCCTAGAATGCCCAGAAGGGTGAAGTCCAGGGAAGACCATGGAGTGGAAGAGAACTGGCCTTGTCTAAAGCCCAGCTGTGGAAAGGAAGACCCCGTGAGACCCCCACACCTAACAGGTGACCAGAAACTGAAGCAGTCCTTAGCCTTTCCCAGAGTCCTGAGACAGGACAGGGCTGAGCACCCTTGTCCCACTGCACTTGGTGTCCGGAGAGTCCTGGGATGAGGAACCCGGTGCAGACACAGTAGGCTTGACATGCGGAATTTAGCCATCAAACAGAGGAAAAAGAGGCAGCTTCTCATTATGTGTGGTGAATGAAGAGCTAGTAAAGTACTACTCTCTGTGCGCCTGACATTTTCTGTGGCAAAATTCTAAACTAGGCTCAGCATAGTTCACGCTTCCCACAGCTTTGTTACAGTGAGAGTGGGAGCTGAAACTTGGGAGAGTGGAAAGGGCGGGGGGGGGGGGACCTCTGAATTGCCACAACACAAATCACATAAGAAAGAAGACACAGTGGCCACATTCGCTCTATGGCCACACGTAAGGGCAGACTCAACAGATCTTCACAAATCCTAACTAAGAGGCAGAGGGCGACAAAGTTGTCAACAAAGAACAAGTTATATCAGAAATCCACATGAAAATGTGAACGAACGCTCTCTCTCTCTCTCTCTCTCTCTCTCTCTCTCTCTCTCACACACACACACACACATACACACACACACACACACCAGCCCTGGGCATACTGCTTTGCACATATATAACTGAAGTAAAACGTAACAGTGACATTCTTGGATGTCCGTCTGTCAACCATGGTTCAGTTCTAGAGAACAGAAACCGCTCATCTCCTGTGTATAGAAACAGATTCAGTACCCAGAACTGGGCTCTTATGAGGTCACCGACAGGGCTCCAAGGGACGATGCAGGTCTTCCTCCAGGGCCCATCTCCTGAAACAACACACAAGAAACACCAGGAGCCACGGGCGCCACTCTGGTGGGCCTGGTGAACTGCGCCAACAAAAGGTGGATTTCTTGTGTTGGTTCTCTAGCTCAATCTGAACTCAAGAGCCACACAGAAAAGGTGGACCAAGACTGAGACTATTGGCCTCTACCTGCACATGCACATGCCTGAATACACACACACGTGGAGTTACACACTCAGGCAGATGTGCACATGCACATGCCCGAATACACACACACGTGGAGTTACACACTCAGGCAGATATTTTTTAAGTTTACGTCACATGCACAAAGTCCTGGGTTTGGTCCCATCGCAGTGTCTCATCACCAAAATAAAAATAAAATTTCCTCAAGTAGAATCATTTTAATATTCATTCTTTAATGTTACTCCACATGTTTTCTCCATGTCGTCGCTGCTATCGATCAACAAATAACCTTTGTCTGGTTAGTTCTTAAAACATAAAAGTATGTACATATTTATTGCATCAGCCATGGAAGACAGAGCAAGTCAACCTCTGACCCCAGGCTTAGGTAACGTGACGTGCATAGTGCAGTTTGAGCAGGGGGAGAATCTCGAGTGCCCGCTTCCAGCTCTGTGTATCTATGGCATCTGCTGCTAAATCAGCCAGACGCAGAGGGACTGACTGAGCAGCCCGAGCAAGCAGGTCTGCCCCAAGCCTGGCCTCTCAGAGCCACTCTAGGCTTTTTCTCGTCTGACCTCAGATGACAAGGATATGGTTGTTTCAGAACTCAATGTGTAACATACTCAAAGATTCAAGGCTATCCTAAAATAGGTATGAGATTATTTTTCTGTGTTATGTGTCTCGCTATGGTTACCAAGACGTGGTTAGGATTTTGAAATATTTTTTTCTTAGAACAATACAACGATCTGAACCTAAAATCTTTCGTAAGGTGCAGCTTTCCAATGATAAACAAGAACAGGAAGTGAATCTTGACTACAAGGAGCCTTCTGCTTCCCCGCTGCTCGGTGATCATTTCACTGTCACCTGCATCTGGCTGGTCCGGTGTCACATTCCCCATCACCAGTCCTGGAAGTTTCCCTACTTCGCTTCCTGTCTGAGCAAAGTCTGCTCCAATCGGGCTGGAAATTGTGACATGCTCAAATATTTTGAGTCCAAGAGGAAGACGGCTGAAATAAGGGAATTGAGCAGCAAAGCAATTAAAAAGCAGAAATGAAAACAGATGTTAAACTTCTTCGTAACAAGTTTTTACTAATAGTCTCCACCGAGGCTATTTCAGTCAACTACTAGAAATATCCTACCTGATTAGGGGCCTTAACAAGCTTCACTGGTCATGAGCCTCTAGGGTGGGGGCCAACTCTTTCCAAGGTCCTATTTACTTCCTAGCAGCCAGGCCAAGGCCCAGCACTGAGCAGTGCCCTCAAGTGTCATTTGGTAACACCTAGGATCATGCGAGGCAAAGCCAGAGTGTGATAATGAACAGGAAAGCACCCACAGCAAAAGGCCATGTGGTGGAGGCCAGGCGTGGTAACACATGACGGTAACGCTGGTACTGGGGCTGAGGCAGGAGGAACCGTGAAGTCACAGTCAGCCTGGTACATAAATCAAGTTCCAGGCTGGCCTGGCATGAACTACACAATGAGAAATGACCTTGAAAAATAGTGAAGCCACGATGTCAGATATGCCAACACCGAGGTAACTCTAATTTAACTATGTCACTGCCCTTCATGTTGGAATAGGAATTCACAGAAGATACAACCCTGGCTTTACACGACCTTCCAGTGATGACTCGCCGAGTCTTGTAAGCTGGATACAATAGGTATATCAGATGCCCTGGCAAAATGCTCTGGCCACTGAAATCCCTGCAGCGTTCAAAGCTTTAAGTCTCCGACCACATAAACCAAGCGAGCAGCTCCGCGCAACACTGTGACTCTGAAGGCATCATTATTATCTCAAGCAAACTGACTTTTCACTGTCAAATGCACATGCAAGACACACTCCTTCTTCCTTCCCTGCCCTCTAGCACGGTGCTGTTTCTTCCACCGGCTTATGGAGAAGGTTACTGAAAGGTGCTTAGCCTGCTTCTTCGATGGAGTCCCATCTTCCAGGGTTACTCTAAGGATGGCTGGGTACATGCCAAAGGCCAGGGCAGGTGTGGGGGACAGCTCAATGTCTGACTCAGGGTCAAGTGTTAGATACCTGCCTGGCACCAGACACCCAAACTCTGAATTAAAGCAAAAGTTTGAGAACTTTTTGGATGAGAAAGATATTCTGAGAAAATGCAAATGAATGGATTCTGTTTCTAAGTTTGAACCTGCAAACGATTTTCCAAAAATAATATTTCAATCTTTTAAAGCTACCCCCAAGCCCAATTTTCTTTTCATGTGAACCCAGGAACGTGTGTACACTCTACTCCCGAGCTATGCCCCCAGAAACCTGAAATTCAATTCTTTTATTCTTTTTATATGTAGTATCTTAGGCAATTTACCAAAGGAAAGTAGAGAAGGAAACAAGAGCAGGAGAAACAGACATCGACGATTCCTGCAAAAGAATCGAGGGGGAACTGGTGTGCAGCAGCTGCAGGTTCTGGGATTAGAGGATTCTCTCGCTGCTCCCTGCTGAGCGGCTGGGAGGAGACAGTAAGATTCCGCTAGAAGTGGTCAACGAGGTATTTAATTACAGACCCAGGCACGCTCAGAGAGCGCACGGGAAGGGATGGTTCACTCAGGGTGAAGCAGGAGTCACAGAGCAGAGATCAAGGAGACTCACATTAGTCTTGTTAGGGAGAGAGGAAGTAGTAATCAGGTATGGGCGGGAGGGCTTGAACTGACACAGGACAGAAAGGGAGTGCTGAGCGAGGCGACTCGGATGCTGTTAGAACCGCAGAATGGCAGAGAACAAGGCTTGAACGGCTGGCCGTGGTTCCCTAGGTGCCTCCCTCTGAGACGGCAGCGATGGACTAACTCGTGGGAGGATGCTGTAGGCACCTCCAGGGGAAAAGACAGAGGCAAGGACTCAATTAGAAACAAACTTGGGAGAGGTGGAGGAGATTCGGGCATGGCCATGTTAACTGGCTGCTGCAAGAATCCAAACAAAGCAGTAAAATGCAATTCTGCTGATTTATTTACTCTGGCAGGTCGCCCACCACCCACTTAATGCCTGTGCCCGCCGCGGAGGCGCCCAGGCCGGGGAGGAGCCATCAGCTGCATGTTTGTAATGCCTGTGCCCACCGCGGAGGCGCCCAGGCCAAGGAAGAGTGATTGGCTGACTGCTTGTGTCCTGTACAGTTCACCATGAAATCTAATTTCTAAATTAATTGTGTGTGAGTGCTTTGCCTACATGTACGCCCGTGGACTACGTGCACCGGTGACTGCTGAGGTAAAGGAGAGAGCATCAGATCCCCTGCACCCAGCTACAGAGGGCTATGGCCACCACGTGGGTGCTGGGAACTGAACCCAGGTCTTCTGGAAGGGCATCAGGGCTCTTAACTGCGGAGCCGTCTCTCCAGCCCTTTTGAAATCTAGTGTGGTGTCAGCAGGAGCAGGGCTTTTGGCAGGTTAGGCAGAGAACACAGTCTTAAGAGGATGTCCTACCAGAGGGCATGTAGCCGAATACCTCCTCTGTCCTGCCGCGGGAGGGCAAGGGGACAGACAGGAAACGGCCATCTCAGTCCCTCATAGTAAGAACTAAGTCTGCATGGTTTAGAAGTGTCCGATCTACATATTCTAGGAAACTGAGCAGAAAAAGATACTGAGGCATCGTGGTGAGAAAGACTGGCACAGTCTCTCGTTGTCAGACACAAGATACACCCTGGTGAAGAGGCAAGGGTCAAACAACACCTTCCTTATTGTTTCATTTCTATGAAATTATTAGCAGTACTGAGAAAAACTGGTGGAAAGAAAAACCCACAAGAGCCTATGACCCAGTTAAAGGTGAAGGTGGATGAAGAAGAGGCGCAGGTTGTGTGTGGAAGCCTTCCCTGAAACCGCTGGATGGCGGCTGCAAACCGCTGGATGGCGGCTGTTTATCTCATGGCTTTCGTTCTAAATAAAACTGAGAAAAGGAATTTTCTGTAGTCACTTTTGTTTTGGGTCATCACATTCAAGTCTTCCTCTGAATGGCCTAGCCATACCAACAGGGAGGGGACTAGGGGGATGGGGAAGCAGACAGGATGTGGGAGGCAGCCAGGGAGATGGTTTAGTCACTATAGCATCTAAATTACCCACTGAACTAAGTTCAGACCCACAGCACCCATGGAAAAGCCAGGTGTGGGGACACAGGAGTGGACACAGGAGCTGGGGGCTCCCTGGCCAGCCAGTCTAGCTCTAAGAGGGAGCCCAGGTTCAGACAGAGACCAAAGAGGACAGCAATAGAGACTACCCAAGGCTGACCTGTGCGTGTAGGGAGAGCAAGGAAAGAGAAGGAAGAAATAGAACAGATTCAAGTCTAAGGCCTGAGCTACGCTGGACAGAGGACAAAGCGTCTGAACATCTGTTGTGACCAACACTCAGACCATGCTCTCCACACCGACAGACAGCAAACCGCAGGCCAGCCACTTCTCTGGCTTCACTGTGACCAGAGGGCCACATGGCTTGAGAGTCACTGCTCTGGGTAAAATTCCAACTCTGTCAACTGAGTTACGTATTCCTATACACATTTCGTTGTCCAAGAATGGTTTCTTGAGGATAAAACACCTAACTTTACCAGTTATGCAATGATTCTTTTAAACAGAAATTAAGGGTGCCAACACACACGGTGCCTATTTACGCCCAGCTTGTCTAGTTGACCAGTCCAAGTGCACTGAGGTGGCCACTTCACATGTGGAGGTCCTGGGGGCCTCTATATCACTTCTAAAGGATCACCTTTCAGGCTATGACTACCTCAAGTTCTCACCAGGTAGATGAATAAGTTAGAGAGCTAACTGTTGCTTTTTGTCAACTGCGCCCACATTACCCACTTCCCTTAAAGTATCCCAACGGCTGATACTCACACTGACCACAGACGAGGTGAGCAATGCTCTCTGTAGCCACAGCTAGACTGCCCAATCCCTGAGTACACGGCTTGGCACCAACTCTGTCATCACAGGCTCACAAAATTTAAAAAGGAACACACAAGATAGTGAGGGCTGATTCTGATAGCGAAGGATTCTGGTGGGATGAGCTCATTTGTAGGCCTTCTGAGTTCTCTGGGCTAGCCCTCGAGCACTGGCTTCATCCTGCGCCGGCAGAGAGAACAAGCTGGGTAAGATGGGACCTGCAACAAACCCATAATCTGCTCAGACAACGGGAAAGGCTTGCTGCAGTCCTGTCGGTGAGGTAGCCTTGCTGACATGGGTGTTTTGAGAAGGAAGCATCAGGTCCCTGTGCAGGCCAACCTGCAGGAATTTCCCTCCTGCTCCCTCTACTACCCTCACCCTCAGTGCAGAGAAAGGAGGGTGATCAGAACTCAATTTGTAAAGAAATAAGGCTTCTCTGCTGCTAATCACCAAGGCAACCTGGGGAGGAAAGGATTTATCTGACTTACACTTTCACCCCACAAACCATAAGGAGGGAAGTCAGGGTACAAACTCAAGGCAGAAACCTAGAGGCAGGAGCTGATGTGGAGACCACAGAGTACACTGCTTGCTGGCTTGCTCTCCATGGCTTGCTCAGTCTGCTTTTCTATTCAACCCAAGACCTCCTGCCCAGAGGTTAGACCCTCCACCTCAATCATATCAAGAAAGTGTCCCATAGATACGGGCTACCTTGATGGAGGCAGCCTTCCCAGGTGACTGCAGTCTGTGTCACGTTCAGAGTGAGTTTTAGGAGATGCTCATGTTGGTTTGGCTGAGCAGGAGTGGGCTGTGATGGAGGCTGTGTGGAACGCAAAAGAGACCAGGACACATGTTTGTGGAGTAAGACAAAGCCTGCTTGAGGGAAACCAGGAGCTTCTGTTTGAAGCCTGTGCCAGCAGTGGGGCAGGATTCCAGCACGAAGAATAGCCACTCAGGCTCTCTCCCTTCCAGACCTTGAAATCACAGGGAAAGGCCACTGGCTGAACTCCTGGGGAAACCCTGGTTTCTGTTTCATCTTACCACCCACAGCATCTCGGTGGCCACCTTGTGTACTTTTCTTAAAAGGGAAAGAAGGAAAGGAAGGATTGAGATGCAACCTAAGAATGGCCAAAATGGCAGTCTTCGCCAGGGTTCTCCCGTGAGGAGTGGGACCCACCCACTCACATCTCTCTGAAGGTCACAGCCCACAGTCCTAAAATTCTGATCGCTTAAGAAACTGCTGCGCAGGGCTTTACTTTTATTTGTGGTCCTGGCCAGTCCCTGGCTCCCGTTCTGGTAAGCAGGCCACGCCAGACTAAAGCACATGATGCAGAACTTCCTAGCTCTCCCCACCCCCAGCCCCACGGCAGCTTCATCTCTTATCCTTCCTACAAGCTGCATCCCTGAGGAGGCTCTGCTCCAGTCTGAAGGCCCTGCGGGGCCTGGCGCACTGCTCTCGAGGTAGTTTCTTTCTAAGGCTTTCCCACCTCGAGGCCCAGTCATGGTCCCCAAGGCCTGTCTCCTAGTAAATCTCCTGAAGGACACTCCTGCCCTGCTCCAGCCTTCTCTTCTCAACCCTACTTTCCCCCCTCACCGAGGTGACACTCTGTCCTGAGCGCCTCTCCTCACCCTCGTGGAACTTCTTTTAAGGTGTCTCTAATGGAATGTCCAGCCACGCCTCACTGCACTAGCTGGTCTGGCCGCGAATCCTGGCTTATACCGAGCAGAGGGTCTACAGGATCCTCGACTGATGAAGGTGGCAGTGTACACTGCTCCTCCGTCCTCTCACCACTACAAAACGACCTTTAATAAAAACTTTGAATGCTTTAGAAGTAATCTTGTATAATCAACGGAAAGAAAAAATGTTCTCACCACTGCCAATAGCCTTAAAATGAGACAGAAAAGAATTCTGCCAGGGAAGGAGGAGCCAAGCCCCTGTGGATTCATCCGTTTCCCCCAAATGCGTTAGAATGACATGGAGAGGCCTCTTCTGAAGGCACACAACCACCACGACAGAGAGCGGCTGACGGTAAAGCAATGACTCCTGGCTGGAGAACAATACTGCACACCTCCTCTGACCCTCAGACTACCGAGAACCTCACACCGGGAGGACAAGGCAGCCTGTGCCACTCCTCTCCCAGGAAGACAGTTACGCGGTGCTAACAACCTGCTGGATGCCCTTGCCTGAAGCAGCGATGGTGGTGATGGCGCAACAGCCTGACCTGGACTGCTCGCCCAGACATGCCTTGAGCCCTCTGTTTAAACCCAGAACTTGTCCAAACACCCAGGTTGACGTGGTGAGAACGTGTTCACCTTCCCAAAACAGGTTAGCAGCGTCACCTCGTCATTGACTGGGATGAGAAGCCAAACTGGTGTAACCACCATGACTGACTACCCAGGGGCCCACAGGGCAGACACAGGTGGCCCCCAGCCTGCCTACCACAGCAGTGGAATAAAACATCCCTCTGTGATCGTCGTTCACTGCTCCTAGAAGAGAGCCCCTAGCCCTGGGATTGCCTGCGTGACAATGACAGCAGCCTTTCTGACGCACGCCTGCCCATCTCAACAGCGTCAGAACCACAAGAGCCAGGATCCTGAGAGCCCCACACAGGCTCGGAGGGACAGGAAAGGTCAGACAGTGGAAGGCTGGGACTGTCAACCCCACCCACGCCCAGGAAGGGGTTGGAGGGTGGGGGATCCCTCCTGCGGCTGCCTCCCAGTGCTGTGAGTCCAGGTGCAGGCGACCCCATCCGGATTTGTATGTGGGTGCTGGGAACCTGACACCAAGCACTTTTTCAACTGGGCCCCCCCCTTTGCCCCCCCAATCCTCTTTTAAACTAGATCTTAAATGGGAACAGCAAAGGAGCACAGAGTTGAGCAAAACCCCGACTAACAAAACCAGAGAATAACAGACAGGGAATTCGGGAGAAGCAGACTCTGGGAGAGACCGGGAGGTGGCTATTCTTTACTGTCACAGGAAGACAGAAACACTGCATCTGTGGGACAAGAACAAGGCACCAGGAAAAACGAAGTTGGAAAGTTAAGAAAGAACCAGTTACCTAAATAAAGGACAAAGCGGTTGCAGAGACAGTCTGAACTACAACACTAAGTGTCCCCCGGCTCCTGCCGGGTGACTGAAGGCAACGGCTCTAACACTCAGGAGAAGAGGAACTGAGGCTGCCTGCCTCCACCACAAGGACGAGTCACTCTGGAACACGAGTCTCAGGTGACTCCGGCCCTGCCTGCCTGACATTCTGAGGATAACTCATGAGGACCAGAATCAGTAAGTTGTTCTGGAATTCCTGACCAACAAGGGATATGGCAACAATCTTCACTGGCTAAGCATGGAGAACATACACTCCAGCCTCTAACTCCAGATACCACCCAACAGAAACACGTGCGTGTCCACGGCAGAGGAGGCAGAGGGTCACAGAATAGCACTACAATACCCAGAAACAAGGCCTTCCATTACCGTGTGTGGATTGGCAGCAGTACAGTGATTTACACAACACTACCCTACACTAACGGCAAGAAAGACCCCATACATGTACCGCCAAGATGGAACTGAACACAAGACAAAACAGATCTGACCCAGCCTGTGCCTCCATTATGTGGGCTGAAGCTGACAGACTAAACTGGGGCATTAAAAGTCAGGGTCATGTTGAAGAAGTGGCAACAGGGGCACAAAAACAGAACTTTAGGGAAGGTGCTGAGGAACGACATCCTTAAAACTCAAGCTCTGAGCTCAGGGTGGTCCATTTCAGTACTGCAAAAACCACGGCCATTGAGGGACAGACGGACACCAGTGTCGGGGACCCCGAGCTCAGGGTGGTCCATTTCAGTACTGCAGAAACCACGGCCATTGAGGGGCGGACAGACACCAGTGTCGGGAACCCCGAAAACAGCTCAAACTAAAACCATACGGACCACTAACAGCAGCGTCTACCAGCTGTCAGGGCAATGCTACTTTAAGAAGTTATTCTCTAATAAAAAAGATAGATATGTGAACATCCACACATAAATGTAAACAGATAGTGTTCAGTGTATGTTTTGGGTTCTATACAAAATTTCAAAATAGATCATAAATCTGAAATGGGAAAGCCTAAAATAAAATTTCTGAAAGACAGAAAATTCCTTGAAACCTCTCCTACGTCAGAGATTTTTCAAACAGCCAGCACAGGAGGGTGCCCAGTGCACAGCACAGGAGGGTGCCCAGTGCACAGCAGGAAGGCTGCCCAGTGCACAGCACAGGAGGGCTGCCCAGTGCACAGCACAGGAGGGTGCCCAGTGCACAGCACAGGAAGGCTGCCCAGTGCACAGCATGGGCTATTGACAAGCTGTGGATTTATTTCATTAGGGTTTTGTAACCAGAGTGCAGAGGAAGAGATGGATACCGTGTGTGATGGCCCCTTCACTGCCAGCTTGACTGGGTTTACAATTACAAAGGAGACAGAGACCCATGATTGGATATGTTTGTAACAAAGCAGGAAAGCCACCCTGAATGTGAATGGCACCATCTTACAGGCCGGCTGCTGGGTGGAGCAGCACAGGTGACGGGGTCACGCCAGAGAGCACCAACACTCCCCTGTGTCAGTCTCCTGGCCCACTATGCCATGAACTGCCTGAAGAAGAAACACTGAACCCTCAGAAACCGTGAGCCAAAACTAATCCTGCTTCAAGTTGTTTCTGTCAGGGGTTTTAGTTACAATAAGAAAGAAATAATTGTGCATACATACCACCACACACACACACACGTACACACCTTCACACATGCACACATACACTACACACATACATACGTGCACACACACACCACACACACACACACACACACACCCTCACACATGCACACACACTACCACCACTACACACATACACCTGTCTATGCTGCCACTGTAATGTCAGGGTTTACAGCCTCCAGGTTGTGAGGAAATACACTGCTGAGCCAGCCAGCCTGTAGCACTTAGTTACAACAGCCTGAGACAAGGACACATGATGCCTGAGCAGGCACTTCTGCTCTGAGGTGTGCATGTTAAAGAGAACCTATCACAGTCCTGCCACCATGTAAGAGTGAGAGGAACACAGATAAACTTAGTGGCACTAAGGGGTCACCATTCAAGATACTGAAGCCGAAATAGGCTGAGTGTTCTCTCGCTCCTGCATATGCTTCAAGATTTCAGCCATAAACTCTGGTGCCAGAATCAGACATGAATTAAAACATGGGCCATTTCGGGAGCCCAGCTACAAGCTCTTGGAGTTGCAGGCTGAAAGGTGTTCCAAGAGAGAGCAGGGACTGATCCGGCCCAGAGATCTGTGTCTTTTGCAGAGAGAGGTAAATATGTTATCCCACCCACAGTCTGCCTAAACAGAAAAACGACAACACAAAAGCCTGTGCAAACACTAATGGCTCGGAAAAGGAAAAGAACAAACAGTTCCAACACAAAACAAAAGTGTACAGCCCACGGCACACCTGAACTCATGGTTTGGGTTTTCCATGCCCCGCTGGCATGGGAGCAGACCCAGATCAGTGAAGACAGCATCCCTCCACAGACTCAGGCACCAGCTGGGGCACGGGGGGACACCAGGAGCAGGCAAAAGCCACTGAATTGAGTTCAGGACGAAAATTCACACCAGGAAACAACAGACTGCCCTGGGGAAAGTTCAACAACTTGAAAACTAGAATTCAAATTTAATTTGATAACTGTAAATATATTTTAAATAATTAAATGTTTTAAAAGGAATCAAATCAAAGATTAAAAACAGTACAAACCAGAACACCCACACCTCCTGAAGAAACAAGCAACGCTCCCATCACTGAGTACAGGCTACAGCTTGTAAAATATTACAGCAGGGGTCTGTGAAATTCTATGAACTGTCTGTGGAAGCTCATTCTGCCACAGTGACACAGTCTGGAACCAACAGGGAGGGAAACTGACCTGTGAGCATGTCTCTGAGGGGTCGCCTGACCATATTAATTGACGTAGGATGACCCAGCCCACTGATGGGGCCCTAAGATGAGTGAAAGCGGAGAAAGCAAATATGCATTGATTTCTCTCAGCTCTTAACTGCGGATTTATGTGACTAGCTGCTTCAAGTAACTGCCCTGACTTCCCCGTGATGATGGGCTCGAGCCTGGAACCATGAGCCAAATAAGCCATTTCTCCCTTAAAGCTGTTTTGTCTAGGTATTTATCACATCAGCAGAAAAGGAATAAGAATGCTGCCTCACCCTCCTGGCCCATCTCGTACTAGCCTCTCAGTCCCCAACACTCTGTGTAGCTCCTCATCACCAAGGTCATACCTCCACCTGGGGCCTCTGCACTGCAGGTCCTCCACCTGGGGCCTCTGCACTGTACGAAGTACCCGGAAGATTGTAGATCATGATGTTTTGGTTTGCTGCCTCTCACTCTGAGCTACAAAGATGAAGGGGCCACTGTCTGTTCTCGTCAGAGCAGGATCCCAGTGCCCATGATAAGGACAGGTCAGAGGAGAAAAGCAGGAGAGCTGTCACCCTTCCTGTGCACGAGGTGCCTGTGTGCTCAAAAGCCCACAATGTACACAACACACCCAAGGCTCCTTTCCTCACTCTGAAAACTGTTCTAAAAACTGACTAGGATGAGCTTTGCAAAGAATAATTCATAATAAAGCATTAGCATGTTTTCTAAAGTGCTTTCTCAGTTAAAGCACCCAGTGGGATAAAAGCCATTTCACGAGTCAACTTCCTGTTCCTCATTTTACCTTTCTTTAGAACTCACGTGCACGTCTCCTTCATCACCCCTTCTCCTGACCACGCTGTGTCCCTCACTTACTTCCTTTCTGAGCTACAAAGAATGTGTGCTTATTGCTGGCATCTGTACCTTTGGTCAAAGAAATGCCAGAGGTGTATTCAGATCTACCCCTAATCTGTGCTCAATGTTAACCAATGTGTGGTATGGAAAGACAGTCTCTGAGGTGTGTGATGTATGTTGATAACATTCATACCACTGGACAGACCGACTACTTTCCTATCAACATTTACAGAATTCTGGTAAAAATACAGTTTGTGCCTCACATAAAACAGCTACTGAACACTATCACTAAATCTCCTTGACTGAAAACACCTGCCTTGGTCAGTCCCGTAACCTTCAAATAATGATAACTATTTTCTCTTAAGGCAAACTATGAGGGCCGAGTTGCACGTTACCTTACTAGACACAGTTAAAGTCTGGATTCTGGGGCTCAGAAATTGGCTCAGAGGGCAAGAGTGCTTGATGTGCAATGGGACTAGAATTCAAATCTCCAGCAGTCACGTCAAAGGCTGGGGTGGCTGTGCACACCTGTGCCCCAGCTGTGGGAGGCAGAGAGGGTGGATCGCTGGGGCCTGTTGACAAGGGAACGAGGTAGAGAGGCCCATGCAAACACAGCATCTCCAATGGTTCGAGCTATGTTTTTTGTGTTGTTCAGCAATAAATAAATAAATATGTGCACAACAGTAAATCTTTAATTCTCACTGTGGCGTAACTGCTTCTGATTTAGGGCAGCCAAACCGTTAACGCTGTTTCTGGAACCTTCCACACCATTCTCCTACTGATTTTAGTAGAAAAATGTTATCACTTAATAACATTTTAGCTCTTTTTAGTAATATTTAATAACAGCCAAGCCCCATTTAATAAGTTTTACCAAGTTCCAATACTACCACCTAGTGGTTACAAGTGTGACTACAGGCAGACAGCATTCAACTACAGGAAAGGCTAGCGTCTGGGTTATCACAAATGCACAAACTTAGAAATCTCTCTAAGAATATCTAGGAATGTGTGAGAACACAGTTTACTGGTGACATCTGACCTCATGGGAGTTTCAAAGATGACCGCTTACCAAATCATCTCTGTGTAGCCTTAGCTGTCCTGGAACCAGCTCTGCAGCCCAGCCTGGCCTCCTACCTCTGCCTCCCAAATGCTGAGCTCAAAGGTGTGCACCACCATCAGCCAGTTTCCGTTCACCTCTCAATGCCAGGATTCTCTCGTTCTGTCCACACTCACCACGGTTTCCAGAGGAACGTACTCCAAACTTTACAAACAGGCTTCGCTCACAAGACAGCAAGTCCATCTCTTAGACGACACAGTTTATTTCACTGATGGAGGCCCCTACACTGCAGTGAGTTCCGTCCAGGACATGTTCCGCTGTATTGTAGTGGACAGCAAGGAACTTCCAGAGAACAATGATCCCACGCCGGGCTCTGGCGAGTGTCTCTCATGCTTTAGGCCCCTTTGCAGACCCCACAGTGTCTACAGAGCCAGAGCTGCTCAGAGGTAAAGGCTTCCACTCTGGTTTCTGCTACTACTGGATATTCTGACGTCATCCCTGACCTGGGCTTCTATTACACACCAGACTCAGCACTACCCAGGGCAGATACTTCAGGGTAGTGTGTGCTGGAGTTACTCCCCGTGCCAATCCTAAAGCTTAAATAATATAGCTTCTGTGTGATTATTTCTGGGATAAGCGGCCTCCTTCCTACAAATAAGAGTTGCCGTGGTCATAGTGCCTCTTCACAGCAACAGAAACCTCGAACTACGACACGGGCAACCCTCCCGCCCTCCAGTCTTAGTGCTTCTCTCACAGGGCACCCCTTCAAGAGCTGAGAACAGTTCTCTGTTCCAGCTCCTCTTCCCCAGAAGCGCACACCCATCTTTTATTTCTCCTGGACAGGAGCATATTCCCATCCTATCAAATCTCCAGAGCAAAGTGGTGGGAAAGGAAGAAATAGACAGGGGACTTTAATAGACATCTCTCTGCAGAAAAGCTACAAATGGCCAGCAAGCATGTGAAGAGCCGTTCTGGTGTGGGAGAATTGTCTGTATTCTGTCAATCATGTTTTAAATAAACGCTGATTGGTCGATAGCCAGGCAGGAAGTATAGGCGGGAAAACCAGACAGGAAGTAGAGGTGAGGCTATGAGAACAGGAGAATTCTGGGAAGAAGGAAGCTCTCTCCCGAGTCCTGCCCAGACCACCGAAGAAGCAGGATGTGACCTGCCCTGCTGAAAAAGGTACTGAGCCATGTGGCTAACATATACTATAATAATGGGCTAGTATATGTTATAAGAGCTAATATGAAGCCTGAGCTAATGGGCCAATCAGTTTATGATTAATGTAGACTTCTGTGTATTTTTTTGGGGGGGGCGGCTAAAGACTGTGGGAACTGGGCAGGACAGAAACTCCAACAAGCAGGCCCGCATGTTACACTGTTCACCATCACTGGTCACTAGACTCAAAGAAAATAAAGCTACTCTGAAATACACCTCCCATGCACTGGGATGACTGCCACCAAGAGGGAAAAACAGGCTGGACAGACAGCTCTGTGGTTAAGGGCTGCTTTCCCAAAGGACCCGGGCTCAATTCCCAGCAAGTACATGAAGGCTCACAACCATCTCTAACTCCAGTTCCAGAGCATCTAATGACCTCTTCTGACCTCCACGGGCATGAGGTACAAGGACATACACGCAGACAAAACACCTACATACATAAAAATGAACAAGTATTGGCAAGGGCTCAGACACTAGAATCCCCATGTGCTACTGGGAGGGATAGAAAACAGAGCAACCACTATGAAAACAGTGGTTCTTAGGGTGATAAAAGGAATGACCCCTCACACCTGAGTATATACCAAGAAAGAACTGAAAGCAGGACCCAAGAGGTGTCTACATCCTGTTCATAGCACTGTTCACAAAAGGCTAAATGAGGATCCAACCAGGCATCTAGTGACAGGATGGATAAACATAGCCCATTTGTCCTACGTGCTGTGTGTCTGCAATGGAATATTACGGAGTATATATTCTTATATATGATACAGGAAGGAAATATTGACACATTACATCATGGATGGAACCTAAGGACCTTGTGCTAAGTGAAATGAATCGGTCACAGAAGACAAACCCTGGGGCTGAGGGATTCAGCCGCCACCGTGTTTACTGCACGCGTGGGAGCCTGAGCTCAGCTCCTCAGCACACACGAAGCTGGATGCAGCAGCCCTCACTCGTAACCCAGCAATCCTACAGTGAGACAGGAGCTGGAGACAGGATGCTCTCCAGACACGTGCAGCAGTAAACGGGAGAGCTGGGGTTGTCCTCGGCACTCACTGCGAAAGGGATGGAGATTTTAAAAAGACAGGTACTCTTCCATTCTACTTCTGGGACGAGGGAGTCAGGCTCTGAAAGGCACAAAGTAGACTGGGGGGGTTGGGTGTGAGTGGGATCTCATGTGCTGGGTGCTAAGCTTCAGTACGGGAAGCTGAAGTAATTCTGCAGACGGAACACAGGACAATGGGAGCGAACTCAGTGCTGAACTATCCATTTACGATTATGAAGACCTGGGGCAGGAAAGGTCAGACAGGAGAGATGAGAAGGTTGGAGATGAGCTAACCCAAATTAAGGATGTATGGGAAACCTAATACAAACTAATTTGAAAACATAATTTGAACACAGAAACCCTACGTGGTGAGCAACGCACCCCTCAGAAGACGAGCTATTGAGTGCAAGTCTCGGGTCTAGGCAGTGGTTAGGGAAGTCTCAGAGGCCCTCCAATGGAGGCTCCCGCCACTTCTCTTGGCTGCCTACGAGCTCTAGATGTAAGATCCTCTTGCTGAAGACATGGTGCACTCTGGGTGAAGGACATGGAGAAGTCCAGTCGAAACTGCCCTGGGAGTTCGCTCCCTACAGGCTATCACATGCTCTGAAGCAGGAAGGTCATCCACAGGTATTACCCAGCAGGAACCGCAGAATGCTACAATACTGACTGCCAGGCAGGAGGAGTCCACTGGCACAACCGCAGGATGAGGGTTATGGTGTAGCCAACCGCTTTCCGACTGCATCTGAGACATGCTCTATGGGAAGGAATCTGAGCCTGAACAAGGTCAAAAGTCATGGTTCAGGGGTGATAAGCCCTGTGGTAGGTTTTTTGTTTGTTTGTTTTTGTTTTTTTGAGAGAGGGTTTCTCTGTGAAACAGACCTGCTATCCTGGAACTCACTCTGTAGACCAGACTGGCCTTGAACTCACAGAGATGCCCCTGCCTCTGCCTCCCGAGTGTTGCACTCTTACCACCAGGTGGTAGCTTTAGTGAGATTGGCCCCCATGGGCTAATACATTTGGATATTTGGTCCCCAGTTGGTGAAACTGTTGGAAAGGATTAGGAGGTCTGTCACTAGGGGCAGGCTTTCAGGGTTCAAAAGTCCTGCACCATTCCCACTGCCTGTCTGCCTCATGGCTGTGTCTCAAGATGTGAGCTCTCAGCTCCCTGTCATGATGCTCACGGACTCTAACCCTCTGGAGCTACATGCTCCAAATAAACTTTCTCTTTTATAGATGCCTTGGTCATGGTGTTTTATTACGGCAATAGAAAAGGAACTAAGGCAGGACATAGGGAAAGCCCACTACTGCTGCTTTACTGAACGGATGGATGTGCTGTCCAACTGCCCTCTCAATATTGATGTGTCTGCCTTCGGGGGCTGCAGGGAATGTAGCCTCATAACTGGTCAGACTGCTGAGGAGGACATCTGTATGGAGCCACTGCCCCTGGGGCTCAGGGAACACGGTGGAGGTAAAGGAACGTAAAAGACGGGGGATGGAAGAGTGCTGGAAAACTGTCTCTTATGAGTTCCCACAGCTACGGGACCTGCACGAGCTGAGCCGACAAGAGCTGTCAGCATTCTAGAGGGCAGCACTGACTGGACTGAGCTGGGGGAGGAAAAGAGGGGAGGAGAGGATGCGGACGGGATCAAGACACATTGTATACATGTATAAGATTGTCAAATTAGTAAAAGGAAAGTTAAGATGGTGCATTTATGGTTATATGCACATACATTTGAAAACATGACAAATTAGTTCCAATGCTACCTCACATTTAATTATTAACCAAATACCAGGCACATGTGATATTAAAAAGTGGAACCCTACAGAGGAAAACTGTCTCCTAAAATAAACAGGAGGCCTCTAATGAGGACAGACATAGTCTATAAGCCCAGACGTCTCAGCAGACTGAAGGGCATGTGGTTACAGGTGACTACATAATACAAAAATAAAACATCTGCACAATCTATCACTCAATATTCTTTTGTTGAAAAGAGGGGCTGCTTGTTTGTCCCCTCCACCGGGCTAGCTTACACCCGAAATAACCACACAGAAACTGTATTAACTAAAACACCACTTGGCCATTAGCTCTAACTTCTTATTGGCTAATTCTTACATATTAGTTTAACCCATCTCCATTAATCTGTGTATCGCCATGTGGCTGTGGCTTACCAGGAAGATTCTAACTGGTGTCCATCTGAAGTGGAGGATCCATGGCTTCTCTAACTCTGCCCTTCTTCCCAGCATTCAGTTCTGTCTACTTCGCCTACCTAAGTTCTGCCCTATCAGGCCCAAAGCAGTTTTCTTTATTCATTAACCAATGAAAGCAACACACAAACAGAGGGTACTCCTATACCAAGCTTTATTATTATATTTCTTAATTTATTTTCAATTAATTTGTTTCAATTTAACGAGATTTAAAATCAGGCTAAAGGTCAAGAATCAAGTGTCACCAACCATCTGTAAAAGCGCAACATCCTATCAGACAGCTTTGATAGCATCCATCACCAAAAGGAGATCAATGAGGAATCAGAAACTATTTCACATCTAACTAGCTGCGTAAGGACTCTTCCATTAAGTTACAACCAACTTCTCTGGGAACAGCCAACTCTGACCACCCCCGAACACTGTCACCATTTGAGGTCTTTAAGATGACTTCTGTCTAAAAACAATACGCATCCGTTTGTCAGCCACAGCACAACTTGAGGAAGACCCTCCTGGTTGGATCACTAAGTCTATAACCAAGGGTCTCCAACAGGAAGCACTGTGCTAGATACTGAAATATCTGAGATGCCAGCTCTTTCTTAACAAAGCATGAGAAGAAACAACAGGGGGAGAAGAAGCCAAGGATCAGTAAACACAGAGATGCCACAGCCACCTCCTGCTACTAACTCTAAACCCTGACAACGTATGACAGTGTCAGAAAGGAAACCACGCACACAGACAAGGGCAACGTCTGGCTACACAAAGAAACACCACGATAATCTGCTCTGTGTGTCTCCCCAGCCACTCCTGTGTGTGTGTGAGGGGTCAAAGGACAACACGGGTATCTTTTCTCAGGCACTGTCCACTGGCCCGGACAGTATTCTATGGGCCTGGAACTTGCTGAGCAGACCAAGCTGACTGCTATGAAGCCCTAGGATTGAGCTGCCACTGCCACTCCTTCCCTAGTGCTGGATTAAAGCATCAAATTTGGATATAAGAGTGAGTGGGTGAGTGAGTGGGTAGGTGAGTGGGTGAGTGAGTGGATGGGTGTGTGGGTGGGTGAGTGGGTGGGTGAGTGGCTGACTGGGTGGGCAGTCGGATAAACAAACAAGTGAATGAACAAGAGTCCTGGGGAGCAAACTCAGGCCCCCCCATGTGTAAGCACCTCGCTGACTGAGCTACCCCCGTGTCTAAGCACCTCGCTGACGGAGCTACACACACACACACACACACACACACACACACACCCCGTCTAAGCACCTCGCTGACTGAGCTACCCCTGTGTCTAAGCACCTCGCTGACCTGTCTTTGCTGGGATTCTTCAGGGCCTGCAGCCTGCTGGAGACAAACCAGCAGAGACTATCCATACAGAAAGAACAGTAAGCAGACAGCACCGCTGCAGACGTCACCTGAACTCTCAGTGTGTTCAATTACTTCACAGTCTGGAGAGGAAGACCTAGGACAGTTCTGCTTAACAAAACCAGTGCAGTTTATCAGCAAGGGAAAAACAACACAGATGCCCCCTGCTGCAGCAGGCTGATCGTGTCTTCAGGAAGTGAACTTCAAAATAAACATAAAGTACGGTGAAAATACGTGCAAAAGACCCAACAAAGGACCAGTGAGGACAGGACAGCAAGGACCCAGCTCGACAGGGTCCAGTCTTCCCAGAGAGGAGTAATCCAGGTAATTGAAGGTTTAAGTGCAGAGAACCCTGCCAGGCTCCATCCTACGAGATTCATTTATACTCATCCAGAAATTTGGGAGGCCAAAGTGCACGCTGCACCGCAAAGTGAAAAGAGGGTTGGTTCTCTATGCATCTGCACAGTGCCAAGGCCAGAAGCCAGCCCAGATGAGGCGTGGTTCAGGCAAAGCTCAAACAGCCAGCCACCCAGGCCCAGGTGACAGGGAAATTCACACATGCTGCAGGGACATTTCAGATAAGCAGGGACAAAGACAACTAGCATCTGGTTTCCACAGAACACAGGACAGAAGCTACCAGGTACACAGCAGTTTGCAGAGACCCCAGGTGGTGGAAGTCGCGCTCCACAAAGAGCTTCAGAGGCAGTAGCCGCCTCATCCCCTTGGGCCAACTCTGACACCCAAACTTTCCTGCAAAGGACAGGAGATATACCACACACAGAGAAACTGTGGCATCCTCAAAAACCGTCTGCCTCTTTCCCCTCCTGGCCTGCCCCTGAGGCTGAAGGAGCCCCTGGCTTCCAGCCGAGTTCCGTAAAGAGAGCAGAGGGCGGCTGGTGGGAGCTGTCTGAGGTGAGGGCTCATTTATTCCTTGGCTCCTTCCTGCAAGAGAGCCTAGTCAACGCCTCTGTACACAGCCGATTCACAGGGCTCTCTCCTTCCGGGTTCTATCACCTCCTGCCCGCATCTCTTTAGGTCCATGGTGAGGGTTACTGAGCAACTGTCCTCAGGTCCTGCTACATCTTGACGATCCATACTGTTTCTACCCACCAAAGCAGTGACCACCTACACACTTACTGCAGCCTGGCTGCTTTGTGGAAGCCACAGAAAATGGAATCACTCATTAGGGATTTCTTCTCGTGCCGCTTTTTGTGATAAGGTTCATTCGTGAGGGTCTATCACTGGGCAGGAAGAGCATGCTGCTGTGTGCACACCTGATTGCAGTCCGCAGCTGGGGGAGGCTGGGCTGCTCCTACTCTGGAGCTCTTACAGCGCTGCTAAGAATGCTCTCCTGTCTCCTGGGGCACGAAAACATTCAGTCTCACTGGCTAGGTACCAAGGAGTGGCCCGAGCTGTGGCATCTGTACAGCTCAGATTTGGTACTTGATATCAAAAGGTCTTCCGTGTTTAAACTCCTGCCAACACACACACGTTAAGCTTTCCTCACTGTAAGCATTCTTACGGGTGAGCAATGTTATTTTACAGGTTTAGTTTTCATTTTCATGTGCACAGATGAAATTAACAGACATGTGTGATTGCTGATGATGTGGACACACTCGGGTTTTCGTTTCTCTTTGTTTGAGTGCCTGTTCCTCTTGGCCACTAGATGGCAGAGTTCCTCCTAGATGGAGATCCACTGGCTGAGGAAATCCAGCTATGAAGTAAGTCTTCTGTGGTGAGGAGAGAACAGGAAAGAACTGTCTGTTCCCTCAGAAATTGCTATTTCCGAGGACCAACTGTAACAGCGCTGGGGTGAAAAGACAACCATGGTGCACAATCTGGCACAGAGCAAATGATCTCCGGGCTGTGCCATCCATACCACACAGAGTCTGCCTTCAGCACACATTGAGGACAGCAGGAAACTCAACAAGATCATGGGTATGAAGACCTGCCTGATGGGGACCCTTCCACTGCTCTTCTCAGTGATATACATAATGGCAGGAAAAATCCAAATCAAGTAATTAAGAGATGTTCGGATGCACTTAGCATGCAGAAGCCAGTACAGTAAAACCCCCCGTTTCCCACATACCAGAAAACAAGCTTGTATTTAAACAGCCTGGAAACAAGGCTCTTACGTCTTTATCAGTCATGGTTAGTCAGCTTTAAATCACTGTCGCGAATAACCAAGATAAACCTCTAAACACAACACGTTTATTCTGGCTCGGTCTTAGAGGATTTCCGTCTGAGACTGGCCCCACTGCCCCAAGTGTGTGGTAAAGGATCATACACGTCAAGGCAGGGAGTGCATAGTAGAGCAAACCATCTATCTCGTGGCTGCATCTCAGACCCACGCTGAGGGCATGCCCCCAAGGACCTCCTACTTAAAGGTCCCCACCACCTTCTGAGAATAAATTCCAGGCTGAGGACTAAGCTTTTAACACAGGGACTTCTGGGAGGCCTGAGGATCCAATGACAGCACTGGCCCACCTAAGTCCTCTTTCTTCTGACTGGTGACCTAGTATCACACGCAATGTCCTCGGTCCTTCCCACGTCTCCTTTAACTGAAACTTCAAGAGCATCACAATAGCCCTGTGTTCTCAGGGAGAACCCTCTGTGAACCCTTGGCCTAGGGCACAAGGCTTCAGCAGCTGCAAAACTGGTAAGTGCCAGGTAGAGTCCTCTCTAGAATCTAACGGCAGTCTATGACTTTGCTGCTTATTTAACCTTATCTGCCATATTGATTGTCGTATATGGGTTCAAGTCATTATTTATGGGTAAGTAACTGTCTGATTAATGTTCATAACATTTTAAGCTGCACACAAGAGATAGAATGGGGAAGGCTAAATCACAGACAATTTAGGAAATTAAAGGAAGCTTCTCTTCATTCTAAGTGGCTATAAGACTATGTCTATAAATCACTGGGATTAAAAAAAAATGAATCTAGATCATCTCTCAGACTTTACTCAGAAATTCCTACTATTTGAAACACCCTGACCTTCAACTCCTGAGCCCTGCCCTTCTGAAGCAGCAACAGTTGAGACACTGGTCTGAGAGAGTGAGAAGCAGAGACAGGGTTCCCCTATCACGTTAGAGTGCCGGGGGCGGGGGGAGCTAAGGTTCCTCCCTAGTGTAGCTCTCTCTGTTGTTCTCACATCTCCGTGGGGACGGCTGTGGGCCAGTCTCTGAGGGCTTGCTGTCCACTGTCCCGCGCTGGGACAGGCCAGGTGCACAGCCTTCCAGACGTCTCTGGCCGCAGTGCTGGCAGGGGATCAGGATGGAGAGCTCTTGTACTTGTATGGGTGACCATGACACACCTGCCCATGGCACAAACAAAGCTTTACCCAAGGAGCGTCTTCCACGGAGGCAGGCTGTACAGCTAGTTACGCCGCCTCTACCTTCAATGCTGTCCTAGCTAAATTCTATTTATTCAAAAGCTGGGTTCTCGTACTAAAATAAAAATTCACCCACACAGACCAAAACATTTGGTAAGTGAAGGGAACCTGCAGCCCCTGGGAATACAAGGAAGGCACTTTGGCTGGAATCGAGTTCCTCTCGCATTCCAAAACACAGTGAGGAACGGCCCTGAAGTTCCTGTGTAAGAGTAAGAATTTCCTGCAGGCAAAGGAGACTTCAACTTTGACCCTTGACCTACTCTGAGACCCTTCCCAACCTAGAGTCACGGTGAAGAGCTCAGAACGGACGGCCACGCACACAGACCTTCCCCCTAGGCTCCAGGTCTCGAGCTGTCCCTGCAGCTGTCCATCACTCCCCTCCCTCTCCATCTGTTCCCCTCCTTATCTGTCAAACATCAGCTGCTCCTTAGACAGAACCTGTGCCAGCTCTCAAGGCATCAAAGCCAACTAAATGTGGGACATCGACACAAACACACGGCCCAGAGCTGGGTCAAGGAATCTTCCAGGCCAGTTCAGCATGAGAGGGCAGAGAACAAGTCTGAGAAATGGCAGAGGACAGCGGCAGCTGGTCATGGCAGCCAAGGAGACAGTCTACAGGTGGATCCGCTGAGCCTTTGGGAAGTTCCTAATCTGCCTGGTGCCCTGCACTAAAGAAATGGAAGTTCTCAATTAAGAATGCTATGCACAGGAAAAGACTCATGTCTTAATGAGAAACACCCAGATACAAGCCTGCAGCACTTCCTGTCAGAAACCTTGTCATGGACTGTGTGATGCAGCGGAGGATGCACTGGGTCCCAGTCAGGAGGTTTCTATGCAGCTGAAATATCAGGCTCCTGTGCAGCATAGGAAAGAACGTGACTCCGGAGAGAACATTTATGATGTAATTTAGCAGTGATGAAGTCACATCTAAAAAAGGAGCCAAGGCAGTCATTACTACAGTAGCAGAAGGCTGGGCAGCCTCTGAGTACCACACGTTCCATTTCCTCACTGACAGGAAGCACGGCAGTGGCCTGCAGTGACTCTAGAGTACATTACTCTGGGAGGCCCCCATAGTTCCCAACAGCAAGGCTCTCAAACTAGTTCAAGTTCAAGGAGGGCATGGTGGTTCACATCTGTCGCCTAGCACTTGGGGAAACAGAGGCAGTGAGATCGGTGCAGTTCAAGGCCAGCCTGGTCTCCAAGGGGAGGAAGGATAAGGTGGCTGCGGCTGTATTAAATCCCTTATTGAGAACAGAGAAGGAGCAGCGCTTGGTTAGCCTTTAAAACCTGGCAAACCCTGTGTGACTGATGTGGAGACACTTAGAACTGGACAAGAGGCAGCTCACTTTTAAGAGAAAGTTAAGTGCAGCTTAGCTAGACAGCAACAATTTGGGCTGCTAGATTCCCCTCTCGGCGGTTTCACTTCCCTTCTTAGCTGAGGACACTCCTATATGCAAATTCTTCCAATCACTCACCCGTCCTTCCGAAAATTTGCAGAGACAGTCAGGCAACAAAAAAAAAAAAAAAAAAGTAAAATGAAATAAAAAAAGATGATTGCTAGACGTCCTTGAGATAGAAAGGGGATAGAGTGGTGGGAAGCAGCCACAGGCTCAGGAACAAATCTGCAGGACAGAGCGCAAGCAGGCAGCCATGGAGTCCAGCTGAAGGTGCTGGGAATTTGGAAATGTGAGACGCGCTATGATGTAATTTACAAACCTGGGAGAGACGACTGAGAGCCTGAGTGGCAGGTGCCTTTCACAGGCGGGACTTTTCTGGGGTAGATTCTGCGTACTTCGGTTGTAGAGGCCTCACAGGCCAACACCAAAGCTGGACACAGTCAATAGCCTAGAGAGAGGCCAGGCTTCGAACCCTGCTCTGCCCAACACCAAACCTCCTTTCTATAAATGACAGACTTATGACATCAAAACAAGCAGTTAATTCAAGAAAATTTCCGTTCTTTATGCCTTTCTTCAAGATATGCTATCATTTCAAGAGGAGCCTGAGCAGAGCAGGACTTCATAAACAAATCACTTGTGAAAGAGAAAAAAACCACATCCAGGGTAAAGCCCCACGCTGAGAACCTTATTTCAGAGCACTTCCTGAAAGAGGCTGTGCAGCACTCAGCCCCAGACAGCCCCATATCGGTACTACATCTCCAAGAGCCTTTCCACGGCACAGAGGCAGCGGCACAGCGAGCCGAGACAGAAGCACCACTAACCCAAGCTCCGAGAGCTCTTCACCGGACCTGCACATCGGCAGAGGTAAGCGTCACCCAACAACCTGGTGGTAAATCATCACCATGTGACGACATCCTGGGACACGCAGCTGTCCTTTCTCCAGGACCTGGCACTCATTTCCAGTGTTTTATGTTGACAGTAAGGGTAGAGTTTTAGAATTTTTTATTTTTGAGATTATAATTACATCATTTTTTCCTTCCCTTTCCTCTCAAATTCTCCCCCCATACACTCCCTTGCTCTTTCAAATTCATGGCCTTTCTCATTAATTGTAGTTGCACACACACATGTACACACACATACGTACACACACATGCACACACACATACGTACACACACATGCACACACATGTGCACACACGTACACACAAACACACGCACACATATATGTCCTGCTCAGTCTGTGCCATGCAGTACCGGATAGGCAGCTGTGGGCTCTTCCCGGGGGAGGGCCATTTCTCCCACTTTCAGCACGGGAGGTGCCAGTCGTTCTTCCCCCACCCATTTAGCACAATGTTGATGACACCATACATCATAAGGCATCTCGATGTCTTTGTCATGTGGGATCAACTATATTGTTTCATGAAATTTATTGGTTTCAAGAATAAATACAGATAATCATGGAATTAAGTATTTCGAAAGTTAACCTGAAAGCCAGTCAGTTTTCAACACTTCCCCAAAACCCTGCAGAACACAGCCGGTACGGTAACACCAACACACATCACCACACTGGAGCAAAACCCTGCGGAACGCAGCCGGTACGGTAACACCAACACACATCACCACACTGGAGCAAAACCCTGCGGAACACAGCCGGTACGGTAACACCGAGACACATCACCACACTGGAGCAAAACCCTGCGGAACACAGCCGGTACGGTAACACCAACACACATCACCACACTGGAGCAAAGGCACAAGCAACAACTGGTGATAAGTGGACTACAGAAAAGCGGCCCAGGAGGGAGGGTGAGGGCAGGGCAGCCAAGCGTTTCCACAGCAGTGTCAGAGAGGAGGAGGAGGAGGACTCTGAAATTCATTCACTCTGCGATGCTATTCTAAAGTCCACTGGGAGTTAAAACATTTAAGCCTCTAAGTAACCTTTGCTTAATAATAAAAATTTAACTTTTCTATGCAGCAATTTTATCATTTGGGTAGAAACTAATATTCTAGTTATAGAAATGTTTGGGGGCGCTTTTCAGACAGGGCCTCACCGGCTGCCCTGGGACTCACTAGGTAGAGCAAACCGGCTTCAAGCAGAGCTCTGCCTCCCTCTGCCCCAAGCGCTGGGATTAAAAGCGTGTGCCATCATTCTCGACTTTTTTTGGAAATGTTAATACAGGTTTTCATATATAGGATTTTATTCCAAAATCACATTTAAACCAAACGTGGGACAAACAACTATGGGAAGAAGGGAGGGAGGAACACACGGACCTCACGCTTGTCCACGGTCATCGGCTGGCCATGGGCTGTGAGGCCCCTGTGAGTTCCACTGAGGAGCTATCCCAGGCTGAGTCAGAGATGAGCACCCTACAGAGCGATGCTCTTACGCCCCCCATATCGCAAAGAGACGCCTCCAGGTTCCATCTCTTCGTAGTGAACGTTTTTAAGTCTCCGCTGGCATTGCACCCTGGGAATTTCTTCACACTGACAGCGCCTTATTTATAAACACTATTAAACTAATTTCTTTTCTAAATAAACACTTTCGATGGTGGGATTATTAGTTTCTATTAGTTTCTCAGGCCTACTTAACTTTGACAGAATTTACGTGCTTCTAGGCCAGCAGGAGCAGTAACTAGACTAGAAAAACATCCTCAAAGCACTGCTTTCTCTGCCCCACTGATGCAACTGCACATTGGGGAACAAAACATGTCAGCCCCTGCCTCCAGACCTACGACACAGTAATCCAGACCCACGACACAGTAATCCAGACCCACGACACAGTAATCCAGACCCACAACATGGTAGTCCAGACCCACAACACAATAATCCAGACCCACGACACAGTAGTCCAGACCCACAACACGGTAGTCCAGACCCACAACACGGTAATCCAGACCCACAACACAGTAGTCCAGACCCACAACACAGTAGTCCAGACCCACAACACGGTAGTCCAGACCCACAACACAGTAATGCAGACCCACAACACAGTAATGCAGACCCACAACACAGTAATCCAGACCCACAACACGGTAGTCCAGACCCACAACACGGTAGTCCAGACCCACAACACGGTAGTCCAGACCCACAACACGGTAATCCAGACCCACAACACAGTAATGCAGACCCACAACACAGTAATCCAGACCTACGACACAGTAGTCCAGACCCACAACACAGTAGTCCAGACCCACAACACGGTAATCCAGACCCACGACACAATAATCCAGACCCACGACACAGTAGTCCAGACCCACGACACGGTAATCCAGACCCACGACACAGTAATCCAGACCCACGACACAGTAGTTCAGACCCACGACACAGTAATCCAGACCCACGACACAGTAATCCAGACCCACGACACGGTAATCCAGACCCACGACACGGTAATCCAGACCCACGACACGGTAATCCAGACCCACGACACAGTAATCCAGACCCACGACACAGTAGTCCAGACCTACAACATTCTTTAGAGAGTTTAGGGTGACACTGGGAGAAACGTCTGCAACTTCAAAAAAAAGGTGCGGGGTTAACCGAGAACTGACAAGGCAGGCCAGAGCTGTGAGGGTCAGCTCACCCAACACTCACAGACCACTGAGCACTTCCTATCGTGTGCCAGAGGGGCAGCAGAGACAGAGCAGCAAGAGAAACCCAAGTTCCTCACGCTCACACACGAAAGCTGCTGTCTCCGCTGCTCTGGCTCCGTTAGTGTTCTAGTACATGCTTTGTAAATTATGATTGTATTCAGTGAAGGAAAAGTATCTGAACATTGCTTATCTGAGTTATAATATAAAGAGAATGAAAATGATAAAAATTGACAAGCCATTTTATAGGATTTAAAATCCAGATGGGCCCTTTCCCCAGTACTCCAGAGAATTCTCACTGTCTCTTAATTGATTATTTGGGAAAGGGAGAGGTAAGCAAGGTCAATGAAACTGGACAAATCTCCCAGAGCATCATGGTGCCTGAGGGCATCTGAACTGACTGGGGCTGGGCGTGGTCATGCACACCTTTAATCACAGGTAACTCAGGAGGCAGGGCAGGTAGAAGGTCTGTAAGGCGAAGGTCAGCTTGGTTTAAATGGTGACTTCCAGGACAGTCAGGGTTATACAGAGAAACCCTTTCTCAAAAATAAAGGAAGGGAGGGAGGAAGAAAGGAGAAAGGAGGAAAGAAACTAAAGAAATCAGTAAAAAAATAACAATAACATCTAGGGCATATGTTCTTGAAAACTACTAAGGCGTGCACCCGGACTCTTGGATATGAAAGTTCACGCACAGCAGAGATGCCTGATGCTGTTGAGCCCGTTTCCAACCAAGCTCTTATCCCCGTTTCCTTACCCGTCCTCACAGTTCCCACGCACCATGGGCACCGGCCTGCTGTAAGATGACCACCCCCAGCAACCGCGACCAGGTGGTCCTTTCTAACAGCGCACACCCAGATGAGTACAAGATCGCGGCCCTGGTCTTCTACAGCTGCATCTTCCTGATTGGATTATTTGTTAATGTCACCGCACTATGGGTTTTCAGCTGTACGACCAAGAAAAGAACCACCGTGACTGTCTACATGATGAACGTCGCGCTGCTGGACTTAATATTTATCCTAAGTCTACCCTTTCGGATGTTTTACTATGCAAAAGGTGAATGGCCATTCGGGGAGTACTTCTGCCACATTCTTGGGGCCCTGGTGGTGTTTTACCCGAGCATGGCTCTGTGGCTTCTGGCTTTCATCAGTGCTGACAGGTACATGGCCATAGTACAGCCAAAATACGCCAAGGAACTGAAGAACACCTGCAAGGCTGTGCTGGCCTGTGTGGGGGTCTGGATAATGACCCTGACCACCACTGTCCCTCTGCTCCTGCTCTACGAAGACCCCGACAAAGCCTCCTCGCCTGCCACCTGCCTGAAGATTTCGGACATCATCCACTTAAAAGCCGTCAACGTGCTCAACTTCACCCGGCTCGTGTTCTTCTTCCTGATCCCGCTGTTCATCATGATCGGGTGCTATGTGGTCATCACCCACAGCCTCCTGCGAGGGCAGACGTCCAAGCTGACGCCCAAGGTGAAGGAGAAGTCCATCCGGATCATCATCACCCTGCTGGTGCAGGTGCTCATCTGCTTCGTGCCCTTCCACATCTGCTTCGCCTTCCTGATGCTGGGCGGGGAGGGAAACAGCTACAGCCCCTGGGGCGCCTTCACCACCTTCCTCATGAACCTCAGCACCTGCCTGGACGTTGTCCTCTACTACATTGTCTCCAAGCAGTTCCAGGCTCGGGTCATCAGCGTCATGCTGTACCGCAATTACCTCCGCAGTGTGCGCAGGAAAAGCTTCCGATCCGGCAGCTTACGGTCACTTAGCAATGTGAACAGTGAAATGCTATGAGTCAGAGCAAGCAACCTGTCTTTAATCTCATTAAAACTCTTTGTCTACCTACTCTTGGGTGAGTCGGGATTCTGTATCATCCAGCCTCTTCTCTGGTAAAATAATAATAACAATAACTTTAAAAACTTCTGTGCTATTTCATTATTCCAGCAACATAATTAAACCCTGAGTATTCTGATATGCTCATTTATTTTTATCTTACACCTTGTATTAGACATGTGCATGAGCCATTTGTGGGGGACATGCTTGTGACCTCAGCATTCAAAAGGCAGACGAAGGCCAGTCCAGGATACGTGGTGAGACTCTGTCTCAAACCCATTAATAAAAATACAAAGAACAAGTTCATGAATTACTTGAGGAGGGCCACCCAAATCAGGTTCCATCCCAAGCCTCATCTGAGCAGGCTGTGAAATGCCTTAACGTTTTTTTGATTAACTTTTGCACACAAGCGAGGGAAAAATAAGTTACTCTTCAGAATGTTTGATAGATCCCCTTCTGTCCGTTCGGGATGGCGGTCCAAATTCCGTGTGCTGTGTCCCAAACATCAGCTCTCAAGGTTCCGACACCGCAGCTCTGCTCAGCCCACCACAGGAACACGGCTGACGGCAGCAGGGGGCTCTAGCGGGTCCCATCCTTTCTCTCAACAAGTGCCTGCTGCCTCCCAAACCCCGACCTAAGGCAAATGTTGGGAAGGTGACTGTGCAATGCTCAGATAACTTGTTAATCACACTACCAGCAGCCTGTTCTTACACGGCTAAAGATACATTGTAAAGGTTTTTCCAGGCCACATGTTGGTTGGGGAATCTCAGCTCTGATCCTGGCCTACCCATCTGGTTTCTCCATAAAGAAACTCTTGTCTGAAAGCAAAGGAGGTGAACATCACATAAACATAAGCGACTCAGCTGAAAGCTTCCTCTACAAAATCACCTCCATTACTCTTCTGTCCTGGAGCTCAGAAACCCACCTGCCTCTGCCTCCCTTCAGGTCTCGTACCAATTGTTTAATAATAAGCAAACCGTTTGCAAAAATGTCCTAACTATTGGATGAGGGAGCAAAGGTGGAGGTTTTTGATGCAGTCTCTCAACAGAGAAAAATAATGGAAGATTTCAGACGCAAGCGAGTAAAATCCTTTAATAACGTTGGGGGGGGGGCTGTAGTTCCTATGCAGTTCAGGGTACGAATATGCACAGCTACTGGGTGGCAGAGCACTAGCCTAGCGTGTGAGGAGGCCCTGCATCTGACTTCCAGCCTAGAGGGAGGGAAAGGCTTAGACAGAGCCTATTTTCAGCTATTCAGACCAACCTACTCCTGTGCGCGTTCTCTGCGAGCTCTTTCCAAAAGGTTTTCCTGAGAGTGGTGTGGAAGTGTGAAGCACAATGAGAGTGCAGACACGGCGATGAACCGCGTCCTGTGGTCCTCACAGGGAAATTAAACGCAACGAAAAATTCCTGGGAGCATAATTTATTAGCACTGTAATCAGACGCTCTTTGAAATTTATGTATTGTGTATGTATACATCTGGGCCTGTGTGTGCCACGTGTGTAGAGACCACTTATTTCCCTTCACCATGTGGGTTCCAGGGATCACACTCAGGTATTAGGCTTAGTAGCAAGTGCTTTTACCCAACGATCGATCTCACTAGCGCCACACACTCTAACATATGAAAAAATTCAAATTCAATTATTCTGCAGGGGTTTGAACCTAAAAAACACCTGTATACAAATACTAACAAGTAATAAACAATAGGAGTATTAGGGCAAACCTGTCGAGCACAGGTTACTAGACACAGTTCACATATATAGCTTTTAATAAGGTAGCTACTTTGAAAGCAAAGTGGTTTTTTCTGCGTTAAGTTGTGAACGTCTGTTCGATGTCAGGTGCAGTCTCTGCACAGAGCGTTAAGTTGTGAACGTCCATAGATGTCAGGTGCAGTCTATGCAGAGTGTTAAATTGCGAACGTCCATAGATGTCAAGGAAAAAAGGAAACCAGACACGAGGCTTGCTTAGCGCCCCTCATGGCCCTGTGCAGTAGAGCACCTCCAACTGACATATGTCATGGGTGCTGGTCAACAGAAACCGAGCTCAGAAACAACGGAGTCCAGGCACTTGCGAGATGTCACAGAACTAGTAAGCGGCACAGCTGGAACCCAAATCTGTGATGGCAAAGTCCCTGCTGTCTGCTCCTCCCACTCTAGATGGGACCTGTGGAGTCTGACCCTTATTCCAAAGAAAACAGAAATTCAAGGTTTGGGGATTTTTGTTTGTTTAGTCTTTAATCCTAGCACAGTTGTGACAGCTGTTTCCCTTCTTTAACACTGATTTTTAGTGTGTACGTGTGTGAGAATGTGTATGTATGTGAGTGTATGTGAGAATGTGTGTGAGCTTGTATGAATGTGTGTGAGGATATGTGTGTGAGTGTGTGGAAGTGTGTGAGGATGTTTCAGTGTGTGTGCAAGTGCGTGTGCAAGTATGTGTGCGTGTATACACGCAGAGGCAGGGATCTGGTGTTACTATTATCCAGTCTCATTCTTACACCAACACATCACACACATGCCTCAAAACTCAGTAAGTAGCCTTGTTAGGAACCAGTAGGAATTGGCCAGATGAGAGCTATTCTGAGTGCCGAGGTGAACAGGAGCAGCAGCCCACACCCCCGTCCCCACACTAACGACAAGGGCACACAGAACCACACGTTACTAACAGTGAAGGGCACCGCTCATGACGAGTCTGACGTAACACTAGTCATTTATCTACAATAGAGATCCAGTTTCAGAATCAAGGAACCTAATACACCCTACAGTTCTCAAACCCACACTGTAAAATTTGAACAAGCCTAAAGTTAGTGCACACAGAATTTTAAATATCGAGTTTCCCCAATTTCACGCTACTGTGCGCGCCTCTCAAACACAGGCTCATCTACTTAATCCTGATATGCGCTAGGTCTTCTGCGGGCGCCAACGCCTCTGCTCGTGGCTCCCAGTTACATCTGAAAGCAAGACTGCCGGTCGGTCACTGCAGGAAGCACAAGCTTTCGTTACCTTGCACTGACGTGGCTCTACCCTGGGTGAATAACCTAAAAGTCCCTTCAGAAACTCAATTTCAGTATATCTATTTTGTTATTAGGGCTAATTAAATTTGGATTTTTTATTTAATTAGTTCATAAAATTACAACAGCAAAATATCACTATAAAAATACACAAAACAAATTAAATTTGAGGAATTCAGAGTGGTTTATCACCACAGCACCTGGAAACCCTGAAGCAACAGAATCGTGAATTAGAGGCCATCCTGGGCTACACACAGACACTGTCTCAAACAAACGAATTACAGAAGGACTTCAAAGCTGAAAGGAAAAGGGAAGGACCATGACACTGATTATTTTAGGAACATGAGGGATATGTAAGCATACACTGGATTTTCTTTACACACACACTTACTTACTATATCTGAAAGTACAAAGTCTCTTTTATTAGACAGACCCTCACTCACTAGGTAGCCCTGACCGACCTGAAACTCACTATGTAGAGCAGGCTGGCCTTGAGATCACAGACATCCCAAGCGCCTGTACTAAAGTTGTGGCCACCACAGCCAGCCTAAAAGACCTTTAATGAAAGTTTGTGAATGACAGTATTTCAAATAGATTTAAGAATCCTAAATAAATAACTCCAAACCATGAGCCACTTACAATCCAGAAGGCAAATTATTGGCCACGGGGATTCCAAATGAATACTGGACAGCTTCCACAAGGACCAGGTCAAACAAGGCTGACAAGACCCAGGAGCCCAGCAAGAAGGACTAAAAATAAAAGGAGAAACAGAGAATGAGTTGCCCAACAATAAATAACGGCTGTTTAGTTAGCATGCATTCAGGTATGCGGGGGGTACACACACATACATGTATATATGCATATTACATATATGTATACATGCATAAGCATAGTTTTATATTATTTGTTTTTGTTACTTTCCAAAATTGGCAAATAAACCATAATTGTTCACATGTACTAGTTTCTAGAATTTCTAGACGTGTTGAAAAACAACATTTAATTAGCACATACTGCTAATAAGTAGCACATATACTATTAAGCCAAGTAAGTGAAGAGCATTTTATTAGCTAAAGTTCTAATTAAAATTTTTATTACTGGCACACACATTGTTGTGTATAACCATCATTTCAATTGTTTTATCATGCTATTGGCTTAAATTTAAAATTTTTCTTTGGTTAATGTTGAAATTAATCAAATCAGACCTAGAATCGTGTAATTTAAGAGATAACTATAAATAATACACTAAGTCTTAAATAAGGAAGGCATTTGAAACAAGGGTCCAGAACAGTGCTGCACGCCTGTAATCCCAGTATTCTGGAGCCTGAATGCGTGGTTACAAGCCAGAGGTCATCTTGGGAAAACAGGAAAGATTTTACTTCAGAGTTTGAAAAACAAAACATAAGGGCTGGAGAAGTAGCTGGAGGCAAACCACAGTTGCTTAGCACTCAGGAGACCCTGGGAGTACCAAATGCGCAAACACAGACTACAGAGAAGGTCAGTTCACTCTGAACCTCAGCAGAAACATCAAGGTTGAAACATCAAATAACTTACTGCAAACTTCCTGCTCCCGTATCGTCTCTCAAATATCCTGAAGTTATAAATAAGAAGACTACTGCAGAAAGTGTCTTTCAAGTCGAGGCAAATTATCCTTCCGCATATCAGCCTCCAAATCTAGACGGGGATGAAAACAGAACCGCGAGTCAGTGAGATCTGCTCAGGCCCCTGACACGCACTGTCCAGCTTGAGCTCTCCGTGGTTACCATGCACACGCAAAAGTAAACTCGGTATGCCTAGGTTCCCTCCGATGGTTACTATAAGATGCATCTTGTTACGGCAACAGAGAACTCCTTGTAAAAACGTCACCGGTAGGAGCACTTGCTGCCAAGCCTGACGCCGTGAGTTCAAGCCCCAGAACCCACATCTCAATAAAAGGAGACAACTGACTCCACCATGGCATGCTCACCACCACACACACACTCGCGTGAGCACATGCACACACACACACTCATGCCAACCGCACTGCAAAGCAGTCCACAGCTGTCTCTGCTCCAAGATGCCAGGCACTTTGTCACCGTGAACTCCAAATTCTCCTAAGGAAGGCCACAAGACTCATCTCCCTGCCGACTCACTAAACCATCAGAAGTCTCTTGCCAAGGTTCAAGAGGAAAAGACCTATGAAAAGGCATGAATACCATGACAGGCAGCCACGTCAGAGCCCACAGCTAACACAACAGTACCACAACCACAGTGCTACTCTAGGCCAGCAAAGACGACCCCAGGCTGTGGGTACTCAACTATGTACAACGGCAATGCCTGTCATCAACGTAGAGCAGCTGACGGACAACTCCACACTGTGGTCAAAGCATCCTGACACCCACCAGGACAATCTGAGGAGGATGAAAATTAAGACTACAGTTACTAACATGCAGTGAACTGTGTATCCAGAACTCTGATGTTTGGTTTTCCTGGGGTTAATGTCAAAAGCAGCTGGTAACTAGTCTTGAATAGTTGGGGCTTTATTGCCACCCTCGGGGATGTGGCGCAGGGACACCTCTGTCATCTGGCCCTGTGACAGGATGAACACCCTATCACCCACCAAGCCTGTGTCCGCTCTCCCGTGACACCTGCTGTGCAGGCACCAGGGGCAGAGCAGCCTCTCTTTGGTACTGACTCAGCTGCCCTTCCTCCCAGACCTGCTAAAAGCATCCCCATGCTCCCCGGGGATGCCCACCCAGTCTTGGTCCCTCTTGGTTTATCATCACCCGAGGATCTAGCATAGACTTGGTTCTCACGGTCCCCTGCTCTTCTTTGTGTGTTTGGAATTCCCAGGGCAGAAGTGAGACTCCTCACCGCTCTAAAGCACTTCCTGGGAGTGCACCCAGATGCCCGAGAAGATGCCTGTGGGCAGCAGGTGGGCCAGATGAAACCCAGGAACTGAGGGCTCTACTGCTGTGGGACACTGCTCTTGTACCCCTAAAGATCTGTCACTTGTACTGGTTTAGTAAAACGCTGACTGGCCAGCAGCCGGGCAGGAAGGGTAGGCAGGGCAACAAGAACAGAATTCTGGGAAGAGGAAAGGCTCAGTCTGCAGTCATCAGATGCAGAGAAAGCAAAATAAGAACGCCTCACTTTTGATAAGAGGTACCAAGCCACGTGGCTGACACAGACAAGAATTATGGGTTAATTTAAGATGTAAGAGTTAATTAATAAGAAGCCCATGGGACCAGGTGGGACAGAACCCTCTGTCAACACTCTACATCTCTTCCAGAAGTTCTCAAGGCCGACCTCACACTAGAAATCCTGGGGATTACTTTTTTTAAAATTAACATTAAAAATTAAAATCATTAATGTCCTATCAATTGCTCTTTTATATAAAATTAAAATATTTTCTTTGGCTGGGTGGTGGCTGCACACGCCTTTAATCCCAGCACTTGAGGTGGGCTCTCTGTGAGTTCAAGACCAGCCTGTTCTACAGAGCTAGTGCTAGGACAGCTCCAAAGCCAGAGAGACCCTCTCGATAAACCAACATACATATATTTCCTTTTTGCTTCTTTCTACTGTGTAGCTGTGTCGTGTACATACAGTGCCTATGGAGACAGAAGAAGACGTTGGATCCCTGGCACTGGAGTTTAAGGTGGTTGTCAGCAATACAGGTACTGGGAACTGAACCTGGATCTTATGCAAGAGTAGTGAGTGCTCTTAACGACAGAGCCATTCCTTCAGCCGTTCTTACCCAACTGGCCTAGGTAAGATTCCAAGTGATCTAACATGCACGTGTGTATGTTCTGTGTGTGGTGTGCATATGAATCTAGGTATTCTGACATGCACGTGTGTATGTTCTGTGTGTGGTGTGCATATGAATCTAGGTATTCTGACATGCACGTGTGTATGTTCTGTGTGTGGTGTGCATATGAATCTAAGTGTTCTAACATGCACGTGTGTATGTTCTGTGTGTGGTGTGCATATGAATCTAAGTGTTCTGACATGCACGTGTGTATGTTCTGTGTGTGGTATGCATATGAATCTAAGTGTTCTGACATGCACGTGTGTATGTTCTGTGTGTGGTGTGCATATGAATCTAAGTGTTTTTTTCCTGAGCCCAAGGCGACAGTGACACAGAAGCCTCCGTCTACTCTGACAGAAGCAGTGACATGAGTAACGGACAGAAGGACACTCACTGGGACTCTGCATCCACTGTAGGCAGTGGTGCCAGTCATACCACAATGAAGGAAGGGGTCAGTGAGCTGAGACAACAGTTTATGCTCAGGGTGGCAAAGGAAGCCGCCAGGGCACCCATGCAGCTGGTCCTAACATCCTGATCCCCACACAAGGCTCTGCTCTTTCCGAGAGAAAAGTGATTCCTCGTGGTTTAGCTCCGTGACAGAAACATCAACCGGTGTGGCATAGGCAAAGGAGCCTGACCATCTCATCAAACACACAGGCTGAGACTGATTTTGAAAAACCGTGCCTACGTGAAAGAAATTAACATGGGTCAGAGAACAACTTGTGGGAGTGGGCTCTCTCCTTCCCCCGTGTGGGTCCCAGTGGTGGAACTCAGGTTCTCAGACTTGGTGGCCTTTTATGACAGAGCCATCGTACTAGCCCTAAAATCTCTTCACAGTATAAATTGCATTTCCGCGAGTAAAACCTAGGGTACAAACTTAGGAGTTCAGCAAAAGGTAACCCTGCAATTTCTCCATTATAACCAGCACTGCTGAAAATAGCCGCAAATGTAACTAGAAAGCATGCTTGTCAACACAGTATTAGGACTTAGGGACTTTGTGCTCAGCCCTAAATGAGGTATCTGTCTCACGCTCCACCCTCCTAAGGTGTAGGTAGCACTGCCAACGTGGGGGAGGAAAGACTGTGCAAGCCAGGTCTTAGGGAGAGGACACGCCGAGGCTGCAGCACTCCTGACTCGGGTGGTGGCCTCAGAAGGACCTGGATGGAGAGGGGCTGAAGAGGCCCTGGTCCCAGCTGAGGCACTATTGACAGCTGATGGTCTTTGAAAGGTTTTCTGTAGAGGTGTGACCCCGACGGGCTGACCAATTGCCTGTGCTCTGGGGAACGACCCTGGCCCTGCATCCACATGCTGACGTGCAGCAGTAACTGGACTCCGCTATTAGGAGGAGGAGGAGGAGGGGAGGTTAGGAGAACAATGTGGTGAGCATGGGCCTGAGGAGTTGCAGGAAAGAGAAAGACTAAATATAATTAAAATACAAGAATACTCTTAAAGAACAACTTTAAAATACTGCTTTTGAAACTTTATAGAGGTTTTGAGGGGCTAACAAATTGAAGGAAGAAGAGGCAGATCTAGAAAAACATCCCCTCTCCTCCCAGAGGCCAAAGGAGCAGTATGCCTACCTGGAAGTCGTTCTTGACAGCATGGAGGTCGTAGACGAAGAACTTCTGACAGTGGGGCAGCAGGAGGGTCAGCAGGGACAGGGCACTGGGGACCAGCAAGAGACTCTTCGACAGCGGGGCCTTGTCTGGGAAGGAAGAAAACACATCCAGAATGACAGGGATTTAGAAAGCAACACAAGCAAAACCCCATACAGATGAAAAGCAGGGTAACTGATTGCTCTGAACGAAAACGAAGGCCGAGTCCAGAAGGCGCGGCACTTGGCTCTCACTAAAACGTCACCAGCAGTTACGGCCAGGGACAGAAAGCAGCCGTGACCTCTGCTGGTGACACCATCAGCTGGCTCGTACACAGTAAACACCCAGTAACCTCCGCACAGCACCAGACAGGAAAGGGTGAAGAACCTTCCAGCAGTTGGCCCTGTGAATGACGGAGATTCACACATTGGTTTGGAAAATTTTTAAGGGGTTTAAGCACTAACACTGCTCGCTGAAGGGGTCTCCTGAGGTGTTTCCACTGTGAACACAGGAGGAGCCCCATCAGGTGTCCCATGAGGGCCCTGGGGACCTCCGCCTCATCATACACAGACATCAGCTTTGCGGCCGCTTGGTACTGAGGCGACAGGTGACCAAGCATGTGACTATGGTGGCAAGAACTGAGACATTCCGGAAGACTAGCTTGCAGGCAAAGGACTTCCCATGACAAACCCCCAGGTGCATGTCATGACACGTCACAGGGAAGAGAAAGTCCTGGAAACTGAGCCAAGTCCAGGTGTGCGGCAAGTCACAAGTTCTTACAGACACAGAGCAGGACGTCTCGAAGCACTAACAATGTCTGCGCAAGACACAAAGCACTTCAGCACTCAATGTCTAATATTTTTCATAAGTTATGGTGTATTAAATATTAATTCTACTGCTGTTCATTTCCCTGCACATTTATAACTATAGATTACAAGACCTGTGGGGGCAGGGGCTTTACACGCTGAACGCATGGAGGTCAGAAGACAGCTCCTGACCGGGTTCTCCTTCCACCACGTTGGAGGCAGGTGCTTCAGTGGCAGAGCCACTGGCCCCAAAGACGTTTTAAAATTAAAACTACGTACACTTACAACAACCAAGTGTGTGGTAAGTGTGTGTACATGTGTCTGCGTGGGTGCCTCCTCCCACACCTAAGTGACCAGGGTCTCACTACCCGGAGCTTGTGTGCCCCATTCCAGGCATGCACACAAGGTCCAGAGGACATTCTCTACTGCCCGGTCACATGCCATCTCACTGGACCTGAACTGTGCCATTTGCACTGGACACTGGCTAACAAGCCCCCAGGATCCCTCTACCCCCACCCCTAGCCCGGAGCCACAGCGGCATAGGTCCACACCCAGCATGGCCATGGGAACCGAGGACCTGAACTACGGTCTTTATGCTTGTTACTCACTGGGTCTGCCCTCAACTGAAACACTTTAAAGATCATTAGGATGACACAAAGTTTTGCCCGGTTTCCGCTACCACAGCTACTGGGCGCCATCTTCTCTCCTGGGACAACACCTGTATACCCCACTTCCCGCTACTTCACCCTTGCTCCCCAGACTGTACTCTGGGCCGCCTGCCTCCAATCCTAACGGGGTCCCCTGCTCTCTGGATCCTCTGCTGCACCGCGCCCTGCACCTCATTCCTTCTACACAGTGGCTGCAGTTCTGCGGGAGGATGTCTCCAGGCTTCTTTCACTGTCCCCCGCTCTGCGGCACTCCTCAGGGTGTGAAGGACACATGCCTTACCGGAGCACAGTCCCTCTGACAGAGGACATTCCCAGCTCACCAGTGACAAGGCCCCAGGAGACATCACTGAGGGTCCCTTTCAGATTCTGTACCTTATTCATTAGAAATTCCCTGCGGTAGATTTATCCGTTACAGTTGGTGCTGTGGTTATGGTGTTTGTGCAAGCATACAGAAATAGCCCAGCGATTTCCTCCCGGTGAGACCCTGCACACATCTATACCGGAACTGCAATGCAGTATTGCTCTCTCCACCAAGACTTGCCAGATCCCAAACCTAACAAAGCACCATCCTGCCTGGGGCCTCAACAGGACAGGAGGGCACACGGCTGAGACCACAGCCAGCCTTAGACTTGCGGGAGCCACAGAAGTCTCTGTTCTTCTAGCCTGCAGAAGGGGAAATGAGAGTTTACCCATACAGTATCAGAATGCATGAGGGCTCGGTGGTAGGCACTTGCCCAGCACCCCTGGGCCGTGCGCCTGATCCCCAGCACTTACTCCTCCCCATAATCCCTACAAAAGCTTGGCTGGCGGGTGGGTTTCTGTCCTCATCCAGATGACAGGACCACAGAGGGAACGGGTGCTGCAGATACACCCTGAAAGGGAGCAAGTCCTCCGTCAACTTTTACCTGTCCCTGTGACAGGCAGCCACCACGGAGCCACAGAGCCACCCTGTCACCTCCTGAACCCACACAGTCGAACCTCACATCCCTGAACCCTTAGACTCACACTGGCACAGTTCTCAGACCAGCAACTCCAACGCTGCTCTCTAGATCCAGCTGACTTGTCAGACCACTGCATCTGACAAGTCAGAGACATGCTGCCAAATACCCTAAGAAGTCACAAATTCTAAAGGTATACTTCAATTTTAAGAAATGCATCCGTGCCGGGCGGTGGTGGCGCACGCCTTTAATCCCAGCACTCGGGAGGCAGAGACAGGCGGATCTCTGTGAGTTCGAGACCAGCCTGGTCTACAAGAGCTAGTTCCAGGACAGACTCCAAAACCACAGAGAAACCCTGTCTCAAAAAACCAAAAAAAAAAAAAAAAAGAAATGCATCCGTTAGTTCCCGCTTCAGCTCCTCCAGAGCACAGGTTCCTAGCAGCAGCAGCTGAGTCTGGCATGCTCGCAGCTACAGCCAGGGATCCCAAAGGCAGTCGGTGGGTGTCTGTTAGGTGGACGGGCTCGGATGGAGAACAGGTACTTACCCAACTGTCCCAATAAATACATAAACAGAAACAAACAGCCCCGTGTATACAACAGGATTTAATTCAGCCATGAAAGGAAAAGGAATTCTGATCCGTGTTTGTTACAATATTGGTGAACCTGAGGACACTGAGCTGAGTGAAATTAGCCCATCACAAGAAAACAAACAGCCCCGTGGTTCCCTTTATATGGGCAACTAGAACTATGAACATCACAAAATCAGGGAGTAAAACAGCGGCTGGCAAAGGTGGCTGGCACTAAAACCAGGGAGTTGTTTAATGACACAGTTAAAGTTCTGAGAGGTAAAAAGAGTTCTGGGGGTTTTTATACAATATTACGGATGGGCCACACACTGCTGATATGTGCGCTCGAGCATGAATTCAGCTGGCTACACAAGGCATGTTTTACGTCACTGAAATTAAACATCAAAAGAGGCACTGGGCAGATTGGTCAGTAGTTAAGAACACTGGATGCTCTCCTAGGGGACCCAGATTCGACTCCCAGCACCCACGCAGTGGCTCAGAACCGTCTGGAACTCTAGTTCCAACAGGTGGGATTCCTCCTCCGGGCCTCTGGGGCACTGCATGCAATTGGTACACAGACATACATGCAGACAAAACAACCATACATAGAAAACAAATTGTTTTAAAAAATCAAGAGTAATCACACTTACTAAAGGCCAGCAAGAGATAAAAGGCACTTGCAATATAGTCTGACTACCTGAGTCTGATCCCCAAGTTTAAGTCAAGATGGACAGAGAGAATCAACTCTACACAGTTGTATTCTGAACTCCACAAGCATGCCATGACAAACACACTCCCAACTCCCACAAAAACAAACAAAATGCTTATTAAAATAATTTATTCTTTTTATATAACTGTTACAATTTTATCCAAGACAGGTGGCAATATAAAGCTAGTCAGCATAATCGACCAGATTATTGGGAAACTGTATGGAGTGATGTTTTTCACAAATTTTAAAAAATAAACTTATTTTGTTTTCCTTTTTTTTTTTTCTATTTTCACTTTTCAAGACAAGGTTTCTCTGGAACTCACTTTGTACACCAGGATGGCTTTGAACCAGAAATCTGCCTGGCTCTGCCTACCAAATGCTCGATTAAAGGTGTACGCCACCACCACCTGGCTTCGAAAATTAAAATTTAAATAAAATATGTTTGAAAAAACTCAGCTATCCCCTGCTCTAGCTCACTACCTCTCGCACTGACCAGCACTCGCTAGCACTGCTTACTCTCCACAGCGTCCCCCACTGCACTGTCTCAGCAGATGACAACACAGGGTCTTTGCTGTCTTGCTCACCATCCATCCCCACAGCTGCAACACCACTTGGCAACAGTGACCTTGCAGCACTTGTTGCAGGAAAGAAAAGAATTATATGGTTTAACTCCCAAGGTAATCCTGAGAAGCAGGTGCTGCCCTCTTCAAACTGGCACTCTAAGGAAAACGAGGTTTAATTTAGAGAATGCATTGCTTGTGCAGGGTAACAAACACCTTAGCTTAGGTATCCCTGAAAGGGAAGGTCGGGCAGAGGCTCAGGGCCGCAGGTGGTTCATGTTGGAATGTGATCCCAAGGGCAACGTGAAGGGCAAGGGAAGGAAATGAGGGAAAGTCCATGTAGAGACCATGATCTCGTCCCTTCTGTGTCTCTCAAGCCTCATCAGAGAAGCTTCTATTAGCAGTAGAGGGCAATTAACACAAAACACAACTAGCCACGGCTCAGAGAATAAAAGACTGTAGAATGTTCGGCCCTAAAGGAAGCATGTATGCCCTCCCCTTCAATACCAAGGCTCAGAGATCACCGAGAAAGAGGGGGCAGAGAAAGTGTAAAAGTCAGAGGTGGCAGATGGCTAGGAGAAAACCATGTGTTCTGAACTCAGCAGAGCAGTTGAATACATGAACTCGAGTGTGAGACAGCAAAGCTAAGCCAGATCAAACCCCAGTAACAGAGAAACTGGGCCCACAGTCCCACCCCTAATGGTACAGCTATTGGCAACTGTTAGCCACTGAGCGAAGGGGCAGTTTTCTCTGAGTGTGGCCCCTGGTGTGGACAGCTCCAGCAGAAAACCTAACGTGGTCCCTGATGTGGACAGCTCCACAGAAACCAAGCATGGCCCCTGGTGTGGACAGCTCCAGCAGAAACCGAGCGTGGCCCCTGATGTGGACAGCTACAACAGAAACCGAGTGTGTCCCCTGGTGTGGACAGCTCCAGCAGAAAACCGAGCGTGGCCCCTGATGTGGAGAGCTCCAGCAGAAACCGAGCGTGGCCCCTGATGTGGAGAGCTCCAGCAGAAACCGAGCGTGGCCCCTGATGTGGACAGCTACAACAGAAACCGAGCGTGGCCCCTGGTGTGGACAGCTACAACAGAAACCGAGCGTGGTCCCTGGTGTGGACAGCTCCAGCAGAAACCAAGGGTGGCCCCTGGTGTGGACAGCTCCAGCAGAAAATACCTAAGAGTGTTTCCACAGCACAAATATCTTGAAGGGTTTTGCTATTGATGTTCCTTGTTAAAGGTCACAAATCTGGGCAGGTAAGGAAGAAAAGATGAGTCTAGGAAGAGCTGAGAGCTAATTATTAAATGGAATTTCCAGCTTAGGGGGCGGTGTTCCTGAACACCTCATTCCAGACTCCGCCCCTGAGATGCCTGGGACCACGCCCACCATCTCTTTAAGACCCAGCCCACAGACCTGACAGTGTACTACTCTATTCTGTCTCCCGCCTTCCTGAGACTCACCAGGGTGTGCTCTGCTTTGCACTGCTCTGTTTATTAAATCTGGATTTATTAATTCAGTTTTAGTTAGCATATTGCATCGGCAGTGGAAGAACCCAGCAACTGGGGATTCAACACTTAACAATTATGAACAAAACATGTTGTACAAGACTCTCAAAGAACTAGTAAGCTTTTTTAAGACTACATTATCAGGTTGGCTCCCACCAAGTGAAAGATCAGCGAGGACGTTATAAGAAGCTGCATAAAGGTATCTGGAGGTATCACCCAGGAAGGGGCCTTTTTCCATCACCTTCCACCCTTCAATAGTCTAGACTGGCCTCTGGGGTGGGGGTGGGGAGACCCTACTGGAGGAAGGAAGAAGTGAGCACAATCAGAGGTTGACCAAATGGCACCCAGGGGACAGACGGAATGAGAAAGGAGGCTGAGCAGGCAGAAAGGGTGCATGGGAAGTGGCCGATGGCAGTCACGCCAGTGGCAACCGATACAACCATATCTTATGTTAAATACCATGCAGCATACCGTGAGTACCTTGCTGCAGATAAAGAGAAAGACGTGTGTACAGCCACAAAAAGCACTAACACCTTACAGTGGTGCATGTCAGTAACAAGTAAATGCAGTTCTGCATGGAGACAGCACAAAGAATACAGACTGCAGAAAGTGTAACCGTGTGACGGATACACACTAATGCTGAAACCATCAAAACGACAGCTCCAGTGTTGATACGAAATGCACCCCAGAGGCTGTTGACAGACAGGCCCCCATGCAGCAGTATGAGGTGACTGGGTGATATGGAGCTGGACTAATCTCCATCCCTGGGTTGGGTCAGAGCTGAACAGCCTGTTATAGAGGTGTGACCTTGCCCTGCTGTGGAATATTAGTGTAAAATGTGCTACATTTGTTTATGCCGTGGGATATTTGTTTAGTGATGCAAAAATGTGTTACATTCTTTTAACGTTGTATTTGTTTAACTCTGTGAAGCTGTGTTACGCTGCCTGTCTAAAACACCTGATTGATCTAATGAAGAGCTGAACAATCAATAGCTGGGCAGGAGAGAGATGGGTGGGGCTGGCGGGCAGAGAGAATAAACAGGAGAAATCTAGACTTGGAAGAAGAGAGAAGAGGAAAAGGAGAAGGAGAGGAGGACACCAGGGACCAGCCTCCTAGTCACACAGGCAGCCACAGAGCAGGCGCAAAGAGAGGTATATAGCATAGAGAAAGGTTAATGCCAGAGGAAACACAGACAGGATAAGTTAAGAAGAGCTGCTAGAAACAGGTCATGCTAAGGTCGGGCACTCATAAGTAAGAGTAAGCTCTGTGTAGGAGCCAGGTGGTGAGCCCCAACATCCTCCATCTCTTCTCTCCTTCTTCCTTCCCTCACCAACACTCCCACCTTACACTTCTCCCCCCATCTTTCCACCTATCATTTCTGGCTGCCATGAAGCAAACTCCTCCATCACATTCTCACCACCATGGTAGTGCCTCGCAAAGCCCAAAGGCAACGGAACCAGCTGACCACATTCTTACACACACACACACACACACACACACAGAGACACGCAGGCACGCGCACACACATTCGCACGTGCATATGCTCACATGTACACGCTCGCATACGCACACGACACTGAAGACTCGGGCCACAGCAAGTGCCATGGATATGCACAAAGACTTCTTTATCACAGGGATGCTCTCCTTGCATTGTCTGTATTACTGTGAAAACAGAGTCTGTAAATTTCCATTTCCGGAAGGAAAATGGAAAATTATGTTCTGTGCGGAAGATGGAGTGACATTCAACAGTAACAAATGGGTAGTATAAAAATACTTCATGCCTTAAAAAGATGTTCCTAAAAATAGTGTCAAATGGCATTATAATACAGTCCTTTAAAAAACAGCACAAAAATAGATGTTTTGTAAAGCATCTACCAAAATACTAACAATGACAATTCATGAGATGTTTTGCTTTTCACACAAATCTATTTTGATTTAAAAAAGTAATTTTTAACTAGCTACTTATTCTGGGAAAAGTTCACCATATCCTCACACCCAGAGCTCAGGCATGTCGCTAGCTAGCTTCCTGTCTGTGAGTGGGATCAGAAAGTAGTTTGTACATCAGAGCCCAAGCAGTAAACAAACACGCTTTTAAAAGTCGTCTCTCTGACAGACATCTCTCTACCTTAGAAGACAGGAAAGCTATGGCTGAAGGAACAGACCACGCACTAATCTGAGTCAAAGGGATCCATCTATGGCAAACATGGCACAAAACACCACAGTTAAGACTTCTTTGGGGCCATTTGGCTCCTACTTCTCTTTGGTATGATCGAAGCTCACCACCATTATTTGTGGCAATTAATACCACTCGGGCTGAGGGGGTGTGACCATGAAACAGTAAGTGTAATGGCTCCATTTCCAGAGGATATCTCATGACGCTACCATCCTGATAAAAGGCCTTCCTGTGTCTCCTGACTTCTTTATCACCTGGAGGGAGGAATTCACCGCTCACAGAAATGGGCTAGAAAGTTTAAGTAACTTGTCCCAGGTCACAGCTTGATAGTAAAGGGGCTGCTATTTGAACCCGGTCCTGCCTGACTATAATAAAAAACATGTTTCTAATGTCTATCAAGAGAATATATTTTTTATATTTACTCTTACACTTAGAGTAAAATTTTGATCTTCAACAAGTCAAACATAGAAAACCATGACTCATAAATCCCACTCCTAGACACATATCCAGAACAGTGAAGCTGAGACGTGAGTGCTTAAAGCAGTGTTGTCGTAACAGGTAAGGCACAGCCAAGTGACCACCAACAACTGAAGACGTAAACAAGACACACTCCACACAATGCAGCACTGCTGGGGGAGAGGAGTGGTATCCCGGTGCCTGCTACCATCATGGGCAAACCTCACAGCACGATATAAACACAAGTAAATGCTTTAAAAGGCTGGAAGGAGAAACCTGCTGTGTGAATTTTCCCTGAATATTTTGAGCACTGAAGACACTAACCACAGGTTTTGCTTAACCATGTGGGCTGCTACAGAAGGGTGCTAGCTGCAGACACAACGGGGAGCAGCAGCCTGGTAACTCTGCCTGCCCCGTCTGGCCTGCAAAAGTACATGTCAAAAAACCCAGTGTGGTTCACACCCTTCAAGCAGGGCCACCAAGCCCCACCACAAACACTCATCTTCCCATTAATGACTGTTTAACTAGTTGGTAAAGTTCTTGGGGTTCCCATAAAAAAGGGATCATTTAGTATCTCACAAAGTAACTTTCTCACAATTTTTTTTTTTTTATGAGAAAGGGATTAAACAAATGCAAGGTGTACAGCGAGCCTCCCACAAGGAGAGGTGCCTTCAGCTTCCTCCAGTTCCCAGGCCACTCAGCATCCTGGGAAGGATCCTGAAAAACTTGTCTCCGGTGACCATGTTGCAATTTGACTAATGTGTGCTTCTGGTGACCAATTCCACGGAGACCACTCTAAGAGTGCCCAGAGGCCAAAGGGTCCCGGTTTATTATGGCTACACTCATCTCCCAAATGGTCAGAAACAAGACTGGAAGCCATCATGGACGATCTTTTGTCCCTTATGCACTGGGGAGAATTTCGTGATACAAGGCACCTGCCTCACTGCTGCTCCTTACACAAGTGCCCAGGCAGACCCTAGCTGCTCTACCAGTGATTGTATCAGGAAAGTAAACAGGATAAAAGTGCTGAGAAGGTTCTAGAGTTTTCAAAACAAAACAAAAAAAAAACAAAAAAACAGGAACGAGAACTTGCCCTCAAAAGGGCGTTTATCTAAAACACATAGACAGGATGAGTTGAGGGCAGAGGCAGTAAGTTTTTTTTTTTTTTTTTTTTTTTTGTTTTGTTTTGTTTTTGGTTTTTCGAGACAGGGTTTCTCTGTGGTTTTGGAGCCTGTCCTGGAACTAGTTCTTGTAGACCAGGCTGGTCTCGAACTCACAGAGATCCGCCTGCCCCTGCCTCCCAAGTGCTGTGATTAAAGGTGTGCGCCACCACCGCCCGGCAGTAAGTTTTAAAGGGTGTTCTCAGACAGCAGTGCAGGCTGAGGCCAGCTCCCAGGTCAAAGAAATGTGCATCAGGCACTGCAGCCGCATCAGGCACTGCAGCCGCATCAGTCACTGCAGCTGCATCAAGCACCGCATCTTACTCGGGGCTACCACTGTGCTCAACCCTAGCTGTGCTCAATGCCAGTCTAGTCGGCTTTATGTTCACTGGGAGACTCAATGTAAACACTCACCCCTTCATTAGTCATAAAAGGCAGTGGCTGTTAAGTGTGCTAATCAGGGGAGAAACATAGTTACAATAAAAGAACTGTAAAGTGAGGGGGTAAGGACACGCATGTTTCTTAAACACGGGGTAAGCCCTTCGACGGCAGACACAGCTCACAAAGGAGAGTCAGCCCTCTAAATCAGACCTGTGGCTTGCCCATCCCCCATCTGTGGACTCACTGCTGAGGTGGGTATCCATCAGCAATGCCAGCTTAGGACATGGCTGAAACTCTCAGACCACAGTCCATGAGAATGCTACAGATGAAAACCTGGGGCATGCCAGACATGCCAAGGACCGCTTCAGACATTCAAACACTCAGCACCTCACCCGAAAAGGAAGGTCAGGCAAAGACACAGAGCTACAAGCACATGCTAGGACATCAGAGGAGACACCTTCGCCCACTTGAAAAGACCCACGTGAAACACGCGTCTGCGGGGTAGAGAAGCCTGAGTCTGACTGGAGAGCTTGGGTGATGTAAGGACCCATTCTCTGTGAAAATTCAGAGGGCATCAAGCTAGAAACCACTGGAGTCGGCTTCTACGTGACCTCCTAGTACCTTACCGGTCTGTGAGCGGAAGGAAGAAAGGTCCCACTCAAACCTCAACACCAAACAAGTTAAGCGTCAAATGCAGAGAGAGGGGAAACAAATTCCAGGCTGACAGTGGAGCGGGACCCTTGTCCAGCTGTTCTGAGATGACAGCCCCCGAGACACCAGAGACGTGCACCCTTTCAGATGAAGCCGGGGCTTAGGGAAGCTCTGGGTGCAGCTCCCCGCACAGTGCACTCTGCCCGGCAGGAGCGCTGCAGAGGCCGCCCCGTTCCAGTACCTTCTGGTATGTTAGTTACGAGTTCCCACACTGTAACTTGCATGCATAAATTTTAAAGAGTTCTCTATCACTACATTAAAAGAGTCATTGGTAATTGGAGATGCTAACTGCAAAAGTAAACACGCTTCTAACAGAACTGTCACTCTAGTCTACTAACTTTATTGTTGGCTAAAAAATCCTGGCCTGCATCCTGCTCTCTGTTATGATGGGAAGCTGATCTATTAGACAGGTGTTTATACGAACACTCTGAGACTTCTCTTTGATATAGCTGTGACTAAGGAAGACTAAAGAGTCTTTACTGCTGGGCCCAGCGCTGTCTAAAGCTACCTCCAGTAAGAGCGATGCCACAAGCACATCAGTGGGCCACTTGGGCTGTCCATAAAACCCTCCCAAGCCTACTCCCCCACACTCTTTCCCACAAACAGCCTGACTAGAAAGAAGGCTTGCCGGAAATCCTACAAAATTCTACAACAGAAGCAGCACATACAGGGCTGGAAGTCTCCAAGGAGAAGAGAGCATGGGGTGACTTCAAATTTCAGAAAAGATAATAGAGAGGGCAACAGGGAAGAGAGCAGGACACTGGAGATGACAGGGAGGGACAGGGAAGAGAGCAGGACACTGGAGATGACAGAGAGGACAGGGAAGAGAACAGGACGCCGGAGATGACAGAGAGGACAGGGAAGAGAACAGGACACTGGAGATGACAGAGAGGACAGGGAAGAGAGCAGGACACTGGAGATGACAGGGAGGGACAGGGAAGAGAGCAGGACACTGGAGATGACAGGATACAGGGAAGAAAGCAGGACACTGGAGATGACAGGGAGGGGACAGGGAAGAGAGCAGGACACTGGAGATGACAGAGAGGACAGGGAAGAAAGCAGGACACTGGAGATGACAGGGAGGGACAGGGAAGAGAGCAGGACACTGGAGATGACAGGGAGGGACAGGGAAGAGAACAGGACACTGGAGATGACAGAGAGGGGACAGGGAAGAGAACAGGACACTGGAGATGACAGAGAGGACAGGGAAGAGAGCAGGACACTGGAGATGACAGAGAGGACAGGGAAGAGAGCAGGACACTGGAGATGACAGGGAGGGACAGGGAAGAGAACAGGACACTGGAGATGACAGAGAGGACAGGGAAGAGAGCAGGACACTGGAGATGACAAGGAGGGACAGGGAAGAGAGCAGGACACTGGAGATGACAGAGAGGACAGGGAAGAGAGCAGGACACTGGAGATGACAGAGAGGGACAGGGAAGAGAGCAGGACACTGGAGATGACAGGGAGGGGCAGGGAAGAGAGCAGGACACTGGAGATGACAGGGAGGGACAGGGAAGAGAACAGGACACTGGAGATGACAGAGAGGACAGGGAAGAGAACAGGACACTGGAGATGACAGAGAGGACAGGGAAGAGAGCAGGACACTGGAGATGACAGAGAGGACAGGGAAGAGAGCAGGACACTGGAGATGACAGAGAGGACAGGGAAGAGAACAGGACACTGGAGGTGACAGAGAGGATACAGGAAGAGAGCAGGACACTGGAGGTGACAGAGAGGATACAGGAAGAGAGCAGGACACTATAAAGAAAGAACTTCACTCAGAAATGAAAGTCAGAAGAAGAGCTGAGCCCACCCAACTGGGACAGCTATCAAGTTCTCAAAGCCACCTGTCAGCTCCTACCCAACCTCTGAGCCTTATATGGAAACAAGCTCGTAAGTCTTATGCACTGAAAAGGGTCTATAGTCTGCCTGAGGTTTGAGAAATAGCCCTGCTCAGTGAAAGGGTCTACCGCAAAAGAAGACTCACTTTAGAGCAAAGAACCAGTCACATGGTACTAAACAAGACGGGCCAGGCAAGCAGCTGGATGGAGATTGAGTGGCCTGGCTGGTCACATGCTTGACTAGCATGCATGAAGACTGGGGTTCCATTCCCCAGAAAATTATCAACCAGGATGGCAACACCATGCCTATAATCCCAGGACTCAACGGGGGAAGGCAGGAGGGTCAAACACTGGTCATTCCAGCAGGTTAAAGCAGGGGAGTCTACCTGGGACATGAGACTGTCTCAGAGAAAAGCTGGTGGAGAGTCGGGAAGACGGCTCACTGAGCACTGGTTGCCCTTGCAGAGGACATGGGCGTGGGGTGGCTCATAAGCACCTGGAACTCCACTCCCAGGGATCTGGTGCCCTCTGTCCTCCGTAGGCACTTGTGCACACGGTGTACATACTGACAAGTGGGCACACACAGAAATACTGAAGTCCACAACCCGTGACCTCACGTAAGAGTTTACTCCAGCAGGTGCCACGGAAACAGAGCAAACAGAAAATGCCAAGGAAGGTGACGCAGGAGTCAAGGAGCAGCAGCAGAGAAGCGGGAACCAGAAACGGCACAGAAAGAGACCGCTGGGCTCCTGTATGCCTTTCAGGGCGATCTTCTGTCACGAGTGATCCTGACCCTTGGATCCACAACACATACACAATCATCGGAATGTTAGGAGATCTAGTGACTTGTTTTCCACATAAAAATCAACCCAGGGAAGGCTGGCGATTGGACCACTTTGGAAACACAGAGCCACTATATGACACATGCTTAGGAATTTGTTCCTGGGCTGATTCTTTTCTGTTGTTGTTTATTTTTGAGACAGAATGTCACTGTGTAGCCCTGGAACTCACAATGGGCTCACTGTTCATTTTCATAGTAGAATCTACTGATTATGCCAAAAATTGATCAATTAAAAAATATTTGTGTGTATTCTTTGAAATTATAAAAATAGTATGTAAAATACAAAAATCAAAACTGTAAGGTGAACGGCTAAACCACACACAAAAAAGTAAAAAAGATTCACTATAACAGCTCAAGAACTGCAGGTTCTTGAAGAGAACAAGGAAGTAACATTTAACGTGTCCATTGATGAAACTGTTTAAATTATCATGCTCAACGGTTACAAGTGTGCAGTGGGGAAGACCCGCCGTCCATGGCTGACACACGCAGAGGACACAACTCTCCACGGCTGACACACGCAGAGGACACAGCTCTCCACGGCTGACCCACGCAGAGGGCACAGCTCTCCACGGCTGACACACGCAGAGGGCACAGCTCTCCACGGCTGACAGTGCACAGGACACAGCTCTCCACAGCTGACACACACAAAGGACACAGCTCTCCATGGCTGACACACGCACAGGACACAGCTCTCCACAGCTGACACACGCAGAGGACACAGCTCTCCATGGCTGACACACACAGAGGGCACAGCTCTCCACGGCTGACACACGCAGAGGACATAACTCTCCACGGCTGACACACGCAGAGGACACAGCTCTCCACGGCTGACACACGCAGAGGACACAGCTCTCCACGGCTGACACACGCAGAGGGCACAGCTCTCCACGGCTGACACACGCAAAGGACACAGCTCTCCACGGCTGACACACACAAAGGACACAGCTCTCCATGGATGACACACGCAGAGGGCACAGCTCTCCACAGCTGACACACACAGAGGGCACAGCTCTCCATGGCTGACACACGCAAAGGACACAGCTCTCATGGCTGACACACGCAGAGGACACAGCTCTCCATGGCTGACACACACAAAGGACACAGCTCTCATGGCTGACACACGCAGAGGACACAGCTCTCCATGGCTGACACACACAAAGGACACAGCTCTCATGGCTGACACACGCAGAGGACACAGCTCTCCATGGCTGACACACACAGAGGACACAGCTCTCCATGGCTGACACACGCAGAGGACACAGCTCTCCATGGCTGACACACGCAGAGGACACAGCTCTCCATGGCTGACACATGCACAGGACACAGCTCTCCACGGCTGACACACGAAGAAGACACAGCTCTCCATGGCTGACACACGCAGAGGACACAGCTCTCCACGGCTGACACGCACAGAGGACACACGCTTCCCATCCCAGTCTGGCTGTACAGACCAAGAACTGTACAACGTCCCATTCTTTGCTCCTATAATTTCATAACTGTGATTATTCTTTGTGGGTGACTTCAAGAATATGACCACTGCCATAGCACACGCCTTTAGCCCCAGCAGGTGGGAGGCAAAGGCAGGTGGATCTCTGTGAGTTCGAGGCCAGCTGGTCTACATAATGAGTTCCAAGTCAGCCAGAGCTACACAGAGACCCTGCCTCAAAAAAAAAAAAACAGGTTGTGACTGGTGAGAGGTGGGTGGTGGGTTAAGAGAACTGGCTGCTCTTCTAAAGAACCCAGGTTCAATACCCAGAACCCACATGGCAGCTCATTTTCTCTAACTCCAATTCCAGTTCAACACCCTTTTCTGGCCTCTTTGGGCAACCAGAAACACATATGTGCACAGACATAAATGCATCAAGACTCCCATACACATAAAATTTTAAAAATAGGAATTTTATAAAACAAATAATAAAGTTGTCCTTTAAAAAAGAAAAAGAGCTGGGCAGTGGTGATGCACACTCTAATCCCAGCACCCGGGAGGCAGAGGCAGGTGGATCTCTGAGTTCAAGGCAAAGAATGTGACCATGGGCTCAGGGTATAACCCAGAGGCAGAGCGCTTGCCTGGTATTCACTGGAAAACAACTAACCAACAAACAAGTCAAGGAGGACAGAAAACAGCGAGGTGATCCTAACTTCCAGAGGTATTCAGTTTGATGGTTTCTCCATGGAAAACACTGAAGGGAAACATTGTCGGGGGAGAAAATACCATGAGCATTCAAACCTGTGATTTCATACATGTAGCACTGTGTCTCAGAGAAGAGCACACACCGTGCATAGCCAAGGAAAAGCTGCAGCCAAGCTATCGGTGCTGTTTACATGGGAGGGCAAGAGACTGCGCAAGACATCTGTCTGACTTCAGCAAGCATGCTTCAATTCAAGACAAAACCAAGTTCACAAGTCAGCTTTAGGGATTATTAATGTGGATAAATTCACTTAAGGTTAAAACTTTAAAGTGAAATCCATGACATTAATACTTGCCACAATTTTGCTTTCAGAAATGTTTACATACAGGAGAGGATGGAAGGAGAAATAAGGTAAAAGCAAAGATGTCTGCTGAAACCTCAAAGAACTGAGTTATTGCACTTACCTAGAGTTATACACAGTGTGTATGTGTGTGTGTGTGTGTGTGTGTGTGTGTATGCACGTGCACACGCTTTTTGTCATATGTTTTATTTATTTACTTTTGGTTTTTCAAGACAGGGTTTCTCTGTGAAATAGTCCTGCCTGTCCTGGAACTCACTCTGTTGACCAGGCTGGCCTCTAAATCACAGAAATCCCCCCGCCTTTGCCTCCACTGCCCAGCTAATATGTACTTTTATCAAATGAAGCTATGCCCACTTGGCTGACAGTACTCCCCACTTTCTGACAACCACAAGACCAGGCATGAGAAGCATACGTGCAAACTTCTGGCCAGGGTAGTCCAAGTGACTCCCAAAACAACGCCATCTCCCCAGTGCAAAAACGACTTTTTTATTATGGGTTTGCTAAGGGCCTTCGCAGTATTAATTTTCACTGCCAATCATTAAATAACAGTACAGACAAATATTAGTGCCTAGTCTTTCCACTGTGCCATGCTGTACTAAAGAGACTCGGGGGAGGTAGTCAAACAGGATGGTAACAGAACACATAAAAACTTAAGAAAATGTCTAGGGCTGGAGAAGACGGCTCCGTTGCTACAGTGTCTGCTTTGTGCAAGTGTGTGCCAAGCTCGATCCCCATTAACGTCTGTAACCCTGGAGATGCAAGTGGAGAACAGAGGCAGGAGGATCCCTGGAGTTAACGGGCAGCCAAATGGATGAGCTCCAGGCTCAGTGCAAGACTGCCTCCAGAGATAGAGACCAGCTGAGGAGGACACCCGACACGTGCACACTCACCATATGCAAACATGTGTGCACACACAGAAACATCTGGAGATACGGGTAAGACACACCTGCACATATATTTCATACATCTATGAAATATCCAATGAATTAAAATAAAATGAGGATTTAATTATAATTCTCATGTGTTCTTTTAAAACTTCAAGCCCTCTTGGTACCATTATTTCCAAAACATTTTCCCAAAATGCTAGGATAAACTACTTATCAAGTTCCCAATATCAAAATTACATGTAAATGCATCTTAAATCACCTGAGGAAAGGCAGGCTCTACTTTCAGTACTGAAACTGAAACTGACCCAGGCTGAGCATGCGGCAGGTGGAGGAAGGAAAATGTAAATGAGTGGGGAAAGGAAACATGCCCATGCATGCACGTGCGCACGCGCACACACACACACGCACACGCGCACACATGCACACACATGCACACGCGCACACATGCACACACATGCACACGCGCACATACGCACACACACATGCATGCACGCGCACACGTGCACACGCGCACATAAGCACACACTCACATGCACACACACATGCATGCACACACAAAATATATCGTGCAAAGTTCTAGCCAGGACAACCTTCTCTGCTGGTCCTGGTCCTGCTGCAGGAAGAGGGAGAGGAGGGTGGAAAGTGTGCAATGGAGGGGAAGAATCTCGGTCAAATCTCAGCTCTCCCACAGACCAGCTACAAGATCCTCAGATGATTCTCTGAGACCGTGCACTGGCTGGCAGTGAGGAACAACAGCTTCATGACCCTCACAGGTAGCTGGGGGATTAAGTATAGCAAGTACAGCAATCTTCTCTATCAAACTGCTTGTCAGGTTCTAATTCAGTACCAACCTTAAGGGCTGGAATTTGGCACTATGTGCCAAAAGTTCTAGCAATGCACTTTACTATGTTTTATTTAACTCTTATTTTTATTTTTAAGACAGACCCCAAGCTGGCCTCAAATGCCCTAGGTAACAGAGGATGACCCTGAACTGGTGATTTTATGCGGCGCTGGGAATGGTCACATCCTCATGCACCTTAGGTGAGTGCTCTATCAGCCTGGCACAGCCTGGTCTACTTTACCTTCCAGGAACATTTTCAAATCAAGATGCTCTCAGCAGAGCGGAGGGGCCAACTCTCACTATTCAAGAACGGCACACGGTTTATAGTAAATGGGAAAGCCAAACACCACAAAGAAACAACACACGCAATCCCAACTGCACCATGAAGATTGTGTTGGACCCAAGCATGGTGGCGTGTTCTGTTAATCCCAGGACATAGTCACAGGAGGCTCTCTATGAGTTCCAGGCCAATCCAAGACTGTATTATGAAACTTTGTCTCAAAAAGCAAAAGCCAAAAACAACAAAATAAAAGAAGATTCTATTGGGTGAAATAAAATCATACACAAAGCAATATTTGAATTTGGCAAATTTGTTTTTTATTTATTTAGTGGTTATTCAGTTCCCAGTTGGAAAAAAAATAGAATCAGCCCCCAAATATCAGTAAATGCCACTTATTTATTCTTAGTAATTTTCTACACTTTAGAAATTTGATGAACATATATTTGTTTTATGACAATAAAGTCAGCTATTTTACAACAAAAGCATAAATATGTAGGAAAAGAATAGATAAATAAAACTGATAACTGTGTCTCTAATTTCCATATTTTCTAAAGAGTGGCTAATCCCAATTTTCAGTGTAAAGAAACATCCTTCCCTAAGTTTCTCCCATTCTGCTTAATGTCTCATTTTTTTTTCTTTTTAGCTAAAACTTGTAAATAAGTCATATTATTTCTTGGCATTTCAGAGTACAGTCCTAAAGCTTTTATGAAATAAAACCAAGAGAGCACCTGACACATGACTATACATTTGGTCTCGGGCCACTATTAAACTAAACTCTGGGAACCCAGAAGAGTGACTGGCCCTCGGAAATGGTCTTTAAATAGCTACCTGTTAAACCATTAGACAGAAAAGTGAAGGAACAGCCTGTGGACAACCCAGACTTGATTAGAACAGCTCAGTCGGGCGGTGGCGGCGCACACCTTTAATCCCAACACAAGGGAGGCAGAGACAGGCGGATCTCTGTGAGTCCGGGACCAAGTTGGTCTACGAGAGTTAATTCCAGGACAGGCTCCAAAGCTACAGAGAAACCCGGTTTCGAAAAAAACAAAAACAAACAAACAAAGAAAACCCAGCTTCCTACACTTTGCTGACAAAACACAGTAAACAGAACAGTAAAGATAAGCTGTCCTGGTCTACGTCCTGCTGCCGTGATAAACACCATAACCAACTCCTGGTCTACATCCTGCTGCCGTGATAAATACCATAACCAACCAGCTGGAGCCCAAAGGGCTAATCTGGTTTGCAGGTCACAGATCTCATGGAGTAATCACGGAGGGAAGCCCGGGCAGGAACTGAAGCGAGGACTCCAAGTACTGGACTGTTTCCAGGCTCACACTCGGCTAACTTTTTTATATAGCTTGGCCCACCTGCCCAGGTACGGCACTGCCCACAGTGGGATGGAGCCTCTTATTCCAATCCGCAATTAAGAAAATGCCTCACAAACCTGGGCCTAGTAGTGCAGGCCTTTAATCACTGCACTTGGGAGGCAGAGGCAGGCAGGCCTCTGAGTTCAAGGTCAGCCTGGTCTACAGAGCTAGTTCCAGGACTGTCAGAGCTACACAGAGAAACCCTGTCTTTAAAATGAAGAAGAGGAGGAGGAGGAGCAGGAGGAGGAAGAAGAAAGGAGAGAAGAAAGAACAGATGAAGGAGGGAGGGAGGGAGGGAGGGAGGGAGGGAGGGAGGGAGGGAGGGAGGGAGGACAGGCCTCACAGACAGGCCTACAAACCAATCGAAGGGAGGCAATCCCTCAACCGAGGTCCCTCTTCCAGATGTGTCAAGTGAACAACTACGGCACCAAGTGTCCACTAACGCACTAGAACACAAGAGCAGCTGTCTATCAAAAGGGTTAGCACCTCACCAAAATACAGACTAAACCAGCATGTCCAGTCCAAAGTGGGGAAGAGGGAAGGGACGGTGCACTGTTAATGCAGCGAGCTGGGTACTGTGAGCTGCTGCAATGAGCCTCTCTCTGTGCCACGGCACCGATCATCTGAGATGTGAGCACACGACTACATAGCTGGTCAATTTCACTATGATTACACTAAGTTCTGAGAACATGGTTTTATCCTGACAGAGCAGGAATAAATGTTCATCATCACGTGGGGACAGATATTCAGGTTCCTGAAGCAGATGGGGGCTCCAGGCCCAGAGACTGGACTGAGGAGTCACGTGACTTATGTCCACACCAAGATTAACGTCAATGGGCCTTCACCAAACCTAACTGGGCTCCCAAACAAATCATGTGAACTGCGGACAGATTTGCTCAAGGGTAATCACAGTCCAGCTGGGCACTGCGTCCCTCACGCTACACTGACCAGTCCAGGGCGGTGCCACCATGTGCTGTCAGAATGCTGTCAGCACGACTCCTTGGCGTCTTCATCTTCAAAGGTCTGAATCCAGCTGTGTTTCACTCAGGTTCACGCAGCCATCTAACCACACAAAAATTCTTTCATCTACTCCTACTATGCCTCTCTTGCGGGATATTTGATCACGCTGTATGAAAGACACCTTCTGACTGTTTTTTTTGTTTGTTTGTTTTTTGTTTTGTTTTGTTTTTTCGAGACAGGGTTTCTCTGTAGCTTTGGTGCCCGTCCCGGAACTAGCTCTTGTAGACCAGGCTGGCCTCGAACTCCCAGAGATCCGCCTGCCTCTGCCTCCCGAGTGCTGGGATTAAAGGCATGCGCCACCACCGCCCGGCCTGATTGGTTTAATAGAAAGCTGAACATCCAATAGCTAGGCAGGACTTTCGAGGAGGGAGGGGGAGAGAGAGAGAGAGAGAGAGAGAGAGAGAGAGAGAGAGAGAGAGAGAGGGGACCTGGGGTGGTGGAGAGCTGGTGTGAGGTATTTGTCAGCAAAACACGAAGGGAGTTGGACATATAGTATGGAGGAGAGGTAACGAGCCATGTGGCAGATTATAGATTAATATAAACGGCCTAATTTAAATTATAGGAGCTAGCTGGGAACAAGCCTAAGCTAGGGTCAAGCTTTCATACTTAATTAGAAGTCCCTGTGTCATTATCTGGAAGCCAGCTGTCCAAAAAAAAGTCTGATGCACTCATGCCTTAGTTAGCTCACTATGGTGTGATTAAAATAATAACAATAAAAATAACCAGAAGCCACTGCAGAGGATGGGGATTATTTCACCTTACAACTCTCAGGTCACACTCCATCGCTGAGGAAAGTCAGGGCAGGGACCGGGAGACAGGAGCTAACGCAGAGGCCATGGAGGTGCTGCTTGCTGGCCTGCTCCCCATGGCTCACTCTGCCTGCTTTCTTACAGAACCCAGGACCACCTGCCCAGGCGTGGTACCACCCTCAGCGGGCTGGGCCCTCCTGTAGCAATCATTAATCAAGACTCGCCTCAAAGACTCGCCTCAAAGACTCGCCTACAGGACATCTGAGGGAGGCATGTCCTCTTGTGGAACGACTCCAGGTCTGTGTCAACCTGACAAAAAATTAACCAGCACAGCTCATTACCTCAAAGAATGCAGGCTTTGCCCTCCATGACACACTGGAACTGCTGTCCTAACGTAATGCCAAATCCAGCACTCTCTGTAGGTAGAAAAGACACTAAGTAGACATGTTCAAGGGGAATGAAGAGATGGGGGAGGGGGAGCAAGAAATAGGCCAAAAATCAGAGAAGAGTCCTCTAAGATGAGGACTCCAGAGGGGTCGAGCAACTCATGCCTGCAACCCCATCACCTAGGAGGCTGGGGCGAGATCGCTGTGAGTGTGAAGCCTGTCTGGGCAGAATGAGATTGCTGAAAGGGGAAAAGAAGAAATACAACAACCATCATGGCAGTAGGAAGCACCATCTGAAGTTCCAGAGGGACGGCTCAGCAGTTAGAAAGCATTGCTGCCCTTGCAGAGGAACCAGCATTCGGTTCCCAGCATCCCTACAGTGGCTCGCAAACATCCACAACTCCAGTCCTGGGGAATCTGATGCCTCCTCTCACCTCCTCCGGCACCAGCCATGTCCGCAGTGCACACACGTACGCACAGGCAAATCATACACAGAAAATAACATTTGAAATCTCAAAAGGAGAGGGACAGCACCACTGGATGTCACATGCCACTGGACATTTTGTCCAGAGCAGCTTTGGCGGTGTGGTGGGACAGCCTCACCACAGCCAGTATCATCAAGAAGCTGCAGAGAGCTAGAGAGGGAAGGGAGGCGGGATGCTGCGGGAGGCGTGGAGACGGGCTTCCATAAAGACCTGTTAGGAAGGGAGCACTCAGCAGCTGGGCCATGGGATGCACGGTCATCAGAGATGTGTGTTTCCTATTTACAAGAAAAACTCAGAAGAGACCACTTCACCCTTACACTTACCAAACATTTACCTGGGCAAAATAAAATCTAGGGGCTTTTTTTATCAAGGCGACCTCATTGTCCTTTCTATCATGAGGGTTCTGAAGGACAGACAGTCTCCTTCACACAGCAAAGATGCATCCCCAAGTCAAGTGGGGGAGCAAGTGAGAGGCTCCCAGCTCTGGGAGTATCCCAAGAGTCTCTGAGGAATCCACAGGAGAGCATCAGCTCTGCCTAGGTCCAGGTCTGTTCTCTCAGAGGAGGAGGACCAAAAAACGGAAAAAGGCAGCTTTGAAAAGAGAAAGTGAGGGGGGGATGGGGGGGCGGAGGGGGGGACAGCTGAATGTGAACAGAAACAAGCAGGAAAGTGAGGGAGTACTCGGTGGTTTGGGGGGTTTTCCTGGGGGGAGGGAGGCTGTGCTGCTTTGTTTCTTTGGCTGGGCTGAGTGTGAGATGTGGAGAGATGTGGAACAATCTTGAAGCCAGAGATAAAATGGAAAGAGCACACAGGGATGGCCAAATCTAAGACACTTAACCGAGAAACTGCCTAGAGCTCAGCCTGGATCAGACACCAAAGTTAACACTCGGCTGGAGTCTTATTGAACATGCACAGCCAGCCAGGAATAGCCGTGGCTGGGTCTAAATGAGATTGCAAATGAAAGACTGGGTACATCACAGAGAAGTGCTGAGCAAGGGCTGACAGGACCAGGAGGACCCTGGGCTGGGGATGGGCTATCACTAAAAAGGGACAGCATGAGAAGCTGAAGGATGTGCACTTACAGTAAAGACGGCGGGTCAGGCTAAGCCACAGACAAGATGCCCACCACTGCCTGCTCTGCGGGCTCCTCTGCCCATCCTGCACACACAGAATGCCGGAAAGTGCTATCCTCGCTCCTCTAACGCCACTTACTGCTTTCAGCACTGCACCCCAGTCGCTCCCTGAGTGTCTCCTGTGTCTCCACCCGGACTCTGAAGACACTTCGACACTCACCTTCCAAACAAACAAGCTTCTCGTTCTCTGCATTCCCCACTTTAGTGAGCAGTAATCCAAGATTATAAACCGTCACCTCGATCCCTTCTCCTCCCCTCGCTCTAAAGTGTTTGATTGACACACTACCCAGCTCAACACCTTTGTTTTCATTCCTCCCTATGCTGTGTATACCGACTGGTTTTTGCCAACTTGACATAAACACAGACACATCTAGGGAGAGGGTCTCAAGTGAAGACTTCTGCCTCCATCACATCAGCTTGTAGGCAGGCCCAGCCCCCATGGGTGGAACAAAGGAAGCTGAGCAAGTCACGGACTACAAGTAGCAAGCAGCACTCGCACGGTCCCTGCCTCGGTTTCTACTACAGCCCCCCGACTTGAGCTCTTGTCCTCCATGTGGCCTATAAGCTGAAATGAATAAACCCTTTCCTCCAAGTGGCTGTCAATCACAATGTCTTTTTATCACAGCAGTAGGAACTAGGACACTGTTCTCAGTGTTACCATCTTAATCAGGCCTTCGGCATCTCCCCACAAGACCGGCTGTTCTCCCTCCCTTCCTGCGGGCCCATCTCTCGCCTAGATGCTCGTTTAACTGACTCTTGGGGAAAGCCTTGAAAAGGACAGATTTCAGAAAGCTGAGAAGGGAGTCCAGATTTCGGTAGCCAGATCAGCCCTTCGGAAGGTAACTCTGAGACGGGACCCAGAAAGGCACGTAAACACACTCCGCACTGGCTGGAAACTTCAGCTCCGCGGCTGGAAACCACTCCCATTTTCTTCCCACCGTGAGAAGCAAACCTTGTCGCCTCCTCCTCCAGCACCTCAGGACTCTTCACGCTCACGTGCCCCACTGGGTCCTGTCCAACAGCATTAACAACGCCCCAGACTGTCTCTGAACGTGAGCTCTCCCGTGACCCATTCGTGAAATGCATCTCCAGCTCACCGTCTCTCTGCATCCTACTCACTCCTTGGTCACCGCAATCTCACTCATCTCCATGACGACGGGACAAGCTGTTCTGGAAAGGTTCTGGGAGTGCCCCTTCCCTCCAAAAAGACCACTTTTCGGACTTGGTTTTGAACCTTGCCAGCGTTTGTCTATGAACTGCTCCCTCCCTTGAATCTTCACACACATGCACACACACCATCCTTGGCCGCTCCTTGGCCAGCTTCCCCAACTCCACTGCTTCTCGGTCACGGACATTCTAACGTCTACAGGTTGTGGCCACAGTTCCTGTCGCACCTTACACTGCCCTCTGAGGACTTCACCTCAGGACTGCTCACTCCAGCCATCAACAAGTCCCTAGTTCTTTACCTCTTGCCTCTTGACCTTGACCTGCCGTGTTGGGCCTAACAAACTTCCACCTCATATCAATCAATATCAGCTCAAATACTGCTTCTTGCAAGCAAGTCACTGTTGGGCCTAACAAACTTCCACCTCATATCAATCAATATCAGCTCAAATACTGCTTCTTGCAAGCAAGTCATCTCCCCTACCAGACACCCTGCGATAAACACACTGCCCTGAGCACAGCTGTCCTTCTAGACACGGAATTCCTTGGGAACTAGACCAGGATGGAATACATCAAACACGTAATTAGTGTTTGCTGTGTGCGTCATACATAGCAAATCTACACGGTGATGCGAATAAGCAATGAAAACACATATTAATAAAATGACCGCATGTATGATTCCATGCAGACTGCAGCCACAGGACTATGTGAGTAACGGTGATGCGAATAAGCAGTGAGAACACGTATTAATAAAATGACCGCACACATGATTCCATGCAGACTGCAGCCACAGGACTATGCCTCCTTCAGAACGCTGCACACAATCTGCCGCACCTGCATTCATCTTCATGCACGCTGCCTCCTTTCTCCAAAACGATTTTCTGTTGCAGATATTCGTTGACACTGTAAAGATGTGTGTGTCTCTGCCTAAGGCACCTTCTGATTGGTTTAATAAGAACTAAATGGCCAATAGCTAAGCAGGAGAGATAGGTGGGACGTCGGGCAGAGAGTGGAATCTAGGTGCTTGAAATATGCCAGCCTGATTTGGGCACACAGAATGGGACAGAGGTAAAAGTCATGTGGTAGAATGGAGATTCATAAAAATATGGGTTAATTTAAGTTATAAGAGCTAATTCAAAACAACTAAGCTAAAGGCCAAGCTTTCATAATTAATAATACGTCTCCAGGCCATTATTTGGGAGTGCTGGCAGCAGAAAAGAAAAGTCCAACTACAGCTTACATGCCTGGCTCCTTTACGCACCCAAGGCTTCTTCCCTACACACAGCGCGGCAGTGCGCTGTAACTTTCACCTCTGCCTTGACTGCATGTGACACCCTTGGGAAGCTTTAGCTACTTATCAATCTATTTCATGGTGGATTCCTTTAGTCTCCACTTTACCATCTAGATAAACCACACACGGTTTCAGAAGGTACCCAACAGACACCTGCTGAATGAACGGGGTACCCAACAGACACCTGCTGAGTGGATGGGGGTACACTAACAGACACCTGCTGAATGAACGGGGTACCCAACAGACACCTGCTGAGTGAATGGGGGTACTCAACAGACACCTGCTGAATGAACGGGGTACCCAACAGACACCTGCTGAGTGGATGGGGTACCCAACAGACACCTGCTGAGTGGATGGGGTACCCAACAGACACCTGCTGAGTGAATGGGGATACTCAACAGACACCTGCTGAATGAACGGGGTACCCAACAGACACCTGCTGAGTGGATGGGGTACCCAACAGACACCTGCTGAATGAACGGGGTACCCAACAGACACCTGCTGAGTGGATGGGGTACCCAACAGACACCTGCTGAGTGAATGGGGTACCCAACAGACACCTGCTGAGTGAATGGGGGTACTCAACAGACACCTGCTGAGTGAATGGGGTACCCAACAGACACCTGCTGAGTGAATGGGGATACTCAACAGACACCTGCTGAATGAACGGGGTACCCAACAGATACCTGTTGAGTGGATGGGGTACCCAACAGACACCTGCTGAATGAACGGGGTACCCAACAGACACCTGCTGAGTGGATGGGGTACCCAACAGACACCTGCTGAGTGGATGGGGTACCCAACAGACACCTGCTGAGTGAATGGGGGTACTCAACAGACACCTGCTGAGTGAATGGGGTACCCAACAGACACCTGCTGAGTGAATGGGGATACTCAACAGACACCTGCTGAATGAACGGGGTACCCAACAGATACCTGTTGAGTGGATGGGGTACCCAACAGACACCTGCTGAGTGGACGGGGGTACTCAACAGACACCTGCTGAGTGAATGGGGGTACCCAACAGATACCTGCTGAATGAGTGGGGTACCCAACAGACACCTGCTGAGAGAATGGGGGTACACTAACAGAGACCTGCTGAGAGAATGGGGTATGTTGTAATAAGAGCTGCAGGGCTGCTTCCCACTGCCACCCGGTTAGCTTTACCCGAAATAATTACTACTAATCAGATTTCTCCTGCTTGCGTGTGCGTGTACGTGTGAAAGTTGATGTTGGATGTCTCCCTCAATCACCCCTCCACCAATTTATTAATGTACTTATTTTTGGGGTTGCACGATCTCCCACGGGACTTGGAACTTAGCAGCTTAGCCAGACTAGCTGGCTAGCAGCCCTGGGGATCCTCCTGTCTCCCCCTCTCATTGGCAGGGTTACAGACACACACCGCCATGCCTGGTTTTTACCTGGGTACTGGAAATTAGATCTTCATGCTTCCCGTGCAAGCATCTTACCTGCTGAGCCACTCTCTCACTTTTTAACACTGATGTATATGTTTGGTGTTAAAGGATGCCTCAACGTGCCAAAAACAACTAAACCGAAGAAATTTACTGCCAGTGTCATATCCACCTACAAACTGTAGCTCTAGAAAAGGCACACTACCTTATTCCTCCAACCAGTGGTTTGAAGATGAACTCACTAGTAGCTCTGACGGATTCTGGGGCCAATATATGAAGGGTTCCATTAATCAGCCATGAAATATGACGGAATCGTAAATAAACATTAAACCCACTCCAAAGCCTAAGGAGAGATGGGAGGATGATTTAGGATGATGTCGTTGTCTCTGGCAGCTATTCACTCAGCTCTCTGAACGACTCCTGACATTCACAACAGAACGCACTTTTTCTGGAGATGCCAGGCACTTCTGTGCTCTGGCAACAGTAACTTGGTATGCGGAGATGGGAAGTACCAACAGCGATAAGTAACTGCGAATTGAAGCTTGTTCAGTTTGCTACTGGTGTGTATCAGCGCCTAATCTCAACACTATGTAGTTAAGAGTCCACTCTCTCCAAAGTCAATTCAACACAGTGGGTGTGGGGGAAAGGTGTTTCGGAGGCTGAAACTTCTCGGCCTTCTACCTCCTGACCACCGCTGACACTCCAGGCGGGTGCAGCTGATCACATCCAGGAGCAAAGTGTGCGCTCTGTCGCCAAATGACTTCCTTTAAAGCGCTTTAGTCAGTTTTCTGGCTCCCCAAAACTCTTCAGGGACAAAGGGGAAGAAGTACACGAGAGTTAAAACTAAGGGAACAGGCAGATCTTGGAGGGGAAGGTAAAATTCACACGTTCCGGGAGTCAGGTGGGTCCCAAAGCTGCTCGTATGAATGAAAGGGGAGAGGGAAGCGGGCAGGATTCCTGCGTCGCCCCGACGGGGATGTCGTCCAGCCCCGCACTAGAGCCATCAAGGGCGTGCGTGGGCCCGGGCCACGAGAGCAGCGGGGCTGCCGGCCGGACCCCAACTGCCCAGCCCACCTGCAGCAGGACAGGAGCTGCTGCGCACCGTGCCTCGGGAGGTGCCGGGAACCGACTAGACGTGGCGCCCCCCTCGGCCTTCGGGGCTGCGGCGGGGACGGCACCCGCTGCCGCCCCCAAGAACTGCCAAGGCTCGGACGCGGGACGCAAGGGGCCCCCTAGCCTTTTGCAAAGCCGAGTTCCCGGGGCCCCCAAGCCAGGTCCGGGAAGTGCCCAGGACGGAGCGAAGAGAGCCCCAAGGATGGAGAAGCCGGTACTCACAAAGCCCACTGGAGCCGGTGCTGGTGAACATGGTCCCGCCGGGCCGGAGCCCCCACGGGGCGTCAGGGGCAGGGGAGGCGGAGGTGGAGAGCCCCCAGCGACCGCGCAGGCGCACTCTCAACCCGAGAGCAAAGTCGGCCCGGCGAGGCGCTCCCGAGCCGCCAGGAGGAAGGCGCATGCGCGGCCTGTGGGGCGAGCACCCTCGGCCGGAGTCCTCCCCTTCCTGCTAGGACCGGAAGTGCGTGCGGGAGGGCGGTCGGTTCGCACGCGCCGATCGTTCCAGTAGTCCCGGCTGGTTTGGGAAAGGCGTCTGTAGACGCCAGGGTTCCCCGTGCGGAGCTTCTTCTCGCAGGACGGCGGTGGCAGTCGGTCCTTCCGCAGTAGAGTACCGGGTCGTTCTCGAGACCCTGACCTTTACCAGGGCGAGCCGGCCTCGGTTTGCACGCATGCTCAGTACCTCCGGGCAGGCCACGGGGCTCAGCGAACCTGGGTCTGAGAAAATAGTTTGAGCTTCCGGTGACCCGCCGTAGAAAATTGTTTTTAATTTTTTTTTTAAGAATATGTACTATAGGGAAGTTGAAAGGACATGCCACAGAAGTATGGGCAGAATGCTTTCAAAAAATCTTGAGAATTTTTAGGATTTGGCCAACATGTTTAGATTTGTAAAATACAACATAGCTTTAGTTCAGTAAGTCAAAGTATTCACATTATTCCAGAACGTAGAGGCGTGAGTGATTTTTATGCCTATTAGCCATTATGTTTAGTTGATTCATAAGCGTGAAGTACATTTAACTTTGTTTTCTTCCAGTTATTTTTTTTTCTTGCCGGAAATGATTGTCCCAAGGTTTGTGATGTTTGCTGCCGCTGATACCCACAAAATCTGTAGCCCACATGAGAGTGATTCTCGACCTGTGCGGGGGTTCCTGGGGGTGCGTAAGGGTGTACAGAAAACCGGAACCATGTTTGTAGTAATGCTAGAACGTTTACTTTACTTGTTCGTCTATGAGTCGTAGGGTCTTCCAGTTAACCAGTGCCTGGCAAAACGTCTGCAACTGCGAGGCGAAGAAGTAGACGTTAAGGCCGGTCCCTAGCTGCCGCTAATCTTAAAGAAGCTCTCATTTAAACTTTGGCATTGCATGAAAAAGGGGGAACGATACCTACTTAATCTAAAAGGGCCACGGAATACTTGCTTTTCCAAATCCAGATCTCTTCTGGGTGAGCTTTCCTTAATGCACTCCTTCCAAAACAGACCACAGCAAACTAAAACGGGAAGTTCACAGGAAGTCCTACTGAGCCAGACATCAAAGGCATTTTTCCTTAAAATGGTTTCCCTTGGAGAGCACCCGGTGTCGGAACTGAACATTTGAGTGTGTAATGGACCTTTTTGTCTATTTTAACTAAGAAATGACCGTCAGATGATGAAATAAATAGAGATGACAGAGGTAGTTTATAGAGATTTAGGGGAAGTTTCAAAGTCATATTATTGTCTTGAAGTTTTGTTTTGGAATTTCATCTTATGTGCTTAAGTCCTATATATTATTGATATTTACAATATCACCTTTATAAAAGGTGACTAGCCAATAGGAACAAATTCAAAGGCGTGCCTCGTTCTGTTGAACGCTGAGAAGTGTTGAGAAGGATCTGGGTGAAATCTGAGGCGATCGAAGCTCAGCTGTGAAACGAACAGCAGTCACAAGTTTTGTTGCAGTTGAACATAGTGACTGGTATCAAAATGAAAACTTGGCCGTCTACAAGTGCACGATTCGTAGGGATGAAAACACTGAGGGGAAATTTTATTTCCCCACATGCCAGCAATGGAGTAGCTGAAACTTGAAAGCTGGAAGCTATTCCGCAGGAGCCATTGTTTCCTCTTCCAGTGTCAGTGTGCAACATCCGAGCAGCTGGTCCGCTGGCCGCCTGGGCTTATGAACAACCAAAAGGTAGCAGCAGCCACCGGGAAAGTCGGTGAACCATGGTCGACAGCCCGAGCCACCAAAATTCTTACAGAATAACCCACACGTCCTTGAATGTTATCAGTGCCTTTAACAAAATTAACTCCTCGAATAAAAGATCCTTCTGTGAAGAGAGATTTGTCTTGTTCTGCATAGGAAACAAAGCATTTCCGAGAAAATTTGTTTTAAAATATCTACTCTTTAACACTTACATATACTTTTGTTTCTTTTAAGTAAAAAAGTTAAGTAGTTATATCAAAATATGAGACAACTACATATATATTTTACTTATATCAGAAGTGTTAAATCTTCATTTAACACTTACGTTCATTTAACAGTTACGATATTAAGCTTCAAACTAGGTTGATATTTTTAAAGAATTACAACATTTTCAACAAGTTTAATCATTTTCAGAGAACTTTTTTTTTCCACAACTCCTGTCTCTAGATTAGGCTAGTTCTGAGGACAGTGGCTCGGAGTCATATTCCTTTCTTTTAAAAAGATTTTATTTAATGTATATGAGTGTCTGTTTGCATGTACGTATGTGCACCATGTGTGTGCCCAGTGTCAAGGGAGGCCAGCAGAGGACATCAGGGCCTCTGGAACTGGAGTTACAGGTGGTTGTGAGTGACCATGTGGATGCTAGGAACCAAGCCTGGGTCCTCTGGAAGAACAGCCAGTGTTCTCAACCACCGAATAAACTCTAGCTTCGTATGTTGCTAGTTTTAACACTATTTTAGAAAGTAATGAAATCTAAAACTCTAGCTCTAAAAATGCATTTATATTATCAGAGTAGGCAATTAATCCACTCACAAAGGACGTAACAAGTTAGCGTATGTTTTCAGGATATGTTATTAATCTAAAAAAAATTACTCGGGACTCAAAAGACTCAGTTAATGTAACTACTAAAAGTGGTCTTAGCTAAGATCTTTGTTAGACTTCCTCTAAAAATATCATCATTGGCTGGGCTTGGTGGTACCGGCCTCAGGGAGGATCTCTGTGAGGCCAAGGCCAGCCTGTTCTTCAAATCTGGTTTGAGGCTACCCAGACTACACAATGAGATAGGGTCTCAAACAAGCAAACGAAAATGTCTTAGATTGTCTCCAGTGTACATTCTGAATGGTTGAGGAGGGAAGGGTTTCGGGGCAGCAGAAGAGTTACTGCAAAAACATCAAAGTGTAATTTGGCGTTTCTCTCAACAGAATTAGACCTACAGATGAAAGTATTTCACATCCTTGCCTTCTGCTTCAGTCTCTCTTGAGACAAAGTTGTGCGTAGATCCGATTTTGTCTGGGGAATGGTCCTAGGAGACTTCACCCACGGGAGGGCAGGGATCATCCTAACAAACCAGCACTATGGGAAATGAGCCTAACCCAGGTCTTGGAGGACGCCAGCCACCAGGCAAAGGGGTAGGAGTGCTCATCCACTCGCTCCCACAGTTCCTGAGGCTTACTTCCATGCCGTGACAATTCCCTGCTGCCTCCTACTCTAGAGGCAGGGCAAGCCCAAGGTGAGAGCCATGAATGAGAAATGTGCTTAGATGTGATCGACTCAAGAGAGGGCACAGTGTGGTACCATCAGCAGTAGCATCCTGGATGCACCTGTTAGGATCTTATAAAGTAATGATTTTATTTTATTTCCTTTGTTGAGAAAACTGCATGTGGATGCTATAGTGTGGGTGTCTTTTAGGGTGTGCTGGAGTAGTCTGAGAACACCTCACCACTTTTCTGGAGCCCTTAATTTTCCATCTCATCTGTTTCCCACCACACTGCAAAGGATGTGGTCTCCAGCCTCCTCTTTAAGTTCTAGAAATGGAACTCATACCCCCACACAGTGGGCTTCTGTTACCATGAAAGGTGTTGCCTCGGTTCTTCTCAAAGGCAAGACTACAGCCAAGGGACACGAACATTATAAACAATTTATTAAAGTGAATCACATACTTCAGAGAGATTAGAGTGGGCTGACCAGAAAGAGGAGGGAGGCAGCACTCCGAGTTCTGTGTTGTAGATTTTTTAAATGATGTGACTTTCATGAGGTGAGTGGCATATTCGAGAGGAAAAGTGACTCTTCCCTCCACATCACGGTGGACCAAACTCCTGTTTCGGCCATTTCTCCCAATGATCAGTTCAACAAGCCCAAAGGGGTGGGGTGAGACGTCAACACTGGGGGAGTGAAAAGGCATTGTAACTTTTTAAAATCTAGATTTATTTTTATTTTATGTGTGTGACTGTTCTGTCTGGTGCCTATAAAGGGCAGAAGAGGGCAGCTCCCCGGGGTATGAGCCTCCAGGCAGTGTGAGCCACCATGTGAGCATGGGGAGTCAAACCAGGTCCTCTGCAGGAACCAGTGCTCTTAGCTGCTGAGCCAGGTGACAGATGCAGCCACCCAGCAGCACTTTTCCTTGGGTTCCTCCTGTTTCTCTCCTTGCCTGCTCCATCTCAGTTTCAGAATAGGAAACTAAGTTTTCTGTGAAACTTCTTCACTGTGTTCTTCGGAGCACAGAGCGGTATGTGCCGCTACTCAGACACAGCCCATCATGGGTGTGAGGCTCCAGCCCTCCTCCGCATTCTTCATTTTCTCTGAAAGTTGTTGTAGTCTCCCTTTCTCAGCATCCCACGCAAGCAGATCTGACCTCTGACCTGTGGATGCCAGAAGTGTCCTCGCCCATCCGATGCTGGGTCTTACTCTGCTGTGCGTCCTCCTTGGCTCTTGCAGGTTTATATCTATTGATGGCCTCGAGGCTTCCCCATTCCAGTTCTCCTCCATAAACTGGCATGTTTATAAGTGGATACAGGCCTTGTCATCTAACGCTCGTCACACCCAAACACCTACAGATCAAAAGGCATAGCGTCTCTTCTTTATTCCACCTCTATACCAAAATAAGGATGTCGCAACAATTATTAAAATTACAGTAGCTTTGGGTTTCACTTCAGATATTAAAAAATAGAACTACAGAGTATTCATGATAAAAGCCAGAATGGTTGCTTGTTCAGTTGGCCGACTTGCTTGTTTCTGGAGTGAAATCTCACTATGGAACTCAGACTCGTTTCAAACGTCTGATCCTCCTGCCTCAGGCTCCTATGATTACATGTATCTACATCTTCGGTTCCTTCCATGTGGTATTTTAAACTAGGTCCCGGCAAGACAAAAACCCCAGAAAGTGATCTTCTATGGAATTAGAGCAGATTCAGATAGTTAAAATGAGCTCAGAAACTCAACCAATTAGACTGATGTTCTTGTGGGAAGAGTCACAGTGGAGAAAGATGTGGTGACAGAGGCCCAGAATGCCAGGAGCTGCGAGCCCTACCCAAAGCTAAGAAGAAGCAAGGAAGGCACACACACACACACACACACACACACACACACACCGTGCCCCACCAGGTTTCAGAGGCAGGGTGACCCTGCCAGCACCTTGATTTTGAACGTCTATCTCCATAACCTTCAAAGAGTAAGTTCCCCTTCCTTAACCCACCCTGCTAATGACATTTTTTTGACAGCATTCTCTGCCACAGTCATCTTTTCCTCTGACTTCTAGGTGTCTGTTCTGTTTGCATTTGGCTGGTTCACCTTTCTCCCATAATTCCTGCAAGTAAAACACAAGCAGAGGCATAGCCCCCAGAAAGCGCCGAGTCTCACCCGAGCCAGCGCCCAGCTCCGTGCTCTTCTGTATCAACTCCATCATTCCAGAAGGGACTCTATGTCTCACCTCATAAAACTGCGTCATGGCAAACTCGTGGGCCTGAAACGTGAAAGGGTAGAAATCTTTCTCTTGGAATGTCAGCCAATCTGAAGTTGCTTGAAATTACAGTTGTGGGTTCCTTATTAGAATATTTCTTGATCCCCCAAAGACTGCAAAGTTGAGGTCACTGAGACTATGTATTTAACCTGATGCCCTACTGTGTACCAGCCTGTTTAAATTTAACCTGCCTTTAAGAAAACAGTGCAGTCGACCTTACGGCCTCGGATCTCCGTGCAATGGGTTTTTACAACCTAAGTTTATGCGTAGCTTTAATCTTAAATTACATTCCCTTCCTTGCCTCTGACCCAGAGCAATGTATACTGTAGGCAAATGGTGTGGTAATCATTTGCGGAATGCAACCAACAGTTTGTTTGAAGCAGCAGCTGGAGCAGGATTTGTTTGGGGGCCACCAACCAGCTCCCAAATAGTCACAGGGGACTTGCTATTAGTCACAAATGTCCGGCCTTATCTTGTGCTTGTCCCACTAGCTCTTTTAACTTAAAAGTTGACCTGTTTCTCTTCATCTACATTTTGCCTTGGGGCATTTTACCTTTCCTTCATCCCGTCCTGCTCCATGTCTGGCTGGCTGGTGAATGGGTGGGTGGGTGGCTGGCTGGCCCTGGGTGTCTCCCTTTTTTCTCCCTCATTCTCTCCTCTCTCCCCCTCTCCTAAGCCTAGATTACATCTCTTACTTACTCTCTCTGTCTGCCAGCCCCACCTATCCTTCTACTGCCTAGCTATTAACCAGTCAGCCTTTTATTAGACCAATCAAGTGTGTTAGGCAGGCAAAGCGACACATCTATACATCATTAAACAAATGCAACATAAACAAATGTAACACATTTTACATAGTTAAAGCAACTTTCACAACAAATATCTATCATAAATGTTGCAAACAACATGTAGGTATAGCTTGAAGGAGCCTGTTTCCATGTGGATCAACCAGAAGCAGTAATTTAACTTCTTTGACTCTGTTAAAGACTTCTATAAAGTATCCTTAACTCCTTTTTCATGCTATGATTTCCTGTGCTATTAAATAAATACTGAGCAAAGCCTTTGTTAGAGACTGGTGGAAGATACAGGGAGGGACATGGAGGATTCAAACTAGGGCTCACTCTTGGTGAAACTACCCTGAGAGGAAGCTGTGTCCTCATTCCTTACTGGGAATCAGTTCTTCACCATAGCTCCAACTTTCCATAGTCAGCCTGTGCTCTCTCTACGTTCAGGCCCAGCTAGGAAAGAAAAGGTAGAAATTCCATCTCACTGTAACGTCTGCTAGATTTCACTTCCTTAGGTTTCCTCTGTCCTTGGACTGCCCTTAAGCAGTTAGGTGGTCTACTGTGGCCATCCTGCTATCATCCGCCTCGTTTGTGTCCTCTGCTCAACCGGAAGCAAAAATGTTTTTCATCTCTACTCCCAAAGGCTTAGCACTCTGATTGACACAAGGAGCGAGGAAGCATAATGTTGTCACACATTGGCGTCATCCAGTTTTGACAACTGGGCTTCTGCTTTTCCAGAGGGCCAGTGTTATTCACACCTGCACCGTCAGACTTCCTAGTGTTGCTGTTTGTCTTAGTTTGCTTCTACGTGGTCATGATGAAACACTCCGACCAAAAGAAACTTGGAGCAGAAAGGGAGTATTCTGCTTACAGGTTACAGCTGATCATCGAGGGAAGCCTGGGCAGTGGTTCAATGCGGATGTTTGAAGCAGAGGCCATGGAGGACTGCTGCTTACTGTGTTGCTCCCCCGGCCCGCTCATCTATCTTATACATCCGGGACCCAGCTTCCCAGGGATGGTACTGCCCAAGGTAATTAAGAAAATGTTCCCTACACATGCTCACAGGCCAGTCTGATGGAGGCAATTCTTCACTGAGCATCCTTCTTCCCAGGCGTACCAACTGATGTTGGGAGTCTTCACTGGCTACAGCTGTGATCTTGGGTTTGCCGTCAACTCATTGAGGCTGCAGCAATCTGACCTTTGTCCCAAATACATCTGGTCGGGTGGTTTCTGTGTCGGTATCTCCCCCACCCACCCTGGGATTGCATGCAGCCCAAGCTATATTCAAAATCAGAATAGCTGAGGATAATTTTGGACTCCTGGTGCTCCTTCCTCTGCCTCCCAAGTGCTAAGATGGCAGACAGGTACCACCAAATCATGCTTGGGTTTTTGTTGCCATTGTTTGTTTGTTTGTTTAAGACTTTTTTTTTGGCCAGGCAGTGGTGGTGCACACCTTTAATCTCAGCACTCGGGAGTCAGGCTGGTGGATCTCTGTGAGTCTAAGGCCAGCCTGGTCAACAAGAGCTAGTTCCAGGACAAGGCTCCAAAACTATGGAGAAACCCTGCCTCAAAAAAAAAAAAAAAAAAAAAAAAAAAAAAAAAAAAAAGACTTTTTCTTTTCTTTTTCTGTGTGTGAATGTTCTCACAAGTGGTGTTTCAAACAGTTGTGAGCAGCCACGTGGGTGCTGGTGACTGAACCTGGGTCTACTACAAGACTAACAGGGCTTTAACCGTTGAACCTTCTCTCTAGCCCCAGCTTATTTATGTCATTTGGGTTTTTTGTTTGTTTATTCTTTTGTTTGAGACAGGGTCTTGCTATGCAGTCCAGGCTGGCCTTTTACTTTCTGTTGTAGCCCAGGGCTGGCCTTGTACTTTCTATGTAGCCCAGGCTGGCCTTGTACTTGCTATGTAGTCCAGGCTGGCCTCAAACTCACAGCAATCCTCTTGCCTCAACATCAACCTCTCAGACTCACAGATTTTGAATTTGTCCTACCCTGAAGCCAATTCCTTAAATCTCCCCCCACTTTCCCTCTCTCCATATGCACACAGTACACACACCATTCATTCTGTGCCTCAGGAAAGCTCTAATACATTAGCCCATCTCCTTCTAATTACCAGTACGCTGCCTTGGAATGCCAGTCTTGATGACCTCCCTGCTGAGAGATGTCCTTGGCTTTCCAAATAGGGGGTACTCTTGACTATCCTCTGGCCCTCTGTGATGGGTCCACACTCATGTCACGGTGTTCCCTGACACTAAACAGACACAGCCCGCCCCAGACTGTGTGTGCAGCTGGACAGTGCTTGCTCAGACTTTCCTGTGGGGGTGGGTCCTAGACCCTTTGGTTCCTGTGGCCCAGGGATGTGCAGAAGTGTTGAGAGATGAACTGTGTTCCAGGGAAGTCCTGGCAAGTCTAATGTGAGAGTCTCCTTTATATAACAATGAAGTCATATGTGTGCAAAATCTGGAATTGATTAAAACCTGAATGCCAGATGATTCTTGGATTTGTCAAATGCTCCTTATCCCTGCTAGACTTACAGAATTTTTCGAAAGACTGACTGAACAGTGAGAACCCTGCCAATACCCAAGAAAAAATAAAATAACAGCAGCACAGCTTTTGTGAGGTGGCAAGCATTTGGTTTGTTGTTTTGTTGTGTCGTTCTGGGAATGCTAGGGGATGCTCTACCCTAGAGTGGGCACCCTGGGCACCCTGCCAGGTGGAGAACAGGGGATGCTCTACCCTAGAGTGGGCACCCTGCCAGGTGGAAAACAGGACTCAGGTAGACCCCGTGTGGGGCCCAGAACAGTGTGTGCACAAGGATGTGGGATCTGACCATAGCCCTAACTTTTCCTAGTCACCCTGAGCTCTGTCTATGTCAGAGCTCCATGCTCAGGCCCAGCTAGGAAGGAAAAAGTCATCCCTGTGTCCTCCTGGCCTCTATTCTGTGACCAGTCTCTGGGTAAAACACTTCCATCATTGGTGACCACTCTGCCTCGGGTACCACGCTACCTTGATTTTGCTCCACTGCTGCTGCCCCACACAGTGTTGTGGAGAATGAAAACCCACCAGCCTCACAGGGACTGAATATCTTATCTGTCCCATGTCCTTTGGGCTCCTCTTCATTCCGAACACCGTTCATCCTTCTCTTCCACAGACTAAATATTTCTGTAACGTTTCAACCCTTTGATGGGTTTTATTTTGGTCCCTTCAAGTTTCCCTTGCTATTCTAACACTAGGAAGTTTAAAAGCTGTTAGTTTACCCAGAGACTAGACGTATAAAAGCCATTGACCGGGACACATTCGTGACGGTAACTGGTAAATTCTAGCTAAACCTTGACTCCTGACTCCTGCTGGAAGGAAAAGGTGACTCCACCTCGATCTGCTAAGAAACCCAAAGGTCGGATTGGCAAGCAACACGATCTACTTAATTTTTTAAGATCAAAAGCACTATTTTTAAAAGTTATCTCAAGGCAGACATGATTGCATGTGTTTAATCCCTTGATTCTGGGAGAATGGTTCAGGTCATGCCAGGGATAGCAATGCATAGCTGTATTTGCTACACCAGGACAAAGGGACAGAGCCATGATGATGACCACAAGTTCAAGACCAGCCTCATCTACACAGCGAGCTCTAAGCCAGTCAGGGCAACATACACACAGATGCTCTGTCTCAAACTAGACAAAAACATTCAAGGCAAGCTTGGGCTATGTAGTAAGAAAGACCACTACCCCCCCCCCCCTGAAAAAAAATTGATTCCAAGCAAGCACACATCAGAACTTCCTTTTCTACTAGTTTATGATTTCCCAGATCAGGATAGGGCATGAGGCTAAGGTGGTAGAGGGTTTGCCTAGCAAACTTTTGATTTCATCCCCAACACCGTGTTACCTGGGTGTGGTGGCATACACCTGTAATCGCAACACTCAGCAGGGAGAGGAAAGAGGATTAGAAGTTTAGGCCAGCCTGGGCTACATAAGATCCTGTCTCAAAACAACAAAACAGGAATTCTAGCGAAGACTCCATCACACAAATCTGAAAATGTTAGTGCCTCGATAGTGATATTAAAATAAGTGATTTATATATTGGTGTCATATATTTTAATTACCTTAAAAGGTAATCACACGTTACACACAGAAGATAGAAAGAAAAAGTGGCTCTCTTTCCCTCCGCAGACACACACCTCCTTTAGCTTCCTCACAAAGGGTGGGGCTTGGGGTCCCTCAGTGTTCTCACTTGTATCAAGGGAATGTTGGTAACGATAATACCTGCCTCTAGGGACCTTACAAAGTATTAAATATATTAACAAACATTTAAAAAACACACTCAGAACAGGCCTTCCCACAAACGCTCCTGTTACTGTCCTCATTTTAAGGATAACTCTCCGAGCAAGGAAGCTGAGCAAGTGTGAAGTCCATTTCTCCAGGAACATTTACGGAACAGTTTGTCCCTGAAGCAGCAATTAGAACTGAGGCCCTAGAACAGAGAGGTGGTGCCATTTGAAGAAGGAGCCAGCCACACAGATCCCCTGCATCCTGGTTCTTTGGGGGAGTCAAACGACTCTCCCTGCGTTATTCCCAGGCTGTAATAAAACAAGAGAGAACAGAAATGCATTCTCCTCCTTCTGCCTCCACCTTCAGTCTGTTTATGATTGTGACGTTGTTCACTGGCCTGAGGTCTCAGTAGGGCAAGGTACACTCAAATGTCTATAGGCACTGTCAATGAGGGAAGCAGGCCAGTGTGAAGACACACACACACACACACACACACACACATTTTATTGCACAGTAAGCCCCGCTTACATAATAAAAGATGTTCTCTTCCAGGTGATTTATTTTCAAGGTTACTGCTTTTTATTACAGAGAACTGCTCTGTGGGGGATTTTCAGCAATACAGACAAGGTAAAAACTACCCCGAAGACTGTAGGAGAAGGGAGGCAGGGGATGTTTTGTGTAACATCTCTCACAGAAGCTTGTGTTTGAGTACTCTCAGCCCAGACCTGGCGGCACTGGTGTGGGAGAGTGTGGAGTCTCCATAATGGGAGGCATGGCTGGCCGAGGTAGGGGACTGGGGACGGGTCACAGAAGGCTGTAACTCGACACGGCATATTTTATGCTGTGTGTTAACCGCGTTTAAATATTTTTAAATGGACTAGATGAAGATTAAAGCTGGAAATACAGCTGGGTGGCCCCCTGCCTGATCTGCCACAGGTCCCCATATCCCCACTGTGTTTCATATCTCAGCCCACCTTCCGTGAGTAACAAAGCCAGCCTTTGCTTAGCGAGTTCCTGAGCGCCAGTTTCCCTTGGCCCCACAGCACATCCGTCCTCCGACGCGCGTGAGTGGCCATCCCCTCCGTTAGTGACATCACCAGATAATACTAGCTAATAGGGAATACTTACACACATTTCCACAGCTATTATTATCTATAATAAATCTCTGGTTTCCATACTATTATAAGGTTTTCAGGTCACCTTAGAGAAGCGGAGAAACTGAAGCCAGTAGAGGCAGAACCTGGTTGGGTTTAGTCCCGGGACTCTATCGCCCCCTAGCGGGATCCCTGGTCTAACATTGTCTCACCCATATATATAGGTACATTCCCAGCCTCCCCTGTCCTTCCTTTCCCTCCCCTCCCCTCCTCTCTTCTCCTTTCTTCCCTCTTTCCCTTCCTCTCTCAAAGAAGTAATTTAAAATCCATTGTCTATTCCCCGTCATGCTTTCTTCTGTAGCAGGAGGGATCCTGCTACAGGGGCCTCCTCGTTTTCTCAGCACACCTAGTGAGCTACCCAGGACTCTGGCCTTTAGTTGCCTCAAAGTCTTCATCATTATTCGGGTGAAGTTCTGTGGTGTTAAATTCATCCCCAGTACATCCATAATTTTTTTCCATCCCCTCCACCCATGCCCAGTTCACCTTGATCTGCTTTCTAAAATTTAATATATTCTCAAGCCTTGTAGGGGCTCACATAATACTTGTTCCTTTCTGCCTGGCTTCTTTCACACAACATGTTTTTAAGATTCATACATGTTGGGGCTGGAGAGATGGCTCAGAGGTTAAGAGCATTGCCTGCTCTTCCAAAGGTCCTGAGTTCAATTCCCAGCAACCACATGGTGGCTCACAACCATCTGTAGGGGTCTGGTGCCCTCTTCTGGCCTGCAGCCATACACACAGACAGAATATTGTATACATAATAAATAAATAAATATTTTTTAAAAAGATTCATCCATGTCATAGCGTGTATCAGAATCTGTTTCTTTTCTCAAGGCATATATAGCTCATTTTCTTTACCTATAAATTTGCTCTCAGTTGGATTCTCTTTTCCGTTTCTGCTGTTACCAATAGTGCTACGACGAACACCGTGTACAGGCATAATTAGTTAATTCTCTCACGTTATGACATATTAACCCGTAGGACATTTTTTTACCTGTTGACATTCAAAGCCTAAAAATGTCAACAGGACACAGTGATGCTTACTAAAGTCGAAGCACTGGGAAGCTGACCCAGGAGGTCAGAAGTTTAAGGTCCTCCTCCTCAACACAGTGAGGGTGAGGTCAGCCTGGGCCATGAGATCTTGTTCATTTAATTTTTTTAAAGCAGGCTTTGTGGGCTTGTTTTCTTCTTTGAGATGGTTTCTTGGCTATCCTGGGACTCACTCTGTAGACCAGGCTGGCCAAGAACTCATAGAGATCTGACTGCCTCCCACGTGCTGGGACTAAAGGCATGTGCCACTGCTACCCAGTTTAACAGGCTTTCTACAAAAATAAAACAAATTTTGTAGCCCTCTAATTTAAGAGTAGGGTCAGTATGGAGACTGTCTTGACAGAGTCCATTCTAGTGAGGTGACAAAGAGAAGGGACTCTCTGTGACATGGTGGGAGTGACGGTTTGATCTGGATTAGCTTGCTAGGGAGGCTGTAACAAGTGTCACAGACTGAGCGGTTCGTGTGATGATATTTTGTTTGTGATCTAACAAATAAAGCTGGCCTGAAGATCAGAGTGCAGAGCTAGGGAGTCAGCAAGGCAGGGCATATCAAGTTGAGGCAGGGCCAAACTCGTCCCCCTGCATCAGGCTGGGCGAGGTAAGCCAGCATGGGGAATAGCTTCTGAAACCAGCTCAGGTGCCAGGGACAGGCCCTGACTGTACTGCTAGGAACCCCACAAACAGACCGTGCTGAGGCCTCGGCTGGCCCCATGCGTGCGCCCCAGCTGTCTGTGCAGAGTCTGTGAGCTCTGCAGAGCTCAGGTCCGCTGTCTCTGTGGGTCCCCATCATGACTCTGACCCTGGCTTATACAATCCCTCCTCCTCCTTCTCTTTGACTGGACTCCAGGAGCTCGGCCCAGTGCTAAGCTGTGGATCTCTGCATCTGCTTCCATCAGTTACTGGATGAAGGTTCTCTGGGGACAATCAGGGTAGTTAGCAATCTGATTACAGGGGAAGGCCGGTTCAGGCGCCCTCTCCATTATTGCTAAGGGTCTTAGCTGGGGTCATCCTTGTGGATTCCCGGGAGTCGTCTTGGAAAACAGCCGTATTCTTAAGGACAGAGACTTAGAATATCAGCATACACATTTTGAAGAAACACAGGTTGACCACACAAGCCATCTCAGTCCTTCAACAGCACGACGTATTCCTGTCCCAAACTCGGAGTTATGGTAGTGCAAGTCTGGCTTTGTAAATACTGACTCTTTCAGGCAGAGCTTGCCGGCGAAGAAAATTCACTTCTCTAGGGCTTCCGGATGTTGTCTTCTTCATTAAGCAATTAATTGCAGACTTTCCTACATTTTTTCATTATGACAACAAAAAGTGAGAAAAAAAAAGCCCACAGTATAAATTTAGCAGCAATTAACCCGAATTCTTATAGAAATGTCTGCGCTGCTCTCCGTAGCTCAGCAAGAGTGGCCAGTCGAGGTGTCCTGCTTGGAATTCTGGATCCACACCTGTCCCCTGGGCTGTGGGACGTTATCAGTCCTGCGGTGCTGTCTGTCATCATCTCTCCACTTCAAAAAAAGTAATACAGGCTGCTTTGAAGGCATATAACCAGATAAACACTGAGGTCAAGAAATGTCCCCTTCCTCCCCTGCCAGAAAGAGCCATGGCTGATTTCTCAAAGAACCCCTTCTCCCAACTGGTTCAGAGACAGAAAACATTGTTTCTGACCCATGGTATGAAAATAAGGGGAGGAAAGAGAAGGAAAGCTCACAGACCTCCATACTTGGAACCCCATGTTAGAATCAAGAAAAGAGACTGAGCTATTTAGATGAAACTACCCATGAACTGACTGCTGTCTAGGGTGTCAGCTTGGGTTCATTCCCTCTGCTGATTAAAAAGCTAAAAGGCAGGAAAAGAAGTGTTGATGTAAATATTGGGGAGCCCCAGCAGAGGCAACGTACGATACCTGGACAATCAGGGATACTTCTTGGGTTCTTGGTCTCATTAAGAAAGAAATTTAAGAACAGCCAGGTGGTGGTGGCGCACACCTTTAATCCCAGCACTCGGGAGGCAGAGGCAGGAGGATCTCTGTGAGTTTGCGCCCAGCCTGGTCTACAAGAGCTAGTTCCAGGGCAGCCAAGGCTATGCTGAGAAAACTTGTTTTAAAAACGACAGAAATTGAGAACAGACACAAGTGGAAGCTGGAGGACCAAGACTGAACTCAAACAGGAGCTTAGGGACAGTTTCTGGGGGTTAACAGGGAGACTCCAGGGCTGTGGAGCTTGAAATCCCTGGCTACCAGGAACAATAAAGAAGAGACAGCATAAGCCACGCTGCTTCGGATAAGGCAGTATGCAGGTTGGCCACCCAGACAGGTAGTCACACCGTGGGGAGGAAGCCCAAAGTGTTCTTAGGGAAGCTTAAAGGTACAACTCAGTTCTACCAGCATCAGAAAGAAAAAGACAAAGAGAAGAAAAATCATTCTGCCCGTGTGAGTCAGAACTCAGGAAGCAGGTCCCTTACCTGCCCCTCTGGACTGTCCCTTAAGGAAGGAGACAAGGGCATGTCTCCATCTAGAGGGAGTTTCCATTCTTGGCAGACAGCCTTGTTTCACTTTAGGACACTGGAACAGATTCCAGTCGAATGAATTTTGCTCCACAAAAGTAAAAGATCTATGTATGGGAGAGATATTAATAAAATCCCTTTTTAAAAAAAAATACTGCAGAACTAGATAATGCTCCTAGCACCCAACACTGGTTCAGAGAACGCAGAATATTTTATATTGAGTAGTGATTCTCTTGGGGGGCAGCGGGTCCACTGAGGCATTTTGTTTACATATGTGTTTGTGTTCCCAGAAAGACTCCCAAGATTTTCATCCTGTGTCTTTGCATCTTGCTTTCTTCGTGGTCATCAGGATGGGTCAAGTTGACTATCAATCTGACAGGATCTAGAGTTACCTGGGAAATAAAACTCTGGCACATCTATGAGTGAGTTTCTAGACTGGGCAAAAAAGAAGAAGAAGAAGAAGAAGGAGAAGGAGAAGGAGAAGGAGAAGGAGAAGAAGGAGAAGAAGGAGAAGAAGGAGAAGAAGGAGAAGAAGGAGAAGAAGGAGAAGAAGGAGAAGAAGGAGAAGAAGGAGAAGAAGGAGAAGAAGAAGAGGAGGAGGAGGAGGAGGAGGAGGAGGAGGAGGAGAAGAAGAAGAAGAAGAAGAAGAAGAAGAAGAAGAAGAAGAAGAAGAAGAAGAAGAAGAAGAAGAAGAAGAGAAAAAGAAAAGAAAAAATAAAGAAGAAAAAAGCCAAGGATGCATGGAGTGTATCGGTTAAGGATGTATACGCGTTATCGGTTACAAAGATGTGTGGGGGTGTATTAGTTACAGATGTTTCAGATACAAGGATGCGTGGAGTGTATTGGTTACTTTTCTATTGCTGTAGTAAAATGCTATGACCAAAAGCAACATACGGAAGTCTATTTGAGCTTACAGGTCCAGAGGGTTGAGAGTCTGTCAGAGTAGGGAAACATGATGGATGGCTGGAGCAGGAGGCTGAGAGATCACATCTCATACTATAAGTAGAGAAAGCCAATTAGAAGTGGCAGGAGTCTTTAAATTCTCAAAGTCTACCTCAGTAACAGTTTACACAGCAAAGCCATTCTTATTAAACCTACACAAACAGTTCTACCAACTAGGTAGGGACCAAGTGTTCCAAGGGAGACTGTAGGAAATATTAGTGGACCTAATCTCAACACGTTTCCAGTCACTGGAGAACACATGTGAGCATCATAACTTAAATCATGAGATGTGAGACCCATTTCTCTTTTGCATTGATGAGTTTACGGGTGCATCATGCATGTCACAGGCTTGAGAAATTACACAGCTGAACCAATGTGAAATATGGAGTCAATGACCTTATTCCGAGAAACAACACATACGAAATGGGAGTCACCTGAAAAGTGAGTGGTCCTGATATCTGGGGATTAACACGAATCTACTTTGTCTTTTTGTGTGTTTGGTTGGTTGGTTTTGTCTGAGGCAAACTCTTAATGTTTAGCCCAAACTGATCTGGAACTTACACAGCTCACCTTTTATAAGGAAATGCAGCGAATGTGCACAGGAGGTGTTTTTAGTGGCTGACGCATCCTGTCAGGACCCCAAGGGCAGGCCAGTGCAGATGCCTGAATACTAACAGTCGCGGTATCTCTTCACAGCAATAGAATCCCGACTAAGACAAACTGTACGACCTCGTAACTGCTGAGCATCTCTCTAGCCCTAAACCCCATCAATTTTATACTTCCACGGCAGCGAATATTTCCTACTTATCTATCCTTCGTCAGTACTTGGTATCATCAGATTTTTAAAATTTATGACAGTCTGGTGGGTGCAAAATGTTCTCCTTTGAAGACTAAATTTGCATTTTTTTCCAAATCACTAGTGAGGCTGAACATTGTTTCATATGCCAATGCCCATTCGCATTTTCTCTGAGGGAAATGCCTCCCATGCCCTCCTCTGCTTCTCCTCGCGGCTTATGTGCCTTGTGTCTCTAGCGTGGGGGCATTCTTTATATATTCTACATCATTCAGAATTTCCCCAAGTTGTGCTTCATACACATCTTTTAAAAACCATTTTTTTTTGTTTTTGTTTTTTTGTTTTTCAAGACAGGGTTTCTCTGTGGTTTTGGAGCCTGTCCTGGAACTAGCTCTTGTAGACCAGGCTGGTCTCGAACTCATAGATATCCGCCTGCCTCTGCCTCCCAAGTGCTGGGATTAAAGGCGTGCGCCACCACCGCCCGGCTAAAAACCATTTTTAAGATTTATTTTGTGTGTGTATTTATGTGGGTGTGTAAGTGTGTCAGAGTGAATGTGTCAGAATGTGTCAGAATGAGTGTGTCAGAGTGAGTGTGTCACAATATATTTTGTTTGGAGGTCAGAGAACAACTTGTGGAATCAATTCTCTTCTTCCACTAAGTGGGTCCGAGGGATTCAAACTCAGGTTCTTGGGCTTGGTGGTAGATATGGTAGAGGCCTCTACCCGCTAAGTCATCTCAATGGTAGAGGCCTCTACCCGCTGGGCCATCTTGCTGGCCCCTGCTTACCCTTTATGCTTTTCTGTGGATTTTTTGATGTCATTGTTTATTTTTGTGTTTATTTTTTGAGGCAGGGTCTCACTATGTAACACGGGCTGACGTCGGGAACTTGCTATGTAGGCCAAGTTGGCAGCAAATTCGCAGAAATCTGCCTCCCTTTGACTCTTGAGTAGTGACATTAAAAGTCATGCCTGTCTCTCATACCATGTCTACATATAGTGACCTTCAGTCATTTTTTAAAATGATTAGTGTTTCTCTTGTGTGGAGTCTGCTATTTACATATTTGAGAGATACGGTCATTCAGCAAGGTCACATAAATGTCGTAAATACATTTGCCTACAGTTTCTTCACAATACTTCTGTACATGTCCCCTTCACAGGCAGGTGTTCCATCTGAGTGAGGGCTGTTTTCACAAAGTCAGGGAGTGGGTGTCTGACATTGTCTACAGATGAACACTCTTGCTCAGGTCTGTGAAACTTCAGGAACACCTCACACGCTGGCTTCCTTCCTCTGACCCTTTGGTTCCTTTCGGCTTATGTTGGTGGTATTTCACTCTTTGTACCTTTGAAGTGACAGGGTACCCTACGAGCCCTGTCTCTTTTTCTCTTTCTTTATCTAGATGGTCATCCCTTTAGATGACCTCACTCACGTCCATGGCTCCACAGAACCCTTGCACAGTGTGCTTTCCCTGTCCATGGCTCTTGTTCTGTCAACTTACAGCTCACCCTTTCCCGTTCCTCAGGCCTCCTGGGTGAGGTCTCCTCTGACCTTGTGAACAGCGCCCGTTCCTTTCTGTCACTCACTTTGCTTCATTTCACACCAAAGTTTCAACATTACCTCCTCCTGGTTCCTTCCTTCCTTCCTTCCTTCCTTCCTTCCTTCCTTCTTCCTTCCTTCCTTCTTCCTTCCTTCCTCCCTTCTTCCTTCCTTCCTTCCTTCCTTCCTTCCTTCCTTCCTTCCTTCCTTTCTTTCTTTTCTTTTTGAGACAGGGTTTTTCTGTGTAGCCCTGGCTGTCCTGGAACTCACTCTGTAGACCAGGCTGGGCCTCAAACTCACAGAGATCCACCTGCCCCTGCCTCCTGAGTGCTGGGATTAAAGGTGTGCACCACCACCACCACCACCAGGCACCTCCTGGCCTTAGGAATCTAGGGGGCTGGAGAGATGGCCCAAGGTGAAGAGAAGTGACTACTCATAGAGGCCTGGGGTTCAATTCCCGGCACCCACATGGAGGCTCACGACTGCCTGTAACTCCAGTTCCAGGGGATCCAAACACATGTGCATGCATGCACACACATGTACATGCATGCGCGCACACACAAATAAATATTTTTTTTGTTTTTTCGAGACAGGGTTTCTCTGTAGCTTTGGAGCCTGTCCTAGGACTAGCCCTTGTAGACCAGGCTGGCCTCGAACTACAAATAAATATTTTAAAAAATCATCTTCAAAAGAAATATTCTATCTGCCAAATACTATACTATGTGCTCTAGGGACTTTGAATTGCCTGCCGATGAGTCTAAATGTCTCAGAGCAGTACCCTGCATCCTCTATAAGCTTATTAAATGTTTGCAATAAAAGAAGCAATGATAACCATTTAGTGCAATGCTTCATCACTCATGGGGCCTTTTTTAGTTCTATTCCTCTAGCACCAATTTCATCTGCAGAGGCACGAACTTGCCCACAGCTGTGAGTATCAGAACATCGTCTTCTTCGGTGGTCTTTTAAAACCGTGACACGAGCTCCCTGCGTTTATTCCCAGTGCTGTGCATTTTTGAATACGTGACCACCACCTGGAGAGACAAAATTATAATGGCTCCAAGAGAACTTTACACTCTACCATTTGCCTGTCCATCAATACTTTACATACAAGGAACGTAGGTTCGGACAGAGTGACAGGCATTTCAGACTAATGCATGCACACAGGCTTGTGGGTGCGAGAGTCTCAAGAAGCCCCGGGCGTGAAGATGAATCATTTGCTGCACTTGTTTTCCCATAAAAACTCATGCCCTTGGGGACACATTGATCTTGATGATTCCATAGATATTTCTGCTTGGAGCAAAATACTCCGCAACATTCCTCCCAGCTGTCAGCAGCGAGCTTGCAGAGTCACAGCCCTCATTGACACACGAGCTCATTCGCCAGACGTGGCTTTGCTCCTGACTGCTCCAGGAGACGCTACAAGGACGACATCCGGGCGGCTGTTCACCTCACTTTATTGGAAAGCCAGTAGAATCTATGCAGCTAGGTTGATGAAAGCAGACATCTGGTAAGTCTGAGCTGCCTAGGAAATTCATGCCCTCACTGTGTCTTCTGAGGGGCTTAAGCCGCACCTGTGAGAATTCAGCCACGTGTGTTCAATGACTCCCTTGCAACCTGACTCGTTCCCTACGCAAACAGAATGAAGCTGTGCTCATCTCTCTCCGAGGATGTGAGACGAGACTTGAGAGATGAGCTTTGCAAGCCTCTGGGAGGTTTGCACGGTGGTAAGGTCGTGGAACATTCTGGTAACTGGGACTCAGACTCTTATGTGTGCTAATAGTTCTCAATCTCAAAGCACACATTGAGGGAAATGATGGGAAAGATTCGGGGTACTTCTCAAGGCGTGGTGAAGCATGAAGCCTGGGGGGAGGACTGTAGCGAGATGGATTTGCTTCCCTTTGTGAACAGCAGAGCTACGGCGTCTCCACCAGAGGACTCTCAAACTTTTTAATCATAAACCCATGAGTCAGAGTGTGACCGTCTTCCGAAGAGACTGAACTGTAATAATCCAGGAAAACAAAGTCCTGTGGAGCACACTGCCTCTTTTCAGACATAGCTTAAAACCTGTGGATCAACCATGAAATAAAGGCTGGACTGGGGGTCTGGCCCCATGGGGGAAAAGAGTAGCGCCAACATTAGACAGATCCATGAGGAACAGTTGTTTCTAGTGTGGTAGGGACTTGGGGTTCAGACACAGGGTAGGGGTCACCTATAATGTGATTAGCAACATCATTAGACTCTAAGTCATTTGTTCTCAACCTGGGTGTAGGTCATGATCCCTTCGAGAGTGTCAGACGACTCTTTAATGGGGTCACCTAAGACCAGAAAACACAGATGTTTACATTATAATTCATAACAGTAGCAAAATTACAGTTATGAAGTAGCAATGAAATCAACTTTGTGGTTGGAGGTCACCACAACATGAGGACCTGTATTAGAGGGTCACAGCGTGAGGAAGGGTAAGGACCACCGCTCTCCTCAGTATGGTGTGGATTTGTCAGAAGTGCCCTGCCTAGCATGTGATATTCAGATCTTGTGGTTTAAACTGAAACAAGAGTCACAGTGCAAGGTGGGTTGGTGAGAATCGTATTGATTAGCTTTTGTCTTAGTCATTGTTCTATTGCTGTGAAGGGAGGTAGCTCTTAGGAAAGAAAGCATTTAATTGGGGGGGAGGGGGAGCGAGAAATGCTGGACCTGGCCTGTGCTTTTGAAACCTCAAGGCCCACCCCCAGAGACATACTTCCTCAGCCAAGACAACACCTCCTATTCCTTGAAATACTTTCTTGTCAAACAGTGCCTCCCCCTGGCGAGTCAGCACTCGGCCTATGGGGCCTATGGGGGCCGTCCTCATTCAAATCACCACAGCTATCCATTGCTTTGTTCTGGCCCGTGATTTCAAAGGATTTAGAGGTTTAGTGCACAGTTACTTGATATCATGTACTAGGGCAGAGTGTCAAAGTGGCAGAGAAATTCTTTACATGTTCTGAATAGGTGAGATTTGCGGGCAGAGAACCTAAGTAGGAAGAGGAATTTAGGCTAAAGGAAGAAAGAAAAGAGACACTATGAGGACGCCAAGGGACTGGTCAGACAGACGTGGAGAAAGCAGGCAGAGGGAAGAGTCCAGGCTAAACATGGCCGGCAGACTATACCAGACGAGAGGAGAGCAAGAGAGGATCTGCTATCCAGGAGGCAGCCAACGCCGCCGAGACTGGAGTAGCTAAAATGCTGTTATATAGGGACCAGGCTGGGGGAAGGGAAGTGGAAGGCTTTAGGATGGAGAGTTTTAGGGTTGGGGGTAGAGGTGGGATGAGAAGTGGTGGGAGGAGCCACAGGTCCTGAGTGATGTCCAGAGAGTTGGTGCAGCCATGTTAATATGTTAATAGGCACCTCAGTCATTTGTATGGGGTTCCTGAGACAGAAGACTGGGAATGGCTGCCACTGGAGCCGTTTTGTTGTAGGTGGTGGGGGCAACAGGTTCGCTCCTTAGGAAGAGAAAGGACAGATAAGAGGTTCAGGATTGGGATGGATGTATGAAGTGAAACTCGGGGATGTTTCCTGAGTTCCTGGTAACGCCAAGAGCAGACAGAGACATTTTTTCCTGTTTGGGCTGGGAAATAACGGGAAGAACCTGGGTGTGGGAGGGAGATGCTGGGTGAGTTTGAGGCAGTCAAATGTTCCCATGTGGAAGCAGTTTCATGAAGTCTTCGTAGTTTTACAGAACAAAGGCTATCACCAATTAAAGCAAGTGTGAGAGACGCGGAAGGGTACATCAGAGAGGCGGGGACAGTGAGGCGGAGGAACCTTTTCTACTGGCCCAGTACGCTATCTGAACTTTTGGATTGGTGGAAGCTTCTGCTCTGCACCTAATGCTTTCTGACTTTCTCAGGCACCAGGCACTCACGTGGCGCACACACACATGTGTGTATGTGAATGCTGATGCCCATTATAAATTTGAAAACAGGTCAGGCATGGTGGCACACACCTTTAAACCCAGCTCTTCAGAAGCAGAGGCAGTTGGATCTCCATGAGTTCCAGGACAGTCAGAGTTTATAATGAGACCCCATCGGAACCAAAAAACATCAGACATCCTGAACCAATGAAGAGAACAAACAAGTATCAGTCAGAAAGGAGAGATAAAGACCTGTGGAGCAGACCCACCTTGTGGAGGCCACAGGAAACAGAAATAAAACAGACACCTTGCCAGAGGGCAGTTCTGAGTGAAGGAATGTGGCAGGTGAGAAAGTCAGTGAGTGACACAGGCCCCATCTGCACCTGGAGGAAGAGGTGTCTGAGCTCCCTGCTGGACAGCCCTGCTCTTTTAGCCCCAGGTCCCACCCCCACCTACTGTACCCCCAGCGACCAGGCAGCTGCATCCTTCCCTCCTACTCCTACCCCCACCATCCCCTGCCACATGGGCAACCACTGGAGCCACAGGCCCCAGGGGCAACAATTGGAGGAGGAGATAGGTAGATGGTAGTGTGAGAATATATTCAACAACGTAAAGAGCAATAAGGTACCCCAGAGACCAGTGGGCCTGCAACAGCAAGATCTGAACATTCCAATGCAGATAAAGAGCAATAAGGTACCCCAGAGACCAGTGGGCCTGCAACAGCAAGATCTGAACATTCCAATGCAGATAAAGCAGGAGAAAACGACCTTAAGAATAACTTTATGAAGATGATAGAGGCCCTTCAAGAGGAAATGAAAAGTTCCCTTAAGGAAGTGGAGGAAAAGACAAACAGAAAACTGGAAGAACCAATAAATCCCTAACAGGAAACAAGAAAACTAAGAGAAGGCCCGTATGCAAAGCTATTTATTTCTTTGTCTGTTGTTTTGGTTTTTCAAGACAGAGGTTCACTGTGTAACAGTCCTGGCTGTCCTAGAACTTGTTCTGTTGACCAGGCTGGCCTTGAACTCAGAGATCCTTCTGCCTCTGCCTCCCGAGAGCTGGGAAGCTGGAATCGAAGGCATGTGCCACCACTGCCCAGCCAAAGTTGTTTCGAGTGGTTTCTAAGACCTGTTCCCTTAAGATCAGTGCACTTTCCTGTGTGTTTTATCCCAGTCAAAAGATAATTTTGACCATCACTAATTTTTTCTTATGGACGATTTGTAGAAATTTTCCTTTGCTGATGCTATTTCATTTCTGTTTGTTTTCCCAGAAACTGTCATCACGCCCATTGCTTCTCTTCTTTTTCCAGCACAAGGAGATTGCTTCCAGAGGCAGGTCGCAGAGGAGCTGGGACACAAGGAGCTGCACAGAGCTCCTAGCGTTCTCTGCCTCTCCAGCTCCTGCACAGTGGCTCACAGTCATCCATTGTGGCTCTCATTCTAGGTGACTGATGCCTTCTTCTGACCTCTCCAGGCACCCAGAACATGGTGCACAGAGATACAAACAGGCAAAATACTCATAGATGTAAAACAAATCTAAAAAATGTTTTTAAAAGTCCGATGAAAGCATCCGTGATCCCCAGGTTCACGGGGACCTGCACCCCTAGGGTTCTCTACACCTGCTCATCAAGGCGAGAGTCAATTCTAGGCAGTGCTTTGGTATGGAGATGTGGTGGAACACATTTGTTGCAGGATTAATAAAAACCCAGAGGAAGATATAAGGGTTCAACCTGAAGGTCAGAAAAGCAAAGCAGTCAGCCACTGGCTCTTACCCCTACCCCAGTCCAAAATGGTGATCCTGCCTCCAGGAATCCTCAGAATGAGACTGACAGCTGTCTCCTCCTGTCTTATATTCCTGTTTATGGCTGGGATTAAAGATGTGTACTGCCTGGTTTCTATGGCAAACTAGTGTGGCTCCTGGGATTAAAGGTATGTGTCACCACTGCCTGGTCTGTAAGGCTGATGAGTGTGGCTGTTTTACTCTCTGATCTTCAGGCAAGCTTTATTTATTAAAATACAAGTGAAATATCACTCACTGCAGTCATTGTCTTTGTCACTGTCTTCTTATTCTTCTTTATTAAAGATGTGTTTTCTTGTATGTGTATGAGTATTTGCATGCATGAATGCATGTATATATGTCTGTGTGCCACATACATGCCTGGTGCCTGCACAGGCCAGAAGAAGGCCTCAGATCCCGTGGAACTAAAGTTACAGACAGTTGTGAGCTGCCACACAGGTGCTGGGAGCAGAACCCAAGCCCTTTGTAAGAACAGCAAGTGCTCCAACCCGCTGGGCCCTTTTTCCTGTTCTGGGAATAGCCCTGACTTCCCATGTGTCTTACGGTTTCTACTGTTGCAATGAAACACCATGACCGAAAAGAAAGTTGGGGAGGAAAGGGTTATTTGGCTCACACTTCAGCATTGCTGTTCATCACTGAAGAAAGTCAGGACAGGAACTCAAACAGAGCAGGAACCAGGAGGCAGGAGCAGATGCAGAGGCCAGGGAGGGGAGCTGTGTACATGGCTTGCTCAGCCTGCTTTTTAGAGAACCAGGACCCCCAGCCCAGGAATGGCACCACCCACAGTGGACTGGACTTTTCCCCATCAATCACTAATTGAGAAGACGACTTACAGCTGGATCTTATGGAGACACTTTCTTTGGAGGTTTCCTCTGCTCAGGTAACTCTAGCTTGTGTGTCAAGCTGTCAGAAGCCCAGCCGACACACCACGGAAAGTACATTTCAATAGCAGACATCACTGATATCAACCTGTGCACAGTGTGCTGTATTCTTTAAATATTCTATACACTACTTGCAATATCCAACACAACATAATGGCACTTGCACCATTACTAGTTTAAATTATTTAGGAAGTAACAATAAGAAAAAGCTCTGCACATGTTCTGTCTGGGTGTGATAAGAAAATTGTGGGGCTGAGATATAGTGTGGCGATTAAGAGTGTTATGCCCACGTTGCCAGCCCCCCAAAGACCACTCATGAGCCCCCGCAAAGACCACCGGGAGTCTGAGTTCATATGCAAAAGCCAAGAGCCTTTATTGCTAGCTTGAGCTTGAGCCTCTGTCTGTTCCAACACAGCTGTGGATCAGGGAAAGCACTGAGCTCAGCTATGGTGGGCTTGTGGGGAGGAAAGGATGGGGGCGGAGGGGAATTCCAGAGTCAGGTGGGGGTTGAGCTCCTGATTGGGCAGGAGTGATTGGGTGGGAGTGGGGTAACAGAAGTCTTGTCAAACAGGGATTGGCACTAGCTTGGCTGCCAGGAAATTGGCAACCTATATATACAAGAGAGGTAAGCTAGTCTTAATACTCTGGAGCATCTAGTACTTGTTTGTCTGTGGTTTTCCCTGGTTATTGTAGGGTGAGGCCCGGTCCCACTCTTGTTAGTCTGAGCCTGCCATGGCTGCACTAATGTTGAACACTTACTCCTCTTGCTGAAGCCCTTGGTTCAGTTCCCCGCACCCAGCTGGCAGCTCACAGCTGGCTGTAACTCTAGCTCCTGGGGCTCTGACGCCCTCTTCTGACCTCTGAGGGCTCCTGCATGCTCACGGTGCACATTCAGACGAGCAGGCTCACACACACACCCATAAAAAATAAAATAAACATTTAAAAACATTTTACGTGTATGAGTATTCGCATGCAAAACAGTAAGACTCCAGCACGCACGGCTGACAGTGTTAGGCACTGGATTTACTGCCAAAGGGATGCATGAAAAAGATGGGGCTTAAAGAAATTTATTTCATGAAATTGTCTTAAATTCCCAGAGGAGATCATTCCATAAGATTGGTTTTTCTTGACGGGCCGTAGTGGCGCACACCTTTAATCCCAGCACTCGGGAGGCAGAGGCAGGCGGATCTCTGTGAGTTCGAGGCCAGCCTGGTCTACAAGAGCAAGTTCCAGGACAGGCTCCAAAACCACAGAGAAACCCTGTCTCAAAAAAAAAAAAAAAAAAAAAAAAAAAAAAAAATTGGTTTTTCTTCTCCTCCCCGCGCCCCATTGGGTGCCAGCACCCATTATGTTCCAGAGAAGTATTAATCACCCATGTGGTCCAATTAAAAATCTCCCCTGTGTCTGCCAACTGCACTCAAAGGTCACGGCCCTGTGGAGACGCACTGGTCAGTTGATCTTTTGCTGTTCTTTGTAGGTTTACCAAGCCAGTTAACTGAACAGACTTGGTTAATTAGCTAATGCCTATATATTCGAGAAAAACTAACAGTTTAAATCAGTCCCACACAGCGTGTCCCCATGTATTGCTTAGAGTGTGCTGATGTTCCCAGAGGGATCAAAAGATGCCAGGTAAGGCCACGCAGGCAGGTCTATCTCACTAGCTCCAAGTCAGCATCTGCAATCCCTGTACCATTGGAATTGATGTCCTCTGGTCAAATGCTTTTCCTACTCCAACTTCCTCCCTGAAGGAAGGAACCTCAGGAACAGGCCTTGAACGTGGATCAGATAGTGGTCAGACGTGTGGAAACGTGTTTCCAGGGCAGGTCAGAGACTTGCTAAAATCCTCCTACAATCCTGCCTGTCAGGGGCCATTACCCTCCCCTGTCCTCATTCACTATTCCCACCAGCAACGTAGTTAAGACACCAGCCAAGCTTGCTTGCTTTAACTGCCCACTACCTCCAGCTTCCAACCTGCCGCTTCCCACAGTGTCTCAGCTTTCCCGCGTGCTAGGATTCCAAGCGTGAACCACCAACCAGGTCTTCGGTTAACCAAACATTTAAAACTCTGGGGAATTTTTTTTTTTTTTTTTTTGGTTTTTTGAGACAGGGTTTCTCTGTGGTTTTGGAGCCTGTCCTGGAACTAGCTCTTGTAGACCAGGCTGGTCTCGAACTCACAGAGATCCACCTGCCTCTGCCTCCCGAGTGCTGGGATTAAAGGTGTGCGCCACCACCACCTGGCACTCTGGGGAATTCTTGATGGTGTTCTGATGGAGATGGGGGAATCTGGTACCTTGTTTGTGGTAGGACAATTGGCTCATCTTCTTGAAAGGGCAGGTTATTTTTTTGACTTAAAATTCTACACCTAGATATACAGAAATATTTGTAAATGAGCGTGAGGATTCAAATATACATCATGTTAACAAAACAGGACAGCCAGATGGGCAAGTATATTCTGGTATAACCATAGACAGGAATACTGTGCTAAAATGAAAGAATGGAACAAAATTACTCACTACAAATAAGAGATTTCCCTAGACATATTATTAAATTATAAAAAGCAATATGTGAAAAGCATACATAGTATTATATATATGGGATGGAATCAGGGCCTGTGAATGCTAGGCATAGATTCTACCACTGAGCTATATGCCCAACCTCAGACACCACATTCTTCACTAGTAAGTGTGGTTTGTTATTATGACTCATTTGCTTCCTACAAAACAATACTTAAGGTACTTCATTTCCGTTTTAAAGCTACTACATAAACAATCCAACAGTAACTATAGGAAAGAAAAACAGACATGCTGTAAGCTCCTGGGTACTATTAATAAAGTCTTAATACTATTTCTGATTTTATGATCAATGATTCAGAAAAATTTAAAATAACATTTAAACCATTTGACTAACAATTGGCCGGGCGGTGGTGGCGCACGCCTTTAATCCCAGCACTCGGGAGGCAGAGGCAGGCGGATCTCTGTGAGTTCGAGACCAGCCTGGTCTACAAGAGCTAGTTCCAGGACAGGCTCCAAAACCACAGAGAAACCCTGTCTTGAAAAAGCAAAAAAGAAAGAAAGAAAGAAAGAAAGAAAGAAAGAAAGAAAGAAAGAAAGAAAGTGATCTTATTTGTAAATATAATTCTTTATAAAGATGATAAAATTAAAATAAGGTCATTATGGTGGTCCTGAGAGTGTTTATATGTGTGAAGGGGTGTATGTGCACATGTGATACACCTAGGAAGGGGATCATGGGGGGAAGGGGATATTAAAGGGGGGAGATAATAGAATTCAAGTATTAACAGAGCAGAAGGGTTGCCTATCTGGGAGAAGGGATGGAAGCAGCCAGAGGTGTTAGGTTTTATAGAGGGGAGAGTACAGAAGGTTCCAGAGAAAGGCGCTGTGATGTCTAATCTTGGACGTCAATGTGGTGTGCTCACAAAGAGGGAATCTCAACTGAGGAGTGGCCTTGTGCGGGAATGTTAGTGGTGGTATTTCCTCTGTTACTTACTGATATAGGAGGGCCCAGCCCACTGTGGGTAGTACTATTCCCAGACAGATAGGCCGTATAAGAAAGGCAGCTAAATATGAGATAGAAGGAAAGCCAGTAAGCAACGCTCCTCCACCGTGTCTGCTCCAAGCTCCTGCCTTGAGTTCCAGCCTCGGCTTCCATTGATGATAGACTGTAACTTGCAATAAAACAAACAAGCAAAAAAACAAAAACAAAAACAAAAAAACAACAACAAAAAAAACCCAACAACCCAATTTCACTCTGTGAGTTAGTGCTGGCTGGTGTTTGCCACAGGGAGAGAAGCAAACCACAGCAGGCACTAAGTGGAATTGTACTTCAGGCAGAGACTTAGGAATACAGCGGCAGGCAGAACAGCTCAGAGTCTGAAGCAGTTTCAGCCCAGCTGGACAAAGAAAGGTCTCTGAAGGAGAGCAGAGGCCGTGCACAATGAGAATGCAGGCCTAGTTACACCTGACAGTGGCGGGGAGGGGGACACACGTGGCTTAGGCCACACGAGAAGATACACCCCTTCTTTGTGTAGGAGAGTGGGGCTTGATGCATGTGTGACCTTTGAGAGTTGACCACAGTCAGGCTGCCTTAGAGCCCAAACAGCAAGGGGCATGGGTATGTCCCTACCCTGCTTGTACCTTTCCCTGTCTAAGACCTGTAAGATATAACAAGAGGGGGACGAGGAGCACAGGAGAAGAAACTAATTAAAACAAAGCGTTATAACACAAATGCATGAAGAAAACACGGTGAAAACAATTACCTTGCTAATCTAACAAATTAATGCTTTAAAAGAAAAAAGAAAAAGGAACCACTTAGAACATAGCGGCCCATGTACCAAGAAAAGACAAGGAGAAGATGGCCAAGAAGAGAGGCCTGGAACAGAACCGCCTTACAGTTTGTGCAGACTAACGTTTATCCCGTGCTTGGGCTAAATATGGTCCAGTGTCCCGAGTTAAAATGAGATCATGCTTATGAGAGACTGGGATGGGCTGTCAGTCCAATTTGACAGACATTCCTGTAACAGAGATGAGGTGCAAGGAGAGCATGTGTAGTGAAGACAGAGGCGGGGACTGGTGTGTCCCCAAGTCAAGACACAGCAAGGACTACAGGTAACTTCAGAAGAGAAGGATGTGGGATGGACATGCAATTTCAGAGAGCATGCAGCCTCCATGTAGGATTTCCCCCAGAAGTATGAGAAAAGACATTATGGTTCCTCCAAAGGCTACAGACCTCCCCCAGCACTTTACCTGTGGGAAGCAAAATCAGCGAATGACAGAAATCACTTCTTGTAGTGTGATGCTAACCATCCGTGAAGGCCGTGGGGTACAGTTGGAAATGGAGCTTTTAACAGGTGGGGCATTAAGGCAGGTGCTCAGGTTGTTGAGGAAGGCCCTTGGAAAGGATTGTAGGACCCTGGTCCCTTTCTCTTCCTTTGTTCCTAGCCCACTGTGGTGTTTTGGATGAGTGTCTCCATACGTCTTGGTTCCCAGTTGGTAGGACTGTTTGGGAAGGATTGGGAGGTGTGGCCTTGCTGGAAGAAGTGTAGGCTTTGAGGTTTCTAAAGATTCCTGCCATTCCCACCATGCTCTCTGTCTCTTGCTTGAGTGTGAGTCTCTTTGCTGCCGTGCCTTGGCTCCAAAATCACAGACTCTAAAGCACTGGGACTGTAATCCCTATTAAATGCTTTCTTTTATAAGTTATCTTGGTCATGGATGTTTTAGCACAGCAATATAACAGTAACTAAGACACAGGTTCAAGGTAACAGAACCAATTGACCATGGGCTGAAACCTGCAAAGCTAAGTTTTTTCTTTATAAGTAGAGAATCTGAGTTTTTTGTTAGTGTGTCAGCATTAAGCTGACCAATATTGTAGCTCTTCATCAAAGAGCAACTGATACTGCCTGAATTTAATGCAACCGAGAAGACAATGGGGCAGAGACGGAGCAGCCTTGTTCAGCGCGTCAGCTTTACCTTGTCTGTGAAAGCAGAGGTAGCAAGACTGATGCCGACTCCCAGTTCCACATTAACTTGGTTTTTCATTTGTGCTTGTGTGTGTCACATTTCGGGTGCCCTTGGAGGCCAGGGCAGGACGTTGGGTCTTCTGGCGCTGCAGTTACAGCTGCCTGAGGTGGACACTGGGAACCAAACTTGGATCCTCCGCAAGAGCAATGTTCACTCTTAACCCCGGAGCCATCTCTCCAGCCCCAACCTGCTTAGTCATGAGCAAAACTTGGCCATTTGGGTCTTAGCTGTTTTTTCTGCTGAAAGGAGATCATAACAATATATTTAGTTTTTTTTCTCTAGGAAATGTTCACAAAGGGTATGGGGCTTCCATTCAGCTGCTATTTGATGACACAATTCCACATTGATTGTTAAGGTACTTTAATGGTTGCAGGTGGTAAGATGCCACTTCTCTGGGGCCTCCAGAGTCTTCCCTCTGTCCTGTCCCCTTCCTTAGATCCTCCTTGGGCTTCTCTAACTCCCTGCAATCCAAGGGCCTAGAATAACTGTTGATCTCAATGCCATGGCTACACTGTCCAACTGACCATGAGGCCAAGATCAAGCACCTGCTGCATAGCTGTGGGCTCAAGGAAAAAAGACACTGACAACCCTGCCTTCTGCACACGTGCCGAGGAGGAAGCCAAGCCCGGCTGCTCACCTGTGCAATCCTGACACGGAAAATGTGCACACTGTCTGAAAGAGCAGTCTAAGACCATGAAACAAGGGCACGGGAACGTATCCTGAAGGTTGGGTCCACCATGATTTAGATCTCGGTGAAGCTCTGGGGTTTTGATGCAATTGTTAGTGCTTTTATGCTGATTGTCACAAATGAATGATCTCTTCTGGTAAGATACCAGGAATGTGTAGACTCCTATAATCTCTCCTTTCTCTCTTTAGATTTCTTTTATTTTGTGTATAAGAGTGTTTTGTCTGCATGGATGTCTGTGTACCACGCCTGTGTCTGGTGCCAATGGAGGTCAGAGGAGCAGGGCAGCTGCCCTGGAGCTGGAGTTACTGATGGTTGTGATGCTCTTTGGGTACTGGGAACTAAACCTGGGTCCTCTGAAAGGGCAGTCAGTGCTCTAAAGTGATAGCCCATCTCAGCTTCGGTATCAGGATCTGTGACAGCATGTTCATTTCCAGCAAAATAGACTTTCCTGGAGGAGAACAAACAAGCAATACAAAGCTATCTGTGATTTCTTAGACGTGGTGCAAGCGGTGTGGGTGAGGAAGTGGAACGGAAGGCCATGGAAGGCCAGCCGACTTCTCCATGGAAGACTTTGAAATGCTAGACCACTTCCACTTTGAGGTCAGAGCCTGACCACAGACCAAGCCGACAACAACTTTTTAATGAAATCACACAGACCAGCCATCTGCGGTTACTCTGGCCCCAGTGTTTGCAACAGATAACAGATGTGACCAGAACCAACCCGAGATGACTGCTTGATTGGTAGAGTTCTCGGAGCACTCTGCGATCACAGATGACAGCACCGAGTGATTGACAGCCACAGTCCCATTTAGGCTAATAAGGAACAGGCACTGGAGGAGAGACTTGGCTTTCTTCCCGGTAGCTCAGATGGACTTTGGAGCTGTTTGGCGCACAAAAAGGATATGTTTCCTTATTCATTTTAAATTTAATTTTATTTATGTATTTATTTAGGGACAGGGCTTTTTCTGTAGCCCGAGCTAAGTCACCTTGCTATCCTCTTGTCATGGCCTCCCAAGGGCTAGGACTATACATGTCATCCTGCCTGGCTCACCTGTATTTTAACTATAGGTGAGTCTCTGAGTCGAATGTCATCCTTGAAATTCACTTGTCTTTATTTCTTACAGTGACCGAAGAGATTACAGCCCACTGATAGGCCTCTCACGAAGAGATGGGACCAGAGTATCCCCGGCTCCACACTTTCTTGTGGAATCATGAGGGCTGGGGAGATGGCTCAGCAGGCAAAGAACTTGGTTCCCTAGGGTCCCACAGCCAAAGTAGAAAAAGGGAACAAATACGTGGTGATAGTATGTTTGTGCTTTGACAAACAAAACTTGCTTGAAGATCAGAGTGTGCAGCTAGCCCCACTAGTTAGCCATAGCGGCCAGGCAGTGGTGTGCACACCTTTAATCCCAGCACTAAGGAGACAGAGATAGGTGGATCTCTGTGAGTTCAAGGCTACCCTGCTACACGAGACTGAATCAGTCTAGAAGAGAAACAGGACTCAAGTCTTTAATCCCAGCACCAGGGAGGTGGAGACAGGAGTGATATGGCTGGGAGGAGACAGGAGCTCAGAGCAGGCAGTCTGAGGATTTAGGAGACAGGATCTTGCCCCTTTGGTCTGAGGATTCAGTAGAGGTAAAAGGTCTCTCTAGAGGCTGGTTCCTTTACTTCTCTGATCTTTCAGCCTTATCCTGATATCCAACTCTGGGTCTTTGTTATTAAGACCTGACAGAATCTGTGTTACACAGGTATGAGTGTGGAGACCCATAAGTGAGCCCAGTTCTTGAAAGGCAGTGACTGGACCGGGATCCTTGTAGAAAGCTCCATAGCCAGCCTAGCCTTGCAAATGGTTGCCCACTCCTCTCCCATAGAATGCCCTATTTAGTGCTGAAAACTGGGTTTTGAAAATCTGTGACTGAGCTCCAAACAGCAGCTCAGTATGACTTTCATCTGTAGTACCCAGCACTCACCTGGCACACAGAAAATGCTTAGTAACTACATCCGCTGCCTGGAAAAGCCAGTGAGCCCTAGCGAAGGCAGCTCTGTTGTTGCGGTACCTGAGGAGCTCTGCCTGTGGTGGGCTCCCTGGTGAAGTAGCTCCCCCTCTTCCATGAGTCTTCGACACTCATGAGGTCACCTCTTTGGATCCATCCTGCTGACCTCAAGGCATGCCTTTCTTCTGTGTCTGCTCTGGGCTTGCTCCCAGGCTTTTGTACCGTGTTCCAGATGGCTCTGTTCCTTCATTGTGGATCTGGCTCAGGCAGGTTTGCTGACACTGGGGAGCTGTGTGGCAATCTTCAGGGCCTCCCTTCCAAGCTTGACATTCCTTCCAGGCAGTGGGATGTAGAATATGGGCGGTTGGATGTGCTCCCCCCAGTCAACGGCCTCTGTGCTCATTCCTGGAGCGTTGCAATGGTTCCTTTCTCGGACACCCTCCAATATCTTGTGTCTTCCACAGCTCTGAAACATAACACCAAGTCCAAGTCATTTTAACTTATCCATTTATTTTTTCCACCTCATATAAATTAAGGAACCCAGAGATTGAGGTCTATAAATTGAGGCCCCTGTCCCTCCTTTGTTCCCTTTCTCCTCCTCCCCTACCTCCCTTCCTTCCTCTATTCTTCCTTCTTTTGATAGGGTCTCAAGGAACCCAGGCTGGGCTTGAACTCATTTAAAGCTAGCCTTCATCTTCTAATTCCCCTGCCTCTACCTGCTAGGATTCAAGGCATTTGCACCATGCCCAACTCAGTTTCATATTGCTGTGTAACACATCATTGCAAACCAAACCTTGAAACAACATAGGTCTATTACAATACAGCTTCTCCAGGTCTGAATGTGGGCACAGCTTAACTGGCCCTCGTCTACAGTCCAACCAGGCCGAAATTCAGACGCTGGCCCACACAGCAGAGCCATCTGAGGCTTGGCTGGAAAGACCCACTCCAGGCTTGCAGGGGTTGTTAAAAACTTCATCTCCTTACATAGATCTGTAGGACCAAGGTCTTATGCTTCTGGCTGGTTGTCTTGGTCACAGTTCTATTGTTGTGAAGAGACACCATGACCAAGATGACTCTGATAAGAGAAAGCATTTTGAGGGGGCTGTTTACAGTTCCAGAGAGTTAGTCCATGATCATCATAGTGGGGAGCAGACAGGCATGGTGTTGAGCAGTAAGGAGCTGAGAGATTAACATCCTGCTCTGTTGAAGGAGCTGCGGGCTCCCACATCACTGCTCCACAGGCAGCAGGCAAAGAGAGTGAGCGGCTGGGCCTGGGGTGGACATTTGATACCTCCTCCAATAAGGCCACACCTTCCCAAACAGCTCACCAAGTGGGCACTGCAAATCCAAGAACTTGTGGGGGCCACACTTATCCAAACCATAATACTGGCTGCTGGTCAAGGGTTGCTTTTTTGGAACCTTCATACTGCCACTGCAGGGGGCGGGAGATGCACTGGGGGAAGATGCACAACAGAGAATCCCTAAGTCAAGCTGCCTAGTTAAACTAGCCCATCTCTGTGTGCTCTGGGTTCAACTGAGAGCGCCTGTCTCCGTGAATAAAGTGGAGGGCAATCAATGAACACTCACAACGCACCAATATGGCAGTTTCCTTCTGAAAAAGAACATTTCCTCAAGCTGTGCAAGCGAGAAGGGATCATTATTTATCTAGAAAGATCCATGTGTGTCCAAAAAGCAACAGGAGTGCTATCCTACGACTTCTGTCTTTTTTATTATATCCATTCTACTGCTGTGAAGGGACACCATGACCACAGCCACTCTTACAAAGCAAAACTTTTAATTGGGGGCTTGCTTACAGCTTCAGAGGGATGCAGATGGCACGGAACTGTAGCAGTAGCTAGGAGCTTGACATCCTGTTCCACAAGAAGTCACAGGTCTTCTCCATGGAGAGGGAAACACACAGGACGTAGACAGAAATGGCCCTTAAGGTCACACAGAGTAAGGTCGACCAAAACAAAGACTCTTGAGTTCTTCCTATAATCACTGGGGATGTATTGAAGACCAGCATGGGGCTGGACTGATACCAAGACGAAGGAAGGGTGGGAATTGGGAGGAAACGAGGGTGGGTGTGAAGAAAGGCATAGCAGCAGATGAAGAACACCTGACGGGGTCGAGGATAGGCAGATGGCCAGTGAGCCCAGAGAGAGGGAATAACGCTCACCACAGACAGAATGATCCAAATTTGAGGACCAACTAACCATATGAGAGGGAAGAAAGGAACGGTATCCCAGAACCTCGTGATAGCAGGGGCACCGACAACGAAGACCAGAGACACATCCTGGAGAGAAATCCCTGGACTCTTCGCTCTTAAGGTGCCAGAGAGAAAGTCACCTGGAGACGCTGAATGAGAGAACAGAGAATGTGTATTTGAGGAGGTGAATTTGAGGGCAGAGAAGTTGATTTGTAGGATGGATATTGAACTGGTTCCCGGTCTCCAAGGACACAGCCAGTGGTTGTGTTATTCCAGGAGACAATGCACTTGAATTTCATGTTGGGAGTTAGGCACTTTTGGGCAACAATTATAGGATCAGATTAAGTCAGAGGGGGAGAAGAAGATGATGAGCAGGAGGAGGTCAAAGAGAAGAAGGAAGAGTAGAGAGGAAAGAGAAGATGCAATGACCCCCACCTATCCTGGGGAGGATGAAATGGGCCAAGGGAACACACCCCATTACACAGGATCATGGGTCAGGAACACACCCCATTACACAGGATCACGGGTCAGGAACACACCCCATTACACAGGATCACGGGTCAGGAAACCCTGGGAATACGGCAGCTCCGGGTGTTATCCGGGAGGACTGACTTTCCAACATTCTCTTCAGAGCGTGTGCTTCACATTATAAAGGGTTTATTTGATGCTGGCTTAATGCTTCTGAGGTTTAGTCCATTATCATCATGGCGGGAAGCATGGTGGTATGCAGACAGACATGGGACACTGTGCTGGAGAGGAAGCTGAGAGTTCTACATTTGGATCGGCAGGCAGCAGGGCAAGGAAGAGACAGTAGGCCTGGCTAGAGTGTCTGAAACCTCAAAACCCACCCCCAGTGACCCATGTCCTCCAACAGGGCAACACCTAAGAGTACCACTCCCTGTGAGGCCATGGGGACCGTTTTTATTCAAACCACCACACCTAGCATTCATAAGGTACTATGTTCAACTACCAACACCAGAAAGAGAAGGAAGAAAAAAACCTGGAAACCACCACCACCACAACAACCTTTGATATCCACAAAGAACTTACATGCTTTTGCTGATTTCAGCTACTGCCAAGCCTGCTTCTGACAGCGACAGAAAGCATTTGTACATTGACAGATACACACACATACATTCTGCACATACATTCTCCTTTTTAATACAGTCTCGTTTTCCTGATTTCCCAGCAGGGAGCCTGGTGGAAGTGACCTGGAGTTACCTCCTCCTCCTTGGCTTGGACGAGTCCTTGGCTCCTGCTCTCCTATTGCTCAGCATAGCTAGCTCATTACAGCTCCTCCCTGCTGCGCTCAGGAGCCTGTGGTGCCCAGCATGTTCTAGCATATGAGAATTACATGCTCACCTTGACCCTTGATGAGAATAGGAGCTGACAGGTTTCTGGAACACACACACACACACACACACACACACACACACACACACACACACTTGTTCTCACTCCCAGGGCTAGATCTGTCTTCTAAGCTGTTATGGGGAAGTAAGGGAAGGCAGGAGCAGGCAGTCCTCTCCAGTCTCCACGTCTCAGGCTCCTCTCTGAGCCCCCTCTGTTTTCATTACAGGAAACCTGTCGGTCTTGAACTTAATAGGATCAAATTAAATCCCCCAAAAAGTACATTGATAGTTGCTCAAGGAGAGAGAGACAGAGACAGAGCCCAATATAGTCTAACAGAACTTCTCCCAGCTTCCTTTGAAAATGTTATAGAAAAAAATTATCAAGGCGGTGGTGTCGCACGCCTTTAATACTGGCACTTGGGAGGCAGAAGCAGGTGGATCTCTGAGTTTGCGGCCAGACTATTCTGTAGCATGAGTTCCAGGGCATCCAGAGCTACACAGAGAAACCCTGTTTTGAAAAAGTGTGTGTGTGTGTGTGTTTGAGAGAGAGAGAGAGAGAGAGAGAGAGAGAGAGAGAGAGAGAGAGAGAGTTGCCTCTGTGGAGTGTCTAAACTGTAGCCGTTGGTACGGCCCTGTCTGAACACATCCCCAAAGACTTCACTTTCTGTGAAGGGGTAGCCAGATCGCTAAGTGAACCCATAAAATTGTCCTCTCCTCCTCCCTGCCTCATCCCTTCTCCCCTACTCTTTGAGACTGCATGCTCCAAAATTGTGTGAGTATATGAGACCTGAGCCTGCTGGTTAGCCTACCCTTGTCTTCTCATTCTTCAAATCTTCTTGTGTGTGTCATTGCTTCCAGCTATGTCTTTTAATTTAGCTTGCTCATGATTTCAAGTTCTTTACATATTTGCTATATTTCTTAAGCTTTGTTTTCAGGTTGGTTTTATTTGTTTGTTTGCTTTTATTTTTGAAAAATGATCTCACTCAGTCTGTAGTCCAAGTTGGCCTGGAACTCTCAGAATACCATCTTGTTGCTCTCATAGTGTGTACAACCTCTACAAGTCACTCCATTTACTTAGTAATGTGCACTTCAGTCCGTATCTTTTCCTTATTTGATGGCTGTGTTGGTTTGAAAGAAAATGGCCCCTAAAGGGAGTGAGTGGCACTATTAGGAGGTATGATTTTATTGGAGGAAGTGTGTCACTGTGGGGATGGGCTTTGAGGTCTCCTATGCTCAAGTTCAGTGTGAAACACAGACTACTTCCTGTTACCTGCAAGCCAGGATGTAGGACATTCAGGAGGCTAATTCCCCAGTACCATGTCTGCTTGCACGCCACCATGTTGCACCATGATGATAATGGGCTAAACCCCAGAAACTATGAGTTGCCCCCTCAATTAAATGTCTTCTTTTATAAGACTTGCTTTGGGGGCTGGAGAGATGGCTCAGTGGTTAAGAGCATTGCCTGCTCTTCCAAAGGTCCTGAGTTCAATTCCCAGCAACCACATGGTGGCTCACAACCATCTGTAATGAGGTCTGGTGCCCTCTTCTGGCCTGCAGGCATACATGTAGACAGAATATTGTATACATAATAAATAAATAAATATTTAAAAAAAAAAAGACTTGCTTTGGCCATAGTGTCTCTTCATAGCATTAGAAACCCAAAATAAGACAATTGCGTGTTAATTTTTAGCACAGAGTACCATATGCCACGATCCATTTATCACTTCATTTTCCAAAGGAGGTCTTGGTTGCTTTATGGTTTTGACATTATGACAAAGTTGCAATCCGTGTGGAGGTCATTGTGTGGGCAGAGTTTGAATTCTTTAGGGTAAATTGGATCATATAATTTATGTATGCTTAATTCTATAAGAAGCTGCCAAAAACAGTACTAGTGATGGAATCGAGATCCTTGTGCCTCTGAGGTATAGCCCATTACCCTCTGAAGATTTTTGAAAAAGGTTCTTGTTAAGTTGCCTAGACTAGACTTTTATACACACTGTGGCTTCAGCAGATCTTTCTCTTGCAATATTTTGATGAAGGACGCTTAAAAGAAATCCCACACTAGCTCAGAACTGAGTATAATAGAGGGTTATTTATTTAGGGGTAGACTCCCAGATCACAATCCTCTGCTCGAATGGGAAAGAGCAACCGAATCCAGCAGCCGGAAAAGAGGCCAGATGCACTCTTTACATCGGTATATATAAGAGGCCAGGCTTCAGTGGGCAGGTAACTCAAAGCTACTGGTGGTAGGAATTCCTACAGCAATATTTCTGCTTTGGCCTCCAGGTCTGTGCCACCAAGTCCTCTTTTTTGCCAAAGGTCAGCTGGTTGTATTTATGTGTATGAGCCCCCTGCTTCACTGGTCTAACTATTTTTATTGTTCTTGTCTCGGAAGTTGGTAGTTTTATAGTAAGTCTTGAAGTCGAATAGTGTCAGCTGTCCAACTTTGTTCTTTTCCTTTGGTATTGTGTGTAACACCGGATTCTGTGTTACCCCCTCGGTACAGTTCGTGCACCACTGTACTGTACGCGAGTCGGGCAAAGGGCCTGGAGATTGAAAGAACACACAAAAAGACCCTGGTCATTCGAAAGGAGATCAGCCAAAAGACGTTTATTCAACCTTGGGAAATCCTTACATACCTCACTGCTGCACAAGGATTTCCACCCAGGCAGGTGGGAAATTACCATACCAAAGATGGAGTCAACAATGCCCTACAGCTAATCACCAGGCAGGGCAGGGGGAGCACAGGAACAAACAGAATGCTTTAGCTGGCTGACCATAAACTGTCCTCAAGATGCATCCCAGGAACAAGGGTAGACCCCGGGCCCTACAATTGTGCTTTTTATTCTGCGTCTACTGCTTGCCCATATCATCTTCAGAACCAATCTATCAATAACCCAAAATAATTGGTCAGTTTTTATTTAGGTTGCATTGAATCTAAACATCAAATTGGTAAGAACTGACATGGTAACACTATTGAGTTTTCCTATCCTTCAACATGGAATATTGTTGTGATATTTTTGTTTGTAATCTAACAAATAAAGCTTGTCCAAAGATCAGAGTACCAAGTTAAGCCACTAGTTAGCCACAGAGGCCAGGCAGTGGTGGCACACACCTTTAATCCCAGCACTCCAGAAACAGAGGTAGATGGATCTCTGTGAGTTCAAAGCCACCATGGGCCACACAAGATTGAATCTGTCTAAAAGAGAAACAGATCTCACACAAAGGTGATCCCAGCACCTGGGATTCCACACCTTTAACCCCAGCACTAGGGAGGTGGAGATAGGTGAGATATGGCTGGGTGGAGGGAGGAATATAAGGCGGGAGGACATAGGAGCTCAGATACAGTCTGAAGATTTAGTCTGAGCATGTAGTCTGAGGATTCACAGAGACAGGATCACACCTTTGGTCTGAGCACAGGTAAGAACTCTCTAGTGGCTGACTGCTCTGCTTCTCCGATCTTTCAGCATTGCCCCCTCTATCTAACTCCAGGTTTTTATTATTAAGACCAATTAGAGTTCATGCTACAGGGGGCTGGAGAGATGGCTCAATGGTTAAGAGCAGCGGCTGCTCTTCCAGAGATCCTGAGTTCAATTCCCAGCAACCATTTGGTGGCTCACAACCACCCTTGATGAGATCTAGTGCCCTCTTCTGGCAGACATACATGCAGAACATTGTATAAATAAATAAATAAATAAATAAATAAATAAATATTTTTTAAGAAAAGAATTCATGCTACAGAATATCTCTTTGTATGTTTAGTTCTTCCTTGATGTCTTTAACCAGTTTTGTGGGCCTTTGCTGTGCAGACCTTTTGCATGCTTTGTTAACACGCATATGTAAGTTTTTTATATATTAATGTAGTAACTCCTTAGCAGTCTTTGGGAGCCTGATTTTATAAAGTTTTGAAATCTCCTTGGGGTTTTCTCATTCTCTAACAGGATAGCTGTGCACTTTGTTTTCCCCCAAATACTGAAGAAACCCCAAGATCATCTCAGAGGAGATCTCTTTCTAATCCAATTAATTCTTTATTTTTTTGTTTTGTTTTGTTTTGTTTTTCGAGACAGGGTTTCTCTGTGGTTTTGGAGCCTGTCCTGGAACTAGCGCTGTAGACCAGGCTGGTCTCAAACTCACAGAGATCTGCCTGCCTCTGCCTCCCGAGTGCTGGGATTAAAGGTGTGCGCCACCACCACCCGGCTTCCAATTAATTCTTAAATGTAAATCCTATATTGAAACACAAGAAATGAAATTTCTTTCTTATTTAGGAACTTGGTGACCCTGTCATCATAGCTCCCACTTTTAAGGGAAGAACATCTCTTTCCCTTTACTTCCTAAAAATTAACGTTTTCTTTTTTAGGGATTACTGCCTGTGGAGGTCCAAAAAATGAACCAGCTGACCAAAGGTCAGAGACTTGGAATTTACCTCTAGTTCCTTCCAGGTTATTGTGCTTCTACCTCAAAGTTTCCACCTAGAGGTAGCTCAGAGAGTTCTGCTCGCTCAAGGTTATAGTCAACAGGTGTGGATAATATCCAGACCTTGTGCTCCAGGAATAGAGAAGTAGATTGTTCTCACCTCAAACAAGAGTCTAAGGATTCAGCAAAGTTCCAGTTCCCTTAAAGAGATGACTTTGGATTCCACCCAGGGAGTGGTTTGCTTACAGAATGCTCTGATCTAGGGTGTGTGTGAGACTTGTTTTGTTCTAGCAAAGAATGCTTAACTATGGACGTAGCCCATGACCTTCAATTGGTCTGTTCATTTCCTTGTATCATGTTAATGTAGTTTTTTTGTCTTACTCCTACCTTTTGAGGTCAGGGGTATTTAAAGCAATTGGAAATTAAAAGCTGGTGAATTCTCAGTACTCACTGGAATTCCCTCCCTATACTATCCTATATGTTTTATTATTTTCATTCGTGTAATGGTCTATCCTGTCCCTTTAAGAGATAAGCCCCTCCCACTCCTTACCCCATCTGCTGAGGCAAGTGGATCTTCCTTCCACTTCCACCCTGAACTCCTGCGGTTCCATCTCTCTTTGGGAGAGGTGGCTGCTGCCATGGCTCCTCTCCTCTCCCTCCTTCTCCCCTCCCCTCTCCTCTTTCTCTCTGTCTCTCTCTGTTCTTCCTCATTCTCCCCTTCTCCCTTTCCCCTTTCCCTCCATAACCCACTAAATAAATACCCACTTTCTCAGCATGGCATGCCTATCCATCTCTGTCTCTCACCCGCTGTGGCTCATCATGAAACCAGCTGACGCCGAGGTCTCTCACCTGCCATGTGGGTCCCTGACTGGGATCTGCTGCCCCTCATGGCCCAAAGGCCCTTTGGGGAACAGTGCTGTTTTATTTTTACTATTACATTGGTGACCTGCAGCATTTTATTTTCATCATTACAATTTGTGTCTTTGTATTCTTTACTATATTTCTAAATCCCCACACCTCTACCCTAAAGGGAGGTATTTTTGTTGAAGCTGGTCCCAATATCTGCCAAAGTTTTACCTCCGTATCCATCCTCTCCCCTCAATGGATGAAAATGTTCCCACTATAAGCTTAGAATCAACCCTAGCAGCTGGGGGGATGGCGTGGTGTGCAAAGTGCTTGATAGGCAGGCAGGGGACCCGAGTTGGAGCCTCCACAACTAGCTAAAAAGCCAGGCTTTGCAGTTTGAGCCTGTAATCCTAGCCTTGGGAGGTGGGGACAGGAGGATGGGGCAGGGGAGGCTGGCCAGTTAGTCTAGCCAATTGGTGAGCTTCAGATTCAATAAGAGACCCTGTCTCAAATACATACATACATACATACATGCACACATGCGCGATGCATGCATGCATACATACATGCATGCACATATACATGCATACATACACACATGCATCCATACATACAAGACAGAATAACAGACAACCTCAGCCTCTCACCTTCATGCATGTGCATGGACATTTATGCTCACACACACATACACACACCACCACCACCAATAAACTCTCACTTCTCACCTGTTCTTTGACAACCCTGTCCTTAGCGGTAGTAGATGAAGCCTTCACCTCGCCTGCCACGTTCCTGGGTTTCTGTAAACTTGGTTCCAGAACCAGTGAGTGAGCGACTCTTCTCGTCTAGCTCAAGTGTTCCTCGACGACTGAACTCACTTTTGTAGTCCAGCAAGTGACTGTCCCTTTAACTGGTCCTAGGGCTGCCGGCATCATCGCTAGACTGCTTGGGTCACCGCTCTCTCTTCCTGTCACCACACCTCAGTCTGCAAGTCACCAGCAAGTCACCTCTCCAAATTTCAGAAGTACTGAAGGCAGATCCGCCGTCGGCCACACCCTCTCACCAGGGGGCGTGCTTCCTGACCCAGGCCCCGCCCCCAATATTCTTCACCCCAGCCGTCTGTGTAGCCCAGGTGCACCGGGCAGACTGTCTGCTCCCGGAGAACCCAGAGACTTCCCTGGAAGGTAACACCTCTTATTTAACTATATTCATAATATGGTTATTAAAAATTGTGCAAAAAAATTAACTTGGTTCTCACCATCCCTATAAAATGCTAAAATCTGATGTTCACATTCACATTTGACTTGAACCATATACAGCTTCGTGGAATTCCCCACCGCCAGCAGCCCTTCCCAGGAACCACACAGTTCTGTTCTTTCGTAAAAGTATCTCAGGAAGACCTGATGTCTGGAGCTATGATAGAAATCCGGTCAGGCTCAGCCCAAGAGGAGGGTGGACACGGCCTTCCAGCTCTCCTCCAACAGCAGCCTCGGAGCCCTCAGCATGCCCGTTCCGTGACTCATTTCCTCAAGTGTAACACGAAAACACGAATCCAGTGCCAACCTGCCATAAAAGGGGGCGGGAGGGGGATGAGGATGCCGGTCACGGGGCCATTACAGTTTTATTTCATGGATGGTTTTGATCGTAAGTGTTTATAAAACGACACTCCAGTCTAGGGTTGGTTTGAAAATCATATATTATGTTTGGCTTTGCTGTGAACTCTACAGAGAACATGATGGAAAATCACTCCCCGTACGACAGTCTGGGCTGCAGCATCCATAAAAGGCAGCATGCTGGCTCGCCAGAGTGTATGATTTCATAATCAACCTGTGAGCCCAGAGTCCCCGCCACACACAACTGAAAGCATGCGGGCACAGAAGGGAGAAAATCCCCCACCTTCACATTTTCATCTAGATCCTCTTTCAGGACTTGTAGCTGGAAGGCCTTTTTCCCTCCTCCACGGGAAGATGGAAACCTTCACAGTCAAAGAGTCACCCCCCCACCTCACCCCCATCCCATCCCCCATAATGCCGAAATCCCACAATAGTTAGCTAATCTGCGGAACATTTAGCTGAGTGCCTGCTAGGTCTGCTATGTGCTAGATGCCGAGTCTCCCCGAAACGGAAGGCTGAGAGAGGGTCAAAGTGCAAAGGAACTGGAGCGTGCAGGGAAAGTTAACGTAGGTCCGCAAGCAGGCTAGTTCCCGCTGCCGGCAAAGAGCGCACAAACCAACAGGGAGAGGCTAGGGATAGACAGAGCTTGCCTAGCATGCTTGAGGCCCCGGGTCCATCTCTAGCACTTCAAAAACGGAATGCGGCTGCTTGTAGTCTCAGCACTCAGGAAGTCGAGGCAGAAGAACCAGCAGTTCGAAGTCGTTCAGAGCTACGTAAGAGTTTGAGGCTAGCCTGGGATCCATGAGACCTGGTCTCAAAGCAAAACAAATAAATAACCAGTTCAATCCCACTAGAGAATTTTGAATTCTGAAAACGATGTCTGAGAATTACCAAAGCGAATAGCAGGAAGTCAAACAGATGCGTATTCATGCTTCAGTCCTCCATCAACTGAAGATCCAAAGTGTTTTTATGAGAATTACCTTCCCAGTGCTTCTAGCTTCTCCCTGCACAGGCACAGTGTGTTCCAAAGACCACACCAAAGCTTTCCAGTGGTTAATCTGAGATCTGCTGCAAGCTGAAGTGGATGCTAAGGGACTTGGGAGAGAGACACTGAGGGCATCTATGTAGGAAGACATTAAGAATCAAGCTTCTGCCAGGTGGTGGTGGCACACGCCTTTAATCCCAGCACTTGGAGGCGGAGGCAGGTGGATCTCTGTGATTTCGAGGCCAGCCTGAGCTACAGAGTGAGTACCAGGACAGGGTCCAAAGCTACACAGAGAAAACCTGTCTCCAAAAACCAAGAAAAAAAAAAATCAAGCTTCCCCAGCTAGGGATAGTTGGAGGGAGCCAGCAGGGACACCCAACCATTTCTTCCAGAGGGCCTGGATGGACAAGGGGTACAAGTGAGAACTGTAAAATCTTGTTATAATTGGGGTAACAAGTTTCAGGGCCTGGGTGCGAACCTGGAGATACATTGAGGAGCAGATGAGCAGTGACCGGGTCTGGGTGGCATCAGGCTGTGATGAGTCACCAGTGAATACATATGTGATTGCTGGCAGTGGACAGGAAGGAAACACCCGCCTTCCCGAGCTGGCTGCCTGAGGTATTTGGTGGCTCCCCAGGGAGAAAACCTTAATCTGGGGGGTGGAGCGGGGATCTCCAGCTTCCCCTCTCTCTCATTGGGGCAACTCACTGGACATGAGCAGAGGGAGCCTGCCGGGAGGACAGAGGGCACAACAGACCCGGGACAGGGGAAGCATCAAAGGTTCCCTTAAAAGTGTTTCCTCTGATGAGGCAGTGACTCAGGCCAGTTCAGCCGGTGCCAAGACTGGCCTAAGCCCAGCAGCTTGCAGGGAGGGGCAGCTAAGATCCCGCTGGCTATGGGCTGATCTGGTCCTGGGAGCAGGCAAGGCTGGGCTGTGAAACGGGATGCTTGCTGCTGGGTGCCAGGGCAGGGGTTGTGTGACAGGCTTTTCTTGGGGTGGTTCAGGACATACACACACATAGACATACATAGACACACACACACACACAGACACACACCCAGACACACAGAGATACAGACACATACACACAAACACAGAGACACAGACATACACACAGACACACACACACACACACACACACACGTCAACTCACACCATCAGGGGTTACTTACCCGACATGAATGACAATTCTGGAAAACTGTGTCCCTAGAGTCCTGATGGCGGATCACCCTGAATGCAAATGTCTCTCTCTCTCTGCACATTGGCAGGACACAGTCTCCATCCCCAGCAACTGTTGGCTTTTTTTTTTTTTTTTTACTCTCTCTCTCTGCACATTGGCAGGACACAGTCTCCATCCCCAGCAACTGTTGGCTTTTGTTTTTTTTTACTGCTGCGGAAGAACCCTCAAGATTTTTCCCACTTCCCATTCTCCCCTACGGGTGACCTTTCTTTACCTTAGAGGCCACCCCTTCCTTCCTGGAGCAAATGTTTCAATGTGGAGAGAATTCAGAGGAACATGCCTCTCCACCTAAGGTTTCTGTGGGCCTGGTCCTCCGGGCTCTAGGATGATGTCCTCCTCTACATCCCCTGAACCTTTCTTTTGTTGGTCCTTCCACTGCCTAATGTAATTTCTCCATCTGTCCCCAGAAAGTTCCTGTCTATAACACAGTGCGTGACCCAGGGTTCTCTTTTGGAGAGTTGTGTGTCCTGAGAAATTTGGAAGGTTGTGATAAAAAAAGGTCATGACTAAGAGCTGGAGAGATGACTCCAGGGTTAAGAGCACTGCTGATCTTCCAGAGGACCCAGGTTCAATTCCCCACACCCACATGGCAGCTCACACCTGTCTGTAACTCCAGGATTTAACTCCCGCACGCAGACAGACATACAGGTGAAACGGTGACTGAGGTTTCTGTCCCACCAGGTCACACAGCCGTTCTGTCCCAAAGAAAACACAGAGAGGTCTACATTCATTATAAACTGATTGGCCCATTAGCTCAGGCTTCTTATTAACTCGTATAACTTATATGATATTTGTCTGCTAGCCACGTGGCTTGGTATCTTCTTCTGCTAAGCAGTCACATCTTGCGTCCTCTGCATCTGAGTGACGACTGCAGACTGACTCTTTCTCTCCCCAGAATTCTCCTGTTCTCATTGCCCCACCTCTACTTCCTGCCCGATTGCCCTGCCTATACTTCCTGCCTGGCTACTGGCCAATCAGCATTTTATTAAAACACAAGTGACAGGGTACAGACCATTGTCCCACAGCAGTGAAGCACCAATAAAAAAAATAAAATAAAAAAAAAGATTGTGACTATGTTCCCTCCCTGGTTTCAGAGAGATTCTTCTATTTCCAGGAAGGCAAAGGTGCGGTAAGGATGGGTAAGCATCTGGACATCTCTCCTGTCAAGGACTTCCCTTCCGACCCCTACTTCCCTTTCAGACACACTGTGCAGGGCGCTGCTTTCCTGTGCTCTGTGGCTGGGAGTTCCCTCCACTGGGACGGCCTTTCTGCTTATGGAATTTTACATGTTCTCAACCTTGGCTCAGGTTACCTCTCATTGAAACAAAAGGAGTCTGCCCCACTGCAGACCCACTGAACTGATAAAGGAGACCTCTTTAGGCTGGGGACGGGACGTGGCTTACTCGTTAGCTCATCGAGTGAGCACTGGGCCCTGGGCACATGCCTGCAATCCCAGCACTTGGAAGGTGCAAGCAGAGGATAGCCCTCAAGATTATCCTCAGTAACAGCAAGCTGGCGGCCAGCCTGAGCTAACACTGTGATTTGTTTTATGTCATCTGAAACTTACAGCATCCTGAGGTTTCAGACTGAAACACTTGGAGAATGTTTGGTAACAAAGCACAACATTAAATCATGTTGTTGCGATCTCATTCGAACCCAAAGGAAAAGACAATGAAAGCCTTTATGATGATCGGAGCCCCCCTACTCCCCAACACCATCTTTAGGAAGGAGCATGATGCATACCTGTTGGCATGCAAGCCCTGAGGCCCCTGAGTTCCATACTTTGGCAAATTTGCATAGCTGATACTCTTCCATTCTAATTAAGATTCGAAACATGGCTTCTTTAAAAAAGGAAGCAGCCTTTTACCCGTTCCCTGTGCTCAGTAGTACCACCCTTACATTCAAAATCAAACACAGGAAGCCATTCCATTTATCTAGAAGGCAGAGGAGCTGGACAAAGGGTACGTGCCTTATGAACATTCTCAATTTCATTTTAATTGCATGTTTATAGGTTACTGAGAAATTAAAAACGACGTGTTGTTACAGTAGGCTCCCACAATCGAGGGAGGGAAAGGATCAGCTACACAAAGATGGGGAGAAAGAGCAAGGAGGTTCCACAAAAGGAAGCCCAGAGGAAAGGGGTAGGATTGCATTTCTTCCTACCCCAAATCGAGCTGGAAGAAATGGGAGCTTCCCTGCTGTGGCTGCTGCTGACTCCCATTCATGTTGCTAGAGTTTGGATAATGTTAGACAGCCAGTAGTGACTTCATAGTCTCCACCAACTATATAGCTTGACTATCGCTGGAGAGGTAGAGACGGGTGGGTCCCTGGGTCTCCCGATAACCCCCCACAGAAAGACCAGTTCTACAGTTTCTGAGCCAATCTGAAGCAAGTTTTAGTTCAATACTGTCCAGGATGATGGACTCAAGCCAGGTCCACTCCTGGGTTCCCAGAATATGACCACAAATCACGTTTTACAGAGGCTTAAAAAGGCAAAAACACAAGGCCATCCCATCTCCTATTAGTTCCAACGGGGCAAACACACACGTTGTTAGTATCCAGGCACACCTTGGCCCTGCCCCTTGGGAACCTAGCACAGTGTGTCACCCCTCTGGGCATGGCAAGCGGTACCCTGACAGTAAGCAGGTGCCAAGGTCCCTTTAAGAGACAAGCCCCGCCCACTCTTTCCTGTTGCTCTTCTGAAAAGGCAAGCTGGACTTGCCTCTTCTTTCTCTTCCTCTTTCTCTCTGTATCTCTCTTTCTCTCTTCCCTCCCCAACTCCCTTATTTCAATAAAACTCCCACATAAGCTCTGCCTGCCACCTGCCATGCGGGCCCTTGACCCGCCAACGGCTCTTTCTCACGTGCGCATGTGCGCACTTTTACAATGCACATCTTGACGTGTTTCCTGCCTACATACCTCCTGGCCACATCCAATCAAAAACTTCCGGTGCAAAATAACTTGTTAGCAGGCCAAAAACACATGGCCTGCTGTTTTCCCAAGAACACAGACCCCAGCATTCCAGGAAGTTATCTATCCTGGGTCAGGTGAGGCTTACAGGTTAACTTTGACCTGTCAAAGTTTGTATACAGACTCCCTGGTAAATTCCAGGTCAGTGAGAGACCCTGTCTAAAAATACAAACAAAACAAAACACCCCAATTGGATTACTGCAAATGGAGGTTTTTCTGTCTCACGCTCCAGTTCCCGACTAACCACTCTGGAGGCTTAATATCAGTTACAACTATCTCTAACTATAAATTACCCCATTTCTAATAGTTTATACATTACTATGAGATGCTACGCTGCATCTCCTTGACTCCGCCTACTCCCTCTCTCTATTTTTGTTGGAATTTTCCTCCTGGCTGTACTCTGCTAAGCCATTGGCCGAGCCAGTTTTATTCATCAACCAATAAAAGCAACACATATTTGCATTGTGCAGAAGGACATCCCACATCAGATTACACCTGAGGGGCAGTTTCCAAAGTTGTCTTCTGGCCTCCACATGAATATGGACAGATAGACAGACACACACACACACCCGCAAATATATCAGTTTTGAAGAAAACTCTTGTGTTTTTTTTTGTTTGTTTGTTTGGTTTTTTTTTGGTTTTTCGAGACAGGGTTTCTCTGCAGCTTTGGTTCCTGTCCCGGAACTAGCTCTTATAGACCAGGCTGGCCTCGAACTCCCAGAGATCCGCCTGCCTTTGCCTCCCGAGTGCTGGGATTAAAGGCGTGCGCCACCACCGCCCGGTTAAGAAAACTCTTTTTTAAACAATATTATTGCCCTTGAATCTGATTAAAGTATACTGATTAGCTCACTTACATGTGATGACTCCTCTCTTTCCATTTTTATTGAGAACACCTTTTCCACAAACTCCCACTCTGCTAAAAGCAGGAACTATTTTAAAAATTAGGTTAGGAGTGTTTTTCACTTTCCTTAAGTCTTTGAGAAATGGACATAGAAGTAGGCTATGCGCTACTTCTAGAAGAAGCCTGCGCTAGCTCAGGGACACACAAAAGGCACAGCCATGACACACATCCTCTCTGTTCTGAGCTAGTGGCAGTGGTAAAGCTGAATCTGCACAGATAGATGACTTTGTCTCTCATAGAGGAGAAAGACGTGGGTTTGTGTACTTTGAGACTGGAGTGAAGGTCTTGGCAAAAAGAAAGACAAGGTCATAGAAAAATAATAAAACACAGAGCTAACGAGGGTAGATTTATGAGCGGCTGAAAAGAAGAGAGAAAATAAAACATCTGTTGACGTTGCAGGAACAGCAGCAGACATTCCAAATCCAGGATGCCGGAATGGAGCTGGAGCCCAGGGTAAGCAAGCACCTGACCAACTGAGCTGACCCCCAACCCCAGGGCAGAAGTTTGAAAAGTTACTCTCTGGCTTTTCACTGTGAAATAGAAGGTCCAGAGAACACACACCTGAGGAAGACAGCCTTGTCTCATGATTGGTCTCTTTTTAAACGATTTATTTATTTTTTATGTGTATGAGTGTTTGCCTGCATGTATATATGTATGTATGTATGTATGTATGTATGTATGTATGTATGTATGTATGTGGCCAAGTTTGTGCTGGGGCCTGAGGAGGCCAGAAGAGGGCGCTGGACTTCCTGGAACTGGAGTCCATTTTGAGTGCCACATGGGTTCTGGGAACCAATCCCTGGGGTCCTCTGTGGGAGGAGCCGGTGCTCTTGGCCAATTAGCCAACTGTCCATCCCTCTTCTTATTCTTTTTGAGTAAGGTAAGATTTTACATTTACTTTTATAACAGGTCCAAGAACAGTTTACTTGAATAATTTTTTTTCTTTTGTCTAGGGGAGGAGGGAGTTGGGCAGGGGCTCCTTGTATACCCCAGGCTAGCCTAGGTCATGTGCTCTCGGAGCCTTAGCCTCTGAGTGCTGGAGATACAGCCTGGACCACCACACGCAGTTTATACTTATTTGTTTTTGTTTTGTTATTAGAGACAGGGTTTCTCTGTGTAGCCCGGGCTGCCCTGGAACTCACTCTGTAGACCAGGCTGGCCTCAAACTCACAGATGCCTGCCTCTGCCTTCCAGTTGCTGGGATTGAATGTGTACACCACCACTGCTTTCTTTCCTTCCTTCCTTCCTTCCTTCCTTCCTTCCTTCCTTCCTTCCTTCCTTCCTTCCTTTAATTCTTTCTTTTAATTAAAAAAGATGAAATTATGTTTTATGTGTGAGTCTCTGTGCTGTAATAAACCCATGAATGCAGGTGTGAAAGAGGCCAGCAGAGGCCTCAGCTCCCCCGGAGCTGGAGTTTCAGACAGTGGTCAGCTATCGAGTATGAATGTGGGAACCAAACTCGGGTTCTACGACAGAGCAGTGGGTTTTCCTTAACGCTGAGCCCTCTCTCCAGCCCCTTCATTTATTTTCTAGAGCAGGAATCGATGTAAATGTTTTGAGAATGGAAGCCTGGTATGAAATATCATAGAAGTCTCTAGCATGTTCTTTGAGCAGGGCATGCTGATACACACCTTTAATCCCAATGTTTGGGAGGCTGAGGCAGGTAGATCTCTGTGGGTTTGTGGCCAGCCTGGTCTACAGGTCGAGTTCCAGGTCAGCCAGGGATGCACAACAAGACCCTGTCTCAAACAAATAAAACCTCTAGTAAACAAAACCCAGGGTGTTCATTTCATTGATGTTCAGAACCTCACAGGCCTGACCCCCGCAAACCTCCAAACAGTGCCAGGCATGGTTATCACTGTGTTACATGGTTATCACTGTGTTACATGGTTATCACTGTGTTGTGACATGGTTATCACTGTGTTACATGGTTATCACTGTGTTGTTACATGGTTATCACTGTGTTGTTACATGGTTATCACTGTGTTGTGACACGGTTATCACTGTGTTACATGGTTATCACTGTGTTACATGGTTATCACTGTGTTGTGACATGGTTATCACTGTGTTGTGACATGGTTATCACTGTGTTGTTACATGGTTATCATTGTGTTGTGACACGGTTATCACTGTGTTACATGGTTATCACTGTGTTGTTACATGGTTATCACTGTGTTACATGGTTATCACTGTGTTGTTACATGGTTATCATTGTGTTGTGACACGGTTATCACTGTGTTACATGGTTATCACTGTGTTGTTACATGGTTATCACTGTGTTGTTACATGGTTATCACTGTGTTGTTACACTGTTATCACTGTGTTGTGACATGGTTATCACTGTGTTGTGACACGGTTATCACTGTGTTACATGGTTATCACTGTGTTACATGGTTATCACTGTGTTGTTACATGGTTATCACTGTGTTGTGACATGGTTATCACTGTGTTGTGACATGGTTATCACTGTGTTGTGACATGGTTATCACTGTGTTACATGGTTATCACTGTGTTACATGGTTATCACTGTGTTGTTACATGGTTATCACTGTGTTGTGACACGGTTATCACTGTGTTACATGGTTATCACTGTGTTACATGGTTATCACTGTGTTGTTACATGGTTATCACTGTGTTGTTACATGGTTATCACTGTGTTGTTACATGGTTATCACTGTGTTACAGGCGGAGACAGGGACAAAACAACTTGCTGCACGTGAAAGCACAGAGAACCCACCTGTCTCCATGTCAGACAAGATTAGATGCCAGAGAGGCAAGGATGGATAGCAGAATGCAAAGAACAGAGCTGAAAACCCGAAACTTTCCCAGAGCTGTGCGCGAATGGATTTGGAAATTAGAATGTGAAATGGTTGAATGGAAGAAAACCCCAGGCTAGGCAGCAAGGTGGAGGGGCACTGACGGTAAACTAACGAACCTTTCCTACCTCAGGTGTTTCTTGTTAGAAATTTGACCCAGCAAAGATGAAAGTAGTTAAGGAGACTGTTAAGAGTGTTCAACTCATGCTTGACTTGATGCACTCCAAGAAAATTGGAGTTTGTTTTCCTGAGTCTATTGCCTTTTTCTTTTTTCTCTCTGATATTGGGAACCCAGGGCCTCAATACTTCATCACTGAGCTAGAATCCTCAGTCCTAGACTGCCATTCAAAATCATTACAGGCACACCTGGACTCCCAACATCTGGGAGGTAGAAGCAGGAGGATAAGGGAGTTCCAAGGTTTGCATGGTTACATAGCAAATTTGAGTCCAGACTGACCTGCACGAGATTCTGTCTCCAATCAAGTCAGCTAGAAAAGCCTGTTTGCTTCCTGGCATGGAGAGTAAGATTCCCCTCTCCTCATATGCTGAAAATCGTGGTGTGAGATGTTGACAAGGCTCTTGACAGTTGGATATCATCTTATTTAAAGCCTGCTGACCATGGACATATGAGAAGGCAGAGGAAGGCCCAGGAAGAGAGATCCAATTCAGCGCCATGGAAACCCTGTATCACCTGCATCTTCAGCTGTAGCAGGGACTGCCAAAAGAGCAACAACCATTTTTAGGTGTTCAGGTTAGTGGCATTAGCTACATTCACCAGTTTTCCTATTTTGAGAAAGGGTTTCAGGTAGATCAGACTAAACTCACTATGAACAAAAACTCACTATGTAGCTGAGGATGCCTTTGAATTGCTGATCCTCTTCCACCTCCCACGCATTGGGATTGTAAGTGAGCACAGCCACCTTCTTCCCATTGTCACCATCTGTCCACAGAGTTCTACGCATCTTGTTCTGGGCTCACTGAATGGTGAGTCCTTCATTCTTCCCTTCAACCCCCTGTAACCACCACCCACCTTTCTGTTTCTGTACAGCTAACTTCTCCAGGCATCCATCCGTCTTACAAAGTGCAATCATATGGGAGTTTCCATTTTGCAAACAGCTGATGTCCTCTCGTAGGTTCCTTCTCTGTTATGGCTAGGTAATAACCGTGATAGGAATACACTGTATCTGTCCGCGTACCCGTTGACAGAAACTCAGGTTGTTTCTGCTGGTTGGCTAGTATCAGTGCTGCTGTTCGCATGGGGTACAAACCTCTCTTCTAGAGCTTGCCTTCAATCAATTCCTTGGAGATTCTGTATCTGTCTGTCTGTCTGTCCATCCACCTATCCACCCACCCACCTACCTACCTATCTATAGACATTCTCAATGCTTTCTGAAAATTGTTTCCCCTTTCACAGTAACCTCTGCAAGTAACCCAAAGTTCATGAATTATCACTCTTTCAGACATTGGAGAAGTTTCCCAGAGGAAAAGGGACCTGCCTTAGTGGCCTCCAGGAAATGTCTGAGGGGATACCACACTAGACCTACTTCTGTGCCACAGGGGTCCCCCCTGCTGTCCCCACCCCCCGAATTTATTCTGCCAACTTTCTTCCAGGGCTCAAGCATCAAGAATAAAATTTTTCTGCAATGAGATGTGATGTTTTTAAGAAACTTTGTCGACACCCCCCCATTTTCATTCATTAACTCATTCCTAAAAATGCTTTTTACTATATTTTCCAGAAAAATTATACAAGTTTTACTTGCTCAATCTCTTCCATAGGAAACTAGTTTGGGGCTGTTTTAACCAGACAATACTGGTAGATACTTAGTTTAAAGTCATTCAGAACTGGTGCCTATGGGCTGGAGAGATGACTCAGCAGTTAAGAGCATTGTGTGCTCTTCCAAAGGTCCTGAGTTCAATTCCCAGCAACCACATGTTGGCTCTCAACCATCTGTAATGAGGTCTGGTACCCTCTTCTGGCCTGCAGACATACATACAGACAGAATATTGCATACATAAAAAGAAAGATATATATATATATATAAGAAGTGGTGCCTATGATCTGCTGTTAGCTCATTAGTGATCCCTGCGGTCAAGGGGAATAAGGAGGAGAAAGCATCAGTTGCTTCCTCAGACGACCCTCTGGGCCATTTTATGTATCAACGTGACCGAGTCATAGGTTGCCATGGTAACTGGGTAAGCAGTATTTTAGGCAAATCCGTGAAGGTATATTTGGAAGAAATTATTGTTTGATTTTGCCGGCCTTCTCCAAAACGGGTGGGTGTCACCTGTTGTGTTGTGAATGTGCTAGGTATAAAAGGCTTTCTTTCTGTTCAAGCAGACACATCTTCTGCTGTTGGGGGGAGCTGCAGGCTGTGTTCCTGCCACCCCAGCTCCTGGTCGCCTAGCTAGCTTATGCCCCAAAATAACAACACACAAACTGTATTCATTTAAACACTGCTTGGCCCATTTCTATTCATGTGTGTAGCACCCCAAGGTGCGCTTACCAGGAAGATTCTAGCCTACGTCCATCCTGGTTTGGAGCTTCATCGCATCTGCTCTGGAGAGGAGAGCATCGCATCTGTCTCTCAGAGGAGTTGCCCTGCATCTGAGCTCACTTCCTCTTCCTCCCAGCATTCTGTTCTGTTTACTCCACCCACCTATGTTCTAACCTATGAGGGCCAAGCAGTTTCTTTATTTTTAACCAATGACCTTCCTCCATCATTCTGCCCAGATTCCCATATCCCCGACTCCGTCTGGAATATGTACCACTTATTCTTGGGTTTCAGGTCTTAGATCAACAGCGTCAGCTTTGGTGGGTCTCCAGTCTGCAGCTGGCAGAGTCTAGAGTGTCTCAGCCTCCACAGACGTGTGGGCCAATTCCATTACCTGTCCCCTGTAATAATTTCCCATCTTGGCCTGGTGCCAGATGCACCCTGTAGCCCTGCAGTTGGGAGGTGGACTCAAGAGGATCTGGAGTTCATCCTCAGCTGCCTAGCGAGCTCCAGGCCATTCTGGGTTACATGAGATTCTGTCATACAAGGCTAAAATGATTCTCATTATATTTATTTTATAATTTTTTCCTTATATTAGCACCGTATATGTGTGTGTATGTTTCTGTTTTATTTTGTTTTTGAGACAGGGTCTCACTATATAACCCTGCTGTTCTGGGACTCACTATGTAAACCAGGCTGGTCTTGAATTTATAGATTTGTCTGCCTCTGCCTAGCCAGTTTTAGAATAAAAGGTATGCGCCACTATACCCTACTAACATTTTTTGCTTCTTAGGCAAATCCAAATATATCATCCAAATCCCATTTTTGCTTGTGTAAGAAATACCAAATTAGCTAGGAATATATCTGATTTGTGCTGTGATTGAACGCTTTCACAAACATTAACACATTTATAAGAGTGATTTGGGAATTCATTGGACAAGGTAAACATGGTTTACATAACAGCGTGTTATCAAATAAGCTATTATTAGGATGATTATACTTCATTGTTCTTATGTATGATACTTAGGTAATTATACACAGTTAGGCAGCGATAACCGATTGTTGACATTTAATAGCATAAAAGACAATTTTCAACCATCGTTCACTACCCATCCTTTATGCTGACAAGTCAGGCTTGGGCTATGCAATACTCAGTGTTACCAATGGTGTTCTGGGCCCCGCATACAGGTCAGGCTTGGGCTATGCAATATTCAGTGTTACCAGTGGTGTTCTGGGCCCCGCGTACAGGTCAGGCTTGGGCTATGCAATATTCAGTGTTACCAGTGGTGTTCTGGGCCCCGCGTACAGGTCAGGCTTGGGCTATGCAATACTCACTGTTACCAATGGTGTTCTGGGCCCCGCGTACAGGTCAGGCTTGGGCTATGCAATACTCACTGTTAACAATGGTGTTCTGGGGGCTGGAGAGATGGCTCAGTGGTTAAGAGCATTGCCTGCTCTTCCAAAGGTCCTGAGTTCAATTCCCAGCAACCACATGGTGGCTCACAACCATCTGTAATGAGGTCTGGTGCCCTCTTCTGGCCTACAGGCATACATGTAGACAGAATATTGTATACATAATAAATAAATAAATAAATAAATATTTAAAAAAAAAACAAAAAAAAACAATGGTGTTCTGGGCCCTGCATACAGGTCAAGAAAGGAATTGAGCAAATAGAATTTGATGTTTGGTGTTGCCCAAACTATACGTAATATGAACATTGTTTTAAAACAAGAACGGTACGACTTGTGAGAAGAGGCAGGAAGAGCAAATGTCGTTCGTAAAAGGACGGAGAGAGAGAAGTTGTGCTGAAATACCTCCTTAGGCGTGGGCGAGGGGTCTCGTCATCTGGATCCTCTCTGTGCACAGTGAAGAGCTTTGCCGACACTCTCTGGAAACCCTTGATAAGTATCTAATAGCTGATAACTTCTTATCATATATGGTAGGACAGATTTGCTGGTGTTTCATTTTCTCTGTCAAAAGCACCCTAAAAACATCTCTTCTGTCTAAAGATTTCTTTATTGAAAATTGTTTTAACAATGCTAGTCCTAGATTACTTGATTTAAAACAACAAAATACAAAAACATAGTAAAAACACATTAAGTTTTATAGACCCTGTTTTTTTTTAATTTATTTTAATCAAAATGCAGGAATTTAAAGCATTCCTTTAATGTGCAATTCTTTACTGTAGAAAGCCTGGGACACCAACCCTGTTTTAAATAACAGAAATGATAACAGAACAATGAAACATAACTTGGATTATAAAGTTCTTGGTTTAATGAAAATTCTCTAATCATTGAAAAGTAATTTTAAGGATTCATTTTATGTGGATGAGTGTTTTGCCTGCATGTATGTATGTATGCATTGTGTGTACTTGGTGCCTGCAGAGGTCACAAGAGGGCGTCAGATCCCCTGGAACTGGAGTTACCTCCAATTGTGAGCCACCATGTAGATGCTGGGAACCAAACCTAGGTCTTTTGCAAAAGCAGCCAGTCCTCTGAAGTGCCCAGCCGTCTCTCTAGCTCCAATTGTTTATATTTTATGTGAATGAGTGTTTGGCCTGTGTGTATATATGCATCGCACATGTGCATTGCCTGTTAGGCCAGAAGAAGGCTTTAGAACCCCGTGTAATGGAATCACAGATGGTTGTGAGCCACCACGTGGGTGCCAGAAACCCAACCCAGGTCCTCTGCAAGAGCAGGAAGAGCTCTTAAATTCGGATCCATCATCACAACCCCAGGAGCTAATAATTTTGATAATATACTGTGGTATATGTGTGTGTGTGTATATATATATATATATTTTTGAGACAGGTTTCTCTGTTAAGCCCTGACTGTCCTGGAACTTGCTTTGCAGGTCAGGCTGAACTTTAACTCACAGAGATCCACCTGCCTCTGTCTCCCCAGCATTGGGATTAAAGGCACACGCCACCATGTCTGACTCTGATGGCATTTTCTGTACATCATCATATAAATTTGTTTTACCCGAGGTCCTCTGTGACAGAACTGGGTTCAGGGTCAGGCCAGTCCTTGTGATGCTGGCCACTCATGGCTCTTTATGAAGTCAGCCATTAGTCCTCCACGTCATCTTCCTCCCCATTCTCTCGGTCTTCCACACTAGCCTCTGAGCAGATTTTCAGAGATGTGGAAATTATTTCTGTTTGTAGAGGCAGGGTCTCTTTGTAGCTCGACTCACCTCACCATCCTCCTGTCTCAACCTTGTAAGTGCTCAAATTACAGTGTATAAATCACACCCAGCTTGGGAGGTTAAGCTTTACAGATCAGTTAATAAATAGACATAGAATCTATTTGCTTTGGACTGGCAACACCATTTAGTTTTCTAGGATGCTTCCTATTCTCCCTGGCCTTGGCCTGACACAGCTGTCACCACCTCCAATCCTTGTGGCTTGACACCAAACAACCCAGTGTGAACACTACACTTTAGGAAATGGGTGATCTTCTGTAAGGATGACTCAGAGGTGCAGGCACCTTCACGTCTGGTTCCCATGGTTACTGTGGCAGAGAGAAGAGTGGGGCTGGAGGATCATGCAGGGAACTTTATGGCCAGGCATAGAGATGTCATGTACCACCTCCATCTACTTCTGTTAACTAGACCTTGCTGCACGGTCCTAGCCCACCACGAGGTGGTTAGAAGTTCTGTCTGCTCATCCAGGGAGAGAAACAGGGCTGGTGGACATATACTGACATACTCCTAGGCTTAAAACCCAACAGTGCGTTCCCAACTTACACAGTCACGTTCAAAATCACAACGGTGTCCTCTAGCTGTCTGTATCTTATGGTGCGAGGCATATTTAGTTCTTTACAAGAAGAAGAAATTCTATGCTTGTTGGGGAATATTATTTTCAGGTGTGTGGCTTTTGTTTACGCTGCATTTGTTTATCTCTGTGAAGCTGTTACTGTGCCTAAAACACCTAATGGTTCTAATAAAGAGATGAACAGCCGATAGCAAGGCAGAAGCAAGGACAGGCGGGGCTGGCAGGCAGAGAGGATAAATAGAAGGAGAAATGAAGGGGAACAAGGAGCAAGAGAACAAGGATAGGAAGATGTCAGGGGTCAGCCACCCAGCTTACACACAGCAAGCCATGGAGAAAGAAGTAAAGGAAGGTATACAGAAATAGAGAAAGGTAAAAGCCTAGAGGCAAACGGTAGTCAGGATAATTTAAGGAAAACTGGCAAGAAACAAGCCAAGCTAAGGCCAGGCATTTGTTTGGGAGTTGGGTGGCAGGCTTTCCCCAAAGCCAAAAGAATAAAACATCATACAATATATGGTCATTAGCAGTTTTCTCCACGATTCCCTTCTCAGCCAATGGCAACCACAAACTTAGTTTCTGCCTCTGTGGATTTGTTTCTTCTGTCTCTGGACACTCGTGAATGAGAATTCCTGGAAAGAAGCTGTGTCTGCAAAGATGTCCGCAGTGGTGTAGAGGGGTTGGGATGTAGCCGGCCCCGAGTTAACCACCATATCTCAGCTAGCCTTAGCCCCACAAGTAGCCTCTGTGACATCATGTGACAAATAGAACCCATTAACTTAGCTTCCAGCAGCCTCAAAGCTAAGGACGTCCGAGGCCAGCCTGGTCTACAAGAGCTAGTTCCGGGACAGGCACCAAAGCTACAGAGAAACCCTGTCTCGAAAAAGCCAAAAAAAAAAAAAAGCTAAGGACGTCATCAAACAGCATCTGAGGCCTGTAAAGAAAGCCTCTCCATCTTGCTGTCACCATGCCTCTCTGATGGTACCCACCTGCTAGAACACGGTCCAAGAATGGAGCTGTGTGAGAATTCTGAGCACTTGCGAGGAAATCCCAAGAAAACAAGAGTCTTGTGACCTTAGTTTTTTCAAAGCAGAGTTGTTCTTGGAATGTGTTCTCATGCCCCTCCCAGGCAGAGTGGATAGAAGTGAGTTTAGATTGTTCCTCGCGGCTGGCTATTTTATTTGTTTCTATGCCTCTATGCAAAACAAGATTCTGCCACAGGCAGGGTGTCCTTGTGATTGCACACTTAGGTGACTCTTAACCCTCAGAGTATAAATCAGCTCACACCCTGAATAAAGTTGACTTTTGTGCGAGGCTTTAGTCCACCTCCTTTGGAAACTCCATTCTTCCAGGTCCCTTTGCCTCTAGAGTGATGACATCCACCCATGTATTTTAAACTTACCTTGGTTCATGATTTCCTTTGTTCTGTAAAACTATACAAGTTCACGAAAATGCTTCCACGTTAGAGCATGGAATTTGGGGTAACCTAAATTCCCAGACTATGGCCACTCAGATTTGGCTCTAGGATAAATATTTTTTATTCCCTTTAGGGTAAGACCTGGCTTTTTGTTGTTGTTTTTGTGTTGACAACTTTGTATTCATAAAATCAAGTGTTAAGTGACCTTTGTATCTGATTGCTTATACTCAACATTCTGGTTTTGAAGTCATGTACATTATAACATAAAACAGTATATGTTCTTGTAGCTGACTAGTTTCTCTTTGCATGGAGAGACCATGTTTTGTTTATCTGTTCATCCATGATGGAATTTTGATAGGGATTGCACATATGTTAACTGGGAGACTGTTTTCATTTGAACAACTCAGTGTTTGAGACAAAGTCTCCCTACTGGCTTAGGCTGGCCTAGAACACACTTCATCCAGGCTGGTCTTAAATATATAATTCTGCCTCGCCTCCTGGATGCTGGGATCATAGGCAGTGCCACAATACTTTGCTTTTATTTTAATAATATTATGTCTTGTAATTTGATGTTATAGCAAGTCCCTCTGCATTGTCTTTCAATCACAGATTCTAGTTTTTAATGTACAAGTCTTGGATTTGTTATAGGCATAACTTATTCTTTTTTGATGGTACTGTAGGTTGAATTGTTTTCCTAGTTTGTTTTGGATTGTTCAATTGCTAGCATATAAAACAAAATGCTTTTTGGATATAAATCTCAACACTGCAAACCTGGTTTATTATTGTTAGTAGGTTTTTGCACGTGTGTACATTCCTTAGACTCTTTTATGTAGAACGCCATGCCGTGCCTTTGTCAGGACTTTAGCAGTGATTCGGATTTTCTGTTTGGCCTTGATGTCATTCTGGCTGTTTATAATTTGTCCCTACTCTTGAAAATCAGGTTTATTTTTTCCAAGATTTAACTTTCAGTTTTTATTTATGTGTATTTACATGTGTTTGCCCATATAAATGTGCATGTATGATTCGGTGCCTTATTTATGTGTATGTACGTGTGTTTGCGTGTATGAATGTGCATGTATCAGTTGGTGCCTTATTTATGTATATCTACGAATGTTTGTCCATATGAATGTGTATGTATGATTCAGTGCCTTATTTATGTGTATGTACACGTGTTTGCATGTATGAATGTACATGTATAGGTTGGTGCCTTATTTATGCGTATGTATCTGTGTTTGCGTGTATGAATGTGCATGAATGATTGGTGCTTTATTTATGTGTATGTATGTGTGCTTGCCTGTGTGGATATGCATGTATGAGTTGGTGCCTTATTTATGTGTATGTACGTGTGCTTGCCTGTGTGGATGTGCATGTATGAGTTGGTGCCTTATTTATGTGTACGTACGTGTGCTTGCCTGTGTGGATATGCATGTATGAGTTGGTGCCTTATTTATGTGTACGTACGTGTGCTTGCCTGTGTGGATGTGCAGGTATGAGCTGTGTCTTTGGAGGTTAAGGAGGACACTGATTTCTCCAGAGCTGGAGTTATAGGCGGTTGTGGGTCTCCATGTAGATGCTGGGAATTAAAACCCCGGTCCTCTGGAAGAGCAGCCACCTCGACAGCTCCTGGGAGTGCCTCCTCTTAACAGGTTACTTTTTCTTCTTTCTGAAAATAGATATGCTCTTTCAAGACTTCTGAAAGAGGTTTAAGGCGAACCACATTTCCAGGTGTGTAAAGAATGCTTGTAACCCCAGGACGGGAGCTTGAGGCAGGTGCATCATAAATGGAGACCTCTAACTATTGAGGAGACACTTCAGAAACCAAACAGAACTAATATGTCATTAGAACAGGTGCGTATCTTAAGGTGAATAAGACATGATGCAGAAAGGTCGTTAAAAGGTGGGTAATAGCTTGAACTGTAAATACTTGGCTGCGCTAATCATTTATATGCAAAAATCTCAAGCCTGATTATAATTAAATGTCTTCAGTACTTGCTAGACTCATCGCCAACACAAAGGAAACTTTCTTTTAGATTTGAAAAAGGTCAGGCTCCTCCAAGATAAAATAGATGTTGGCATTCTAAACCCCACCCACTAGGAGTGTCTGACTCATAGGGGCGTCCTTGGAACTAATGGCCACCTTCTTCGATAGAGCAGCTGCGAGGGCTCGCAAGGACCATCAAGGTGCGGTCTTGTGATCACTTACGTTTCCTCATAGAAGGAGCCGGGACACTAACTGGACCCCCCTAAGGGAGATTCCAGCCACTCTCCCTGCATGGCTCAGCAGCTGTACGTAATTTTGCCCTAAGTGCACGTGGTCCTCGCAGTCTCTTGAGGAGAGAGCCTATATAGTGCTGGAAGGTTCCCGGCATTCCTCGTGCTTGCTGAACCGAAAGCAGAGGGCGGTGCGCGCCGTTGCTTCAAGAGAGCGATGCTCCTGTAAGTAACTCCTTACACAGGGAAATGAACCGGTAAACTCATTGTTTCCCAAGCTGGACTTCCACGTAACCGCACTTGGGTTTGTCGTTGGCACCCTGTTTACAGGGAGCGGCCATTAATTCACTCCAGAAAGATTTCAAGCCATATCTGAGGATCGGTGGCACTTCCGTGCTGAAGGACCTCCTCCTATTATGAGTCTGTCTCTTCAGGAAAGAGCTGGGGAGAGGGTAATATGGTTCTGGGATTATTATTTTTGCTTTTTCAAGACAAGGTTTCTCTATAGCTTCGGAGCCTGTCCTGTAACTAGCTCTAGTAGACCAGGCTGACCTCGGACTCACAGAGATCCGCCTGCCTCTGCCTCCTGAGTGCTGGGATTAAAGGCGTGCGCCACCACCACCTGGCTTATTATTTTTTAAAAGGCAGGTCTCTCTACAGAGCCACACTGTCCTGGAATTGGCCCTGTAGACATGGCTGGCCTTGAACCTAAGATCAGGCTGCCTCAGCCTTCTGAATACTGGGATTAGAGGTGTGCACCACTATGCAGGATCAACTGGAATTTTAAAAAGCATTTGTACTTGGTGTTATAGCTTGCAGCAGCAACCTCAGGACTTAGGAGGCTGATGCAGGAGGATTGCCCTGAATCTGAGGGCAGCTTAGGCTACAAAACATTCAAACAGAAAAAAGAAACACAAACAAAAAACTGGGGAGAACTCGTTGTCTATAGGCCAGATCCAGATCCTTCGTTTAATTAAGACCCGTTAGAGCCGCTGTATCGCAGCTGGGGTCCAGTTGGCTTCTTAGACAGTTGAGTTCAGAGGGCTCCATGATCGACTAGTATCTCAGTTCATATACCAGGGCTGCCGTCTTCAGCAAAGCTCGGAGCCACAAACACAAGTCATGGACAGTCAAACAAAACTTAGTTTCGCCACAAAAAGCAGGGTGTGGTTGGTCTGCCCCAGCTCTATTATCACGTTGCTCTACTCTGAGAAATGTCTAGGCTATTCCAGCTTTTCACAGAGGCTAAAAAAGTTCTGATGTGTAATTTAAAAAAAAAAACCCCGAAGCTCCTGGCCTCCATGAACACCACACACATAACCAAAACTTAAAAAAAAAAAAAAAAAAACAACAAAAAATTTAAAACAAGAAATTAAAAAAAATCTTTCAACCTGGCAGGCTCGTTCAGTGTTACATTCTGCGGACTCAACTCAGTAGGGGAAAAGAAGCCATTCCAGCAAGCATTTATTGAGTACCAACTGCATGCGTGAGCTCCAGGTCTTACTGTGTCAGGCCTGCTCATTAAGTCTGGAATGGAGGTTGTTTTGCCCTCTATAACAAGGTTATTTTCGCCCTTCACCTTTAAAATTAGCTTTTGGCCAGGGTTTTGGCTTTTGGGGGAGGGGGGAGGTGGGTCGCAATTCCAACTTTTTCCAAAAAGTCTCCAGAAACTTGACTACGAGGTGTCCTGAGAAATCGCCCCGCCCCTCATTTTGAAGGCCACCAAAGCCAGGTGGCTGACCGGGCAGGTAGGACCTGCTGACGGGGTGGGGTGGGGGTGTGGTTTGAGCAGTCGGACCAATCAGTGGAGCCTCCCTGAATTCAGACAGGCTTAGGGCTGGAGAACCCGCCCAGACCGAAGCCCCGGAGCATGCGCTATAGGCAAAGCTCCGCTTCCTACCCGCGGTCTCCCCACCTGGCTAGGCTTTAAGGCTGTGTCCCCATGCTTTAGGAGGGGGACGGCGGGAAGGGCTGCGCGAGACGGTCCTCTCGGAGGCACGCGTCAGCAGCGACGACTCCGGGGTTCCCAGGATCGGCCCCGGGGTGCTGACCGATCTGAGTCACACCAGCCCCTTGCAGCCCGCTGTCCTCAGGCTGCAGCCGAGATCATCCAAGTCCAGGAGTCCTGCTGGCGCCCAAGGGGACGCAGCACGCGGGCTGAGGTCTGCGTTGGGTCCTTGCCTGTCCTGATCAATGCTGTCCAGTTCCACCGCCGGCTCGACGTCTGGGGATCCACCCGGCCGCGGTCTCCAAGGAGAGGATTTGTGTCTTCTCCGTGTCGCATAAAAAAAAAAAAAAAAAAAAAAAAAAAAAAAAGACTACTTTTCAGGATGCCCGGTCCAGGGTATTATGGTGCCACCGAGCCCGCACCCTCAAGGGCTCCGTGAGGCCTCCATAGTTTCTTGGGGTGACCTGCTCAGGGTCCGTGCCCTCCGGGTCTGGTCCGGTCCTCCCTCCCGCTCTCCAGCCCCTCTTCTACCACCCCGCTCCCTCAGGCTCGCCCCGCCCCGCCGGACACCCCGCCCCTAGGAGGCGGCCGCTCACCGAGGTTGGTGGCAGTGGCATGGGGGAGCCGCAGCGGGCGGGCGCTGCACGCAAGACCGTCCTGTGTGAGCTGAGGCGCCTCCGCTGCAGGCACTGGAGCCCGAGGAGGACACCTCGGGGCGTGACGCGGCACCGAGGGCGTGGCCTGGGCTGCTGCGCCTGACGACCCGGCGGGGACCCGGGATCGCGTGCCGGGGGCGCACCTGGCTGCGGCTGAGGACCGGGCCGGATCGCGCGAGCGCTCCGGGGCCCGCGGCGGCGGTGGAGGCGGCGGCGGCCGGAGGATGGCGCAGCAGCCGCTCCCCGCGTCCGCGGAGACTCGGAAGTTCACCCGGGCGCTGAGCAAGCCCGGCACGGCGGCGGAGCTGCGACAGAGCGTGTCGGAGGTGGTGCGCGGCTCGGTGCTCCTGGTGAGCGGGGCGCGCAGGTGGCGGGCGGGAGGGCGGGTGGCCTGGCTGGTGCTCCGGTAAATCCGGAGCGGAGAGGGAAAGAGGGGGTGGGGTTGGGAAGGACGACGACTCAACTTCCAGAGTCCGAGCTTGCCCTCCCGGGGCTGTTCTTGTCCTCCTGGGAAATTTCCGCCCTCTGTCTGCTTCCCTGCCCCCACGTTACCTGTCCTCTGCCAACTGGGAAGTTACTCTGTCCTTCACCCCATCGTCGGTGTTCTGGGGGGGGCTTGACAGGTGCCCCGGCCCGGGAGAGTGTAATATGAGGTGGGGTCTTTCCCACCCAGCCCGGGGTCCAGCGTGGAGATGTTCCCACGGATGCTTTGGGTGGGCAGATCTCTGCCCAGTGTCGCGAGCTGGCTGGCGTCCGGAGGCTTCTCATGACTGGTTAGGGGTGGGCTTGCTCATCTCATCCTCGGTACAAATTGCTTCGAAGTCTGGGGATTTGAGGCTAGCAGAGCAAGGCAAAGCAAGATGAGCCTATTCTTGGCAACAGCTCTGGAGAGAACAGGCCTCTGGGTGGGAGGAAGGTGAAGTTTTTAAGATCAACTTTTCCGCAGCCAGGGACGGCCCTGGTGTATTTGGAAAAGAGGGCACGCTCAGATCGCTGGTCTGGTGCTGGGAGAGCAGCAGTCTGTGCTGGGGGGAGCTCTCCTCAGGGCAGCTGGAAACTTTTAGCAGCTCTTCGCGTTTGTTTTCGTGAAGGGGACTTGTCTGTGGGTGTGTTTGTTGGAACATGTGAGGAGATGGGCCTTAAGAGTAATCGTCTGTGGCCTTTGTGGTGCTTTGTGTGTGGAATTGCCAAAGGAGCGTTGTTTATAAACACAGGGCAGATGCTTCTTAGGTTTGGTGGCAGATCGATGCCCTTCTTGGGCAGACAGGATTGCAGGAATGATGTTGGTGGAGGTTGGTGTTGATTTCCATATCCAGTCTGCTCAGTTTGAGTTTCCTGTCCTTTGCCAGCCCTGCTAACTCACCCTAGATTTTTCAAGCTTCAGTTTGATGTGTGATAAACACAGGTTTTATTTTCCAGTTTTATAGAAGTTGATCGGTTGAAGAATGGAGCAGATGCTGGGAACAGAACCGACCCCCTCTCTGTGATATAACCGACCCCCTCTCTGTGATATAACCCTTGCTGAAGCACCTTTGCTCGCTGGCTTCTGGAGTTACAGGAGAGAGAGGATATCAAATGAAAAAACCAGCATCCTCAGCCGCATCTCTCCTCTTAGCTGGAACTCTTTCTTATTTGGGGTGCTGTGCTCATTAGGGATGTTGGGAAAAAGTAGAATCGATGCAACATTTTATAGTGCTATGATGTCTATAGTGCCCCCCACTCCCTGAAGTTTTATGAGCCGTCTAGAGAGAATGCAGAGATGGCAACGTAGGCATGGCAGCACGAGTCAGCCATGGGCTGCAGTCCTTGAATATCTGTGTCCTGGGTGAGGACGACCTGCTGACAGCGGCCTGTGTACAGCAGTACTTCCATAGGTGACAGCCTCTGCTGCCTTGCTCTAATGGAAACTCTTAAGTATAAATAGCTGGTGTCTCAGCTCTTAATTTTGTCTGTCTGTCTGTAGTCGCTTGTCTGATGAATTCTATGATGAAATAATTACAAAATACGAGGAAGCAGATGAGCCAGCTTACGTCTAGTGTAGGCTCCTGGGCTGGATGGGGAATGCATTCATTATAGGGAGTCTGGGAGAGTTGTCAAGACACTTAAAATTACCCATGAATCTCACCTTCTACTCTCTTCCTCTTGCTGCCCCGGTGCCTGCGAGGAAGTCACAGCGGGTGCACCTGTCACATAAATTCCTGCCCATCTCTGTCCTCTGAGGACCTCAGGTGATCCCGATTCTCTCAGGAGGCCGAGCAGCAACCACATCCTGGTCTGTCCATCCATGCTTAGATGAAAGTGTTGTTTGTCTCTGCCTTTGGTAACTTGGGTTAGTGCTAGCCCCATGTCCGCAGCATACCCAGTGCTCAGCGAATGTTTTCCGTCCCTGAAGATGGCCCGAGACAGTTAGCCATGTGTGGCGTGTGTGGTGTGATCTAGCTTTTCCCCAGCCTCTTGTATGATGAATGAGACAGTTCAGTGCATAAGCAAGGTTGCCACGGTAAGAACTTTGACGTAAGAAGTGACATGCTTGCACAGATTTTATTGCTCCAGAGATTCTCCCCTCCCCTTTTATGGACTCAGATCTGTGGGCTCTTCCCGATCATTCTGTATTAATTTGAGGAGCTTAAGAATCAATATACAAAAATCGAGACTACTGTGGTGAACCTTTGTTTCGTCATCTGGACTAAATAATTACCAAGGTTTTGCCAGATTTGGTTTATGTGCGCCTCATCTTCTTTCCCTCCCCCTTTCTCTCTCTCTCTTTCGCCTTCCCTTCCTGCTGACTGTGAGTCTCGGCCCTCTTAACACGTCTCACGCCTGTATATATAATATTTATTTTTAAAAACTAGAATAGTTCTCTACATGACTAGAATGCTTTTTTATGACACTAATAATCTAATGTTCAAAATTCATGAATTAAAAAACCTATTTGATTGCTTTTTAAAGATTCACACAACTTTTGCAGGGCTTAAAAATGTGCTTAGCTTACTCATGAATCTTAGAACGATTTGTGTTGGAGAAAGACTCCATGAGGGTGGGATTCTAGGTTTAGTCCTTGAAGTTGAGCAGTTGGGTGATGGGTTGTGTTTCTAGCTCTGTTCTTTACCGACTGTGCATTCTCAGGTGTGCAGCTTAACATTCGTAGGCCTCAGTTTCCCCACCTGCGGAGTGGGCATGGCTTTCAGAGTGTCCGGTTATAGCTCTTGGTGCTAGCGTGGATTCTGGCAGCTGCTCACATTCGCTGGGTCTGTCGCTCTTTCTCTGGACCTCAGATCTCTTGCTCTGTAACGGCTCGGACCAGATTGTTTGCAGAATCTTTCACCCTAAAGCCACAGGCTTTGCTTTCGAGCGTCTTTGTGAGCTGCACAAATACTGCCGGAGACGTTCCTAGCTGTAGGAAAAGTAGTCTTTGATTTCCGGTTATGACTGAGAATCTTCACAGACGCAGAATATGCTTTCCGTGGTTTAGAATAGTCGAGAGGGCCGAGGGCCACAGGTTTAAAATGTATGCTTACCCGGCAGGAATGCCAGAACCGAGTCCTGTTTCAGAGTCGAGTTGTGGCTGCTTTTGAATTCCTGGAGGAATTTTAACTGACAGCTGTGTTACAGACAGCATTGTCACAATCTAGGTTGAAGAGGATATATCACCAAAGCATAAGAAGAACGCCTCTTTGAAAGATTCGTGTGTCATGATACTCCGGCTAGGCTTGTACATATCCTTACACTTGGGAATTAGCACACAGGTCATCTGGCTGCCTGTCCCTAGGTCTTTGCTGATCTTATCTCAGTGTGTTCCCCTTCAAATTCTCCTTGGATGTCAAGTCCTTGCCAAGGGTACCATTCCACACCCCGCTGAGATACAGCCCTGTGAAGTGAAGTGACCCAGGTCAAGTCATCCCTGGCTCTTCTTTTGTGTTACTAGAGAAGGGAGGCGGGTCAGAGGTGTGGGGGGAGAGAATATCCTGCCTGCACTCTGTGCTTGCGGCCTCTTCCACCCATGTGGTGTTATCTGAGGTAACCCGAGACCCGAAATCCTCAGATAAGGTACAACCTCATTTTTGGCTGTAACTTTAAATGGGATATGTTAGCACACTGTCAACTGGCCTCTGCGCTCCCTCTCTTGTCTTTCTCCACCCTCTGGTGGAGTCCTAACAAACAGAAATGTCCCAGAATACAGGAAGCAGGGTGGATACCCATCTCCAGCTAGATAATGAACATCAGGTTCCACTTCTTTCTTCGTGGTGCATTTGAATGTTAGGGGCAGCACGCTCGTGAGTAATGCCCTGAATTGGGTTGAATGGGGAGGAAGGAATTTGTAAGCAGATGTTTATTCTGGGCTCGGGCGCTGCTGGGTGCCGAGAAGATGCTGCAACAGCAGTTAGTTCTCTGTCTGGGGAGAGCACACATTCCAAAGAGGCAGACACCGCAGACACCTTCAGTCAGACTGATGATAGTACGCAAGAACACTATCGAAACCAAGGTAGATGTGGCGTTTGGAGGCTCACCCCGGCTCTGGAAACTGAGGCAGGGGGAGCACCGTGAATTTGTGACTGGCTGAGCGACAGAGCCTGTCTCAAAAATCATGGAACAAAAACTTTAAGAAAATGTTTGCAAGGTTGGACACGGGTGTGTGCGCCTTCGATTCCAGGACTGTTGAGGCAGAGGCAGGCAGATCTGTGCTTTCAGACAGCTAGGGCCACATCGTAAAACAACCAAAAGTTCCCCTAATAAGGCATGCAGAGCTATTTACAAATGTGAGCTTTTATTGTCTTAGTGTAGGAAGGACTGGATATCTTGATAACGTGAACCGGAGACAGCGTTTATGTAGCGCGTACAATGTTCTCTGATGCCTGTGAGAACTTCACTTGTGGGGAGGTTAAGTCTTCTGACGTCATCCCCGTAAGTGAAAGGGCTGGGTCTTGAACTTCTCACCCTCAACTCTCAGATACTGCCAACTGCTGCCGCATCTTCCCGTGGAACTTGTATTCTGTATCCCAGGTGCCCTCAGTGGCAGTCAGTAAGCTCACTGCCACAGAGGACGGCGGCGCTTGTCCTCTGGTGTTATCTGCTGTGTTGTGAGTGCTGTGAGTCTTCCGCAGGGCGAGCCCTGTGATTGGTTATCCAGTACCAGTCGGGCAGTCCTGAGATTGTATATATACAAGAAACATCAAATGCACCGAGCAGGTCAGCACACTTTTATATTGATGCACGGGATATATGTGGAAGATACTACAAAGCGGTCTTGAGTTTGAGAAGGAAGTAGGGGTGAACATGGAATGGGTTGGGCGAGGAAAGGGATGGGGGACATGATGTGATTATACTTTAATTTAAAAACCTTATCAATCTTACACAAAGTTTTAAAAAGAAAAGCATCCCGACAGAAATAAAAAGCAAAAGTCATATCACATTAGTAGGCAGTTCCTCAAAGAAGGGACTATAGTTTAGCCAGTTTATAATAAAACAACAGCAAAACATTGATTCTTGCTAATTAATCAACCAAAGCAAGATACCCTTTCTGCCTGCCCGATTTGCTGATAGAGAAGATGCATATGCAAGGATGGGTTGCACATTGGTTTGTAGAGCTAGTTTGCCCCACGATTGCAGGTTTCTCCTCACACAGTGTCTTATGAGAACTGAGTCTCCTGGAGCTTTATAAGATGACAGATGGTGTAACCGCTTTGCACTTTGACACGCGCGCACGTGCGCACACACGCACACACATCAAGAACCTTGGTGTGTTCCCATTCCATGGCCCAGTGTTTACAATCACAGACCCATCTGGCCTGAAATGCGCACTGGGGTCAGTGTTGCTCATTCAGGGCAGAAAGCGTGAAATGCCGACCGTGTGCAAACTGGGTAAAAGCCATACAGTAGTCTGAATAAAACAGAGGTCCCTTAAAAAACCCAAGAATGTCCTCACGAGACAGCATGGAAGGCGGTGGGTTAGTCTGAGGCTTATGGGACACCCTTGCTTTGTTACTAACCGGATGGAAGGCGGTGGGTTTGTCTGAGGCTTATGGGACACCCTTGCTTTGTTACTAACCGGATGTAGCATGAAGAGTGCTGAGTTACCGAGGGCCCAGAATTTCTTGTGTTAGACGTGGGCGTGCCCGTAGCGCTGATTCAGAGTTTTGTGGATTAAATGAGTAAATCCTGTCAAAGCTCCAGGAATATTGTCTGACACATTACTGAGGTTTAGTAAATGTGGCTGGTTGGAGCTAAAATCCCTATTAAAGGAAGTAAAATCCAGGTTGAACTATTTATAAGTATGAACCAAGGTGCGATTTTACAAAAGTCTATGCAGTGAAATAAGGAATATTGGGAAGGGATATGAAGAAAAACGTTTAGCCGTAATGTGTGTTCATTCCAGAGAAACTCGGATTAGAAAACAAACAAACCATGTGATTTTGGGCATAAGCCGTCCAATGTGATAGGGGTAATTTTATAAGAATGAGGTTGGAGGAGTGTTTCTATGGTAACATCGTTTTTATCTACCATAAATCTGTGTAGTTCCTATGGTGCCTGTGTAGTCTTCATCATGAACTCGATTGCAACGTGGTCGTGGCTCATGTTATTTGGATAGGGGCTATAGAAAGGTCACGTTTTGTCTTTTTATCTCCCCGTGTCCTTTCCCTGGTCCCTCAATCTGTGATTGCTTTTGCTATTTTGAGGTTTATCGGCAGGAGCGGTGAATGCGACTGTGCTGTGATCTGGGGTACGCGGGCTGTGCTACAACCGTCATTTCCTGTAGTTTTTTTATTTTTGTATGAAGACCAGTTAATTTCATTCCTGTTGTGTATTTGAGCACCTCTGATTCTATGTCACCTAGAAATAAAAATGATGTCCCTCAGATCAAATAAACTGGGGAAAGAAAAGTTGCGATCGGGGAGTTGGCTGACATGCTGCCTGCAGACCGTCCCCGGCAGTAGGTAGTCACTGAGGCCCTTGGTTGCTCATTCCAGGCTATGGAACCTTCCTGTTTTCTTGTTCACCTCCTGGGTCTGGGTCTGCCTGTGTCCTCATCACCCTTTGCTTCCTGGCCTCTGTGATGGGCTTCTGTCCGTGTGGGGTGGACTTTAGCCCTTAGCCTAACTCCACTGGGCTCTCTCTGACCTCTTCCTCCCTGCGTCCCAACTGCTGCCATCTCCACTGCCCCCACTGTACCCTGCCATAAGGATGCTCCGCTGGCCTGTAGAATCTAATCTCTCCTCTCATTGGGCTCTCAGAAGCTTAGTTCAGTGCGAGTTGGTCTCCTGGCTTTCCTGTTATCTTCTGGTACCTGTCTTCAGCTTTCAGTGCTTGAGTTTGGTGATGAATCCTAAGTTCTCACTTTCCATCTCAAATCATATGTTTTTGTCTTTGTTTTTATAGACAGAGTTTCACTTTGTAGCCCTGGCTGGCCTGGGACCCACTATGTAGACAAGGTTGGCCTTGAATTCCCAGAGATCCATCTTCCTCAGCTTCATTGAGTGCTGTGGGACTAAAGGTGTGTGCTACAGGCTGGCCAGTTTTGTTTTTCCTGATGAGGAAACTGTCTTATCACTGTTGACTGGATTTCTGTTCTTCAGGCTCTGCTGCGTCATGACTCCGTCATTAGGGTCCCAGAACCCCAAATCTCAGTGGCCTAGAGCCACAAAGCGTTCTCAGCACCCTACCTCAACACTGAGAGGAGGTTGTGTGCCCAGGTGATCCTGTCCTGTGACTTGGGTTGATGCAAACGCCACTGTGCTGAATCATCTTGAATCTTTGTGGAGGATGGTGGTGACCTGGCCTACCAGGCTCATAGGCCTAATTGTCTAAAGGACGTCCTGTGGCCACGCCTGACTCCAAAGGGCAGCAGCTCCAAAGGACAGTTCTTCAATCCTCTGCAGGTGTGCTTTGAGATAGCCTTGTAATGCAGTCTAGCCTGGTCCTGAGAGTTTCTGTTGTGTGTGATGACCTTGAACTCCCAGATTAAGGCAGGTTTGGCCACACTCAGGTAGCCGCAGCGAGTTTCCCCCTTCTGTCTGTGTCCTGCCCTGCAGAGCTGGGGCCAGGGTCCCCATTCTCTGGGCTCTGCACTTGGTTCTCACCCTATTCTGGAGCACCGCAGGTTTGCTGCTCTATCTTGAAGACCCCCATGCTTGCCATTGCCACGGCCCTTGCCATCGGACGCTCCGTAGGAGGTGCCCCTCCCACTGCTCACTGACTGGGCTCTCAGTTGGTCATTGTGCCAACCTCAGCAGAAGGTTTTTGAGCAGCCTGGCTTAGTAATTACCCCCCGCCCCCGCCCCATCCCGCTCAGCTGCCAGGCATACCCCGTGTTCTCTGCATCCGCACTCTGGCTGCCTCTCCACTAAGATGGACCCCCCCTTTCTCTCCTTTTCCTTTGTGTTATTCAACATGATTTATGCTTATTTGTATATGAATTTAATGCTCTCTTCTGCTCTTCACTATGTTTTCCCCAGTTCTTCGTACACAGCAGAATCTCAGTGTGCACACATACATACACAACAAACATATGTGTGTGTAAATTTTTTTTTTTTTTGAGACAAGATCTTGCTCTGTAGCCCAGGCATGGCCTGGCACACACTGTAGCCAAGGCTGGCCCCTCAGGCTCACAGGGCATGCTCCTGTCTCAGGCTCCTGAGAGCTGGGATTATGGGCATGAGCTACTACTATGTTCTACAGCATTTTGTCCCTCAGCGAATGAGCAAACTCACTAAAGATAGTACAGCTGCCAGGTTTCATTGCCCCGCCTCAGTTCCCCAAGTCCTCTGGGTTTCCTTCCTTGTGCCCTGGAGTCTGCTGACTTTATTCTACCCCGCTGCCCATTGTCCGAATTAGAGTCCATGCCACACGGTCCAGCACGCTGTTTCTAGTTGTCACCCGTGGAAATCCCACCCTCCTCCCTGACAGGCATCGTCAGGTTGGCTCTGTTTGCATCTAGAAGAAGCAGGTCAGGTTGTCGCTCTTTCCTGGGTAGTATTTTACCCACACTTTGAACACCAAGGGAGACTCGTTTTCTTCTCTTCTCCATTTGTTTCCCCAAACTTTGTGGAGCATCCGAGGGTGGCTTTTAAATTGGGTGTTTGGGAACTCATTTTTTAAAAAATAGAACAAAGGTCAAATACTGCCAGTTAAAATCATCAGGCAGGTGTGGTGGTCATCCAGGCTGTGAGGAGGCTGAGGCAGGAGGATGGCTGCAAGTTGAGACCCCCGGAGCCGTGGGCAATGCTGTTCATTTGTTCAAACAGTTCGAGCCCCTCAAATCAGGAAGAAGTACCAGGACAGTAGTTGTCTGTTTTAAACTTTGATTTGCTTGCTTTTTACTTTTTCTGTTTGTTTTTTTCTCCCATTTCTACCTTGAATCCTCTGTGGGTCACATTTGGATCCATAAGGGCACATTTGATCTGGTCAGAGCTTTGAGCCATCACAGTGCAGACTCCCCTCCCTCTCTTTGTTGACCAGGATACGCAAATTCAGATAGCGTGTGGTCAGTGACCGCTTCTCACTTACTGTCTGTTAATCTGAAAGTGAAGCCACCTCGGGTCACATTCGACTCTCTTGGAGTTTATGCTAAAACTCTGTTTTCATCTGACATACTGTATTTTCAGAAATGTTGAGACATTCATCTCTGTTTTATGTGGATGAGCATCTGCACGTTTGAGTGCACCATGGGAGTGTCGGATGCCCCAGAGGTCAGAAGAATGTGTCCCGTCTCCTGGTCTCCTGGAACTATAGTTACAGCCAGTTGTGAGCTGCTCTGTCTGTGCCGGGAACTGACCCTGGGGTCATCTGCAGGAGCAGTACGTGCTCTTAACCTTCATCCTTACAGCCATCCTTACAGCCCCTAGACATTGTGTCTTGCCAGAAAATGCATGTTTGGTCATGTGGATATGAGACTGTTCTAACGAAGGATGTTTAGCATGTTAGAAACAGGCTGTGGTCGTCTGTGTGTGCACAAACCAGCTTACCTGGGAAAAGAAGTAGCAGCGTTTTACTCGTGACAATGCTTGATGTGCTCACAGATGCAATGGAAGTGTCCTTTGCTGTAGTTCTAGATTCCGTGTCGGTTTCTTCGCAGAGCGTGTCGGTGGCCTACCAGTGTTTCCTGTGTCTAGGGTGCATTCCTGCTCTCGATGTCAGCGGGTAAGGCTGGGGCTGGGGGGGGGGGCTCCAGTCTGCTCTTCCACTTCCTGTTTCTGTTTCTTCATCCAGAGAGTGGACAGCCTAATAGCACTTATCCCGGAGATCTTTGGGAAGACTGAGTGGCTGCATCTTCAGCCCTTAGCAAAGGAGCACTGGAGTAGGGCTTGGCTCACGCTTAAGTGCCCGCTCGGCACTTGCCGTTGTCGGTCCTGAGGACAGGATAAAGTGGAATCACATTCCCCTTAAGCATGTTGCTCATGGAGTGCCATTCCTGATGGCACATTTATACTCTTGAGTAAGGATGAAGCAGGATAGGGGCATACAGGTAGCCACAGCCGTGAACTGTCACAGCAAGAGAGGACATACAGGAAAAGACAAGAATGTGCATGCTCTTTGCATGTTTGAAGGTTCTCAGGTGTTCGATTTTTATGAGTTAATAATCCAGAAATGATGTGCACCTTAGTGCCTGTTCAGGTGTGCATGGCAGTGTGTTCCTGAGGTGTGAACTCTACACAGGTGTGCATGACCATGTGTTCCCAAGGTGTGAACTCCTGTACAGGTGTGCATGGCCATGTGTTTCCGAGGTGTGAACTCCCGCACAGGTGTGCATGGTGTTGTATTCCTGAGGTAAGACCACGTGTACGTTTTGGTAGCAAAATATTGCCAGCTGGGATTGGGGAGATTGCTCAATTGGTGTGGTAGTTTGAATATAATTGGCCCCCATAAGCTCATAGGGAGAGGCATTATGGGAGTGGTGGCCTTGTTGGAGTAGATGGGGTCTTGTTGGAGGAAATGTGTCACTGTGGAGGCGGGCTTTGAGGTATCATAGATTCTCAAGTCACACCCAGTGTCTCAGACCACTTCCTGTGGCCTGAGGATCAAGACGTAAGGACTCTCAGCTCCTTCTCCCACACTGTGTCTGCATGCATGCCGCCATGTCTCACCTTAACATAAATGGACTAAACCTCTGAACTGTAAACTGCCACCCCAGTGAAATGTTTTCCTTTATAAGAGTTGTTGTGGTCATGGTGTCTCTTCACAGCAATAGAAACCCTAAGACAGTTAGTAAAGTGCTTACCATGCAGACCTGAGAACCTGCGTGGTTGTGTCTGCAGGCAGTTTCTTTGCTGGGGGTGGAGACAGGAGGATGTCTGGCTCGCTGGCCCAACTGCCTATTCCAGTCTGTGAGCTTCAGGACCCTGGGATCCCTGCCTCAGAGTAGAAGGTGGGTGGGTCCTTAGGAATGACATCTGAGGTTGGCTTCTGTCTTCCACACGCACCTGTCCACGCTGGAACACACACACTCACACACGTGCTCAACACACACTCTCTCTCTCTCTCTCTCTCTCTCTCTCTCTCTCTCTCTCTCTCTCTCTCTCTCTCTCAAATGGTTAAGAACCTTGGGTTCACTGCTTATAAAAGAGGTTCATGAGAAACCATGAAATTTTGTGTTTGAGAGTTTTATAATGTCTATCCCCACCCTCTGGGGGAAAAAAAAAGCCTAACCCAAACCTCATCTTGCCTGAGCCTCTGGAATATCTGGATGATTTTAACTTTCTGTTTTTCTTGTTGTTGTTTGTTCTATTTTTAGTTTTGTTTTTTAGTGGGGAAACTGAACACCAGGGGTAGGAAGTGACTTATTTACGGTCACACAGCTAAAATTTACCTTTTATTTTTCTTCTAACAGAATGGTTAGAGACTGCCTGTATATGCATATTTTTATATGTATTTTTTTTTCCTTTTCTGAGACACACTTAAGCTGTAGCTCAGGCTGGCCTTGAACTCACTATGTAGCTCAGGTGGGCCTCAACCTGGAGACAGCCCCCCTGCCTCAGGCTCCTGGGTGCTAGGATTACAGACATGAGCTACATGGTTGGCCAAGATACCAGTGTAGATCACAGTTCTGTGAGAGCTCTTCAGTGATGAACTTGAGCCTCTGGAAAGTACCACAAATTCTCTGGTATGCAGAGGAGAGCTTACATTCTGGAGATGGAGGGTCACTTACAGGTTAACTGGTCTAGCTTCCTAATTTTAGAGGCAGATGAGGTCCATCACAGCTAAGTGATGATGGTCTGTGGTCATAGCTAGTGTTAGAGGCCAGAGCAAAATCTGCTTTATTGACTCCTGTCCAACAGATTTTCCCCTGATGGCCGGAAATGATTGCTTTGGCGTCGCCTCACGTAACTCCACAGACCACGCTAATCGGATCAAGGCAGAATGTGAAGCATCCGTTGACACTCCCCTGTGTGCGTTTTATTAGTCCTGGGCCAGACTGAAGGTGACATTGACATTCATGAGTCTCTAAGCCCAGAAAGGGGTTTTGCGTTTGTGTAAGGCGTATTAGGATGTAAGAGGCAGAAACAAAGTGAATTATCAGTCGAATTCCTGTGATGAAAAGTGTATCAGCAACGGGTGAAGGACGAAAGAATCGTAGTTAAAGAACCGTGTCTGGAAGGGAGGCCTCGTACCGTCATACATGTAATACTTCCGCTGAAATAGTGGGTACCGCTTTAAAGATAAAGTTTGTGTGAGTGTGTGTGTATGTGTGTGGTGTGTGTGTGTGTGAGAGAGAGTTGACATCACTCTCCTGCGTCTTATTTATTTTTTAAGATTTATTTTGTGTGTATGAATGTTTTACTTGTATGTTTGTATGTGCACTGCATGGGTACCTGGAGTCTTTGGAGGCCAGAAGAGGCTACCAGAACCCCTGGGGCCTCTGCATAAGCAGCAAGTGCTCTTAACTGCTGAGCCATGTCTCTAGCCCCCTCTTCCTGGGCCTTCTACCTAGATAGAGTACATTAATATGGAAAAAATGGTGTTAATGTAGGGCATTCTACCTTTTTGACTGCTTCGCCTTGGCTGAAAATAACTGTACGTAGCGATTTTGGCTCATGTTGTTTTATTATAGGAAAGGTCGCGTATCTTTGTTGTTGTTGAGACAGGGTCTCACTATAGAACTCTGGTTTGTCCAGAGCTCCCTCTGTAGACCCGGCTGCTGACATTGAACCCACCGAGATCCACTTGCCCTCACCGCCCCAGGGCTGGGATCAAAGGTGTGTGCTACCATGCCTGGCATATTTCTCTTAAAAATTTTACTGTTGATCATGTACATGTGTTGTGTGTGTGTGTTATGTATCCGTGAGTGCAGGCGCCCACAGAGGTGAGGGGTGTTGTATTCCCTGAGTTGTGAGCTGCCCACTGTGAGCCTGGTCTTCTGGAAGAGCCCTGTGTTTAGCTGCTGAGCAGCGCCTCCAGCCCAGGAGTTGTCTTCCTGAGATTGTTCAGAGGAAGTTTTTATTTAACCGGCCTTTCTCGCAGTGCTGTTTTCCTGAGTGGAAAACAGAGTTCCCACAGTGACTGCGGAGGTGCTGTAAAAACTGAGTTCCTATAGTGACCGCGTAGGTGCCGTAAAAGCTGAGTAGCAGATTCGTCTATAAATGATTGTTTTTGCTAAAACTGGCAGAGTAGGTAATCTCTGCGTTAGCATCTTCGGCTTTTACTATGTTCATTTTGCATTTTAGTTTTCTTTATTGTTCGAAAAGTTTCTGTTAATGTGATAATGTGGTTTTTTTTCCTAGAAAACTTTATATGTTTTCTTATGAATCTGAAGACTGTATATGCCAGAATGCCTTGGAGTTGATTTTGTGAAAAACCAATGAAGATAGTAGTTAGAATTTTTTGAGCGACATGTCTCTATTTGTTCTCTCTCTCTCTCTCTCTCTCTCTCTGTGTGTGTGTGTGTGTGTGTGATGTGTGTGTGTGTATATATACATACATATACCATGCACACATGGCGGTCAGAGGACATCTGGTAGTTACTTCTCTCCTCCCACCATGTGGGTCCTGGGCATTAAATTCAGGTTGTGAGACTTGGTAGCAAGCGTCTTTACCCATTTAAACTCTCTGGCCCATATATTACGTTTTCAAGGCACTTTATTGGCTCACCACTGACCACAGAGATGCCTGACTGCGGCTGGCCTCCTCTGGAGGAGCTGGTATACTAGATCGCCTGAGGAACCACTTGGTGTTAGAATTTCTCTGTGAGAGGTGGCTTGAGAGAGGAGGGCTTGCTAGAGGGAGTGTCTTGTGTTAGGAACCTTCACGCTTACAAATTTCCCATAGGTATGCATGCCCTGGGGTGGTAGAATGGATGGGGCGGGCTCATTTTCTATCCCTGTAAGAGACACCATGACCATGACAGCTCTTAAAGGAAAACATTTAATTTGGCTGGCTTCCAGTGCAGCGGTTTAGCCCATTATCTTCATGGCAGGAAGCATGGCAGCATGCAGGCAGACATGGTACGGGAAGGGCAGCTGAGGGTTCTACATTCAGATCAGCAGGCAGCAGGAAGAGTGAGGCAGTCACTGGGCCTGGCTTGAGCTTCCTTCAACAAGGCCACCCCTCGTAAGACCGCTCCCTATGAGTCTGTGGGAGCCATTTTCATTGAAACCACCACAGAGGAGCGGGTACAGCATTTGAGAATCGCTTCCTTTGTCAGGTGTCTGTACAGTGCAGTCTTGGCGTTTTGAATAGTCTCTGCCCTAGAAAGTAAGCCCCAACCTGGCTCCACCAAAGTCTTCCCAGCTTCTCGTTGGAGAATTAGCAGAACCCACATAACATGCCAGGAAAAGTAGGTACTGCCTGTGGTGATCTTTGTGTCTTAACCTGATGCCTGCGTGTGACAACTGCATGGTGGGGCGACCCTGACCTGCTGCAGTTGACGCAAGCTGCAGAACGGATTCTTTCTGACCCTCTCCTTGGGTTAGGAGCCAGCTTGGTGCAGGATCGGAGCCAATCATTTCTTCACGTCTGTCTTGTGACTTTTCCTCCCACGTTATCAGGTCAGGGATTTGTGTGCTGGCGCTTGTGGGGTTCTGAGCAGATTTGAGTAATTTTTAAGCTTTTAAGAAAAAAAAATGACATTAACTGAGAAGAATGCAATGCCATGGTAGTAATTTTTTTTTTGTTCTTTTGTTTTGTTTTTGAGACAGAGTCTCTCAATCTAGTCCCGACTGTCCTGGAACTCACTGTGTAGACCAGGCTAGCCTCATACTGCATGCACCAGCATACCTACTTTTTTTTTTTGTTTTTTTTTTTAGCACTGTGCTCGTCCACTTCCCAGCTCCCAGGTTGTCTTTAGTTCACTTACCAAACACTGAAAGGCAAACACTGGTTAAGACACTGATGTTGCCTTCCAAAGAGCACAGAATCTAGATAGGAGGAGGGTGGAGAGCATTTTTTCTGTTCACACTCTCAGGCCTGAGAAAACATGCTTTACTCTATTCTTTCCCAAGCTTTCTCAGGCCTTCTGTGGATATAGTTGTCCACACGTTGGGGGCCATTCTGTTGTGGGAGCTGCAGGCTGTGTTCCTGCCACCTGCTCCTGGTTGCCCGGCTAGCTTATGCCCCAAAATAACAACACACAAACTGTATTCTTTTAAACACTGCTTGGCCCATTAGCTCTAGCCCTTACTGGCTAATTCTCATATCCTGATCAACCCATCTCTAATAATCTGTGTAGCATCAGTCTTACCGGGAAAGATTCAGCATGTCTGACCTGGCGGCTTGCTTCATCGCGACTGCCTCTGAGAGGAGCTGCCCTGCATCTGAACTCACTTCCTCTTCCTCCCAGCATTCTATTCTGTTTACTCCCCCACCTAAAGGCTGGCCAATCAAATGGGCCAAGGCAGTTTCTTTATTAGCCAATGACCTTCCTCCATCACTTGATTCTCCTTCTACAAAGACATTGGTGAAGCCCAGAAGAAAGGGGGTTGAAGGAAAGAGGACCAGTGAACATTTATTCCAAATAGAAGACTCAATCGGTCTTAGCAGAAGGACGTTAAGGTATGGTTTCCGTCTCACGCTGAAGGCTGTCTTGTAGTGTGAATCAGGCATGTAGGGGTGAATTGTGCATGCAGGTGTGAATTGTGGGTGTGAATTGTATGTGACGAGAGAGCTATAAAAATTAAGAATAAACGTCTATAGGCTGGACGTGGTGGCGCTCACCTTTAATCCCAGCACTCCGAAGACAGAGGCAGGAGGATCTTTGTGAGTTCCAGGCCAACCTGGTCGACATACTAAACTCTAGGCCTGGCAGGGCTATGTAGAAAAACCCTGTCTAAAGCAAACAAAAAAGAATAAATGTGTAGATGCTTATAATCTATTGAAACTAATAGAGAATTTGGAATTATATTTTACATGTCCTTGTTTACTTCACTTATTACTCTTTGTATTTTGTAAAAGCATTGGTCCACAGGGACTGGAGAAGAAAGTGGCCCTTCTCCACACAGTCTGCAGAATGTTGCTCCAGACCTGTGGGGGAAACAGGTGGGGGGTGTTTTATTCGAAGTGGTCAGGATATAGGGAGGCAGACGGGTGCTCACCTTAGCACCTGCCGTGGAGAACCCTGACGGCTTGGAGGGAGTTAGACTGGCAGAGGGGTGTGGGCACATGGACCCTGGCATCAGGTCAGGCTCAGCTCCAGCATTTGTTTGGATGGGGGAGGAGTTCCCCACAGTCTGAGTGGGGCCTGTTGGCTTACTGACTGAGAAGAGACAGCCATACCTGTTGAGATATCTAAGCTCCTGTCTGATCTTTGTCTGCCCCTGCTCCTCTCTGCCTTGACTCTGTAAATGTGGCCTGCTGGGCTTAACAGCCCTCTGTCCCTTTGTTCCCCAGTCTGGCGTGAGAATGAGTCCCCTGTGCACTGTGTTTTCTGGGCAGTGCTTCCCTGTGCCTACACCTTTTCCTAATTCCGTCCTTTATCTGACGGGGCCAGTTTGTCTTCCTGAGAAGGCTGGAGTGTTCAGGGATGCCAGGCTGACCTTACGCCAGCGGGGCTTCCCAGGGTGATGGGGTAAGGTGCCACAGGCCTGGGGGCAGCCCTTGACTGGAGGACCAGCTTTCGGAGCCTTGGGGTGTACTCGGAGGGGATGTTTGTCCTTGCAGGACTAACCGACTTAGTATTGAGAAAGCAGGAAAGCAGGTTTTCCTGTTCCTCTGCAGCCCTGAACAAAAAGCAGAAAGGCAGGCAGGGGAGGGCGAGGTCCTGTCCAGCAGGCTGGCCCTGCAGAGGCGGACAGACGTGCCTCATTCTTGTCTTTGAGGAAACCGAGGAGCTGGGGGAAGGCAACGGGACATTTAGCAGGCTAACTCCGTGTGGTTTTCCCTTTATTTATGGTGTTTAATGAGGGATATTATAAATGTGTGCTTTGTGATTTAAAGCAGCCAGAGAGCTATAAACATGACAGATTAGAAAAGTGAGACTCCCCCCAACCCCCACTCTGCTCCCCATGAGGTCATGTTGAGTTTGCCTGGGAGGGGGCAATGACTAATACAAATGTAAACTTCATATTAAAGTCCTGCTTTAACTTGAAGCATCTCTGAAAGATACCAGAATTCTTGCTGCGTTAAGCTGCCACACGCCGTTAGAACCATTCTTTGGTACTTCAAGGCGTTTTTCCTCACCGCAAGAGGAACGCACATGAGAGGAAAGCTTGTATGAGCATCTAAACAGTGAGGAACCTGGAAACAGAAAACTAAAGGTCTTCCCAGAGCAGCGGTGACCCTCAGCAAACGCTCTTGTCCTGCTGTCCCTCTCTGCCGTGACTTGGTGACCCTCTGAATCCAGCCTGCCTCTCTCTTGGTCTGCCACAGACCTAGACGTGATCCATCACCCAGTCCTTACCCGGCTTCAGGGTTTGAACTCAACTGGAACAGAGGGAATGAGAAAAAGACAGACACGGAAAAGCTGGGATCAGGTAGAGAAGCCGCTCAGCATATTCATATAGAATTGTACCGTGGGGTGGGCCCCATGCATACAGATGAACAAGGAGGGTTAGCTAGTTTTGGCAAGAGTGGTATCAGTCTCTGTAGGGAGCAGACTTCAGGCCATAAACTGTTGGGAGTGAGGAGGAAGCGATGCTGAACACTTTCTGCACACACTGTCAACCCTTGCTTTGCCGCCCTCTAAGCCCTCTTGCCTGGGGAGGGGTTTGCTGCCCCCACGGTCTGAGGCATCAGGATCCTTGACGTGGCGTGTGCCCGTATCGACGTACATTCACCCAGGACATCATCCACTCCATGTGATCATTCCAGATTTAGTTTAAGGAGACAAGATGAGAAACCTATTAACTCAAGTGCTCTCTGACTCTTGGGGGTAGGGCTGGCGATTCCATGTGTCTCTCTACACAGACAGACAGATTCACGTCACAGTGGGTTGTGTGTGCGTGCGAGAACCTTGGGGTGTAAGAGAAGGTGAAGGAGCAGTTGGAGAGGAAGAGGGAATGCCCCATGGCCTTCCTGTCCTTCCCGCACCCTCACCTCTCCCGTCCCAACTGTTTTACCCCAGTAACTATTTATAGAGCAGCCGTCAGCACAGTGTACTTCCCAAGTGTATTTTACAAGACAGATCCTCGTACAATGTGGGGTTCAGTGGTCTTGGACGTTTTTTGTCTGTGAAATACATTTACCAATGGGTCTACTGTTTGTTTTATTAAGGATTGTAGGATTAACATGTCAGATGAAAAGTGTAGGTTTGGATAATCCTTCTATTTGGGTAACCCATTTAACAAAATATTTATGGAATATTGTTACTTTACAGCAGCTGAGGACAGATCTGTATCTAGGACGCACCGTCTCTGACCTCAGAGACCTGACAGCGTTGGTCAGGACGTAAGTAGGTAATCAGTTCCCAGTAAATCAGTAAAGAGGGACAAAAACTTCAAAAGGAGACATGGAGAGTATTTTGTGGTGTTATGGGAAAGGCCCCAGCAGACGGGAGTGACGGGCCAAGACTGGAAAGATAGGGAGCTGAGCTCCTTGGAGGTGTTTCTATGCTGTAGCCACTGGGGAAGCAGCATGCACACAGGCTTGGAGTGAAATCTGAACTGAAGACAGATCAATAAATAAAGCCTGTGGAGCCAATAACAGCAGTGGGGATGTGGTTGACTCCAGACGGGTGATCAGAACCCAGTGTGAAAGACGCTGCAGGGCATCAAGAAATGTGTGGGAGCTGGGCGGTGGGGGCGCCTTTAATCCCAGTGTTCAGGAGGCAGAGGCAGGTGGCTCTCTGTGAGTTTGAGGCCAGCCTGGTCTATAAGAGCTAATTCCAGGACAGGCGCCAAAGCTACAGAGAAACCCTGTTTCAGAAAACAAAAACAAACAGACAACCCCCCCCTCCAAGACCCTCAAACAAACAAAAACAAGAAAAAAGCGTATGAGATTGTGCAGTTATACAAGACATGAAAATACAGACCTCAACTGTATTTCTATTAAACTGGCCAGCACACCCTAGAGATGAAATTGAGAAAACAGTGACATTTACAATAATACCATGGAGAATGAAATACTTGGGAATAAATTTAACAAAAGAGTGTATGATTTGTATACCAAAACATTAAAAATAAATAAGTGCGTTAGGGTAGTCTAGCATGCATGAGGTCCTGGCTTCCTACCCCGGCACTGGGAATAAACAAACAAAAACACCATGTAAATGGAAAGACAGACATTTTGTGTTCATGACTGGCGGTTGATTTCTTTCCCTTGTTTTGGAGATCTAGGGGTTCATATAGTCCAGGCCGACCTTAAATGATATCCAGCCAAGGATGATTTTGAATATGTGGTCCGTCTGTGTCCACCTCTACAATGCTGGGATTATAGGTCTATATACTACATACATACATACATACATACAGTTTAGTGCTGATTGAGAAGAAAGAAATAAGAAAGGGGAAGGCACATGACTGCCTGTAGTACGGAGAAGAAAGTTTATCATAGCTGTGTGGGAGAGCATAGCCAGAGGCGGGGACATACGGAAGAGTCCACGTGGACATGACTAGGACGTAGCTGGACTGAGCTGTGCCCTGTGAGGAGAGGGGGGACCCAGCCAGGAGGCCCAAAGGCACGAAGAGTAGATAACAAAAATGCTTGGATTATATAGTGAAGGGTGGCCAGGGGCTGGAGAGTTCAGGGTAAGGGTGTGGGGTGTGCCAGTTAGGAGATAACAGGTAGGGATGAGGGACCCAGGGGCCAGGTTCACTTTGATATGTTAAATAGATACCCTAGCCTTTGTCCTGGGTTTGAAACCTAACGAGCCTTGGAACTGATCTCAGGGACTGTGATTGTTAGACAAGTTCTCTACCAACTGGACCGCCAATCCCCAATTACGCCTTAATATTGTTACTATAATAGTCATAGTAGTCTTTCCAGGGTGCTGTGGTATTTTCTTATTCTTGTGCCTGCAAAACACCCGTGGAGGCCAGTACAGGTTTAACAAGTGTTGTATGGGAATGCAAATAACCTAGTTTAGCATAGATCGTATCAAGAAAGAATCCTGGATTGGAAGAGGTGCACTCCCTGGTGTCAAACCCAACACAAAACTAGCGTGATACAAACAGCATGATATGGTACTGGAAGGAGATGGGATGGAGCATCCAGAGATGGCTCTTTGTGGTCAGTGGCTTTAGATTCATGTACATGTGTGAGGTTTTACCTGCACTATGTATGTGTACCGTGTCATTTCATCTCCCTGGCTCTTTATTTGCCTGGTAGAGCCTACACCTCGTGGCTGTAGGACTGTCTGAGCTAGCATACCCTGTACTATCATTCCGGGGGTCTGAATAGGCCCTTAGTTGGGGAATTCTGTCTTCCTGGTGTGTTGGTCACACGTTAGGCATTGGAGAGAGATTATACAACTGCTTAGAAGTCCTCTCCCCTTCCTTCCTGTTCTGTCAAAGCTCTTTGCCTATTGAGTATCGTCTGGCAGAAACCGTAGGATTCTCTTAGAAATCTAAGCTTATCGGTTTTCAGTATAACAGAATTATCATGTTAGCAGTGTAAGAAAAGTCACTGTGAGTGGCGACGTCTTCAAACGTAGCGAAAGTATGGCAACTAGTTTGCTGTCCTAAGTGAGTGCCTGCTGATTGTTGAATGTGTTGGAAGCCAGCCTGGAACTCCAAGACTGCTTATCTGGGTTTTCAGAATTGCTCCCTTTAAAGAGAGGAAGTTACTGTTCCTAAGAGCTTCTAAGCTACTGGATTTGCTGAGGTATCATTTACACTTCAACCTTTGCAACGACACTTAATTTTTTCATTATTTAAGGTGTCAAGTTAGCGTGAGAGGAACTTTAAAGTGCTAGTATAAATATTATTTTATTTGGGGAATATTATGCAACTGCAAGATGTGGAAATTCCCTGTATGCAAAGTCCCCTGAATCAGTGGCTTAGTAAACACATCAAGACTGAGATGAAATCCCACTGACCAGTGCAGCTAGGATTTTCCTATGTTTAGAAATTAGGATTTAGAATTATCTTTTTTTTCTTATTTTTATATTTATCTATTTTGTGTTTTTAGATTGCGGACCCAGTGCGTTACCTCCTGGTACTTTGAAGCTATTTTTTTTTCTCTCATGTATATGCTAGGGGATTGTCTGTTGTGGTATTGTTATTGTTACTAATATTATTATTCTCAGTTGCAAGAAACAGAAACTCAATCTAGTCAATTTAAGCATAAAAAAGCTTGTATTTTGAGATTTTATTTACTTTTAAGGTTTGTATGTGCATGTAGATACTTGTGGAGGCCAGAAGAGGGCACCCAAACTCCTGGAGCAGGAGTTACAGGTAGTTGTGTGTAACCTTGTATGAGTGCTGAGAACTGAACTAGGGATCCCCACCTGCACAGATGGGGTAGGGATGAGGTAGGGACAGGAAAGGGGAGACTGCCAATCGATGTCCCTATGTGAAGCTTATTGTTTATTATTATTATTATTATTATTTTGCTTTAAAAGCTGGAGCTGGAGGGAATTGTTACCACAGACCTAACTCCTCAGCAATGACTTGGATTCAGGTGTCTTGTCTGGATAAGTGAGAGATGGCATTTATTCAGGGAAGCCTGCGTCACGTCTAGGTGACTCATGATGGACGTAGCACTTTTTCCTCTTAGAGTTAAAAAGTATAAAACAATGTTGGTCGCCCTTTATAAAGCTGTTAACTGTATAATAATAGCTTTTGAATACTTGCTCTTTAAATCTTGGTGTTTTCTGTGAAGATCTGTTTTAAAAGATGGTCTCTGGGGTCGGCAAGGCAGCTCAGCTGGCGTAGATGCCAGCCACCAGGTCCTGTGGCCCGCGCGGATACCTGGGAAACCCATGGTGGAAGGAGGGGACCAACAAGTTGTCCTCTGATCTGTACACACTCACTGTGCACGCGCGCGCACGTACACACGTACACACACCCACATACATACAAGTCTAATAATTGTATAAAAAACCTTTAAAACTACTGGCTCCATTTAAAATGTCCTCTTACTGTCTTTTGAGAGAGGACCTCTCACTAACCTGGAGCTGGTTGAGCTGGCTGGACTGGCTGGCCAGTGAATCCCAGAGACCCTCTTGTCTGTGCCTCCTGGTCACTGGGATAACAGGTGGGTACTGTTCTGCCCAATCCCCACCCTCTTTTCTTAAACTTAACTTGGGTATTGAGAATTCAGATTCACATCCTCATGTAGCAGGTGCCTAACCGATTGAACCGTCCGCCCAACCCCTCCCCACCCCTCCTGCCTCTTTTTGAGCTGCCTCAGCCCCCGTACTTGGCTTCTCAGCACCACGTCGCGTGCCTATACAATGTCAAAAAGAGCAATCGGACACTCAGGGAAGCTGGATTTCCTGTCATTGTTATTGCTCTGTAGGGCCCGAAGATCTGAACATTATTTTTCTTCTTTTGAAACAGGATTTTATGTGTCCCAGGCTGGCCTCAAAGTCGCTGTGTAACCAAGAATGACTTCAAACTACCGACTCGTCTGCCTTTCCCTCCCAAATGCTCCGCATTACCTGGCTTTCACAGTTGGATTTTCAAAAGTAATTTTTTACATGTGCATTCTAAAAATGACCTATAAATGTATTTGGTGGTTTCTATAGAAATAAATACTTGCAAGAAACACTTTGTGTTCTCTGGCCCGGAGGACGATCCCGTGGAATTTGGATTTGTCGTCTTCAAAGCATTTGGTGTGGAATTTGGTGTGGAAGACAGTAAGCAGACTGGGTTCTGTTTCACTCAGCTACAAAGACACTTTTATTACGGAGACTGCGCCCCTGTGGTGCTCAGTGCAGCTGGAAAGCCTAGCTCGCTCAGAAGAAATCCAGCTGCCTTGGGTTGTTGGGGTTTACAGCAGCCCCCGGGTCTGCTCTACTGTGGGCGTCCAGGATGTGTATTGGGAGCAGCCTGGGCTGGATCCAGTATCTGCTTTCCTTCAAGACCGGAGAAACAGTGTGCAGGCCGTGCCGTTAGCAGCCCAGAGGAAAAGTCAAGAGCTGGATGTCGCTGTATTCATGAAATTAATTACATGCAGTTAATGTCAAATGCAATTGCGGGTGGCTTTCTATCAAAACCGCAGTCCGGATTCCTGGACTGTTCTTGCTGCATTGCCTGGATCTGGCTGAGCGAGGCAGATGTGGCGCTTGACCCGCCGCCTCCCTCCCTTTCTGATAACTCTCAATTACCTCTCCCTTCCCCTTCTCAGGTGCAGGCTAAAGTGAACGTGGCCAGTGCAGACACTGCTGTTTCCTGATCTCCTGCCTTTCCAGTTCCTCACATAGGGCCTTTCCTATTTCTACTTAGGGACACGGATTTTTGTCTCTGGAAGTTTCCAGAACTTTCCTAGAAACTTTTATTCCTAGAAACTAGAAAAATATTCCTACTGTGGGTCTCCAGTGGAATGTATTTGATACCGAGGACGTTTTTAACCCCCTCCCATCCTTTTTTTAAACTTCAGTCTCTCTCTCTCTCTCTCTCTCTCTCTCTCTCTCTCTCTCTCACACACACACACACACACACACACACACACACACACGGGACTACTCCAAGGAAGTCCCCTTTGCTCAACTACCTCAGTTGCTTCCCTTAGGGCACATTATAGATTATTTCTAGACACCTCCCACCCCCAGAAAGGTATGACCTGGATCTGACGTCTTTTCCACTCTAAAGTGCTGTCTGCTCAGAATGTGGACATTTATTTGTACACGTAGGCTAAGTAGGACTTAATTTTCTATCCTTTGAAACCGGTGCAGAGAGATGGTCAGGCCACAATGAGTGTTTTTCTTAAGAAATTATTGCTCTTTCGTTCATGTGTTCTGTATCCTAGTTCTTCTGCATGCTGTGTGCTGGGATGCAGTGTAATTTGAGAGAGTCTGGAGAGAAGGTGGGCCATGGTGTTCAGCAGAGGGAGCAGGGCGTGGACCCGGGAGAGCCTGGGCTGGACTCTCATCAGACTTTGGAGCTGGCCAGTTCCTGCCATCAGGTGCTCCAGTCCCTCCTTCCCCAGGTGTATGTATGTGTGTATTGTATATGTGATATGTGCATAATGCGCACATATATGCATTATGTATGCATGCATGTAGTCCACCCCTTTAAAACATACTAAAGTGTTGTTATCATTAATTTTTATTATGATAAAATGTATGTAGTCTAAATTTTACTATTTTAATCAATTTCTGTTTTTGAAATTGTGTTAAAATGCATATAAAAATTTACCACCTTACCCTTGCCCCGCCCCTCTGAGATAGGGTCTCACTGTGCACCGCCTTGTATCTCGGCGTGTAGATATCTTGGTCACAGAGATCCTCCTGCCTTTGCCTCCTCAGTGCTGGGGTTGAAGCTGTGAGCCACCACCCGACAAATCTTGCCCTCTCTAATAAAGGCTGAGTAATATCCTGTTGTGTCCCTTTGTGTATGTCTCCTTCATTTGTGCATCCATTTATCAGACAGTGGCGGTTTTACCTTTTGGCTTTTGTGGATAATGGTGCCTGGAATGCAATTGTATCGTGTGTATTGTGCATGGAACGTTGTACCGTGTGTATTCTGGGTGGAATGTTGTACCGTGTGTGTTCTGCGTGGAACGTTGTACCGTGTGTATTCTGGGTGGAATGTTGTACCGTGTGTATTCTGGGTGGAACGTTGTGCAGTATGTATTCTCGTGGTACGTTGTACTGTGTGTATTCTGCGTGGAACGTTGTGCCGTGTGTATTCTGCATGGAATGTTGTGCCGTGTGTATTGTGCATGGAACGTTGTACAGTGTGTATTGTGCATGGAACGTTGTACCGTGTGTATTGTGCATGGAGCTTTATACCGTGTGTATTGTGCATGGAACGTTGTACCGTGTGTATTGTGCATGGAACGTTGTACCGTGTGTGTTGTGCATGGAACGTTGTACCGTGTGTATTCTGCATGGGGCGTTGTGTCGTGTGTATTGTGCATGGAACGTTGTACCGTGTGTATTCTGCATGGAGCGTGTACAGTGTGTATTCTAGCACCTACTTTCAGGATCTTTTGGGGTATAGACCTGCTGTTAGAATTGTCTCTCCAAGTTTGCTGTGGGTTTGTGTAAGTTAAGTGGAATTAAGTCATTGAATTCCCAGCTAGTGGAGCAGTGCATTCATTCATTCATAGAGTCATTCAACTGATGTCAAAGCAGAACCCTGTATGAGCTTTCCCATGCTCATCTGCTAAGGATGTCATGGCTGAGTTAGCATGTTGGTTTGCAAACCAGCTGGAATCTCTAGAGATAGGAAAGTAAGTAGGGAGGACATCAGAGGGCTCGAGCCTCTCTCTCTCCTCTTCAGCACGCTGGTGTTAAAAGTGGCTCAGATGCAAGGTGATTTGATTGTCCTCCTCCCCTCCTGCCTCAGCCTCTGCAGCTAACAGGAGGCATCTTTGATAGCTCTTGCCCGTGGCATAGTTAAGAATCTCCCAGTGGAGCTGAGTGAACACGAGGCAGAGGGGAGAACAAGTCTCGTGGAACCCCGGTGCCTCTGTCTGGACAGAATTCCAGCAATAGCAAAATGAGCTTATCTCACACCGCCAACCCAACACACACAAGCCCTGATGTCGGGTTCTCCAGTTAGGAACTTAATTGTGCTCTGTGGGCCTGTGCGGTTTCCCGTGCTTCTCTGTAAACCTTGGTATCGTTTCTGCTGTTATGAATTCGGCGACTGTGCCTGCTTCTGAGGGTGAATTGTGATTTGGGGTGAAGTTATCTTGCCCAAGAGTTTGAAGAGACAGTAGGCTCGCCTCTTAAATTTTTAGCCAGAATTATCCTCCTTCTAGGGTTTGAGAGAATAAAAGGTGACATTTCTACTTCTGAATCCTGTAGACAGGCCTCTTCGTAGGTATGACCACTGTTGGTGGTTTTGCAGAGATTGGGATTCGTAAAAGACCCGAATCATCCCCATAGACTAGATTTGAGAGCAAGCCACACCCTTTGAGATGTGACCGCACATCGCAGGTCTTTTTCTGTGGAAAGAAGGAAGGTATAGACAGATCCCTCTGCAGAGAACTCAGCCTGGGTTTTGCCTGGGGTGCCCTCCCTTCCTCTGCCTTGTTTCTTTTGTGAGCCGTGTGGTCTTGGAGATGTATTCAGGCAATCTTACGGGTTTTGTTTTGTTTTTAACCAAAGAATTAATCTTGTTCTAAAAGTTGCCTGATATTTTCTTGAGAGCCAGGACTGGAGGTGGGGTGGGGGTGGGGTAGAGGGTGTTCGCTTGCTCTCTCCGTAGTAACCTGTGTTTCTGCTATCTGATGGGCTCATGTCCCATGTTGTACTATCACTGGGGACTAGGTAACAATCTGAGGTTTCTCAGTTACAGTAACTGATCCTCACCCCAGGCTGTGGCAAGAAGCAGGATCCTCCAGGGCTTGCCCGGAACCCTACTTTTCATGTCTTTCTTCCTTCATGGATGTGAGTGTCTGAGCCCCCAGAGGGTTTTCCCTGTCTCAGAAAGTTCTCACTTGTCTCCCTTACGTAAGACTGGGTGCTTTCTTGGTTTCAGTAACATAACAAGAATATCTTTGAAAATAATATTAATAGTTTAATGCAATTGCATTTAATGGTTTTTTTTTTTTACAAAGAAAGGCAAAGGTTTCTTGGGTAAAGACGTAAACATGGTCTTTCTGATAGAGCGGGTGGGTGGTCAGAGTGCATGTGATTAAATGGGTGTAGAGAATGGAAAACTTGGTGCATTGACGGCAGTTCCTAAGGAGCCCGGGGAGGTGAGGAGGGCGTGGATGGTGTGCTGGTCTCATTACCGTGAGGCTCCATATTCTACTCCATGCTCAGGCAGTGGGCGATGGCTCACGGCTGCTGCGAGTTGGTGCTCGTTCTAACCTCGCCACACATCTCCTGTCGCTTCGGGTCCTTCTCTAGGCTGCGGAGCTGTGTGCTTGTGTTGGCCATCCTTATTCTGAAGCCTTGTTGAATTTACTGGGTATTTAGTTTCTGTCCATTCTAAACAATCTAGATGTATCTGAGAGGGGGGAGCCTCATTTGAGGAATTATCTTCAGATCGGCTTGTGGGTATTGCGTGTCTGCGGAGCATTTTCTGGATTGGTGATTGATGTAACAGGGCCAGTTCACAGTGGGCAATGCCGGTGCTGGACCAGGTTGGTATAAGGAGACAGGCTGAGCAAGCAAGCCCTGGAGAAGTAAGCCAGTAAGTAGCACTCTCCCGCATCGTTCCTGGCCCGACCTCCCTCCTTGCTGGTCCGTGATAGCCAGGTAAACACTTTTTCCTCCACAGCTGGTTTTCGTCATGGTGTTTACCACAGAGAAGCCAGCTAGGACAGCTGCCAAGAGAGGCGTTCACGCCTGGCGCTGATGACTTCAGGTCATGAGGGATATTCTGAGTGCTGAGGCAGGGATGGAATGGTTCTTGGCTGAGTATCAGTTTGGCTTTTGTTGTTCCTTCGATTTTGTCTCCCTTTTCATGAAGCCAGCTCACTTCTCTTTCCTGTGAGGTGTTTCCTAAGGTCCTAGTGAGCAGTTTCATTATGAGGAAACTCCACGGATTTGAGTGTCTCTCCCCACCTCCCCCGGCCTTTTAAAGTCATTGTTCTTCACCTCCAAACTGGAAGTGCAACGTTGGGGTTCTGAGAGGGGTTGGCCTGAGCAGCTGCAGTGCCTGTGTGTGTGTGTGTGCGTGCGCCTGAGTTCAATATACACAGGCCTATTGAAAGGTTTTATTTTTACTTCTGATTATGTGGATAGATGTGTCTGTGTGGAAGCGCAGTGCCCATAGAGGCCAGAAGAGAGCGTCTGATCCTCTGGAGCTGGAGTGAGAAGCAGTTGTGAGCTGCCAGATGTAGGTGCTGGGAACTGAGCAGTAGGCAGTCTTACTTTTAGAAAGGATCTCACTGTGTAGCTGGCCTAGAAATGGCTGTATAGAGCAGGCTACCTCACACTCACAGAGATCCTCCTGCCTCTGCCCCTTGAGTGCTAGGATTAAAGGCGTGCGCCGCCACACCTGGGCGCGGTGTGCATTCTTAGCTACCGAGCCATCCCTCTAGTTCCAACAAAGCGTAGTCATTTTCTTTCTGTTTTCGGCTGTGCTGTTGTCAGCGGCTGCTGAGTAGCAAGCTGTGTTTCGGGATATATTTCACTAACAATTTTACCCAAAAAGTTGGGAAATCAAGGGAAATGATCAGTGATGGAATAATAAAGGTGCAAGCGTATTACTTTTAAGTATTACTTTTAGATATCACGGGATAGAAGGGTTGACTAGAGCTGGTCGTCTACTGTAGCGGCCACTCCATTGGAGTGTTTGGAGTGGTGAAACCAGGAAACGAGAGGGGTGTGTCCAACAGAGGCTCCAGACGCTTCCAAAGGCCTCTGAAGCAGGCCTGGTCTGAGCGGTGAGCTGGCCCGTACTTGCTCTCCATCAAAGAGCTTCCGTTGGCTCTGTGCTCTTTAGTTAAATGCGTATATTATGTTGATAGATGTGAATGCTTGCTCTCTTCATACTTATTCTCGTGGGATGGAACTTTTTTTAAAAAAAAGTATTTATTTTTATTTTATGTGTATTGGTGTTTTGCCTATCTGTGTGTCTGTGTGAAGGTGTTGGAACCTGGATTTACAGACAGTTGTGAGCTGACATGTTGGTGCTGGGAATTGAACCTGGAAGACCAGTCAATGCTCTTCACCACTGAGCGTCTCTCCAGCCCCGGGATGGGACACTTTATGGTGGATTTTTCCTTGGAAAAAAATCTAAGATTTTCAGAAGCATGCCAGTGTTGCAGGTTGTAGGCTCAAAGCACACATAAAAGTTAGGCATGAGATATTCCTAGTGATATCATTGGAGAGCTGAGAGTTGAATCATAGAGTGGATATAAGGATGAATATATATATATATATATATACATATATATACACACACACACATATATCTCTGATTAAATACTTAAAATATAATGGAGTTTAGGGCTATGTGCATATTTGATATTTAGGACCGTCCCCGTCTGCTAAGCAAGGGCTTTCCAGGGACACCCCTCATAGCCAGGCTAGTTCTATGGGATGTTTGCTGCTGAGACAAGTCCTGAAAATTTGGCAACCTTTAATTGCTGCTTTCTGTGGTGCCGCTGAAAGTCTCAGCACACTGAGCGTGAACTCCGTCCTCCACTGGAAAACCTCAAAACCCGTAAATGACTTCCTGTGTTAATCTCAGACGAGCTGGCGGCTGAGCCAAGAACTGGCCTTCACTTATGCGAGGCGCTGTGGTCCCACAGATCAGGTTGTTCTTACTCAGGGCCTATGGGCTTGAGTCCAGTAGAACCTGTTGATGGCCCCCACCCTGGCAGTGAGGAAGGCCAGCAAGAGAAATCGCTCGGCTGGCTTCTGCCCAGAGCTGTGGGTTGAGTCTGGGGTGGCCTGGTATTGGATCATGGTTCCTGCCTTACCTGTTTTTGCTTTAGGTGTCCCCTGGTTGTTAGCGATGATAAACATACCGAGTCATCTTATAGTGTCTTGAAATATGCATGACTTCAGCTATTCGGTCCTTGTCACTGTGTTGTGTGGGTCTCTTGAACTTACTTCCTACGTGAAACTGTGTGTGGCGGTCGTATCAGAAAACAGCTCCTTTTGGACAGGGTCTTGCTTTGCAGCTAGCCTTGAACTCATGGTCCTTTCCCAGCTGAGCAATGGGTTTGAAGATGCAAAGCACCACCGTTCTTGCTTTCCTATAATTTTTCGAAGACCGAATTGTTTTCCACATTGGCAGTATTGATTTAAATTCCCGCCAGTAGATCTCCTTCCTCCATAGCCTCATAGTTACTACTGGAGGTCCATCTACTCGGGTGCTCTTATGGTCTGTGTGTTATCAGCCTGTGTCTCGTGGTAAGCCCAGCTAGCTACTCATCCTCAGTAAGCCAATTAAAACAGCCAAACTGGACGTGGAAAGTGGGAGAAGGGGGTTCATTCAGTGTGACCACCTGGGAAGAGGACATGTGGATATTTATGCCCTGGGGAGTGTGGTTTGATTCTCTGCTTCTGGCCTTCTCGGTGGTGAATGTCCTACTTCCGAGGACCCGTGAGAGACATTGGTATCCCATTTGGGAGGAATATTGCTTTTATCTCCAGTCCATTGTGAGCCACCCAGGGGAGCCCAAAGTCATTTGCTTTTTGCTCTAAGTTTTTGCATTTTCAAGTTTGTTTTGGTGGTTAAATTGATACCTTTATAAAATGCTAGTGAATAGTTGATCCTCACTGCTGGATGAAAGTACTAGGAAACAGATCTTTAAAAACCTCTTCCTTCCTTCCTTCCTTCCTTCCTTCCTTCCTTCCTTCCTTCCTTCCTTCCTTCCTTCCTTCCCTGTCTCCCACGGTCCCCTAACCCCCCTAACCTCTTCCTTCCCTTCCTGTACCCTCACTCCCTCATCCCTTCCTCCTCTCCCTTCCTAGATGGGTCTCAGGTAGCTTATGCTGGCCTTGAACACCTGATCCTCCTATTTGGGGATTACAGATGTGAAACCACACAGCCAGGAGGCAAGTTTTGGTTTTCTAGTTAACATTGTGTGGTGGTCCTAGTTGATTCAAACCCAGATGAGGATGGTGGCCAGTTGGGGTAGCATTTGTGGTTGCTAGGCAACTGGATAACTTAGCTATGAGAAGCATCACTTACTAATGGCCTGCTGTGAATCAGACATCCTGCTGACTGCTGGGAGATCAAACGTGAAGATCACATGGCCTGCAGGCTTCTTGGCTTGGTGATGCCAGGAGAATCAGTGTGCAGCCCTGGCTGATGGCTTCTCTCGGTGTCACTGTGTGTAAGATCGGTTTGTTTATTAAAACTCGGTCGGCCCCGACTTTCCGGTTGTAAAGCCGAGCAACGCTGTATGAGCGGTCGAACACGCTTTGTGACCGGTAAACCATGCCTGTGCCTCCCTGAGCTATTGTTGGCAGACAGTTTATGGCCACGGTAATCTGTCCTATAAGTAAGAATTACAATGGGGTTACACGGTAATTAAATGTAAGTGGTAAGTGAGCTGTTCACATAATTCATTCAGCCAGCGTTTATTGGCGGCCTCTGGCACCAGGCGGTGTGTGAGGTGCGCCCTTCCAAGGCCCGAGGGGTAGGATGGTCACACTAGCATTGTCTCGGCTGTCATGATGGCGTGTGTGTGGAAGGCATTGGGAGTGGGGAAAGGAGGATGCCACCAGGGAGTCACCTGCCAGCTGTCATGGATTCAAAGCGGAGGGTGAGAGGGAGGGGCTGCATGGGAGGGCTTGTGGCTGCGATGATTCACAGCAAAGGAACCGGTCTCCTCCTCTGTCATCACACCCTGTTCAACCCCATAATCCTTATGGGATGTTTCTTGTTCCCTTCTTGACCTTGGTGTTGGGTGAGGATATAGGCATTCAAAGTAGCTGTGACTTATGTGGCCCAGGCTGGCCTGGAACTTGTTATGTAGCCCAGGCTGGATTTGAGCTTCTGATCCTCCTGCCTGGCCCCTCCCACCCGCCTACACCTCGTTTGAACACTGGGGTTTCAGATGTACCACTTTAATGTCTTGTTTTGTTCTTGTCCTATTGGTATACCTGGCTGTCTGCCTCCCTTTCTCCTCCTTCCCTTACGCTCCTTGCTCCTGGGTCCGCATGCTAAGTGCTGGAAAGGCTGAGGGGTTCACATCCCAGAGTGCAAGGCCGGGGAAACAGCACAGGATGCTCCTTCTGTAGGTGGGAGGAGAGGGCCTGCCTGGGACTACTGACCTGGAGCAGGGTGCCATGGAGAAGCCCTCTGGTGGACAGAGGACTTGGCCATAGCTTCCCAGGGCCCAGGCATCTTGCAGCTTCCTCCTAGGGCTGGCTATCTTGGGGCCAACACCCCCATTTTCTTCCCTTTGCCTAAAGGAGCATGGAGGTGACTGTAGGAGGTTGGGACTGATCACGGGACAAAGATGTGACCGAAGCACGGGTTTTGTTGGGCTTTGCTGGCCTGAGGTGGCATGAGAGAAGACGGCACTGACCGTCCGAGACCAGTGAAGGAAGCGGACTCCCGAGGGGCGAGGACTGTGTAGGTGGCGTCTTGGGGAGGAGACGTAGGTGGCCACGGTTCTTAGGTCATCGGTGGTGACAGCTATCAAGTTGAAGTTTCACGGGGTGATGTGAAAGCAGCTAAATGGCTATAAATAAGCTCGTGCAGGCCATTTTTTTTTATAAGATTGAAAATACAGAACAGTGCGTTTGCTGTCAGTGGGCATTTGAGCTGTCTCAGTTGACAGTGAAGAAACACCTAGGCCCTTAAATTGTCTTTGGCCCGTTTAAACAGGAACACATCTTTTTCTTTTTATAGCTGAAGATGTAAATGCTTGAGGACCAGGAACTCATTTTGAGAATGTATTTCAGTCTTGTTTAAAAATATTTCCCGGTTCCTTCCTCTTTTGATGGGGTCACTGCCCCCGCTCCTACACCAGATGTCCAAGGAAAAGGATATGGCCGTGAGAGGCAGGAACACACAGGCTTTAGTGAACAGTCCAGGGGTGGGATCGCGTGGAAGAAAATATCTAGGTGTCCCGTGCTCAGTTGGTACCCCTGAATCCTGCCTGATCTCTGTTGGTATCAGAGTCATCTTCGCAGACACTCAAATCCACTGAGACCCATGGCTTCCATGTGGTAGCCAGAGGAACAACTGTGGACAGGAATGAGGGGAGGCAAGCTAATGCTGGGGGGGTAAAGAAGGACCCGTGTCATTGGCCTTCTCTTTTGTTGACACTATTTGGAGGGGGTCTCAGGAAATGCCACTGTACCACATCTTGCCCGATCTCAAATGAACTAATCCTTGGTGCTTGTGTAGGGTGGAGATAGCACTGACTTGCTAGAATTATTGGCAAAAATAGATGCAGAGACTGGAGTGAGGCAGCTTAAGCCAAGGATGCCGCCAAAGCTGCAAGGCAGGGAGCGGCAAGGAGGGTTCTCTTCTTGAGTCCACCGAGGGCTCATAGTTCTGCTCGATTTTAGACTTCTGGCCTATGACAGGACGTTTTATAGCATGGTGAGAGATGGGTCAGTGGATGAAGAAGGGACTTGCCACCCAGCTTGGTGCCCACCATCCTGTGGCGGGAGAAGAGAACTATTTTACGTTGCTCTTTGGCCTCCATATCTATGCCCTGCTCCAATCAATAAATGTAGTAAAAATGTATTTTTATTGCTTTGAGCCATCAAGTTTTGAAACAAATGCAAGGATCAATGTGGTCAAGACTGGAAACTCCGTAGGGGTGAGAATTTTCTGGAAGCCTGTATTGAGCTCTTGGGGTCAGAACCCCTCTTCCGTAAGGACACTCATTAGTGGACTTGGGGCCACAGTGGGTTGACCTCACTTCCCATCCTGGACAGCAGAACCCTGATTTTGAGATGAGGTCACATGCACGACATCTGGGTGTTGGGAAATGGTTGAGGGTGCGAAAGAGGCCTTTTGAACAGTGGTTCTCAACCTCCCTAACACGGCGGCCCTTCAGTGCATTTCCTCATGTTGTGGTGACCCCAACCATAAAATTGTTCCACTGGCACTTCAGAATTGTAACTTGCTGCTGTTGTGAATTGCAATGTAAATGTCTAGTATGTGATCTCTGAAAAGGTTGTCTGAACCCCCGAAGGGGCTGCAACCCACAGGTTGAGAACTGCTGCTTTAGACAATGGAGTTCATTCTTACCTTGTGGTGGAACATTAAAGATACAGAGAGGACCATGGTGGCAGATGCCTTCATCCCAGCACTGGGGAGCCTGAGGCAGGCAGGTTACAAGGCTGAGGTCAATTTGGACCTCACAGTGAGACTTTATCTCGAAACGAAGTAACAAGAAAACCTAAACCCACAAAACAAAAAATAACTTTGGGCTGGAGAGTTAGCTCAGAGGTTGAGAGCATTGGCTACCTCTCCAGAGAACCTGGGGTCAATTCCTAGCACCCACATCCTCACAACTGTCTACAACTCCAGTTTCTAGGTATTGGATTTTCCCTTCTGGCTTCCTTGGGGACCAGGCACACATGTGGTTCACAGGCATTCATGCACATACAATTGTAGAAGGAACAGCGGGCTGCGTTCCTGCCTGGCTCACGGCTAGGTTTACCCGAAATAATTACACGAAAACTGTATTCATTTAAATACTGCCTGGCCCATTAGTTCTAACCTCTTATTGGCTAACTTTCACATATTGATCTAACCCATTTCTAATATCTGTATTGCTACTTGACTGTGGCTTACTGGCATGAGTCTAACCAGCGTCCATCTCGGAGAGGAGAGTCATGGCGTCCGCTTGACTCTGCTTTCTTCCTCCCAGCATTCTGTTCTGTCTTCCCCACCTACGTATGTTCTGACCTATCAGGCCAAGCAGTTTTCTTTATTAATTAACCAATGAAAGAAACAGATAGATAGAAGACCCTCCTACATCATTTCCCCTTTTTCTGTTTAAACAAAAAGGAAGGCTTTAACTTTAACATAGCAAAATTACATATAACAAAACATTTATTAAGCATCTCAGTGTCCAGAAACTTAAAACTCCCCAAGGGTGGGCCAGCAGTATTTGTCCGTCAAAGTAGAATGGCGTTCAGTGCCATGAAGTGCTGTAATGGCTGTGCGAGAAGGGAGGATCCAGTCTATTGCTAAGAACGGGCTCATGGCTCACGTTCATTGCTCTGTAGAATCCTTCTCTATTTGATGAGGACTTAACCGAGGTGAATTGTTTGTTTCTGCTATGGCCTCAGCACAACACTTGAATAGTAAATCCCTGGACATCATCATGTGAAGAATAGATTCTGCTTTTTTATCGCCATCAATTCAACTAAAGTGTTACATGTACAACCCCCATTTCTTTTTTTCTTTTTTTTTTTTTAAAGATTTTATTTATTATGTATACAGTATTCTGTTTGCATGTGTGTCTGCAGGCCAGAAGAGGGAGACAGATTCCATTATAGATGGTTGTGAGCCACCATGTGGTTGCTGGGAATTGAACTCATGATCTCTGGAAGAGCAGACAGTGCTCTTAACCTCTGAGCCATCTCTCCAGCCCCCCCCCCCATTTCTTCTTTATAATATTTCCCCAAAGTTTTAGTTAAACAATAGTTAAAAATAAGACTTTTAAGTGTTGAGAAATGAAAAAAATTTTTTCTTATATTGTCATGGTTGCTGATAATGTCATTTAGTACCAACAAATAACAAGGTTTATTGTGTGAACTACAGCATAAGGACTTTTTTAAGATGTCTGTCTTATATTGGAGAGCTTGATGTTATTACTATATGTATAAGATAATGTTTCTAACTCAAGAAAGTAAAAGTATTAGGTTTACTGGATCTATATCCCATATATATATATATTAATCTGTAAAAGATGTTTCCTGTACTGGTAAGACAGTGGGTGAAGGTGCTTGCTGCTAGTACCATCCCTGTGATCCATACAAAAGGAGAGAACTGATTTCTGCCAATTGGCCTCTGACTGCCACACACACACCATGGGACCGTCCTCCAGAAATAGGACATTATTTTCCTGAGAGCCTTTCCCCATCCTGGATATGTAGCGAGATGCAATCTTCCAGATTTTCACTTGGGAACTCTCCAGAAAAGCACATGGATGGAAATGGAGGAGATGAAACAGTTTGGTCCCTCCTGTTTTATAACCGTTCAGAGAATGGTCTAGAACGGCAACCAGTGCCATGCGGCAGAGGGCAGAGGTGCACCACGTTCTAGATGCTCCTCGGATGTTGGCGCTCATAGAACTTGGGGTAATCCACTGAGTGCACTGATTTCCCCGTGAGCTTGGTCGTCCTCCCTTAATCTCTCTGCCCGTAGTAACTTGTGGGCTCCATGCATGAATGTGCTTCTCGGTGTGCGGGGAAAATGGACATCTAGTTTTTCTTTTTTTTTTAAATATTTATTTATTATGCATACAATATTCTGTCTGTGTGTATGTCTGCAGGTCAGAAGAGGGCACCAGACCTCATTACAGATGGTTGTGAGCCACCATGTGGTTGCTGGGAATTGAACTCAGGTCCTTTGGAAGAGCAGGCAATGCTCTTAACCACTGAGCCATCTCTCCAGCCCCGACATCTAGTTTTTCAAGGGACACAGTGTGAAATATCGTGTCTTCCGTTTCATGCAGAGTTAAAGGTGGTATGTGAGCAGTGTCTTCAGCTTAGTAATTAGTCTATTTCCCAATGAGGTGAGACTATTTAGCGTTGCACAGATTTAAGGTAAGAAGTGCACGTTAGCCTGGGAGTCTGTTGGGTTAAAATGCTCCCATTGTGGTCATTTTCCACTAAGTAACTTTCCTGAGAATAATTGACATCTTTCAAGTTGCACACACGACATATTTTAACACCCATGTATGTAAAACCGCTGTCACAATCAAAGAAATGAACATGTCCAAAACCGCAGCCCGCATGTCCTTGTACCTATTTGTCATTCTTGCTCCTCCCCCATCCCCCAGGAACCTCAGATCTTTCTGTGACTGTGAGTTTTTATAAACATGAAATTACATAGCACAAATTCTCATAGTTTTGTCTTGCATCTTTCATTTGTAATAATGACGCCGAGCCGGGCTGTGTTGTGTGTTTACTGCAGTTCATTTCCTTTGATTGATGAATCCATCATTTATGAATCATGTTTCCAATGTTTGGCTATTTACTGATAAAGTTGTTTATGGATAATTGTAGACACGGTCGGGGCTGCTGACCAGCATGTCTGCCCGCACCTTGTTTGCCATGCTTTTACTGTCCATCTCAAGTGGTCTCTTTGATGAGTTCCCCCTGTGTTAGAGAAAACTGGGGAAGCAGGAGGGAGCAAATTTAGGGTGCCTTGTGTTTAACCAGTTACAGTGACTTTATTCCTGAACTCGGGGAGCTTGCCAGCTATGGTCCCTCTTCTGCGCCCCCCCCCACCCGCTGTCCTTTTGGTCTTGAGATCCTGAACTTCCTATGGTCTTTATCGTTAGTTTCCAGGCTGCAGTTCGACTAAGGGCGAGAGATGCCTTGAGCTTCCCTTATCCTGAGATCTTCCATCGATCCACTAGATGGAGCACCTTGAATATATTTCCTGATCAGAGGGTGGGCGAGGAGAGTCCCTGCATCCGAGTTATACTGGGAGGACCCTCGAAGTTGGCCAGACATTTGCTCTGTTGCCTTCTCTATTAATATAAAATGTTCCTTTGCCACAGCATGTTAATATAGAAGTTTCTAGGAGTCCTGGCTGAAATATTGTGTGGAAATAATTCTAATCCGGATGTTTGTGGCTACACGATGGAACATCCTGGTGCAAATGTTCTGTGACATCCGGCCATGTCTTTGAGCCTTGCTGCCCATGTTACAGTATGCAGTAGGTGAGGTATACTTTCTACAAACCGTAGGACGTTGGTCTTCTGTGCTATCCCATCAGGCCAGTGTGGATGAACAATGACACAGTGGGTCCTGTTTTCACCCAGAGAAAGTTGTAGTTACGGCCAGTGTCTATGACGTGGAGAACCCATGGCATTGCAGGAACAGAGGGCACCGGGTACCATTTGCCTGCCTCCTGGATGTCCTCGTTACTGGTCTCCACTGTGCCTAAGCACTCCTGGGGTAGGAGTTTCATTTCCCCTGTATCCTGCTTGAGGACAACATTGGCTGTTGGAAGGATTTCTTTACCTGCTGGGCTTGGTTATCCTTTCCGGGGGAGCTCGCATTGCAACATCTAATCTTTTGTCTTCAGACTTTTTCCCTTAGAACCAAACTATGGGACCTTCACTGTTAACTAGGGTTACCCAGATGACATGCTCTGTAAGGAACAGGAGATGACGGTGTGGACAGTGTCCGCGTACTCACAGGCCTGTTGTCTATGTTCAGCTACAGCTGAGCATCCTGTGTCAAGGAGCAGTCAGTCACGTTAGCAGCTCTGAGCACATGTCCCTCAGAGCCAGTAGCATTTTAGACTGCTGGAATCTGCCGCTAAACGTTTCATGACTTGAAGTAAAAGCTTTCATTTTTAGGTAATTTCAGCCTTTCTATGGGAAAACTCTATGTGCTGTTTTACCATTTCTAGATGTTTATTTAAAAATATTTTTTTATTTATGTTACGTGCATTGCTGCTTTTGCTTGCCTGTGTGTCTGTGAGAAGGTGTTGGAACTCCTGGAGTTGCAATTAGACAGTGGTGAGCGGCATGTGGGTGCTGGGAATTGAACCCAGGTCCTCTGGGAGAGCAGCTTCTGCTCTTAACTGCTGAGCCATCTTTCCAGCCCCCTAGATGTTAATTTTTAGTTAAGGAGACATATGCTAAGTTAAAGACTTTGTAACATAGGTTAACACACTTGGGTTACCCAGCGTAGAAGAGTTTCATATCTGAAGACAGATTTTTCAGAAATTCTGTTGGATTATGAAGATTTTGGTCTTAACAATGAAGAAGCAACAGACATCAAACCCCTTTAATTTATAGCACAGGAATTAGCTCTTTGTAGTACTTCCTTCTCTGTTGAGGAAGAAGGTTTTAGTTTTTTGCAAATAGAAGGGATTTAAGGAGTCCCACATCTGAATGGACTTTAGAATCCGCGTTAATAGTACCTAATCTCATTGGCATGGCCTACACCGGGATCCACTTAGCCCAACACTTAACCTTCTTCCTGGTGTCTTCTAGCCAGTGACCCACACTGGTGTCTCTGATGACTTACAAGAAGGAATTAATATCAGGATGTTTATTTGGCTCGTAATGAGTTTGATCAATCTGTTTATCATGGAATTAGGTAGCGGGTCTTCCCAGGAGTGGCCTTGATTTTGTTTATTTTCGGAAGTTGGAGGAGTTGGCTTTTGTATTTCCCGCGGCTCCCATTAGGAACAGGAAGGCTGAGGCCTCAGCGTACGCGTTGTGTTCAAGTAGAAAATGAAGCAGCCCCTTACAGCAGATGCTGGTCTTGGCTGTACAGGACCCTCCTTTGTTATCTTAGGGGTGATCTTAGGAGGCCTGGGCTGAGTGGAGCTGCGGCTGAACGCTGGCTGAGTGGCGTCAGTTGGTGTCACTTTGGTTCTGGGCTTCAGCTGGTGGTACAGACTCCAGCTTTTGGTCCCCCAGTTATAGGACAGGTCTATCTTAAGGAGCTCATGTAGTTAAATAAACAACTAGAATTTCGTATTTCCCTTCAGAATCTTACAATCTTTAGTTCTTCCTTGTGTCGTTGTCATTGTTAGTGGGATTTAATGTGACAGAAAGAGGCCTGGAGCTCTCGTGAACACCCCTCACGTAAGCTGTGTCAAGTTTGTTTCCCTCTCTGTCCGTGGCGCCTGCTGTTGGACAGCTGTAAGTGACCGTGTCTCGTGGCTTAGTTGACATCTGGGTGTGGTGTTGAAGTGGTACCTCTTAACCCTACTTTTTCTTTACATACATAGTTATATACTGGGATAAGAAGAAAATAGCTTTAAATTATAAAATTACAAAAATAATTTTAAATATTAGTCCTTTAAAAACATTAGTTCCAGAAAGCAGGATGTTTATTATATATTCAGGCTAGTAATGCTCCTTTTGGAGACTTCTACATGGATTTTTGGGAAGCCTTTAAAATATAAGCACGTTGAACTTTTGGTTAAATTTTAGTTCTTTCCTCTTAAACTCACTGTGGTAAGTGTAGACAATTCATCATCAAGGAATGGGCGAAAGAATTCAAGACTGGAGCCGTTCATTTATTTATTGCTTGTCTACGATTAGCGGATCTGCAGGGGTCTCTTCTACATCCTGGCAGTACTCTGCTGCATCCAGTTTGTGTCCAGGGATGTGTGGGGTGTTTAGATGTGTTTGATGCCAGCGGTCGGTTAGGTCTCACTGTTCCTGTGACGTGGTGTCACCATTTGTGAAAACATGTCTCGGCTTCATGAGGTTATCTTCCTGGCTGATGCTGGAACTGTCTGTTCTGAAGCAGTGAAAACGTCTTCCATTCTACGTATCCATTTCTCCAATGCCTCAGGCCGAATGTCGGACCGGGGATGGAAGCTGCCCCTTTGCTGTGATGGCGTGGTCCTGAGGCTCGCTGACAGTCATTCCTAGCAGCCTTGCTGAGTCTCAGAAGTGGAAGGAAGAAGGAAGCCATAGTCTGCCCTGTCCTTGGGAGGTAGCACCCCAGCTAATTCTTATTCCAGATGGCAGAGTCTTTTCCTGCTTGGTTAAGACTCCAGTCCCAAATGAACACATGACTGTCCTACCTTTAATTTACTGAAAACATTGTTTCTCTTTGATAGCGCTCTTCCAAAGCCAGGACCGCTACATAAATAAGAAGCAGCAGTTCTTCTGGTGGGTGATTACAGCAATGGAGAGCCCTCCCACCAGTGTCTTTGGGTTTGGAGGGGCAGCAAATACAGCGATACCTGTGAGAGAGAACTCTTCCAGAATGCTGTTCCCCCGCCCCCATAGTTGTGTCCTGTTACTTCCTCCTGAGCCAGCGATCGCCGCTGTTGTCTCCTTATTAATAATTGGTGCATGCAGTGGGTTTTAAACTGCAGCCCGTGAATGGTCCTGAAACATTTATTGAACCGTGATTGCTTCCTTCTAGTGGATTATAATAAACGCAAGTGATTGAAATGGCAAGTCACCGTGGCAAATATTTTTATACACATTTACTCTGTCATAACTTAAGGCTGTGTTTCTTCGCCCCCCATGGTTGACAGAACTTTAAAAGCGCCTGCTCTAAAGAGACGTTTATCACCAACCCCTGATGCTTTTGCCAGGTTGATTTCTCAGGCTGATTTCACATGATGATGTTGGCCAGGCCCCTTCAGTGGATGTGAGCACGAGGGTGGGTTTCTGTGGAAATCGTTGCTCCTTGGAAGAGTCAAACAATAACCCTAGACCTCAGCTCTTAGGATCCCACCATGGAGGCATCACCCTAGACCTCAGCTCTTAGGATGGGCATCATGGAGGGCATCACCCATAGACCTTAGCTCTCTGAACTGGTGGAACTGAAGTAAGGAGACTTAATTCTGAGCTCGGGACCCGGCATATAGCTAGACTCAGTTACTGTGTGCCACACGAATACACAGAGATGGACCCAGCGCTGTGCTTTTATTAATGTTTCCTTGACGTTAATAAAATTGACATTTCCTACACTGGTCAGATGACCAGACCTAAATATAGCCAGTTTTCTGACTAGAGTAATTTTTTTAAAAAATCTTTATTAATCACTTTCCATCCCTCTGACTTTTTCTCCAAAGGGTATTTTTGTCTTGGATCTTGAGAGCCTTGTGATTAAAGCCAAGATGAATAGCTTATGGAGAAACATCCATAAAAGAAATTTCTTTGTACAAATTGGGATAGATGACCAGAAACTTAGGTCCTGACTTTGCCTTAGACAATGAACGAGCCAGAGTGATCAATCTCACGAAAGGTTTCTATTAAAGTGTCCTGTAAATGTTCAGGACGGTAGCTTTAACTGGCCCTTGATCAAGAAACCATCCTGCTGTTTCCTTCCGCCCTGTCTTTTTCCACATGTACAGTGCCAGGAGGGCTTGAGGCCTCTGCCGTGTTCGAGGGTGTACAGGGCATCCTCCGGAGCAATGCATCTTTATGGTCATGTGTGTGCGGTTGTGTCCTGCCTTGTCAACACATGAGCAGGGTGTGCCTCTCCTACCGTGTCCCTCATTCAGTTACACAGCACAGTCCGCTGGTTTCAGTCTATTCATGCTTCTGTATCCCTCCCTGTAGTTAGGTTCTGACGTGGGATTCCCCTCTGCATGCTGTGAATATGTTTTATTACCACTGGTTAAGAAAGAAGGTGCTTTGGCCTATGACAGTGCAGAATAGACCAAGGCGGGGAATTCCAAGAAGAGATAGTGGAGAAAAGAAGACGGACTTAGGGAGATGCCAAGGAGACAGACACCTGGGAACCGTACCGGTAAACCACGAGCCTCGTAGTAAAATATAAAATAATGGAAATGAGTTAATTTAAGATATAAGAGCTAGCTAGCAATGCACTTAAGTGATTGGCCAAGCAGTGTTGTAATTAATGTAGTTTCTGTGTGGTTATTTTGGGTCTGGGCGGCAGGGAAATGAACGAGCTGCCTCAGTCTACAAGGTTTAGGACATTTTTGGCCCCTTCCTCCCCCAGTGAGACACTGTACTTCTTGGCCATTACCCTCTAACCGAGTTCTAGGCTAACCATTCATCTGCTTTCTTCTTTATCTCTCTACCCCACAGAGTTTCTCTGTGTAGCCCTGACTGTCCTGGACTCACTCTATAAAATCTGCCTGCCTCTGCTGGGATTAAAGGTGTGCACCACCATCACCCGGCTTCAAAAGTTTTTTTAAGAGATTTACTTGACATGCCTATGTGAATTTATGTGCACATGTGTGTTCTAGGATATTTTACTCTTTTGCCTTTTTGTGGGGGCCCCCCATCCAGCTCCCAAATAAAGCACATGGAGACTTATTCTTAGTTATGAATTCCTGGCCTTAGCTTGCCTTGTTTCTTGCCAGCTTTTCTTAAATTATCCTGACTACCTTTTGCCTCTGGGCTTTTATCTCTCTGTTTCTATGTATATGTTCCTATACTTCCTTCTCCATGGCTCGCCGCTGTGAGTAGCTGGGTGGCTGACCCTGACAGCCTCCTCTCCTTGCGCCCAGATTTCTCCCGTTTATCCTCCCTGCCTGACAGCCCCGCCTATCCTTGCTCCTGCCTTGCTATTGGCCGTTCAGCTTTATTAGGCCCGTTTTAGACAGGCAAAGAATCACAGCTTCCCAGATTTGAACAAATGCAGCGTAAACAGAAGTCCCACACCTGAAAATCATATTCCCCAACAGGTGTGTGTGCTGCCTGGAGAGGCATGGGAGCCCCTGGAGGTAGATGCTGGGCTCCAAGCTCTGATCTCCGTGATTGAACAGCAAATGCTCTCCACCCCTGTGTGCCCAGCCCCCGTCGACTGCCGTATTATGGGCGTGCCCGTGGTGTGCAGTGAGCTAGTGAAATGCGTCCTTTGTGAGTGACATCTGTCACTGTTTCGCTTCCTTTTGTGACTGAGGGATATTCCATTTTTATACCTCATTTTATTTGGCCATCAGTGAGTGGACATTGCGGTTGTTGCTAAGAAATTTGTGTGGATGAGGACTTTTATTTGTATTAGATGTCTAATTAGGAGAGGCTTTGCTGAATCATATGATAACTATTTAAAGCGCTGCCATATTGGTTCCGAAGACACTGCCGTTTTCCATTGCCAAGCTCCAAGCTTCTCTTCATCCCCAGCGATCCTAATTATATTTCTTTTTAAAATTTAGCTGCCAGTTGGTGCTGAAATAACATGCCTGTGGTCCTGATCTGCATTTCCCCAGTGGCTTTTCACCTGCTTACTGGATATCTCTTTTTGGTCCTTTCTGTGTTTAATTGGCTTGGATGGCATTATCTGTAATCTGTCCTGTTCTTTTGTGGTGGGTGGTTTTGCTAAAATTACTTCACATCTTCTCTGACCTACTTATTTCCTATATAGTTACCAGGGAGTGTTTGAGTGAAGTCTTGCTAAAGAACAAACAAATAAAACAAACTAAACAAACACCCCCCACACCATGGTTTTTCAGCTGGTTTATATATAAATTATTTTGAAAATTCCCTTGAGAGGTGGAGACAGAAAGATCAGGAATTCAGGACTAGCCTCAAACTGGGTTACATGGAATTCTATAATAAAAAGCCAGGGAGGGAGGGAGGAGTGGAAAAGGACAGAGGCAGACAGAGAGGCAGAGAGAAAATAAATTATTAAAGCTCCATTTTTTTTTTTTTTTTTGAGACAGATTCGGAGCCTGTCCTGGAACTCACTGTGTAGTCCAGGTTGGCCTTGAACTCACAGAGATCCATCCATGCCTCCCAAGCGCTGCGTGTGCCACCCCGGGTTTTTTTGTCGTTGTGAGAATGAAACTTTGAAGGAGTAGGGAAGTGGTCCGTTTTTTTGAGGCAGGTCCTTTGTACTTAGTCCAGGCTAGCCCAGGCTGACGGTGAAGTGATGGCCCCTTGGCTTTAGCCTCCCAGTGAGGGCCATTTCACCCAGAAAGGATGAGGTTTTGAGTGTCCATTAGCAAAGCTACAGATTAGTCTAATTCTTTTTGACTGGGCTAGAAGCCTAGAGTGTGTGATTTTTTGTTTTTTGACTCTGCTTTAAAAAAAAAAGTGACTTTGAAAAATTAAGGGTTTTTTCCTACGTTTCAGAGATGTAATTATTAAACTTCTTGCTGCTTATTTTTTGATGAATCAAGACCTGAATAAGCTGTAGAAGTTCTCTTGCTAATTGTTTCGGTATTTAAAGATTTTTGAAAGATTTACATATACGTATGTGTGTTTTGACTGCACGTATGTGTGTGTACTATGGGTCTGCCACCATGCCCACAGAGTTCAGAAGAAGGCATTGGGTCCCCTGGAAAGAGGGTTTTCAGATGGTTGTGAACCACCATGTCTGTGCTGGGAGTTGAACCTGGGTCCTGCCCTTACCCACCAAGCCAACTGTCCAGCCCCCATTTATATTGATGCTAAAGATGTTATGAATGTTTTTAGCTTGGTTTAGGCTAATTTTTTAAAAAATGATAAGTGGTCACAGTATTTCTATGCAGAGGGCAGTGGACGACCGAAGCCGATCAGCTGCTTAAACAGTACCTGAAGTGTGTAGGATCCGACGTTAGTCTGGGTTTCCCTGTCAGGACATCTCAGCAGCCAGGACTGTGTATGTGGAAGCACACTGTTTGCAGGGGGCATTTGCGTGAGCTTGCTTGGCTGCATCTTGTTGTTCGGGTTCATCGTGCTGTGTCTCAGCTTGACCTTTCTAGATGTCTGCCAGCGAGAGAATCCTTCAGAGAGGCTGCTGGAGGCCAGGATGAGTCACAGGTGGTGCTGATTGCATTAGGCCCCTTCGAGTTTCCTTTGCTCCAGTCTCCCTTACAGCTGGACGCCCTGCTTCCGGGTGCTCAGAGAGGTGCTGAGGCCAACAACTGTGCTGCTGCTTTGCTTGCATCTTGCAGTTGACACAGGCTCAGCATTTCTGGATTTATGGGTTTCTCTATAAAGATCTGAGCTCCCTCAGTAGCCGTGAGATTCACTCTGCGACCTCTCATAACAGTAATTGGAGTCTGGCTGCTCCTGGCGTCTCCCAGCGCTGAGGGGTTAATGGATCCCTAGAACTCGGTTGCTTCGCTCTTTATAGCTCTCAACGGAAGTGGCCCTAGTAGTCTGTCCTTGAGTCAGAACTTGAAGCCTCAGCTCCCTTTTCTCTGCGATGATGCCTGTGCAAAGGGCTGTTCCCAGGAGGCCCGCACTGAGGGGAAGGAGGGAATAAACATCACGAAGCATCTTTCTCTACTGTCTCTGCCCTTTACGAGGGAGGGGACCCGAGAAGACTAGGGTTTTCTGTCCTTTCACACACTTGTTCCTTGTTTTCTTCAAACATCTCAGCCATACCTCACTAATCTCACAGTCAGCTCCTCATGGGAGCAGAGCCATGCAACCTCCTCGTGCCTGGCTTATCTCAGTACAGCATCCTCAGCTCTCACTGGTGTTGAGCCTCTTCGCGAATTTTCATTTTAAGATTACATCTTACGTTGTTTAAAAGGCAAGCTTTGACAGAATTCCGTCTAGGCTTCCTCATCTCCAAAATAGACAAGAGGTCTAGTCTAGATAGATGACGTCTCCGTTTGAAGTGCACGAGCATCAGTTGATGCTTTGAGATCTTTCCCTCAGCTGCTTTATCTAGATTTCCTAGGAGAGGAATGAGGAAATCTTCCAAGCAAACGGATTTGACTTTTAGAAGACATTTAAAACAAGGCGCTGGCAAGGAGCGTGCCGCAGATGGTAAGTACGGCTTCAGACGATCAGCTTTGAGAGGGCTCTGCGCTTGGGCTACGCCTGCCGTGGGCCCTGGCTGCACTCCAGCATTTCTGTGACTACCCAAGAGGCCGGCAGAGCTCAGTCAGAACGGACAGTCTGTAGAGCTTTCTGGTGGCTTGTTGGTCCCTGAGCAGCGTGCAAAACCTGTTCAGCTCACCCAGGGAAGAAAGCTGCATCCAATCACAACCAGTCCTGTGAAGCGTAGAGCAAGGGGTACCAGCTGTGCTTGTGAACATGTCTCCTGTTACCGGATTTGAGCCTGGCAGCTTACGGAGCTAACAGAGAAGGTGCTGCTCTTCTCCCATTTTGGTAATGGCTTTCTTAGGACACAACCCACTCTGAGAGTCCCTCTGCAGTAACAGGACAAATGCCCCACCTAACCATACCCTACTGAGCACACCAGCTCCCTCAAGAGGGTGACAAAAGGCCTGTCAACCTCACTCCAGGACAGCACAAGATGGACCCTGTGTGTTGTAGAAAGCCTGTTAGTTCGTCCCAGCTGCTCAGCCCCCAATAATCACACAGAAACCATATTATTTGCAATACTGTTTGGCCAATAGCTTTAGTGTATTTCTGGCTAACTCATCTTAAATTAACCCATCTCCATTCATCTGTGTATTACCACGAAGCTGTGGCTTACCCGGTAAAGTTCTGGAGTCTGTCTCTGGTGGGGCTACATGGCTTCTCTCAACTCCACCTTCCTTCTCCCAGCATTCAGTTTAGTTTTCCCCACCTTGCTCTACTCTTTTACCCTATCACAGGCCAAGATAGTTTCTTTTATTAATCAATGGGTATTATTCACAGCATACAGAGGGGAATTCCCACATCACCTGTGCTTTTTGTGTGTGCTTTTTATGTTTTTGTTGTTGTTCTTTTTTGGTTTTACTGGTGTGTGTTTGTTTATTTGACCTTTATTTTTTGTTTTATTTATTTTTATTTTTTTGAGAGAGCAAGTGAGAGAGAACGTGAAGTTGGGTGGGTAGGGAGAGAGGTGGGGATGATTTGGGAGGTGTATGTGTATGGAAAGAATGTGATCAAAATATACTGTGTGTAATATATGCTGTATGTACTATTTACTATATGTAATATTTACTGTATGTAACATACTATATGTGACATATACTGTATGTACTATATACTGTATGTACTATATACTGTATATAATATTTACTGTATGTACTATTTGTGGTATGAAATATATATACTGTATGTAATATATAGTGTGTATAATATTTACTGTATATAATATATACTGTATATAATATTTGCTGTATGTACTATATACTGTATGTAATGTTTACTGTATGTGATATGTACTGTATGTAAGAAATTTTTTTTTTGGCCTGGCGGTGGTATTGCACACCTTTAATCCTAGCACTTGGGAGGCAGAGGCAGGTGAATCCTTGTGAATTTGAGGCCAGCCTGGTCTACAAGAGCTAGTTCTAGGACAGCTAGGACTGTTACACAGGGAAACCCTGTCTTGAAAAAACAAAACAAACAAAATACAAAAAATATAATTTTTTAATTAAAAAAAATTTAATGAGTCTTTCTTAGGGGGAAGAAAACAGGGCAGCTCCTAAGGGGTTTCTGGGGCAGGTGAAATAGCAAGGAAGAGGACTCTGGCTTGGGATGTTTTGGGTGTGCATCTGGGGTTGAGGGGTCCTTTCACTGTGTAATTTCTTACTGGTGTCAGAGATTCCCCTGGACCATCCTGTCAGTTTGTCCAGATGGGACCTGGAACAGAAGTGAAATTCAGGTGTGCTTGCAGTGTAGAAGCCATTCTTAGCATGAGTCATTTTGTCAGGATAGGCATAGACTGTGGCTCAGGCTGTGGGTCAGGCGTGGACTGTGGGCCAGGCTGTGGGTCAGGCGTGGACTGTGGCTCAGGCTGTGGGTCAGGCGTGGACTGTGGCTCAGGCTGTGGGTCAGGCGTGGACTGTGGGCCAGGCTGTGGGTCAGGCGTGGACTGTGGCTCAGGCTGTGGGTCAGGCGTGGACTGTGGCTCAGGCTGTGGGTCAGGCGTGGACTGTGGGCCAGGCTGTGGGTCAGGCGTGGACTGTGGCTCAGGCTGTGGGTCAGGCGTGGACTGTGGGCCAGGCTGTGGGTCAGGCGTGGACTGTGGCTCAGGCTGTGGGTCAGGCGTGGACTGTGGCTCAGGCTGTGGGTCAGGCGTGGACTGTGGCTCAGGCTGTGGGTCAGGCGTGGACTGTGGCTCAGGCTGTGGGTCAGGCGTGGACTGTGGGCCAGGCTGTGGGTCAGGTGTGGACTGTGGGCCAGGCTGTGGGTCAGGCAAGGACCCGGGGGTCAGACGTGGACCATGGGTCAGGAGGCATGGACTATGGGTCAGGCGGGGACTGGGGGTCAGACGTGGACCGGGGTCAGGTGTGGACTGGGGGTCAGGCGTGGACTGGGGCTCAGGCAGAGACCGTGGGTTGGACAGGGACCCTGGGTCGGGCGTGGACTGGGGGTCAGATAGGGACTGTGGGTCAGGCAGGGACTGTTTATGGATAGTAATGTAATGCTCTAGTTTGGTGACATTTCCATCACTCCACGTGACACCAACCATATAGCAGTCACTGCACAGTCCTGATCCCCAGCCCTACGGGCTGGGAAGGTAAACACAAGTCCCGCTCATCTTTCCTTCCTCCCTTCTTTCTCCTGTATAGTTTATGGTGGTTCCACAGTCATGATGCTCTTGCCTCAGTCTTTGTTGGGTGTGTTGTACACTCAGCTGTGTTTCCTGTCTCTGTGGATTGTTCTTGGCTGTTTAAGTGGAATTACATGGGCAAGTCCTTTTCTGGTTGGCTTATTTCACTTAGCCCAGTCTTTTTTCAGATCTGTTCATGTGGCATGCATTGGTACTTCTTTGTTCCTTTGTCTTTGAGGGGGTGTGTATGTGCTAGATATATATGTATTTGCACATGCACACTCCATGTGTGCAGTGCCTGTGGAAACCAGTAGGGCAGAGAGAACATCAGATCCCTTGGAACTGGAGTTACAGATGGTTGTGAGCTGTCATGTAGGTGTTGGGATTTGAACCTGGGTCCTCTGGAAGAGCATCTTGTATTCTTAACCACTGAGCAATCTCTACAGCTCTTAAACAAGGTTTTGATGATGATGAGGTTTTGATTTATTATTATTATTATTATTTATTATTATTATTATTATCAATATAGGCCCTTGCTGTGTAACCCAGGCTGGCCTGGAACTTACTGTGAGCTCAGTGTGATCTCAATTTCCACATCCTCCTGAGTGCTGGGATAATAGGCATTCATCATGCCTGACTATTGACATGGGGTTTAAGAGAAAATTCAATAGAACAAAATATACCAACAGCTTAAAACTGGCTTATAATTTATAATCCATTGTGAAGTTCAAATATAAGCTTTATATTTTCAAACATAGTCTTTTGCATCTTAAGGGGGCTTTTGTTTCTGTACCTAGGTTATCCAAAATTGACAAAACAGATAAATTAAAATCTCTTGGTGTCGTTTCTGTTTCTCCTCAGTGTGTGACGGAAAGCAAACTCGGGAGACACTTTACATCAAAATTCACATGTCCAGTGCTTCTGTCTCCAGCATTCAGTTTCTGTGTGATGATTCCCATGATGTTTGCCTGCGTGCTGCAGTGTCTCGCGAAGACTTGGGTCTTCTGATGTCAGGTGGTTACACAGTCTCGAATCTTAGTTTTTTTGTGCACATGAGTGAGCCTGGTTGAATGTGTTTATGTACACGTGTGTGTTGCCGTGAGGACCAGCCTTCAGCAGCTCAGGATTTGCTGGGGTTTCATGGAGTCAGCAAACTAACCACTCAGTTGATTTTTCTGTCAGAGGAGTAAACTTAATTCAATCATTTTACTCTTTGTCTTAAAAGGTAATCTTAGAAAAGATTTCAAAAGACCCCTTGTCTTAGGGTCTCTGTGCGTGGAGACACTGACCATGGCAGCTCTTATAAAGAAGACATTTAATGGCTCAGCCAGCTACTTTTGTTCTTGTTTCTTGACCTCAACAAGTCCCTCGCTCAACTACATGACTTTCTAAATTTTAAATTTCACCCCAAGATTTTCTACCTCAAAACCATTGACAAAAACACCCTAACCCAGCCTTGCTAACAATTCTGCATGTCTAAATTCTTTATAAGGGTGGTGGTTGAATCGTTAGTCTGCTCCAGCAGCAGTGCTTGGAAAAAATTACTTTTATTGTTAGTACCAGTAACACTACCCAGTGGGGCCCATGGGGGGCTAGACACCCCATGGGAGTTTTCCTATGACCCATAGATTATGGGGGATGTGGTGACCTCGAAGGCAACAATAGCAGCATGAGGTTCTCAGGACACATAGTCCTTGGGGCTTTGCCTCTCCAGGGCTTACTCAGGTGTGGCTTTGCCAATGCCCAGCTGTGTTCCATGAATTCCAGTGCTGCCTATTGGTCCCCTCACATGCCCCACGACGTGTGTGTGTGTGTGTATGCCTGGTAGAATGTGTGTGTGTATGTGCACACTCAATACCTGCCTGGTTGAGTGTGGGTGTGGGCGTGTGCCTGGTTGAATGTATGTATGTGTGTGTATGTGTATATGTGTGCCTGTGTCTGCCTGGTTGATTGTGGGTGTGGGCGTGTGCCTGGTTGAATGTATGTATATGTGTATGTGTATATGTGTGCCTGTGCCTACCTGGTTGAGTGTGGGTGTGGGCGTGTGCTTGGTTGAATGTATGTGTATATGTGTGTGTGTGTATGTGTATATGTGTGCCTGTGCCTGGTTGAGTGTGTGGGTAGTCACATGTGAGCGTAGAGTCCAGAGATTGATGTCGGGTCGGCCCTCTTCTGTCGCTCTCCACTTTATCCATTGAGGCAGAATCTCTCAGTGAACACAGACGTTACCGATTCTGGCTAAGTCCAGCTGGCCAGCTTCCTCCTGGAAGAGTGCTGGGATGCAGGTATCCACTGGCAATGGGATCTTATCTCCTTCCTTATCCTCCGCAGCAAAGCACTGTACTCTCCTACCGAGCATCCCTAGCCCCTGCTCACGCCAGCCTTATCCACAGTGCTGTTGCTCTGTGTGTGTGGCCGTACCTGCAACCCTTTAGTGACTATTTAGATAGTGTTTTTGTACAAATGCCAGAGAGAAAACAAGTAGGTTTTGCTTTTCTTTGCCAACCCTGTGGCTAAACAAGACATATAGTCATTTGAGGATCATGTGACAGGACCGTGTTCACTATAGTTCCCCTTACGACATCACATGGCTCTCTGTTACTTCCCCAGGTACTCCATCATTATCCTTCAGTGTTGGTTAGCTTTGAGATCTATGGATGGAAGTGGTTGTCTAGCTCAGGAATATTGGACAGCTTTTAAAGGAATGGCAGCCTTGTTCTGGACATGTGTTGTAATCGAGAGGCTTTCCCCACATGCAAACAGGGAAATGACAGGAGTCAACATAGTATGTCCATGAAGAACTTAGCTGTTAGCCCTTCCTTGAGAGTCACGTGCTATACTGGAGTCTCATTGAGTTGATCTGTGGTGGAAGGACCGGTGTTATTGATTGTGAATGGGACCGCAGCAGAACCTGCCTTAGCAGACTGTAGAACGCTGCTTTAGAGGCACACAGCCAGCCAGAAGGGGCAGCTCTCTGCCCGTGTTCCTCTCAGCATCTTCGAGGGGTGGGGGGATCCTCCTAAGCAGCACGGGCTTGGTTAGTCCAGGTGACGAGTGGAGGTGGGCGGAAGTCAGGATCACACAGCCACGCGTGTTCTCTTGTGCTTTGCTGCCGGCAGGCTGTTAGCCATGCGCCTAAACGGTTGTTTGAAGTGTGCTTACACGTGTTTCCATGGCAGCGGTCCGCTCAGCGTTTTTCACTTGTTTTTAGACTGTCTTTCCCCCTTCCCTCTGGCTCCCCTGTTTCTTCATTGATGCAAGATTAAACAAGCAGCATATTTAGGTCAAGGAGAGAGATGTTTGCTAATAGAGATGCTAGGCGCAGCATTCTGGGAGAGTGATTTCTAGCAGCACAGAATCCTTTGTGGTTCAGCAGCAGCTTCTGCAGCAGGGTGGCTGTCTGGCACCGGCTCTTTCATTTTGGGCAGGTTCTGAGACTCAGAGCAATCCCAGGCAGATGCGGCGAGCCAGCACTCTCCCACCAAGCCCAGGTTAATCTTCCGCACATTTATCCTCCGTATAGCAGTGAAGCAGCGCCCTGGAAAAACGCTACTTTCATGGTCTTGGTTCATCTGAGGTGTGTCATCCTGCTTTTGCACCGCCCACCCTTCCCGTTTTACACGGGGAGCCTGGATTTTTTTTTTTTCGTCAGACTGTTGGACGGGAACGGATTCTAGTGTGACAGCTTGGCACTTCCCTTCTGTTCGGTGCCGGTAGCTGCTTGTCATGAAGATGGTACAGTGGGAACCTGTGTCTGAAGAGCCAAGGAAGCTGATGTGGAGATGGAGTAGAGGTTGTTAGACATCTGAACGTCCACACCTTGGGGATGGGATGCACCACCAGTGTCATTCTCTTCAGAGGCATCCGCACCGTTTTCGAGAGGAACTGTGCCTACATGTGCAAGCAGCAAGGGGAAAGTAATGCCCTTGAATATCCAGCATACAGTTGGTCCAGAGAAGACTCAGAAGTATTGATCTCCTCCTGCCTGGTAAAATGCCGTCTCGTTTAATTAGCAAGTGCTTAACGGTGGTGGGATAAAGCCGGTCTTTAGTGGCAAAGCAGCTCTCGTCCATTTTCCATGTACTTACGTGTGTCTGTATATGTAAATGTGCACATACTGTCTGTATAAACGTGTAACCAGGAATCTTAGGTTTACAATTCGAAGCATCTATTTGTGTGTGGGAGGCTGTGGAGATAAGCGTAAACAGAGGCGATGGTGTTTTACGAGACTAGTTCTCTAAGGCAGTTGACAGGCTTCTGGGGGCTTGGTCTGGTCTTAGCAATGATACATAGAAAAGTGCATACTAAGACATTCCCATGCTGACCCCTTTTCCCGGTGATGGTGAATTATTCAGTCTTCTTATTTCTCAGCCTTTCCCTTGGCTAATGCCTGTGGTCAGCGCTCTCATTCAGAGGATGTAAAATGGATCGTGAAAGAAAACTGTGCTGGACATGAGACAAATATTTATAGTATTATTTTCTTAAAACTCAACTCCGATGTTTATGGTTGGAGGGTCGTGAGAAAACGCCGGGCTTGACCCGTCCCTTCTGTGTTCTGTCCTTGCTTGAAGAGGTGTCAAGTCACAGATGGGTGTGCCTCTCGGTGACCTCCCCTTCCACAGCAGGCTGGGAGGAAGCACATGTCGGCCGCCCCCTCCCTCAGAATGCCTTGCCATTTCCCCGTCTGTTCCAACTGCAGTTTTTTTTGTCAAGATGAGTGGGGACAAGTGTGTGTGAGAATTTGTGTGTGAGCCTTGCTGGCAGTTCCTCAGTAGGGCGAGGCACACAGAAAGGCAGGGATGCTTCAGCACCGGTGACTGCCATCTGAGCTTGAGGAGGGGACGTTGTGCACCATACACACCTAGGAATTGGGTCTGCGGGAGCCCAAGGAGAGCGTGTGTTTTGTGGAGGGACTTACATGATGAGTGCTCAGAAGACTCAAGAGGAAGGAGGGAGAGCATCAGATGAGATGTCAGAGCAGTGTGGAAGTCAGTGTTATATTTGGTAGGGACTGTAAGCGGTGCTATGTTAACTGTTGAGTATTTTAAGCTGTGCTGTATTTTGAAATATCCTCTGGAGAATAACAGATTAGACGGGCAAGCCCATTACCACGCTCTACCCCATCACCTGCCCCTAGCCAGCAAGCTGCTTAGGACCTTAGTTGCTCCTACCCTGTGTCCTAGGCTTGTGCTTCTTGGGCCAGACAGGGTTGTCTTTGGTTTACCTGGCTTGAGGAGACCCCTCCTGCTTTTCTTCTCATTTGATTGCACAAGATAGTAGTAATCTGCCTCGGGCGTTGTCAGACCTCAAGGCCTGGGTTTCTGACACACAGTTCCTATACCATGTGGGTCACAGCTACCATGTGGGTCACTGTTGGCCGTCAAGATGCTGCTGGGTACAGTGACTGCTCTTCCGGCTCTGTCCGTGCTCCCGGCTCTGTCCGTGCTCCCGGATCACCTTTGCACACATCAGTCTTTGGAAATGAAGGTCAGACCATGGTACCTCCCTGTGCTTACAACCCTCCAATGCAGAACGCACATGGAGGTTTCCACACTGGGACTTCCTCCGCTCCACCTGTCACTGTCCCCTTGTCTTTCTGGCTCTTGAGGCTTCCTGGGACGCTGCCGTGCAGGCCTTGTGTGGCTCATGCCTGTACTCCCCCAGGTTTTTGTTCAGCAAATGCCCAGTGTGAGCCCTCAGTCCCCCAGCAGGCCCATTGTCACTCCCTTGGGTCACCTCCATGTAAAGGCCATCTGATCTCATCTTCAGATCATATGGGTCCTTGTTAGGGTCCTCAGCTTTGGGAAGCTGCCTCCCTTATCCGTAGCCCTGGCAATGCCTCCATCTTGTGACTCTGCCTGGAGCGTCAGCAGGTGACAGCGAACTTCACCTACCCCGAGAGCGCCTCTCCATTCTAACCTCTCAGTGTGTCCTTGTTGGAGGGCATGTTTGTGTTGGGATGGGCTGAAGACTTGAGGCCCCCCCATCCTAGAGACAAGGTATCCCAGCAGCTGCCCAGCAGCCACCCAGCAGCCAGAGAGCCTCATGCCTGCACCGCCTCATTTTGGTCTTTGTGAAATTTCTCCCTCTGTACTGACGCTCACTGTGACAGTGATGCTCACTATTACGGATGGGTGATGATGAGTCTGGCTTGCGTCTGGGTCAACGGGAGGCAGCGGAGTACATCACAGTGACTCTAGAAGAGATGGCTCCGTGGTTCAAAGCGTTTGCTGCTCTTGCAGAGGACCAGAGTCCGGTTCTCAGCACACACCTTGTGGCTCACAGCCGACTGTAATTCTGGCTCCAGGGCTCTAAGACCCTCTCCTGGCCTGCATAAACATCCACATACACATGTGCATGGTTGTACATAGACACACATACATATATACACTAATGAAATGTAAGCTTTTTAAAGAGCGTGGTTCTGGAGCCAGCCGTCAGCTTTTAAAGCCCACACCCATTACTTAGTATCTGTGCGACTGTGGGCAGCTCGCTTCCGCTTTCTCCTCCTCTTTCTCATCTGCTAAATGCAGATAAAATGGGACTTAACCCAGGGATATTAAATGAGTGAATTGTCCAAGTCTCTCAGGATATTGTCTGCATCATAAATAAGTACTAATTGTGATTGCATTGTGCTGTTTTGTTTTGGCTTTTCTCCTCCTCCTCCTCCTCCTCTTCCTCCTCCTCCTCCCCCTCCCCCCCTCTTTCTTTTTTGTATCTTCTTTATGGCAAACCCTGAAAGAAATTTCTTCTCCCCATATTCTAAGTGGTCATGCTTTCCCGAGTAACAGTGTAAGAGTGTACGTGTGTGCGTACGTGCATGCGTGAGTGTGGTTTTGAGACAGGGTCTCTCTGGCTGGCCTGGGACTTGCTTTCTCACAGATCAGCGGCCTCAGCCTCCTGAGTGCCATTTTAAAGGCATGCAGTGCCATTTCAAGCGTCTTATTTTTTTTGAGATGGGGTCTCACTGTGTAGCTCTGACTGGCTTGAAACTCCTTGTAGACCAGGCTGGTTTCAGATTCACAGAAACCCACGTGCCTTTGCCTCTTGAGTGCAGAGATTAAAGGAAGGATCTACCACTCCTAGCTGCTTTTTAAACGTTTTTGATTGGGCCCAAGCTGATAGGGTTTCAGACTTCCGAGAGACCCTTGACCATCGCTGCTCTGACAGGTGGGACCATTGGAAGGGTTCTTAAATTGTTAAGTTTTGCTTGTTATTTCCTGGTTGTCGTTTATGATAATATGCTTTGTCCCACCTGCTTATTTTGTTTTTATTATGTGTGCGAGTCACTTATAGGAATAAGGCAACATGTAAATTAGCAAGCAGAGCACTGTATTGATGAAAAAGCCTCTCCGTGACCATTAGGGAGGACTCTCCAGATCATTGGGGAGGACTCTCCATGACCATCAGGGAGGACTCTCCATGATCACCAGGGAGGACTCTCCACGATCATTGGGGAGGACTCTCCGTGATCATCAGGGAGGATTCTCGGTGATCACCAGGGAAGACTTTTGGGTAGAGCACAGATAATTTGAGTGCAGTCTTCAGCGTTGCAAGATTGGGGGGATGTGCAGCCTCTACTGGAAAGTTCTGTTTATATTTAAACATTGAGGAATCTGTTTCATGGAGGGTGGTGCCCTAAAAATAAACTTACCTAGTAAGTGTAGGATGATTGAATTTCAGATATATCCCACTTAAATATGTATGTGTGTATGTGATTGTGTGTGGCTGCACATGTGCAGAAGTGCCGGTGCATATGTGTGTGGAGACCAGTATGCGGAGATCAGAGAACAGCCTTGGGGAGCGTTCCTCTGGCTCTGTCTGCTTTGTTGTTTGCTTCTTGAGACAGGATCTCACACCAGTATATTTATATTTAAAACATCGTTCTTGGCATGAAACTCCGTTCCTCTGCTTCCAACTGAGCCATCTCCCCAGCCTTATCCCATTTAAGTGTTGATTGCTAGGTCTAGCACAATTGATGCGCAAGATTGGGTTGGGGTAGATCTCATTCTCGAGTATAGATTTTTCCTCAAGGATTTTGCTTTACAAAGTAATTGAATGAATTAGCTCACTGCATTGGGGAGTTTGTCTTGATTGCCTGTTCATGCTGGGTGCGGAGCAGCTGCGAGGCTGTCGCCTCTGGCGTTTCTGGCCTGTGAGGGCTGCACAGGTTCTAGCTGGCCAGGAAGCCAGCCAGTCTAAATCCTCCACAGGAGTGAAGGCTTCGACCGAGGCAAAGCGTGGTCAAGTCTACTCTCTTGGTCAGAGAAAGTCCTGTTCCGCTCAGATGGGTTATATTTTACTTCCTTTCTGTAATTGTGGAAGGGCTGGAAACCTGTTGTGTTATTCTGTGGTGTATTCTGTTTCTGCTGATTATAGAGGAGAAAGAGGTTGGTCAGTCAGAACCATGACTGCTGCTGCGCACTGGGGGAGCAATACACAGGCAAACTGCTAACGGGCACACAGGAAGAAAACAATGATGGTTCTCCAGTTGCTGTCAGTGCATGTGTGTGTTCCTGTGTGTACATGTGTTCCTGTGTGTATGTGTGTTCCTGTGTGTACGTGTGTTCCTGTGGGTACGTGTGTTCCTGTGTGTACGTGTGTTCCTGTGTGTGCGTGTGTTCCTGTGTGCTCGTGTGTTCCTGTGTGTGTGTGTTCCTGCGTGCACGTGCGTTCCTGCGTGTACGTGTGTTCCTGTGTGTATGTGTACTTCTGCACAAGTGGTGGCCGCAGGAATACCTTGGTGTCATTTCAGGAACACTGCACACCTCATTGGAGATGGGGTCTCATCATCAGAGCTCATCAGTAAGGCCACACTGGCCCTTATGTCTACCTTGTCATTACTAATTACAAGTGCGCCTGCTGTTTTTATTTGATTTCTGGGGACTAAACTCAGGTCCTCCTTGAAGGCACTTTGTTGCCTGAGTTATAGCCCCAGACCCTTGACTTTCTTTTGTTATTTATATTATTTATTATTATGTTATTTATATTCCCGTTATCTTACTGGGATAATGAAACTCTTTAATTTTTTAAAAAAATTCACAATGAATAAATAAAGTTTTTCCTGATTCTACTAGTATAGAATTTGCTAAATATTTTCAGGGGATTTCTTAGCATCTAGAATTTTCTGAGTACTTTAGCCTCCCCAGACTACATGGTCCTTCCTAATTACAAAAAACAGTATTGACTGTGAAGGGCTTTTGACTTGTTTACTAATTTAACAGCCATTTATTGACATTGGGCACTGTGCAAAGAGAACAAATTGAAGATAACCTGTCTCTTTGGCCACTAAGGCCCCCAGTCTTGCTTATGTGTATCTCTTTATGTTTTGGGGATATAGGGGTGCGTGGGATGGGGAGCAGGCAGAACTGGTGAGTGCAAAATAGCAACATGTTAATGAGCTTGGGGCGTAGGGGAAAGTAAAGGCTGGGTTTGATTGCTTTGCTGCTCTTTCCTAATGGCCTTTTCCTGCCCTGTGTGGTGGGAGGAGCCTGTCAGCTGTTCTCCACTGTGGTGGGAGGAGCCTGTCGGCTCTCCTCTACTGGGGCACCTGTGGTACTCCTTGGTTCCAGTGCTGGTTGCAGGACCTTTGACAGCAAACAGTTTGTTTTCCACGTTCCTTTAGTGCCTTTGCTCACAGTGTTCAGTGGATTCTGTTCTGTTTAGGTCACAGCAGTTTGCAAGGAGCAGTTGGCTCTCACTCTGGAGGTTGCTCTGCTCAGTAGGAAATACTTCCTGGGAGTATCGCAGCCCGAGGGACCTACTGCAGAGGAGGAGGAGGGGACCTGTCTCCAAGGCTTCATCAGCGTTCATCATTTTACTTAAGAGTGGGATTTATTTACTTTAAAGTTTATGAAACTATGAACAGGCAGTAAACACTGGGGATTGAGCAGCATGTGTCCACTGTACAGAAAAACCATGGGTTTAAATATCTGGAGGCAAAATACTTGCCACTTTCATCCGTGTATATAGATCATAGATATGATCACAAGAATATGTGGTGATTGATAAAGTCCGGGTTGTCTTTCCCCACCAGATTCGGATGCCCTGTTCTCCAAGGTGGCTTCTTTGGGAGGTAGTTAGGGTTACCTGAGGCCTTTGGGTAAGAACCTAATCTCCTTTATGTGGTCCTGAGAGGAGTGTAAGAATGCTCTCCTGGCGCTGGTGGTTGGGTGATTAGGTTCTCTCCCTCCCTCCTTCCCTCCTTCCCTCCTTCCCTCCTTCCCTCCTTCCCTCCCTCCCTCCCTCCCTCTCTCCCTCCCTCCCTCCCTCCCTCTCTCTCTTTCTCTCTCACACACACACACCTTTCTCGATGCGGACACCTACAGAAACCAAGAGGGCTGTCACCATATCTTGGCCTTTCCCATACCTTGACTACAGACTTCCAACCTTTGGAACCCTAAGAAATTAAACTCTCACCTAGCCTGTGCTATTTTTTTTTTTTTTTAATGGCCACCCAAATGTAGTCGGAGTTTCTCTGTGTCCCGGCAGCTGCTCAGAGACTTAATGTTAATTATAAATGTCTGGCCGATAGCCCAGACTTGTTTTTGGCTAGCTCACTTAAATTTCTTCCCAGCATCCTCTCTGTTTGGCTTCCTAACCTCCACCTTTTGCTTCGCTCTCTGTGTCTGCGCGTGACTCCCCAGACCCCGCCCTTCTTCCCAGCATCCTCTGGGTTTGGCTCTACCTGCCTAACCTCCACCGGTCCAGCTATTGGCATGTCAGCTTTTTTATTGGCCAATGAAAGTGATACATATTTGCAGTGTCCCATGTCAGTAAGAGCATTTACATCTCGTTCTTTATGGTGTTTCATCTTATGTATGTAGCATTTTATTTCTCCTGTACTCAATATTGCATTTTTTTTTAAATGATTCTAAATGTTTTGGCCAGCATCCTTGCAGATTGCTTTTGGGGGAGACTTTGAAGCCTGGAAAACTTAGGTCAGGGAACACTTACTTTTTAAAGGTCTTGGTATATATTGCGGATGTTTCTGCCGAGTTTAGAATATTTCAGACAGTGGCTGGTGATAGGGCTCAGCAGGTAAAGGCGCTTGCAGCCAAGCCTGATGACCCGAGCTCCATTCCCAGGACCCACGCGGTGCAAGTTGGTAACTGAATTCTAAAAGTTGTCTTCTGACCCCCACACGCGTGCTGTGGCATGTGCTCCTGACTCTGCCTGCCCCCAGTAATAAATGTTTACAATTGTTTCTCAAGACAAGCCAGTTTACACTCTCCCATTGTAACCCTGAGTGGGTGGCCTTCAGTTCTGTCTTCCATTGAACTGGTGATGGGGGTCTATGCCGAATAAACTGCAGATTTGGATTTCTGTCTGTGTGTCTGACTGGGGCTCCACTGAGCGTTGATTTTTGCCTCTGCCTCTGCTTCTGGAAGCAATACCATGAGCATTCTTCCATTTCCTAGGAGAATTCTGAAATGTTCCATTGAGGGGATGGAATGTGTTTGTTCTGGGAGGTCTTCGCCCTTTTGGGGTTGGGATAGCTGTTTCATAGACATTCAGAGGGCAGAGGAGTGGCAGGAACCCCAAAAAGCTGAGGGTAAACAAATGAGCCTGCCGGATCTTCACTCCACCCCTGTCTCTTCCACTGGGTGGTCGCTCCACATTGGTCCCATGGCCTGAGAGGAGGAGCGCTGGCTATCTTGCTTTTTAAAAGTAACATGGTTTTTCTGTTGAGACTATGTAATTATTGTAGGAATGTCAGAGATTAGAGAGAAGAATAACAGGAAAACAAAACTAGCCATAACCCCGAAGGTCAGAAGTCATTAATGCCTAACGCCTGGTATATTGTTGTTTAATGAGTGTTCTCTGCATGTGACAGTGTTAAAAGTGGGTATTCTAACGTCTCTTATGTCCTTTTCACTTCTGTTTTATTAGACGTGATGTCTTCTGTTCAGAGCGTCTTTTAGAACAGCAGCAGTGTTAGGCCTTAGTGTGTGGTTGTGGTAAACATTTTGGAGAGACGGATGGTACATCACTAAAACTGGAAATCTTTTCACATCTATTTCAAATCTCTTTATTTGTCTTTCTTTAAAATTTTATTTATTTATTTATTTATTTATTTATTTATTTATTTATTTTCGATACAGGGTTTTGCTGTGTAACAGCCTGACTGTCCTGAAACTCACTCTGTAGACCAGGCTGGCCTCATACTCACAGAGATCCCCTGCCTCTGCCTCCTGAGTGCTGGGATTAAAGGCATGCACCACCATTCATTTTTTAAATTCATTTTTTAAAAAAGTTATTGCATTTATTTTGTGTGTGAGTGTGTGTGCGAGCGCGTGCGTGCTTGCTCATGCAAACACGTGCACACATGTCAAGTGCAGCGTGAAAGTCAGGACAGTTTGCAGGCGTGGGCTCCCCTCTTCCACCGCGTGCGACCTGGGATTAAGCTCAGGCCATCAGGCGTGGTGGCAGTTGCCTTTTCCTGCTGAGCAGTCTCACCATCCCCTGTTTAATTTATTACTTGTTTCACAATTTTGCGTATGGATGAAACATACAATTGTCTGATTTCTCTGCAGCCTTTTCTGTGGCTTTCATATGTAGGATTTCTTGCCTGTCTGAGGTTGGATATCCACCCGCATTTTGGTCCCAGTGTCTTTTTACATAATTGTCCATGGTGCTTTAAAACTGGCAGCGTAGTGTTATTATGACAGAGACCCATAATATTTACTAATTAATACTGACTAATTACTGACTGAGAAGGTTCACTGTCTGGCCTTCACAGAAATGTGCTGACCTATTTCCTTAGACTTCAGATATACTTACCTCCATTTCCCCGACTCCTGTTGAGAAGTCCACCCTGCCCGGACCCATCGCTGTTCCTTCCTGTATTGTCCTGCATGGACTGGAGAAGGCCAAGTTCTTATCCAATTGCCTAAATGGGGGACTGGAGAGATGGCTCATCGGTTAAGAGCACGTTCTATTCCCGCTGAGGATCTGAGTTTGGTTCCCAGTGCCCACATAAGTCTAGTCACACTTTTCTGTAACTCAGGTTCCTGGGACTCCAACACCGTCTGGCCTCCTCGGGCTCCTGCATGTATAAAGTGTACACATACATGTGTACACACACACACCAAATTAACCTTTTAAAAAATACTAGAATAAATAGGCTATGAAGCATATGTTGGTGAACTTAGTAATCTTTTTCTTTTTTGAGGTTTATAGACAGATATTTGACATGTAAGTGGTCAGATATTGTATTTATATTGGCTGGCATTCAGGAGCTAAGGGTTAACTGAATGCATTTGTAAATGCCTTTTATGGGAAATGCTCTGTTCATAAAGCAGATCACACGAGTCTTTATATGGATTTCTGGTTCCTTCTGATGAAAGAAAAATTCCATTCCAGCAGCTGCATCCTCCAGCAGCCTTGCTTTGTTTCTCCATCTTCCTGTCTTTACTAACAAAGGAATGTCAACAGAGAAGAACAGAGATATCAGGCAGTGCCAAAGTGAAGACAGACAGACAGATACACAGGGACAGGCGCACACATACACAGGGACAGACAGACACACACAAGGATAGACCGACATAGACACATACACACACAGGAACAAACACATACACATCGATGCACGCACCTCTGTCTTTACAGAGTAGATGCTGATGTGTTCCATAGCTCAGACACATTGTAAGGATAGTTAATGTCCTAACTTACCCAGATCTCCTATCTATAGTGAAGGTTCAGGTGCTTCTCTCTGTGCATGAGTGTGCATACTGTGTTTGTATGTCTGTCTGTATGGCTTTGCCGTCAGCTTTAGTACTAAAATGTTGAATGAAAGGCTGTCTTACCATTTTTCAAATATCAGTTAACAATCAGAAACGTTCTAAAGATAACCAATGTATTTTTCAGCCAATGAAAACAGCTTAGAAAGCCGGCTCTGTTTGTGACTTACGAACCTACGTGGAGGAACAATTTAGAACTGGTTGCCAGCTGAGGTTTCTTGTCTCTCACCTCTCTCTTCCTCCCTATTCTCTGGCCTTCTTTTTAGATTTTTTTTTTTTTTGAGACTGCCCTGTGTAGCTGAGGCTGGTGTTGAGCTAGCCTCTGTCTCCTAAGTGCTGAGATTATATTCGTATAAACCAGGCTTTCCTCTCTTCTGGAGGACGTAGGTCATGCCGTGCTCAACCTCTGTGGTGAGAGTTTGTTTAGAAATCCTCAATGTTCCAACCAGAGCGCTGGTCTTAGAAGTTAGTATTTCTCTGTTCTTTTATTTTTGAAGAGCTGTTGGCAGAGTGCCTCTAATCCCCCTCGCTGACCCCCATAATTTCTCTAATTATTAAATAACCATTGGGTGCTGACCCCATTAATTTCCCTAATTATCCAGTAGCCACTGGGTGCTGACCCCCATAATTCTCTAATTATCAAATGGCCACTGGATGCTGCTGATCGCAGGGTGGCCGGTTCCTGAAGGCTTGTGAGTAGACAGACTCGAGATGGAAGCTAGCCTGGGTGACGGGGGAGCCCACTGGAGTCCCTGGCCGAAGAGTTGAGGAGGTCGAAAGTCAGGAGGGGCCGGTTTTAGATGAGAGCCGTGGAGGAAGCTGATGCCTCTCGGGGCTTCTAGCTTAGTGCAGTATGTGGGGGCCTCATCGAGCCAGAGGACAAACATGGAGGCACAGAAGTGACCAGAGAGCCTGCAGGAAGAGGCAGGGAAGAGACCATAATGGCCTCGATTCTAGTATTTTAGAGAACCGTATACTAAAGATGATTATTACTCTTTGGAGTCGGTATCTGGCTTAGCAGCCCAGACCACTGTGCATTCTCCTGTCAGGTTCTCCAAGGTGCTGGGATTACACTGATATCCCTCAGACTGCCCAGTGGCTGGTGGATTAGAGAAAGGGAAATTCTCTAATGAGATCATTCTAACAAAGTGACAGGTTGCAGCGGCCAGGGTTAAAGTGGTGTCGGAGGTGGAGAGAACAGGCCAGAGACTAGACAAGTAATCCAGAGGGGAAGGGAGAGAGAGGTTCTGCCTTAGATTATCTCTGGGCTGCTCTCCCCTCCCGTGTGTGTGTATGTGTGTGTGTGTGTGTGTGTGTGTGTGTGTGAAGGGGGGCTTACTTGCAGGCATCCTCAGGATAGCGATATAAGGCAGATCCCAGCAGAGAGATGAGTACTGTTTCACACGGAAGCCACAGAAGCTGGCGAGGCCTGGTAGAGGGTTCAGAAAGGAGTCTGCGCCCTGGGAAAGGCTTAGGAGTCAGGAAAGGTCTCGGGTTGAGTGGTCAGAGGCGTGCAGGACAGACTGCTTCGCGTGTGCAAATACGGTGTTTGTGAACTAAGTACCTAGCTTGGAGAGCTCTGGTGGAACGTGGTTAAGTCTCTTGCCTCCAATTCACCAATACCACCACCTCTGTGATTCTTTGAAATACTTAACAAAGTATGCTGTGTATCCAGTGTACTTCTGGGTACCACAGGATCTGAAGAGAGCCCCTTTGCCCTTTAGAAGGGCCATATATCATAGACAATGAAGTCACTGATGACAGAATGAAGCTGTCGTCCCACACTTCCTCCTTCCTCCATCAGAAAGGCTAACACTGATGGAGAGTTGACTACTTGTCCTCCTGTTCTAAGGCCTCGTGCCTCGGTTTACTGTTTGAATCCTTATGGTAACACCATGGGCTGCTTACTGTGACTTCTGTAATTTTATAGACGGCGAGATCAAGGAACGGGAAAGGGCAAAGTCACCTGAAGTCCCGCAGTGAGGAGAGTAAAAAGGCCAAGTTCAGGCCAGCGCTTGGTTCTGAACCCAGCCGATTAGCTGCCGGAGGAGTGTGCCGTTAGTGCCATCCAGGGTGTGAAGGCAGTGTGCAATAGCTAAGTCGAGGCTTGTGGAAAAGTACACAGAAGTGGACGAATCTGGCAGCAGCTGATGGTGCAAAAAAGCCAGACAGCAGCTGAACACGAGCCCATCTTGGTCTAGTGTGGGAAACAGACGTGAAGCCAAGGAAACAGCTGTCAGATTCCACCCAGGATCAAAAGGTCTGTGTGCACCTGCAGACCTGGAGTAGCCGAAGAAGAACTCGGGTGCCGTCCAAGCCAGGCTTTGAGGGCTAAATCAAAGGCCCAGGATGTTAGGGTACAAGTGTGGAGGAGGCCGTAGGGGAAGTGGGGAGCCTGCTCTCGTATTGCTTGGGGGCTGCTGAGAAGTTCAGGATCTGGGGACAGGATGGGCCAGCCAGAATGACAGGAACAGCCTCGCGGGCTGAACCGTTCATGTTCCAGCCTGAAGCACGCACAGCCCTGGATGGGGACTGGTCCCTTCCGTCACATCAGGCTGGGTTCTCCATCAGATAGAGACTAAGACTTGCCTAGGATAAAACCTTCAAGCTCCCCTGAAAGGTCAGGGCATATTTTAGAAATCAGGTTTACGTGACTGCTGCATGCAGGAAGCGGATGGCAGCTCCAGGTCCTCTGATGCAGAAGGTGACTGTGCTGAAGATAGGGAGGTCACATGCATGTGCTCTGCAGAAGGTGGCTGTACTGCAGATCGGGAGGTCACACGCATGTGCTCTACAGAAGGTGGCTGTGCTGAAGATCGGGAGGTCACACGCATGTGCTCTACAGAAGGTGGCTGTGCTGCAGATCAGGAGGGCACACACGTGTGCTCTGCAGAAGGTGGCTGTGCTGCAGATCAGGAGGGCACACACATGTGCTCTACAGAAGGTGGCTGTGCTGCAGATCGGGAGGGCACACGCGTGTGGTTGGGTTGAGTTTGGATCCAGAGATAGATCCAGCTTGTGTAAGCCCCCTCATTTTTCCAAGTTGGAATCCCTGCTTAGGAAAAAGAAAAGCATGGACACCAGATAAAGTGCAGGCTCCTGTGAGTAGCTCTAGACAAAGCCTAGGAGCTTCCCTGAGCCCTCGCCTGCCTGGCAGCAGGTATCTAGGGTGCCCCAGGCTCTCCCTCTGATGCCTCCATGCTGTGTCATGCTTGGTAGTGGTCTCATTAGCCCAGGGTCTCTGTTGCTTATTCCTTAACACAGAAGAAAAACTCGGAAGAAAGGCCCGGGGAGCCTGGAGGGGCTGAGGGCTCACATCCATGTGAGGCTGGGGCTGGGCTCTTCTCTCTTCAGACCGAGGCAGGAGTGAGGAGTCTAGCATAGAACTAGATTCCAGAGTATTGATTTATTAAAGGCATCTGGGGGCTATTCTACCTAACACGCCTCCCCTAGACTAAACAGTTCCTTAACCCAATTTTAGTGGTTTATTCCAGTCAGGGAGGGGGAGGCAGGACCTAGAAACTGTGACCTCAGTCGTACTTGGGAAGTAAGTTCTGCGGCAGCAAAGCAGGGGTGGAGAATAAATCTAGTCTGTGTGGGCCGTGCCTTGTATCTGCGGACAGCCTGTCCTTACAGGGAGGCTGAAGCCGCGTGGCCAAGGATAGGAAACCATTTGGGAAGGTGCCAGAAGGCCCCTTGGCTTTCTTCTCCACGTGGACACCCTGGCCTTTGGAAGCTCCCCATCTCTGCCTCATCCCCTGGGTGCCACCACGGAGCACAGGTGCTCAGAGTCACCCCCACTTTCCCGTGCCTTTCTGTTCCCTGACAGAACAGTTTCAGTGTGTGAATGATCTCAGCTAGATATGCTAGGGTTCATCTGTTTTTAAAAGTCACACCGTGGCATAAATAGCTTCAGTGACTGATGGCTGCCAAAGGGCATTTGCATCTCAGAGGGGAGATTGTTAACTGGGGGTTGGTGGCACAGGAAGGGGCCTGGGAGGCTTCCTAATCGTGGAGCCTGGATTTTGTCAGACTGTGTGTGTGTCTTTGGGCTTCGTTTTGATATTGGGAGAATGATCTCAATCTCGCTTTTCTTTCTCTTCTAAGGAGTTTCCTCTTTAGTTTTCCTGGAACGTATTTCTAGTGATGATGCGGGGAAGGCATAATTTTGGGTGAGTGGGCTTCTCCCGGGGGTGTTTTGCCGCTTGCAAGCCTCTCTTCTGCCATGGTTGTAGGAGGGTGAGTGTGGGCACCCGGCACCTTGCTTTGGGAAGTTCTGGCTGGTGTGCTTGTGACTGAAGATACCTGCACGGGACATTGTTGCCCTCTGACATCCCAGGATCTAGTAAGAGATGACGGGAAGGTGTTGCATTCATATTCAGAGCCATGCCCTGCTGGATCTGTGTGGTTTCATGTTCAGCACACAGCATAGCGACCAAAGTGAAGAAAAGGGTTTTTAAAGGGGCCTCTTCCTGTTTATCGCTAAAGTGGGCCAGTTCTCTCTCAGATTCCTGGTCAGACCTGACCATAGTGTTTACAGATGAGATTTGGGGGTGGACAGGGGGGTGGTGGCCTTAGGCAGAGCCCTAATTGTTTTACTTCTCCCCTGCAAATCAGCACCATTGTGATACAGTTTTTCCTTTTTCTTTGTTAGATTTTGCTTTTGTTTTATGTGTGTTACTGTTTTGCCTACATGTATGTCTATGTACCGTGTGCATGGCTGATGCCCGTGAAGGCTATAAAAGGGTATGGGATCCCATGGAGGTCAGAGGGGATGTTAGATCTCTTGGGCTGGAGTTACTGATGGTTGTGAGCCACATGTGGGCGCTGGGAACCAAACCCAGGTCCTCTGGAGGAGTGAGCTGCAAGTGCTTTTAACTGCTGAGCACCCCCCCCCCACACACACACACACTCACCTCCCTTTATTTCTAGTTCAGTGGGATTTCATGAGTTCTGTCTCCAGGAACAGACAGGGTTTGCTGGTGGTGTTTTGCTCTTCTCTTGATGGGAGCAGCTGAGGTCTAGTTCCCACTTTCACTTTTCAGCTGCCGGGTCAGCTGCCTCTCGGCTGGGCTGTTGTCCCAGAAGGGATGCAGGCTGCTGTCCAAATCAGACTCTCTTGTGACCAGTATTGTAAAACTGGTGGAAACTCTGATCGTTTGTGCAGATGCGTGTTTATCTAAAAGAGGCTGGACCCCATTCAAAGGCAGAGCCTGCAGGAATGGTCTTAATTTTGAAATCCACCTCTAGCTCCCACAGACATTTAAAACCTTATTTGTCTGCGTAAGTTTTAATCACCCTCATTCTGTTAAAAATAAACATTAGAAAGAAGAAGAAGAGACTGAGAAGGTAAGTTTGAGGGTTTTTTTTATGCTGTTGTGCGACCTTAGACACGGAAGGCCAGGCCCACAATAGATAAACTGGAAGAGAGAAGGTCAGGTGACCCCGAGATAGTGGAGGAGATCTCACTTAAGAGTTCTGTTAGGAATTTATTTTGAAAAGCAACTTAAAACTGTATTTGTTTTCCTTTTTTAAAAAAGATATTTTTAGGTGTCTTCTCCTTGGCCACTTCTCTCCCTCGTGTGTGCGTGCGTGCGTGCGTGTGTGTGTGTGTGCACATGCCTGTGTGTTCGTGTTCGTAAGCGCTCCTATCACTCAGGTTCTGGATCTTACCCACCCACCCTCTGAACATGGGAAGAATGGGTGGAATGATTAGTTGGAAAGATTGTTGAACTCGGGGAATGGGTGGGTGCCAGTAGATTCGTTTCTAAAGCAGACTGTGCTCAGCTTGCCATGTCTGTGTCTTCCAGTGCAGCCTTTTTATTATGAGAGGACTAGAGGAGGCAGGCCTGCGGCCTTTGTTCCTGCTCACCCAGTCATCTGTGGCGGGGCAGTTGCCATAGCAAAGCCCTGACTCTGAGGTTGCTTCCTTTTTCTCCTCCCAGGTTACGATGACTCCGCTCCTCTACCATGAGAGCCTCAGGGGGTTGTGAGCTCATGTTGATCGCCCACAGTGTGATGTCATTATGAAGATGGCTGTGGTTGCTGTCTAGAAGGCTTTGGATTGCCCACTGTGGCAGGCAGTCTGTACCACACTGGAAAGAGCAGAGAGAGATTAGATAATCCAGCAGTCTTTGTGTGCCTCCATTTTGGGCCGAGTTACCAGCACCTCTTGGAGTTCTCTTTTGGGGACTCAGTTGGATGTGTTAGCATGTGTGTTTTGAGGGGAAAGGTCGAGAAAGAAGAGGTGATACCCAAGACAGTGGGTCCTGGCCCACAGCTCTTCTTCTTTGATGGAGTTTACCAAGTGCCTGGAGTTGGGAATTCATTAAAGAGTTTGGCAGCTTGGCCTGGGATTCTTCCGACACTGTGCGGATGGAAACCAAAGCCAGGGATGTCGTAAGTGCGCTAGAGGGTACAAAGGGCCTCAAGTGCTCATTACATAATTGGCCACACATTTTCTGTGTGCCAGCCTCCTGCCTAGACAAGCCACCAGCCGAAATTGACATCCAGAGGGTAAACAGAGCCTGCACCAGAGGAATGAGGCAGTTCCTACCCTCAGGGGTCTTCCATTTCCTTCAGAGATAATACACGCCCTCAGGAGTGTATGTGAGCACAGAGGAGTGTGCTAGCCAGGCTCTGGCCTGCCATTTCCAGTGAGTTTTCTCTGACTGTAGCTGCTGCTTGCTCTGTCTCCTCCACCATGGGCCCACACTAAGTGCCTTCTGTGACTCACGGAGGTCTGCTGAGTGCAAAGGAAAAAAATGAGTGTGCCTGACCGGTGTCACCTCTGCCACCATCTCCGCGGTGCCTCTGGTGTTTACAGACCATGTTGGAGAAAGCTGATTGCCTCAGAGTCTGGGGACACAGTAGACACTGGTTTTGTTAGTAATGGTTAGGACCAGGCTGGTATCGCTCTTTATCAGAGCAAAACCTTCTCTAACCCTGAGGTTAGGAAGCAGTATGCTTCTAACCTGTTCTTTTGTTATTCTCACCTGGAAGTGTGGTTTTTAAAATTTATTTTTTTTATAACAAATATGCACAAAGTCGGGTGGGGCAAGGGGCGTGTTTCTGACCACCCAGCATTTGGAGTCATCCTGAGCTGTAGTCTGAGGAGCAGAGATGAGAAAGGAGTTCTCAAGAGGACATGGTTGATGCTGTGCGGGGTGGAGCCCTGAGAATCGTCGGATGTCGGTGATCAGAAGTGTTGAGAAAATGGGGACAAGAGGGGCCAGTGAGTGGCTGGCTGTATCTCACGTCAGCTCCGTCTGCTTTGGGTTCAGATGTGGGAATCTCATGGGCAACCAGGCAGCGAGCCCTCAGAACCCTCGAGATAGAGACATTTCAGCCTCTCTGAAGTGAGGGCTGGGCGAGGCTAAGGTGGTCACACAAAGTCTTCCTTTGGAGAGGGGACCCAGTGAGTTTGCAAGCCATGTACGTTTTAGCGCTCTGAGGAGTTCCGCAAACAATGAGTGTGAAGTTCCCTAAAAGGGCCTCCACCAAGCCATTCTTCCATGTTCTCCAAAGCCTCTCAGCCTGTGTGGACCCGGGGGGCAGCTGCCCACGACAGTCACGTCTTCCAGAGTAAATGCTGGTTCACAGAAAAGCTCAGAAAGGACTGTAGGGTGGACTTCACCTACACGGGGTTTCTTGGGATCTCAGAAATTCTACTTTTAACCCATCCCTTCCTCCCCTTGGAGAAAGCTGTGCTGTTTGTTCACCACTGGCAGAGACTCTCTGCAAAGATGAAGGTCACGGATTATAAAATCTCCCACGAGAAAAGTTCTTTGAAATACATGGGCAATGCAGGATGTGTGGATGAGCTCTGTGAGGCTTGTGTGGACTTCAGCTCAAAATGACTTTATTTATTTAATTAATTAATTAATTAAAGATTTCTGTCCCTCCCCGCCACTGCCTCCCATTTTCCTCCCCCTCCCCCAATCAACTCCCCCTCTCTCAGCAGCCCGAAGAGCAGTCAGGGTTCCCTGCCCTGTGGGAAGTCCAAGGACCTCCCACCTCCTTCCAGGTTCAAAATGACTTTAAAAGCTCAGCATAGCTATTGATGAGTGGGGGACAAGCATTCATCTTGGGTGTACTGAGGACCTGGAAGAAGAGATGGGTCCTGATCATTGTGCCAGGTTTGCACAATGGTTGGATACAGTGTGTGTGTGTGTGTGTGTGTAAACCAAGGGCTCTGTATTCACCAGCATCCTCGCTCTTAGTGATTTAATTCACTCTTTGTTTTAACCCCTGCCTGCCCATATGGGGCCGGCACCCACGGGTCTGTGTTCCACCCTCATTCATGTGTGGTCCTTCCTGGAAAGACTGCCGATGACTTCCTGCTTAGCTCAGGCTGAAACACGCAGTTCTTAGTCGTCCCTCTGTAGTCAACAAGGCTGAGTAAGCTGTACATTCTGCTGGGTGCATTGGCACTGTGCTCACCTGGTCACTGCACAGGCACACTTTTGTCTTCTTACGTGGATTGGGATCTGAACACACGCCCTCACGCTTGTGTGTCAAACACTTCACAGACTGAGCTCACACCCATCCCAATGATTATAGATTTTTGACAGAAAAAAAAAAGTTGCTGTATTATCGGTTCTAGACTTTTGCTAAGCATAGTTCTGATATTTTTCCTGATGTCTCTGTCGCTTTCAACACACACGCATGCACGCGCGCGCACACACACACACACACGCCAAACCCACAGAACAAAAACATCTAGAAAGGAAAGAAGCAAGAGTATCTACCACTTTATGTATAGATAAAGGGTAATTAGGGCCAGTGAGATGGCTCAGGGTAAGGATGCTTGCTTCTCAGCCTGTCTGACAACCTGAGTTTGATCGCTGAGACCCACATGATGGAGAGAGAGAACCAGCTCCTGCAAGTTGTTTGAACTCCACATGTTCCCTGTGGCGCACATGTGTACACACACACACATACACACACAAATAAATGTAATTAAAAATTTTAAGTGATATTTAAAGCAAAATTAAAAGGAGTGAAGACAGTGACTTGATTAAGAATGTGATCATACATAGACGCCCATGCTATATTTGTGTACACACCCATGTGTTTGCATATAATTAGGATGACTGTAAGTATAGTTTATGATTTTATATATAAACAGCATGGCTAGATCTGAGTGGAACTACAGGATGAATATGTTCTTCTGTCCGGACACATTCTCTTTGTGACAAGATCACCCGTGTGGAAAGTCATCCCCTTTATAGGACCAGGCAGACTTCTCAGTCTCAGCCCTGTTGATGTCTTTGGAATGGGAACCTGTGCATTATGGACTTTGGCAGCATCTCTGGCCTCCCGTCCCCCTTTCCATAGTCATGACAACCAAACAGTGTCTCTGGATATAACCAGATATTTCCACAGAGTGAAAATTGTCAGAGCCAAGCTCGTGATCAGAATATCTGGTAGGTACAGAGGATCAGAACAAGCTGAGGTAGGAGGGCTGGACACCTGTCAATGCTGAGCAGGCCACCCTGGGCTACCCGGGCTACCCGGGCCCTAGATGGGCACCTGTCAACACCGAGCTGCCACCCTGGGTAGCCTGGACCCTAGATGAGCACCTGTCAACTCTGAACCTCCACACTGGGCTATCTGGGCTCTAGATGAGCACTCATCAACTCCGAGCTGCCACACTGGGCTTTCTAGCCCTAGATGGACACCTGTCAATCCTGAGCCACCATCCTGGTCTACCTGAGCCCTATATGGGCACCTGTCAACTCCCAGCTGCCACCCCAGACTGTCCTGGCCTCAGCTTCTGCTGGGATTCATGCATCCAGCTTCCCATTGGCAGTGGATGTTCAGGTCTGGACTTCTGAAGTAGATAATGCCTTCTTCAGTGATTTTTGATTAATTCTATTTTTTTGTTTTAAAGCACGAATACCATTCTTATTGTTGATGAGCCAGCTTTGCAAGGACTTTCTCTTTATTCCCACCGCCTCTTTTTTGTTTTGATACAGGGTCTCTGTATGTATTTCTGACTGTCTTGGAACTCACTGTGGAAACCAGGCTGTCCTAGCGCTCACAGAGATCTGCCTGCCTCTCAAGCGCTGGGGTAAAAGGTGTGTCTCCCAGCAGCTCTTTTAATCTGCCTACCTTACCTGAACATGGGGTTATCCTCCTGGAGTCCTGAACACTGGATTTGAGACCATGCCAAAGCTTTTGGTCTTTTCAGAACCAGGGAAGCTAAGAAAGATACAGTAAGCACAAGCATCTTAATTTAACCTCACACGGTTAAAACATCCTGACATTGCCAGTTCCAGTTGTGAGTGCATGCACGTGTATTTGTTTTAATAGTCTTTCTACATGTGCATGTGGCAGCGGTTATGGTTTTGATTTTTTTTTTTTAATTTTTGTATGTTAGTATTTCTGCTTGGCCAATCTTAGAAGCCAATGACAAGGCCCTGATGTGAGATTCAAAATACACATGAAACCACTTGAAACTTAAGGAAAGGTTGTGTGTGGATATAGAATACTAAATGCAGTTTGCTTTGCATCGATAATATGGAAGTGCACACACACCCCCCCACACACATTACATTTATTGCATGTGTGTGGATGTATGTGAGTGGGTATGTGAGTATCAGCGCACCCATGTGGAAGTTAAAAGACAGATTGAGGAAGTCAGTTCTTTCCTTCTACCGTGGGGCTTCAGGGGTTGAGCTCAAGTGTCTTGCTTAGCAGCAAGTACCTTTACCCACTAAACCATTTTGCTGGCCCTCAAGGTCTATTTTTGAATGTGTTGCATAATACTTTTTTATTCTTTTTGTGCTGAAACCTCTCATTCTTTGCTTCCCACCACAAGGACATTATATGTATTAGCTATATAATTCTAATTATAGAATTAAGTAAACTTTTAAAGGCATCTTTAATCACTTTCTCTAACTGATCATAAGTGGACTCTATTCGAAGAGGAGGTTTTTCTCATGCAGACCCTAAAAGTGCTACTTGGAGACACAAAAACGTTTACTAAAATCTCTTCCCCCCAGGTCCATCAGGCCCAACACTAAGAACAGACCTGTTTGCGTGTTCTGCACCCAGCAATCCTGTCAGAGTGTATTTACGTCGCCTGTAGATACAAATGCTTCTGTGGTAGGGTGGGATGGTCAGAAATGGAGCCGTGATTCTGTGGGACATGGTTCACTGTGATCTTAGAGTTTTTATTTTGTTTTGTTTAAATTTTATTTATTATGTATACAGTGTTCTGTCTGCAGGCCAGAAGAGGGTGCCAGATCGCATTACAGATGGTTATGAGCCACCATGTGGTTGCTGGGAATTGAACTCATGAAACTCATGACCTCTGGAAGAGCAGGCAGTGATCTTAAGTGCTGAGCCATCTCTCTTGCTCCGATCTTAGAGTTTTTGTGACTCACACTGTACCTTGCAGAGACTCAGCATGAACGTCTAGTTTTGACTTGAGTGTGTTGAGACACTCTATTTACTTTTGTTTTAGACTGTACTAAGTTATGTGAAGGAGGGTACTCAACACTGAACCCCTTGAAATGATGCCCAGCGAAGCCTGTTGTCCCCCATCGCTGCCTTTCTCCCCCGAGTCCACCCATCTCCCTTTCCTCCTCATCATGACCTAGTCCTGGCTTCTTTTCCCCCGGGCCGTTATTTATTTGTGCCTCATCCAGTGTAAGCCACAGCAGCGTAGTAGTGGACGGTTTGCATGTCAATGCTACACCTTTTCCTAGGAATTCTTTTTCCTATCCAGCTTCTCAAAAGTGGCTGTGGAGGAGATTAAGGGCAGGTGTCAAACTGTGGTGACAGGCTCAGCAGTTGTGTGGCGGGTCATTTATGAGAGCATACTGAACGACCCTGTCGTCTTGGACCTGGGCTGTAACCACCACTCCTGTGTTCCTGGGAATCGTGTGGGTCGTGGGAAGGTCTGCTTTAGAATGATTTCTTTGACTGTGCTGTGGAGAGGGGGCTCTGCTTTAAAGCCCCCAAAGGGGCTGAGGGGATGGCTCAGTGCTTGGGTGTTTGCTGCTCTTGCAGAGAACCAGACTTCACTTTCCACTCTCCATGTTGGGTGGCTAACAACTGGCTGTACCAGCAGCTCCCATTTTCTCTCCTCTGCAGACACCTCCCCACTCTCTGCCCCTTTCCACACCTGGGTATCCCTTCCCCGGAGTCTTACTACACCAGCCTCTCCAGCATCAGAGTCTGGTGGGGATGTAGTTTCTTTCTCCTCCAGGACTTTTTATTCTCTTCACAGAATCCCTTCTAAGCCTAAAGATCTGGCTCCCTAACTGTGCTCTAACACACTTGAAGCCTTAAAGGGCCAATAGTAGCTTCACTTGGGAGCTCATTAGAGCAGATTCTCAATGGCATTCCATAAAGGTGAATCGGCTCCCCTGGACTGGGGAAGCCTTGGCTGCTTGGCTCACAGGAGGCTCTGGGTGGGGATGGGGGGAGTCTAGGTGCTCTTGGTGGGCCAAGCCTCCTACACAGACCTCCATGGCTGGATCACCCTAGAGAGGATTAGAAGAGGCCCAGCAGTCCTTGTTTTAACAAGCTTTCTTGGTGATACTGGCACTGTGGAGTCAGGAAGCACCACTTACAGATACCATTGCAGTGACACCTCATCTCCGAAACATCTCCCGACAGCTCCCGGCCACAGCTAGTCAGTCATCCTGCCTATTGTGACCCCGTCTCATAGTGGGGTAATTAGTCAAGGGATGCTGGCTGCTGTGATGAGCTACGGGAACTCTGCCCTGCCGGATCCAGCGGGTGTACGTTGGGTGGTCTTGGGTGTGACAGCTCAGAAACCTAGCTGTTTCCCATCTTGTGGCTGCTTGTTGCTGGGGCCTCCTAGGAGGCCGCCTCTGGAGTCGCTGCCTCCAGCAAACCCACAGGCTGAGGAAGAGCATGAACGATGAAGCAGTGTGCTTTAGGACTGTGCTTAGACTTAGCCACACCATGGCCTTTTCATGTTTCCTTTTGCTTTTGTCTGAAGAAGGACACTTAAAAAAAATCCCATAATAGCTCCATGCAACATTTGTCTAAAAGAACTTTAATCTCTAAGTGCCAAGGAGATTGGAAAGTGTGTGTGTGTGTGTTTTCTGCCTAAGGGAAAAAAATGACAGAATTAGAGACCATCTAATATAGCATTGCCCAATAATAAAGTCTTTTTATTTTATTAGTTTTTTAAAAAAATAATATAGAGATCAATATAGGATAAATATATTAGATATATTAATAAGATAGAATATGTATCCTCTCTCTAGCTAAACTCCTAGACCATAATATTTTATATATGTAAGTTTCACTGTGTGGTAGCACATATATTAGCAAATATATTTGTTTGCATATATAGTTATATATTTTGGTAGCTGTATTAGAAACAGGAAAAGGAGCAGATGACATTATACTTCGTTAAACCTAGTAAATTGAAAATCCTTTTGAGCTTTAATCATTAAGAAAATTAGTGTTAAGCTAGTTTTTATGACCCAGGCTTGTCCTCTGGAGTCTGAGGATCTGAGCTGAAGCTCTGCCTTGGATTACAGAGCAAATTTCAGCCTGGGAACTAGAGACCCTGCTTCAAAAGGTAAAAAGGGTTAGGATATAGCTTAATGGTGCAGTTTTTGTCTAATGTGTAAAGGACCCTAGCTTTAATTCTCAGTCATGTGTATCCTGCTAGAAAGATATTTTCTGTTGTTTTTACCTTGCATAGTCTTTGAAACTTAGTTTGTAAACATCTCTGTCTGAGTAGCCATGCGGCCAGTAGCAAGCAAGCTGGACGGGGCCTAGCCCATTCCCTGCCATGGTGGATAATGAAGTTGCTTGTTTACATTCTTTTTAGACCATTGTATGCTCATCCTGTAGGAGGTTGTGTGCTCCTGGAATGTCCCATTTTTATATAGTACTCTGTGGTTAAGATTGCTTGTAGAGGAGGTGAGGAGATGGCCCAGTCAGTAAAGTCCATGAGTTGACACCTTACAACACGTTAGAAAAAAATAGCTGGGTATGGTAACATACACTTATAATCCCAGGCAAGAGCAACTCTCTGATCAGCCAGTCTAGCCTACTTGGTGAGGCCAATGAGAGGCCCTGCCTCAAAACAAGGTGTGTGGCACCTGAGGAATGACAGCTGAGGTTGTCTTCCTCCTCCACACTTACACATACATGGCCCCCCCCACAGCACGCATGCACACATGCATGCACACACATGTTCAGAGTATTTGAGCAGCAAGGACCTTCACGCATGAATGGATCACTGGGTAAATGCAGAGGAACATTTTGGTTCTTTCCTGAAGTGTTCTCTGATGGAATGTACCTCGACACCCAGACTCTGGCCAAGCCAGTGCGGTATTGAAAGATAAAGCAGGCCCAGTCAACTCTGGCCTTAATGTTTATCCCTGAGTTGCGGAGAAGCCACCTTTATGAGTGCTCTGGTGTCTTCAGTCTGCGCTGCGTGCCCCTGAGGTAAATCATGACTGGGAGGTGACACATCATGTCTGGAGAGCCAACGCTGGCGATGGTTGGGGTTGCTCTAACTCAGCTGTTAATGAATTAGTAAGCCTAGAAGTTCTGTGTCTTGCGCTGTGTTAATGGCGTTTAAGGTAGTGTATACTTCAGTTATGTGAAAATGAGATGTTGGTGACTGTGCTGTTTAACATAGTTATAGTTTAAAATGCAGTCTCTATGGAGCGCTCACACATACATTCCTGGCACCTGGGATTAGAGACAGGAGGATTACCAGTTTAAGGTTATATATCATTGAGACTTTGCTCAGAGTAAATAAAATGTAGAGCTGGTTGTAGAGAACCAGGTATTCCAGAGGTGAGGAGAGTTGTTAGTGTAGTCAAGGCCACAGTAGCTTACAGGCCAGTCAGGACTACAGAGTAGAAGCTTGTCTCAATAAATAGTAAAACCGCAGCCACTACCACCACCTCCACCATCACCACCACCACCTCCACTCCACCTGCACCACCACCACCACCACCACCACCGTTTTCTGTGTTCTGTAAGGCTCTAAACGAACCTGGGAAGGAAGGATTTTGGTCTGCCTTTCCAGGTCACAGCTGGTCACTGAGGGAAGTCAGAGCAGGGATTCACACAGGAGCTTGAAGTCGAAATCATGAAGGACCCTTGCTGCTGTTGGCCGGCCCTCTGACCTGCTCAATTAACTTCCTTACACAAGCTACGACCACCTACCTGGCTAGGCATGGTGCCAGCTGCAGTGGGCTGGGCCCTTCTACGTCTGTTAACACGGAAGATGATCCCTCTGCTCAGGTGACTCTAGAGTGTGTCAAGTTAACAGCCACCAGACAGCAAGAAGAAACCACAATGAATGGAGATGCTACAAACAAAACTTGTTTCAAACTCCATACTTTACCATCATTCTGATAAGGTTTATACCAGTGAATTGAGAAGCTCAGGAAGGGGGCAGCTATACGGTGTGAATCTGAGGAACAGGTTTCTTTTGAAACATTGTAACATTCGGTTCGTGTTAGGTAGTAACATTCTCATTCATTCTCTCTCTCCCTCTCCTGTGTCTGTCTCCCCCCTTCCCAACAAAATTACAATGGATTGTAGAGGACATGGATAGACGATGAGACTTCACATTTTACTCCTCTTAGGTGGAGAGGAAACCCCCAGAATTTCACTCTGCTCTTCTCTAACCAAATCACGTCATTGCTGTGAGTTAGCGCTGGTCACAGGTTTGATACTTGAGTGGAAGGTTGTAATCAGCCTGCCACAAGCAAGAGGACTGTGGAGAGGGAACCACAGGCTCATGCTGGCTTCATTTCATTCTACATCCTATTGGGAGAGGGTACTGTTAGCAAGGGTTCCATGCCTGACACAACATTAGAAGCATTTGAGAGATGTGTGCCCCTCGTCATGTTCTGGAGGGTCCTTCTTGAAGGTTTGGCCTCTGGGGGGGTCAGGGACAGAGCCTCCCCAAAAGTTGACTAGATAGGAAATGACCAGTCACAGAACTGTGCAGATTTTCAGAGACATTCGAGTAAAGCTCCTGACTCCGCTCTCCCTTCTGGTTCACCCCCTACTTTTTGTCAAATACAACCCCTTGTGTTATACCTGTGCACAGGTATTTCTGGGTACCCACCCGTGATTTCCTGCTTTCAGATTTCCACCATGGATGTCTGCTCTTCACGCACCTTGAGTTACTAAAGCAAAGCCAATAGGACGTAGATGAGCATCTGCCTGTAGCACACCGTCACCCGGGGAGCCCGGAAGGAATGCAGACTCCTGGCTTTTGGTTCAAGATAGCAAATCAGAAGGTCCAGGCAGGACCCTGGGATAATGAACCATAACAATAGCTTTAATATTTATTGTTATTATTGCTGTTATTTTAAACTTCCCAACTCTGGACAACCAGGTTTGGCAGCTGCTGTAAAGACAGGGCTCTGGCCTCACCCCCATTTATCTGGACCAGAAAGACATTCTTCAGGACTGAGTGTTCTGGGACCTTATGAAAGGGAGGGACCTTTGGGCTGTAACTTAGGAGGTGAGCAGGCACCAAACAGGTTGAGGTGGTGGGAGAGCATTCCAAAGTGATAGATAGCATTTCCTGAGGCAGAGGAGTGAGGCTTCAGGAGGCAGCCAGGACTTCTGCCTTTGTGCTAAAGTTCAGGGCAGAGCAGCCGGGAGATCCAGGTCCATGGGCCGTGTCACCTCTGAAGCTGCCCTTCCTCTCTGAGAACACATCCCAGTCCATTCTGTTTCCTGCTTCCTTCATTGGAGAAGTCTGCAGGAATGGCTCTGCCCTGCTTCTCAGGTCCTCTTTCCTCCACTCTGTTCCCTGCTCACAGCCTTCAGGAGGTCCATCTACATCAGAACCAGGACATGAGGGTTCCCATGGAGTGGGTTGGCTTTTCTGCCCAAATGGTCCCAAGAGTGCCACTTACCATCTGACAGAGAAGTGTGGATGTTGAGCTTGAAATTTTAAATTCTGGTCACTCGGAGCTTTAGAAGTCAGTTGATTTTGTCAAGGTCAAGAGGTAAACAGATCCGAAATCAAGGTCTGTTAGAGAAGTTGTCCTGTAAGGGCTCCTGATGCACCTCCTCTCCTGGGACTCACCGGGCTTTCGTTCATAAAGTGAGAGCAGCGTGGCCCGGTCTCTGGAGGCCTAGGCGGTGCCCGTGCCCTGGTGCCCGCGCCCTGGTACCTGCTACCTGCGCCCTGGTACCTGCTACCTGCGCCCTGGTGCCTAGGAAGTCATGCTGGACCTGAGGCAAAGGAAACGTACAGTTTTGATTTGTATATCACAAGTTTTAGGAGAAAAATTTCAATTTCCTTTTTTTGCTCAAGTGTTTCATTTAAGTATTACTGTTTTCATTTTTGAGGTTTTTTTTTCCCCCAGTGCTCTTGTGAATTTGGTGACTGAAGTCACTACCCTCTGGCACCAGCCCTGGAAGAAGTTGCATTTAAGCATTGGCCACCTCCACAGACATTCATTTGAATTATTTCCCAAATGACTTTAAAATTTTAAAGAAGTATTTAATTTAAAGTAATTCATGATTATTAAGGAAAATTTAAAAATCAGGCTAAATAGGAGAGAAAACCATTTGTTCTACATTTCAAACATAATCATTATGAGTGTTGACTTTTATTCCATTTCTTTAGACCTTTTGTTTTCAGACATAGAAAAGTTTCCCATATTCATTGTGCCTCCCCTAAGACGCTTATGTGAGCAAAAGGGAGGCAAAATTATGTCTCTCTACTTAATCACCATGTCTCGGATTAACGGCGGAACCTAGCTCAAAGCCATGGCACAGTGTGAATTTGGGATAAGCTATTTAATTAAAAGCATACCCAGTCTCTGCAGACAATAGCGTTTGCTGTCATGCTGAAGGGCCAAGATGGACTCGGTTCAGTAAGAATGTCCCTCAAGTCCCTGGAGACTGGGTAAATGGTTTTTTGTTTTCCTTGCTTATCCCTGCCACAATTACAATAATAAAAAAAATATGTCTCCACTTCCCCATTGAGGTCTTGGCAAACCATAAATAGAAAAGTGTGTTTGGAGAGCCGCGTGCATTAGGCGGCGTTGGAAGCCTTCTTTGTTTTGTGTTTAGCTGCATCTAAGCAGGCAGAGGCTTGAGGCCCGGCCTCCCTTTGTGGGGGATTCCTGAGGACTGAGGTTTGCCCAGGTTGATTGATCATCACACTCATCCACTGGACTTCCACTCCCAGAGTCTGCTTCTCCTTGTGCGAGAGGGAAAGATGAAGTCTGTTGTGTCGTATGGATAGCTGTTTTTTATTTTGTTTTGTTCTAGGAACAGCAAAGTGTGGCTCCTTAGGTAAAGGCTCCTGATGGGCAGGCATGACGACCCGAGTTCAGTCCCTGGGACGCATGGCAGAAGCAGAGAGTCGACCCCGGAAATGGTCCTCCACCCCCACACCTGCTCTGCGTGCACGTGCCTGCTCCCACGAAACACCATGCACACAAATAAAATATGATTAAAGCTTAAAATAAAAAGATTGTTTTTGGGCTAGGGAGATGGCTCAGTGGTTAAGAGCCTTCCCCAGCACCCACATCAGGTGGCCACAGCTGCTGGTGTTCCAGCTCTAGGGCCTCTTACGCCCTCTCCTAAGCTTCTGAGAGCATCTGTATTCGCGCTCATATATACACGCAGACACAAACACGCACACACCATTAAAAAGTAAAATAATTTTAAAAAGAAAAATGATCTCAACTGACAATAACTGTGTATTTATAGGGCACAGTGGGACGTTTGGATACGCATTTATGCCGTGGGCTGATTAAGTCAAACATTCAATTAGCGTATCCATCATCTCATACTTTTATCATTTTATGTGTATGTGGAAAAACATTTAAAAATCTAATTTTTAAGGAAGTATTTATTTTAAAAATTCTTTTGAAACAGGGGTCCTACTCTGTAGCCCTGGCTGTCCTGGAACTTGCTATATAATTTCTGTTGGCCTCGACCTCAAAGAGATCTGCCTGGGATTGAAGGCGTGCACCACCACGCCGGGCAGAAATTTCAACATTGAGTGGACGTGTTACCGAAGTGCCGTCAGGCTGAGAAGGGCTGAGAAAGTGGATTATGGCTCCGTCCTCGCTGTGGTCAGAGCCGTCATCTGCGAAGCGAAGCGTGGCTCATATTTTGACGGCCAGCCAGGAGGAAGGAAGCTTGGACCACTCTCATACTCATCCTCCTTATTGAATGTGTTTCCATTTCAGCTCTGGCACCATCATTTGTCACCAGGAAGAAAGTCATTTGATTTACTAATCTCTTCTGTGGCAGTGGGGTGGGGTGAGTGAGCCCCCCAACACTGGCTGTGTTCTGTCATCCTTGGCCGTCTCACCCCTTCACGTGGATGGGCAGTGACTGTCAGCGTGGATTGTGGGGGTAGACACCACTGGCCCTCACTTAGCAGCTGGACAAGGGAGCTGTCATCCTGACTGCTGGAGATGCTATCTTAAGGAAGGGATGTGGCCTACGGGGCTTTAAGTGGGGGACTTCCCAGTCATTGTTTGGAAGCAGGTATTACTGTACACACTCATTGTCTTAAGCACCAGCTGATTTGAGCTGGAAGAGCCCAGGAAAATGCCGCAATGTATTTGCATAATTTCCTCGCGGTGGACTTTCCCTTTGCCTCTTTTAAAGGTGTCTCAGCATTTGCCTGGAGTCCTGTGCTCCGCTCTGTCATTTGTGCCTCCTGGGAATAATTAGAGCTATGTGCCCTACCGTTTGCTGTGTCTCTCATCTATAAATTATGATGGTCTGGCTGGCTTTGTTCCTTGGAAACACCATGGAGATACTTTAGGTCAATTTAACAGGTACAAATAGAGATTTTTACAAACCAGTAACCTTAGGTGGAGCCATTTTGTACTTCTCTTTGATTTGGAAGGGGCTGTGAGAGAAGGGGAATGAAGTTTATTTTACAGTGATACTTGAAAGATACATTTCAATTTAAAGAAAAACATTGAGTGCCAGATTCCCATCAACAAATTCACACCAACAAAGCTAGATATTTGAATTTTGTTTGTTTTTCTCACCAAGAACGCACTCCTTGACCTTTAATGTCTGTGTGTGGTGAACAGAGGAAAGAGAAAATTCCAGCTCTTGCTTTGAGGTTGGGGTTTGCACACGCCTTACCACGCGAGGGTGCCTCATTCACCCTATGAGAACTGTTTAGGTGAGGTGTCGTCCGCTTGTTGGTAGCGCTGGGTTAGGCGCTGGCGTGCTGAAAAGCAGCCAGGGAGACGTCACGGGCGCAGGACTCCAAACGTGGCTGAGGTTGAGTGTCTATAACCCGCACCTGGAGTTGGGTTTCCTGAGAGCAATCCCAGGCACACCGTTGCCGTTGGAGTTGTCGTCACCGCATCCCTGTCAGTTGGTAAAACTCCTGGTTGTGTTTGCCGTCTGGGGTGGTCGTGAGTCTCCAGCAAGCTCCTTTTGTGAGTGTTTCTCAGCATCGTCTTCCCTGCTTTAGGACTAGAGAGAGCAGGGACACAGCAGGCCAGAATCCTTATGCTCGGAGATGCTTCCGAAGGAAAGGCTTGTCGAGGCTCAACAGGAAATAGAACAGAGAATGCCAGATGTGGGGGACGGAGGCTGCCGTGTGTGTGTGTGTGGGGGGAGATAGAGGAACAAGGAAGAGGATGTCACAGGTTAAGGTGGCTGCTCAAATGTCCTGTGGCTGCCGACAGCCTGCCTGCGCGGTGCACCTATCCCTGGTCATGATCACTCTGCCGTTCAGTTTCCTCCTCAGTGCCTGCCCCTCCCTCCCTGCCCGGCAGTGTAGCATCCTTGAGACTTGGATAAAGAGGAACATCCATCTTCCCCTCCAGCCTTCTTGCCAACAGTGTAGCTGGGGTTGCGGTCCAAAGCCGTGACTCTAGGAACACCAACAGAGTAGGCCCGGCCACCTATCTCAGTAGCCGATTCAAGAGACAAGGACCGCGAAGAGCAGAGAAGGAGTTTAATCAATATGCATTGGGTTGGGGAGCACAGAAAAGACCGTTTTAAAGGTAAACTTTATTTTAGATAAACTTGAAAATAAATAAAGATGTTATACACCAAAATGAACCCCACCCAAAGTCTGTAGACCTCAGTGAACTTCATGCAGTTGTAATAGGCATTTGGAAAGGGAGCCATGGAGTAGTGCATTCAATTGCACACTTGCAGTATTTTAAGCTCTTAGTCACCACCAGAAACGCCCCCCCCCCCATGATAGACTCAGAACTAAAATTACTATTAACTTTTTAACCTCCCATCATTCGCATCTGCTACCTGAGTTCAGTCCAGCCTCCTGCCTGTGTATTTAGCTTTGTCTTTTATTCCCATTGCATTGCTCCTGTGTGTTCCCATTTGCACCTCTGTGGATGCCATTTGCTGGATTCTGCATAGGAGAGAGAATGTGCATTTTCGTTTTGTTTTTTACTTCTGAGATTGTGTGGCCTGCTTAATAGTGTGTTTAAGTCCATTCATTTTCTCATAACCCTGTTCGTTCATTTATCCCTTTAAAAAACATTTCTGTCACACTTACTTTGTGTGTGTATCCATGTGCGTGTGCACACATGTGTAGGTCAGAGGACAGGCGTGGAGGCTGCTTTGCTCCTTCAGCTGGGTGGGTCCCGAGTTTGTCAGGCTTGGCAGCAGGCGCCCATGAGCCTTCTCGCCTGCTCTTGTTCATTTGTTTCTGCAAAAGTAAACTGTGTGTCTGAAGAAAACGTACAAAATGTGGATGATTTCAGAGGGGAAAGAATACAAACACGCTGAAGAGAACCAATGACTACAGTTTGTGTTTTTAAACTCTTGCCTGTGTGTGATACCGTAAGCATTTTCTCAGTAGCTTCAGCTGTTCTTGAGAAACAGTGTTGTTCGGGTATTTGCCCTGCTTCAAAGCTGTGTGTACTGGTCATGAGGTCTCTTGTTACCCACTTCCTGACCTGTATTCGTGGTGGCGTCCTGAGTGCCGTCTAATGACTGTGGAAGTTGCTGTTATTATCCCCACCTTAGGAACCTGGGCATGTCAGTGTGATGAGATTTGTGGGTTTCCTCTGGTGGTAGGTCATGGGCGGCTTCTCCTCAACGGTCCCCTGAGAACTGCATTAGTAAGCTCTGGAGGCCTCACCTTGGAGAACTCAGGGGCACACACAGCGTTATCATTTCGGGGCTCTGTTAGGTCCTGGATCCCCTGCTAAGAAACAAGAGAATACATAGTAATGCAGGTTTCATCTCTGTGGTTGTTCAGCCATACATCTAGTGAGGCAAGCTTCAGATTTAGGCAGCGTTAATCCTGTGTCGACTCTCTAAGGGGCCCTGCTCCTCCCACATGGCTTCCAGTCTCTGTCAACTCTGTCCTTTCCTAAAGTGACCCTCCCATTTCCCCGCTCCATCCCAGTGCCCCTTTCTCTGTCTGGCTGCTCCTGCCATGTTCTGGCTGTTCTCAGGAGTGCAGGTCATTTCCTGATACTTTTCCTTTGGCCAGCAAGTCCAACAGGGTCAACAACACTATGGGAAAACTTTATCCGCTGGCTCCCTTTGTGGTTCTGGTAGTTTCTACTTTTTATCATTGTCTACCTTAACTAGAGAGAGGAATGGTCATGTTATTAGAGACGCTTACACACATCTGTGAATTTTCTTTTGCCTTTTAAGCTAATTTTTGTGACTTAAATGTACTTTTGGTGTGCCAGGAGGCCTTGACAAAGAGTTTAAAAGCCTTTAGGCTGAGATCATGCGTATTTATTCCCTGTGTGGTTATTTCTCGAATGGTTATTAGCAACAGCAAGTACAGTTTCAAAATTTACATAGACTCATTGCCAAAACCAAGTTTGTTCATTTTTAAGACAGTCTTACTCCCTAGCTCAGGCTGGCCTCTAGCCCAGGCTGGCCCCAAACTCACGGTGATCCTCTGCCTCAGCCTCCTCAGTGCTGGGATTATAGATGTGAGCTGCCCTGCTACCTTATTTATGCTTTGTTTAAAAAATCAAATTATTTGTACTTATGAGTCCTGGGTATCAAACTCGGGTCCCCAAGTCTGGTCACATGTGATTTTACCTACTGAGCCATCTTGCCAACCCCATTGTTAGTGCTCTTAAAAGAGTCTGGTTACAGTGTTTGGAAATATCTCACAAAACATCTAGTAAGCCTTGTGGAGAGACATTTTCTTAGCTGAATTCTATGTTTTAACAAACGACAGTGCCATCTTTAATAAATACTTCTTTCCACTGTGGGGTGACAGTAACCAGTGTCCTAACACTAACCGCACACGTGAGCGCGCTCCTTCTTAACGTGCAGTCAGTCCTGCCTTCAGCCGGTGTGCATCAGGGAGCACAGGCATCGCAGGCACCAGGCACGGCAGGCTGGGGAGCCGAAGGTGGGCCCCCAAGAGGAGGAGCCAACTCATCCTGGTTGGAGGATCAAGTAGGCTTCCAGGGGAAGGAGGCATTGAGAGGTTTGAGCATGGGGGGAGGGGGGGGCTGCGGCCTCCTGGAGGTGGGCATTCTCCTGGGAGGAAGAGAAGGGCAAGGCAGAGGTCTAAAGTTAGCCTTCCTAGGAACCGAAGGCACCCTGGGAAATGCCTCCAGTTTCCCTTAAGCTTTTGTGGTTTTTGTGTACCCAGCAGGTAGGGATGAGTGCATGCTGACATTTGAGCACTAAAGCCCTGTCTGTAGAAGCACACACTGGGTCCTGAGTTACTGCGGTCCGCTGTGCTACTCTCACGGTGTGCCCCAACGCACGGTCCTAGGCGTGCTCTTTATTATGTGAACCCGTTGAGGCCAGCAGGTCCAGGGGCTCAGTGATGTTGGTGTCGTTTGGATCCTGACATCCACCTCTTTTTAGACAATCGTAGAGGAAACCGTGGCTACCTGCTTCCTGTCCTCTGAAATGACACTTCCTGTGGGTGCTGCTCTGTCATCAGGTGTCCTCTTGTCCTGAGGCTTGGAGAAACCACATCCTCTTCGGAGCCTTGGGATCAGGAGGTGGTTGAATGCGACATCATTCAGCTCCCTCTGTGGCCATAGGTCTGAAGCATCCTGAGAGGTGACATTTCCAGTTATCTGAGTTACCCGACAGGGAGGTCTCATACCCAGAGATTTTCTTGAGCTGGGCCCCTTGAAGGAGTCAGCGATCTTGGGACAGACAGGTGACGGCTTTACTTGGTCTGGAGTGTAAGTAGAGAGACGGGACGGTCTGGCATGCGAATTCCTTTTTGTTGTTTTCTGGGTTTCTCTGTGTAACAGCTTTGGCTGTCCTGGAACTCGCTCTGTAGACAAGGCTGGCCTCGAACTCACAGAGATCCGGCTGGCTCTGCCTCCCGAGTGCAGGGATTAAAGGCGCGTGCAGGGCATTTCCTGTAGATAGTGGAGAACCTTGGCGAACACGCATCAGCCCTTTTTGCATAAACCTTTGCCTGAGAAACTTGCACAAGATTTACTTCCTTCAGAACCTGGCATGTTTTCTTTACCTTATGGAAACTCATCGTGTTTGCCTTTCTGTCCTGGCTGCCTAGGAACTCAGAGCCAATTAAATAAAGCACATAGAGAGTCATTGCTAAATCTTTTGAAGAAAATACACAAAGTCCTTAGGAAAATGCCTGACTTATGGCATGAACATGTGGTGTTCCAAACGAGTGTCTGAAAACGACTGTTGGGGTCAGCAAAAAGAGAATGGTGTGTGTCTGTGTGTGTGTGCGCGCGCGCGCGCGCACAGAGACGGCAAGAGGTATATGCTCACATAGGTGTGTGTGTGTTTGTACTCAGATGCGTGTGTCATACGTGTGTAGGCCAGAGATTGCTGTCTGGGATGTTTGATTGTTTTTCACCTTATTCTTTGAGATCTCTCTCTCTGAACCTGGAGTCACCCATTACCGGCTAACAAATTAGCTCCCAAATCCGCTTATCCCCCCCCCCCCCCCCCCCCCCCCCCCCCCGCCAGCAGCTGTCTTGCGGACGTCAACACTGCCACACCAGGCTTTTCTACGGAGAGCCAAACTCACGTGTTCATGCTTGCTGAACTTCTCCATAGCCCTCCCTTTTTGGTCTTGAAATGTAGTGCAGGCTAGCTTTGACCTCAGCCTGAGGGAGCGGAGACTGCAGAGGCTCAGCCCCAAACTCCGCAGCCACGACAGGATTTAATTTTCAGTTGCTGAGATCTTTGCAGTGCATTGCTCCAGTGCAGGTGGTGGAGCTGCTCTTTTAGGCCATAAGGCCAGAGTCCTGAAGTTAAGACTAGAGTTCCTTCCTTTAGCATGGGAATGACAGCAGGACTTACACTGCGTGATCATCTATGTGCCGGCACACAAACTGTTTACCACTTCACGGAACCCTCGTCCCTCATAAGGCCGCACACAAACGTTGACATTATCCGTCGTTGCTGGCCGACATCTCTTCAGCAGTTTGACAGTTCAGCACGGTGTCTCAGTGGGGAGTGCACACCGCATCCTTGCTCTTGTTTGCCAGGTGGCCTCTGTGTACATTTAAACTCCACATCAGTTTGCCGGTGTGAGAAGCAGGGCTAAGTTATATAGAGTCGTGAAGTAGGCAAGCCCGTGGAGCGTACGCAGGCCAGGATACAGTACGTGGTGCTTCTAGAGTAAGGCTTTGACACCTCTGCACCACCACCAGATGCTGCTGTGGTTTGTCTCGGTAGCTCTGGATAGCATGTCTCCTTAGAGGACAAGGATTCTGGGGCGGTGGAAGTCCGAGGAGGGAGTGGCCTGTTCTGTGAGCCACGGAGAAAGGGTTTTGAGCTGTTCTCGTGTCAGTATCTGTTTCAAGCTCTGACATCATTTTTCTAGTTTCTCATACCTAGGATACTTCTAAATTTCGATTTGGTGGTTCTTTTAGTTTTATGTGACTGTAACTGAACCTCTTCCCTTTTGAATTCTCTTGTAACCTTACAACGATTTTTCAAATTCATGGGTCAGACTACTTTGGAATGCAGCTTTGATGAGAAAACCTGAATTTTGAAAGATTACCCTACAACCTACCCAATTTCTAAATCTTGAATAGTTTTCCTTCACTCCCTCCCTTCCCCTCTCCCTCCTTTCTTTTTCTATTCTTTTTTGTTTTTGTTTTCAAGACAGGGTTTCTCTGCAGCTTTGGAGACTATCCTGGAACTAGCTCTTGTAGACCAGGCTGGCCTCAAACTCACAGAGATCCACCTGCCTCTGCCTCCCGAGTGCTGGGATCAAAAGCGTGTGCCACCACTGCCCAGTTTATTCCTTTTTTTTTTTTTTAAAGTTTGGGACACATGGGTCTTGAACTTCGTGTGTATTTTAGGAAGGGAATGGCCTTGAAGCTCTGATCCTTCAACCTCTGTCCCCATAGTGTTGTGATTACAGGGCATGCACCTCAACTCTGGGTTAGTGTGATGCTGAGGACGGAATCCAGGGCTGTGCCTCGACTCTGGGTTAGTGTGATGCTGAGGACGGAGCCCAGGGCATGCATCTCGACTCTGGGTTAGTGTGGTGCTGAGGACAGAGCCTAGGGCTGTGCCTCGACTCTGGGTTAGTGTGGTGCTGAGGTCGGAGTCCAGGGCTGTGCCTCGACTCTGGGTTAGTGTGATGCTGAGGACGGAGCCCAGAGCTGTGCCTCGACTCTGGGTTAGTGTGGTGCTGAGGTCGGAGCCCAGGGCTGTGCCTCGACTCTGGGTTAGTGTGGTGGGGAGGATGGAGCCCAGGGCTGTGCCTCTACTCTGGGTTAGTGTGGTGCTGAGGTCGGAGCCCAGGGCTGTGCCTCGACTCTGGGTTAGTGTGGTGCTGAGGACGGAGCCCAGGGCTGTGCCTCGACTCTGGGTTAGTGTGGTGCTGAGGACGGAGCCCAGGGCTGTGCCTCGACTCTGGGTTAGTGTGGTGCTGAGGACGGAGCCCAGAGCTGTGCCTTGACTCTGGGTTAGTGTGGTGCTGAGGATGGAGCCCAGGGCATGCATCTCGACTCTGGGTTAGTGTGGTGCTGAGGATGGAGCCCAGGGCATGCATCTCGACTCTGGGTTAGTGTGGTGCTGAGGACAGAGCCCAGGGCTGTGCCTCGACTCTGGGTTAGTGTGGTGCTGAGGTCGGAGTCCAGGGCTGTGCCTCGACTCTGGGTTAGTGTGGTGCTGAGGACGGAGCCCAGAGCATGCATCTCAACTCTGGGTTAGTGTGATGCTGAGGACGGAGCCCAGGTCTGTGCCTGCCAGGCCAACATTCCACCATGAGAGCTATGTTCCCAGCTCTTTAAAAATGAGTTTATTATAAGAGCCAGGTTTTGTTTTTCTCTTGACATAGGAGCTCACCCTTTATTCCAGGCTAGCCTTGAACAAGAGACAGTCCTCGTGCCTCAGGCTCCCGAGTTCATACCTCAGAATTTCTGGGTGGAATGGTTGTGAGCAGCCACACCCAGCGAGTTAACTAATTTTTAAATGTAGTTTAATGCCCATACTCAAAAGAATTTCTGGTGTTTAAATGACAGTGACAGGTGCTAGCGGGGAGAAGGGGGCGGAATGGACACTGGTTAGCCCCTTAGTTCCCACTGCAGCCTCAGTCGCCGGTTTCTGTGCCCCTTGTGTTCTGTACTTCGGGGCTGTGGATGCTTTAGAGCTAGGTTCCCTGTTTACAGACTGTTACTAAATCTGTATCGGTTACTAGATGCTTCCCGATTTCAGAGAAATAAACAGAAGCACCAAATGGGAGGTGCTCCCATTTGAAGCACCGCCTGGAAATAAATCAGTATATTTAATCCTGGAAGTGCATCACTATACTTAATCCCACGATCCATGCATGCTCTCCCTGCGCCGTTTTAGCAAATCCCGCCAATACTTCTGTTTTACCTTTTTTTTAAAAAAGTTACTTCACCGTGAATATGAGGAAATAATAAAGTAGACTTCTGGAGGCGCACTGGGGGAGGGGCAGCAAGCAGGACCCTGAAAGTAACCGAGCTGTTTCCCTGGGCTTTCCTGTGTGTCTGTCTCTGTAGGATGCTTTTGTCTTGGCTTCCCATCTGTTTCCTGCTCTCCAGAGAAGAGACTTTCTGCTTTACGTGCCCACTCTGACCTTCTCCATCCCTTAGCGCTGGGTGCACACCTCCTAGCACACACACATGTTGGTGCGTGCAAAGGAAACGTTCGTGGTGAATGCTTGTGTTGCACGGAATGTTAATTTATTCGGCATACTCTTAACAGCAGATGCTTGCGATTTTGCCTGCTGTTGTCTGTCCTTCCGTGAGAAGTGATTGGAGCACCCTTGTGTGGTTTTCTGGTCCTGCTTTGATCAGGAGCCACCACGTATTTGGTGCTTAGACTTACCGCACACATGAAAACATTCTGAAACTGCGGCTCTAGATCGTCAGGCTCCCTAGCTGGGAGCTTCAGTGTGGAAGCAATGACGAGGGAGTCTCGCTGAGATCCACGGGCGTTCGTTCTGGCTCTGTGCTGTTCGGACTCACATTGGTTTGGCCCACTCCACGCGGAGAGACAGACACAGTGAGGCTGGTCTTTCATCACAGAGGCAGCACACTGTGTATTGTTCTGTTTGGGGTTTGTTTTCCTTTGGCCAGCAAGCAGGAGCCTCCCATTTTCAGAGCTGTAGTAACACCCCTGGAGGCTGGCCTTCTCGGCCATGCCTTCCCACCCCTCAGGCTCCGCACATCCAGCCAGTAAGGCTGACCCTTCGTGCCTGGGAAACCGGCTTCCTTTCCGTCCCCGTGCCTCAAGCAGCAGGGGACTCTCAGCTGTCCCTGCTGCAGGCTTTCTGACCACGGTTCTGGGTGGAGAATGCAGGCTGACAAGTACAGGACTAGCGGGAGAAATGACAAGAAGGAGCTGGTCATTGAGTCCCCCCTGCAGTACAAGGATCCAGCCCAGGGAGATGTGGAGGCGGAGAGCTCCGTGCCGGTAAGAACGCGGCCCCACTCAGGACTGTGGCTATGCGCGAAGAAGTCTGCCAACGCTTGCCCGGCTCTGACTTTCTGACTTGCTCCGCCTGTCTCTGGCGAGCCCTTCTTTCTCTCTCTCTCTGTCTCTGTCTCTCTGTCTCTCTCTCTGTCTCCCTCCCCTTGTAGGCTGACCAAAAGCCAACTCCATTCTTCCTGGGTGAGGAAGGAAATGTTGATGTCTGTGGGTAAACAGGTTTCTAGGAGGAAACTGCATAAAACAATTTGGTATTGTTTAAAATTTGGTCACACGTAGCTGCAGCATTTTTCAGAAATAAACCCAACCAGGAACGTTTTAATAGATAGCAACCTGGAAGTTGGAAAGAAAGCACTTTGTAGAATTAAACTTTTCTGTGCATTACCTCTTTATGTCCGCGAGAAAACAAGGCAGGTGCTGAGGGCTTCAAGACTGCTTGCATTCTCTGCACCTCACTTGGGTTTTCTTAACTAGGGAGTTTGCTTTGAACAAAGTCAAAGAATCTCAGCTGTGAGGCAACTGGCAGAAAAGCTGATGTCTTAGCTAAATTCACAGCAGTTTGAACAAAGTCAAGTGCTGCGGTCGGCTCTGGGAGGAGGATGTGAAAAGTGCCTGTGTTGTTGGCCATCTCTGAGTAGGCTGTGCTTCTCTGTGGAATTCCTTTAGTACAATAAAGGCATATAATTTTTTAAGCAAGCTGCAGAAATCACCAGCATCCCTGCAGAGGAGACAATCGAGCCTTTCACATGATCTGTTGAAGGGACTGTCATGCTGCTGCCTGGCGTGTCTACGTAGCCTTATTTTTTTTATTTATTTTTTTTTTACTTTTGCCTAAACGTGGATGTTTGGTTGCGGCTGCTATAGTGCTATGGTGTTTGGTTTCTGATTAATAGCCGTGAGGATGGAAGCTTAAACTTTCCGAGAGCAAACCTGACATGAACGCATCGCTTTCCCTTGTGACGGAGGAGGTTGCCTTCAGAATGGCTTTGCTCATCCTAGACTGGGTGGGTCAAGGAAGCTGACCCCCCCCCGCCCCCGCAGATGATGTTTTGAAGCAGTTGTATATTCCTTATCTTAGATCTTCTAGCTCCACGGCTTGAGCCACCTGTGTGCCTTCTACAGTAAACAGTGTGTGGAAGTAGGAGGAAGTTGTGTGGTTTGGGTTCCCCAGAGAATATCCTTAAATGTGTTCTGTCGGGGTTCTCCTGGTATCCAGAATTAGCTATGCAGACGGTTGAGCGGCTTGTAGCGATGTTGCGATTTTTTTCTTAAATAACATAAAAGTGACTTTTGAAACACTGGCTTCTCTTTCTGGTGTTCAGCCCCCATCCCCCCCCCCCCCACACACACACACACTGCTCATACGGTTAGGCTGTAGTTATTCACTTAGCGCACATCTCCCTCCAGACAATCCCACAGGGAATCGCAAAAGACAAGGCTGGGCCGGTTACAGCTGTATGTGGGGAAATACTCCTTGGGGCGTGGAAACTTGTGGTGCCGTGGAACGGTCCAGTTCTGTGCACCTGCAGAGAGGTAGGTGTATGGAGCTCGAAGGAAACCGATACATGTAGACAGCTTTCTTATCTGCAGGGGTTCCCCTTCCACACAAGATAAGAGGGGATATCAGAAGCCAGGATATGGCGGGGAGGCTCACTCCCCAGGCAGATCTCCTTGCTTGGGAAGATAGCTGCCCACAGCAAAGGTGATCTCAGCAGGCTGCTGGGGACCCAGCTTGTTCTCAGGGAAGCACTCTGGAGTGTGTGGTCACAAGATCAGTTTGTCGGGGTGCTAATCCTTAGTTGAGCCCCAGTAGCCCCTGTACTTGCTGAGGATCCCTAAGCCTGTAATTTGAGTGAACTATATGGAGAGATGTTTAACTACAGGGAACATAGTTCATTTAGGAAGTAACATTTAGTTATTATTTTATCATTATTTATTATGATTTAATTGCTATTTATTGTTATATAAAATGTATCAGTAGTCTCTAAGAGACAATAATAAACATTTAGAAGGGACAGCTGATAATTAACAGGGAATGTAAACAGTATACTCCCATCCCTGGGGCAGGCTCCCTGTCCAAAGCCTCTTCCTGTGTGCGAGGCCCCAAATGCTCCACTCCTCAGCCACACCGAAGCCCTGAAATAGTTACCTGCTTGTCCCGCTCTTCAGAGGTTGACATTGTTACTGATCTGCTCGGGTACTTCCCGGCTTGTCCTGTGCGTGTCAAAGCACAACTCCTCTACATCTGTCTGCTTTGGAAAGTGCATGAATAAAGGTACATTTCTCCCGGAACACATCAAGAACCATGCATGTGTGTGTGTGCACGCGTGTGCGTGCGTGTGCGCCTATCAGATGCCTATCAGAAATTGAGCTCATGTCTCGTCCCTCAGGTATAAGGAGCTTCAGTTCCTGTTTGCATCTCATACCCTGCCTTTGTAAGAACACACGGCTACACCTGCCTTTAGTACATGGTCTGGGGATCAGATTAAGGTCCTCAGGCTTGCTTGGCGAGCACTTAGCTGACAGCTATCTCCCCGCACACAGAGGCCTTATTTTTAATGGTTATGTAACATTCCTTTTACATTTCTGCTTTAATCAGTTTGTGAATGTACTGGGGTGTGTGTGTGTGTGTGTATGTGTGTGTTTTAAAGTGCTTTCCGCCATCCTACTTATCCTGTAAACTACTAGACGTTTCACCTTGCCCTATGCTTGGCAGTGGTGTTTTTTGTTTTTTGTTTTTTTTGTGTGTGTGTGTGTTGTTTTAGTTTGATTTGAGTTTTCAAAACAGGGTTTCTCTGTGTGTATCCCTGGCTGTCCTGAAACTCACTTTGTAGACCAGGCTGGCCTCGAACTCACAGCGATCCACCTGCCTCTGCCTCCCAAGTACTGGGATTAGAGGTCTGGGCCACCCACCACTACCCAAGAACAGCTTGTATCTGGATGGGTAAAGCTTCAGAGACCAAAGGGCTCAGCTTGTCTTGTCTCTGCATGGTAGCGGAAGGTGAAGGAGACCCGTGTGCCTGTCCACTCAACTTCCTGCCCAGACCACTGATAGTGGCTCTGTGGCTGTGGATGAGGTGTGGAGATCCCTTGGGATTCTTGTCTGTTTACGAGGGGCGAGCTCCACTCTGCCCTCCAAACTTTAAGGTGTGGTTGGTTCTTGGGAAGACCTTATTCTAATGGTTGCTTTCCAGCCCTCTGGAGGAAAAGGGTGTGGTGTTCCTAGAGTTCTAGATCAGTGGAGCCTCCATGTTGGGTGTGTTTGTGAGGCAGGTAGGGTTTGTAACACTGGTCTTGGTTTGAGAGTTTGGGCATTTGGAAGATGCCAGGATAGGGAGGAGCTGAACTCTCCAGCAAAGGGACTCACGTTTTCACAGATGTTGTTTGGGTCTTTTCGTATTTTTGAGGAACTTACAGGCATCAACAGATGAATTTGAGTTCTGACTGGAATGTTTGCAGTCACCTATGTTCACTAAGGAGGGAGGTAGCCACCCTCGTGTCCCTTGTAGAGAGAGAGAGGACCCGAGAGGACTCAGCTCCTGGTGGTCCCACCAGTGCGTCAGTCCCACAGACAGAGGGAGGCGGAGTCGTGGGCCTTTTCTATCATGGACTTGTTTTACTGGAGACACCTAGTGAAGGAAGACCCAGGCCCTAAAGTGCAGGCCTGCGGGCAAGGGTTTAATAGCCTGTAACACGTATTCACACCAAGAAAGAGCTGCATCTGTGTAGGCTGCCTTAGGAGGAAGGCTTACCGTTGGTATTATTTCATGAGTCATTCCTTTGTTGTCTGTGTTTCAGTAGTGTGAGGTTTAAGGAACGTTCCCGCCACCTTTGTGTGATGACACATTTTCAGGTGACCAAATCAGGACATTTCCTTCCTGAGAGCTGCAGACATTTCTTTACTGTGCCCCCGTTTTTCTGTTTTATTTGCTCATCCATTGGTTCATTCGGCCACACGTGTAAGACCTAAGATCTACACTGGGGACACAGAGGCCTGTCCCTCTGGGGTATTAGCTCAGAAATGCTCGTAGTAGCCACAGTGTGTGTTAGTATCACCCACCCTTTCCAAACTCTTAGAGAACACTAAGCTCATCCCGCTGGAGGAAGGCCACGCTCTGGGTATTTCCCCCCACAAGCTGTAGGCTCTCCAGTAGGCAGGGCCTCCCACCATTTCTGGAGCTGTTTGCACAGGCAAGGCTCCCGCTCTTACACTTGCTTTGTTGACTAATCTAGGAAGGAAACTTCATGAGTGCATTCGTTCCTAGAAGGGCAGAGCGAGTGTCCTAATGGTGTCCCCCAGGGGCTTCCGTGCCTCCGTCACCGTCTCACTCTCATGCCAAGCCGCTTTGGGTTTCTCGCCTTGTAGGAAGGAGGACCTGCTTCTCTGAGGTATTTCCTTTCTCCTGCCATAAAGTGCATCCAGATTGATCGGCCACTGTCTTATACAATAGGGTGATGCTCCCGACTTTTATATTGGTGGAATAGTTAAAAAGCTAACCCCCTGCTGCACACCAGGCACTGCTAGATCACGATTGTGTGAGCTCTCACAACCCCGGGAAACAGAGTCCTCGCGGTTCCTGTGCAGTGAGGAAACAGGCTCCCAGGGGCTTGGCAGCGGGATCTGCATCACTGTAAGGTGCAGAGCCAGGATGGCAGAGTCCTGGTCAGGTTTCCTAAGATCTGTACCTGTACACACACACACACACACGTACACACACGCACACACATGCACACACTCAAACACGCACACACGCGCACACACACTCACCCACACACTCTTACTGACAGACACAAAGGTATTCACTCAAGCCTGCCGCTGTGAAGGGAAAGGCAGATAGGAAAGGTCAAAAGCCCTCACTATAAACTTGAAAATTCAAGCTGGAGAGATGGCTCAGTGGCTGAGTGCTTGCTGATCTCACAGAGCACTGAAGCTCAGCCCCAGGACCTACATTGGGGGCTCACAATTGCCTGTAACTCCAGCTCCTCGTGGGTACCCTCACACGCATGCAGCATGCACATTCTTACACGTAAGCATACAAATCTTAACATGCTCGCGCGCCCCCCCCCCCCACACACACACTCTCACATGCACATTTCTGAGCTTCGGCAGTTTCATCTGTGCAGTGAGCCGTAGATGGTAAATTGCCTCTCAGACCAGACCAGGGCCGGGTCAGGACTAAGATCATGGAGATTTAATTTTAAGCTTTAAGTTTAGTTATGTTTAAAGGTTTGGTTTGGGGGTTTGGGGAGCTTCCTAGTTAGGGTTATTGTTGATATGGTGAAACACCAGAACCAAAAGCAAGTTAGAAGGGGTTTATTTGGCTCACACTTCGACATCATAGTCCATCACTGAGGAAGTCAGGACAGAAACTCATTCAGGGCAGGGACCTGGAGGCAGGAGCTGAAACAGAGGCCATGGAGGGAGCTGCTTACTGACTTCCCCCAGGGCTTGCTCACCCTACTTTCTTATAGAACTCAGGACCACCAGCCCAGGGATGAATCACCTACCATGCTGGGCCCTCCCTCATCAGTCACTAATTAAGAAAATGGCTTATGCTGAACAATGGTGGTGCACATCTTTGATCCCAGTACTTGGGAGGCAGAAATGGATGGATCTCTGTGAGTTCGAGGCCAGCCTGGTCTACAGAGACAATTCCAGGACAGGCTCAAAAGCTATAGAAAAACTCTATCTCAGAAAACAGACAGGCAAACAACCCCCCCCCCCCAAAAAAAAACAGAAAGAAAATATATAGGGGAATTTTCTCAATTGAAGTTCTCTCTTTTCAAGTTGAACTTGACTGTGGTAATTTGTGTCACAATACCTTGGCGTCATTGCGGGAGGGCCATGCTCCTGTTCCTTCTCTTCCACCTTGGGAGGATTAGCTTCTTGACACCCAGCTGTATTATATCTCTACAGAGAGAAGGCACGATGCTGAAGGAACCAGCTAGACCTCAGGGCGGCATCCCCAGCCATGCTGCTAACATTGGTTAGTTGAGTTTAAGTTGGTAGTTTAGTTAACTGTTTATCACCTGACTTGGGTACACAAGGGCAAACTTAAGTTCCCAAGTGAGGCCTTCTCCCCTGTTTGTATGTGCTGCTACCTCTCTTTGCCACCAGTGCCGGTGTCTTCCTGGAAGCACAGCCGAAACTGGCCATGTTGGGCGTTAGTGTGCACTGCGGATGAGCTTTGCACGCTGGCTTCACAAATCCCGATCCAGTTGGTGCTTGGCAGAGAAGGGCAGAAGGAGCGCAGACAGGAGGGGCTTCTCCAGGACCCCAGGTGCCCACTCCTGTGGTACTTCACAGGTGGATCTGACTGCTCCATCTCTGCTGTGGTTTTGTTGATTGTTTATTTGTTTTGTTTTTGGAAGTTTCAGAAAGTAAACTGTTTCTTCTTGATGTCACATCCTAAAAGTAACAGAAATAGTATGTAATTAGTGCACACTCTAAACTTTCTGGTAGTCAAAGTAAGGTAGCTTGACACGGGTGTAATTGACATTTTAACCAAGAATTTCTAATAAATTACTAATCTTTTGAAAATATCAAGGTAATTTTACTTTCTTTTAGTCAGACTGGTTTTGATGTTTAGTCTCTGCTTACAGTACAACTGAATTCAGAATAGGTGTGTGTGTGTCTGTGAGTGTGTGTTTGTGAGTATGTGTGCATATGTGTAAATTTGTGAGTGTGTGTCTGAGAGCATGTGTATGAGAGCATGTATGTGAGTGTGGGTGTGTGCATGAGTGTGGGTATGTGCATGCATGTGTGTATTGGTACGCTGGTGAATGTGCAGGCCAGGACTCAGCCTTAAGTGCCATTTCACCTTGTTTCTTGGGGATTCTCAATGGCCTGGATCTTCCCGGTAGGTTAGACTGGCTGGCCAGCAAAGCCCCGAGGACCCGCCTGTCTCCATCCTCGCAGCGCTGGTATTATAGGTGCCGCCACCATCTGCTTTCTCCTGGATTCTGGGGATTGAACTCAGGTTCTCACGGTTGCAAGACAAGCACTTCACCGACTGAGCCGTCTCTCCAGCCCCGGAATAGCCGCACTTTAAGTGCTCAGTGGTCACAAGCAGCTCGTAGCCACCTCATTAAATGCCACTAAATATTACTTGTCCATAAATTTACACATTTAGCCTCAAAATAGGAATTTGTCATGGAGGAGGGTGAGTCACTGGATGAGGTAACACTCTTGTGAATCTGCAGGAAGAAAGCAGATGATGCTAGTGTAAGCCCAGGTGTTCCTTGCAGAGTTCACTCCTAAAGTGTGTCCTTGCCTGGTGGCATCCGTGTGTATCCATGCATCCGAGCGTGTATTTCAGAGTAAGATTATTAATATCCTCCAACCAGGACATGCAGGTTGTTGAAGCAAGCACTCTTTTTCTCCGTGGAGTGAGGCTGTCGAGCCTCCCTGACATGGCACAGTTAGCTCAGCCATGCTCAGAGCTGGGCAGAAAGGCCCTGTCCTCATGTTACCTCTGGACACGTGGAGGACATACCTTAATGCAGAACAGAGGAGCGAGGCATTGACTGCCTGCTTCCATCATGCTTACTGACCATGTGGTGGGGATAGTCCTTGGGGTTACCGTCTGTGTGACCGTCCCTAAATCCTCTAAATCCTCTGAGCTGATTTCCCTCCTTCTATGAGATATGATATGTAGCCTGGCAAAAGAGGTGCCAGTTGAGGGGTCAGATTTTTCTGAAGTTGAACTGTGCGTGGCTGCACATGAGCCCTGTAACCCACGTGAAGAGCCCCAGCTCTGTAGGAGGGCTTGTGTATTGAATCCCTTCAGTAACCCCATGGCAAAGAGAATAGAAACTGCCATTTTGTGGATAGGGACATTTGTTTATTTTTAAGTTTTTATTACATTTAGGTGTGTGTGTGTGTGTGTGTGTGTGTGTGTATACAGGTTGTATTTTAGCTGCTGAGTCACGTATTTTAGGTTGTATTTTAGCTGCTAAAGACCACGTCGTCCATCAGTAATTTTTGGAAAACAGTTTCTACAATGAGATTCTCCAAAGCAGATGGCCCAGTAGAGGGCTTGCCTAGTCGAGTGGTGACTGGGGCATTTGCTGAGGCCGTTCTGGGCCACCCCAGAGCTGCTGATTCAGGGGGTCTTGGGTGAGCTTGCATCTTTAATAAATTCCACGTGCTGGGGCTGGGCCTGGAGCCGAGCTCCGAGAGCCTCTAGATTGCTGTAATGAACCCACACACGCCATCTTCAGTAGGGCTCGGTATTTTGGGGACCGGAACTTAAATTCTGGCTCCACCAATACCTGCTTTGCTGCAGCTGGTCTCTGCTGCTCTTTCCCGGTAGGAGTGCAGGGACTTGTCTGTGAGCAGAGTGTCCTATGGACATTTACCCCTCAGCCCCAATAGCTTAAGGTAAGCTGTTATGAAATTGGATGAAAACCGGCTTTTAGAGCCTTTTTGTGTAATTGCTTGACCTCTTTGCTTCAGAGTTTCAAAATAGCTTCCGTTATCTCAGAAGAATTAATAATTTTTAGGCTGTGATGTTAAAGAAGGACAAATACAGGTTTTCTGAAAGAGTATAGTATAGACTTACTGTAGAATTTCTTATTGATCCCTTCTCACCTGCAGAAGAAGGCACACAGAAGCAGGGAATGCTGGGGGTTCCTCAGGCTTTCCCTGGCCTCTGTGTGGCCTGTCAGAGAAAGGCATCACTGGAAGCGGTCACTGTGTGTGCAAGGGAGCACATCCCAGTCCTCTCTGCGCTCTCTGCTCTGGGCACGGGGCAGGGAGTGAGTTCCCTAAATTCCTGTCTTGTCTACCTCTCTTCGTTAGTATCCTCAGCAGCGACCCTACTGAGCACAGCTCTCTAAGTGTGAGCAGATGCATGGGCTTCAGGTCATTGGTGTTAGTATCGCTATGACGTCATTGCCTAGTCCAGCATTTCTCTTACCCATTTTCCAGATGCTGTGGATTATACAGTTGTCTTTAGTTCTGTTCGCTTGAGAACAGATTGGTAATTTGTGAAGCCATGGTCCCATTGAAAGACCCTCGTCTTCGTTTGCAGGCACGTGGTTTTAAGATGGACAGTCTTTGTTACATGGATACGCTTGGTCCATAAAACCACCATTCAGTGACCAGTTCTGTAATCTGAGTGCTTTTGAAGGCGCTCTCTAGAGTGGGGATCCGACGGCCTCTTGTTTCTCCGACAGAAAACTGGACTCACAAGTGTGTCACTGTTACTTCTACATGGATGACTGGGAGTCCGATGCCCCGTAGGCTGGGCCTCCCGGGTTGTGCGTTAACGCTCGGGTTCAAGCCATTTGCATCCTGTGTTGATCACAGGGTAGAAATTAAGATTAACAGTTAATTAAATTAATTAATTAAAGCTAAAAATATACTATTGGGGTGGGAAAGGGGGAGAACCTGAGCTGGGACTGCAGACCCTCCTCTCAGGGACTCAGATGGCCCCTTCCTTCCCCTTCTTCCGAACCCACCCATAGTGTGCATGGCCCTCACGTTCAGATGCTTGTAGAGCTTGTACCCCTGTGTCGGTTGCTCCCCTACTGCCGAGACGAAACACCACAGCTCAGCAACTTACAGAAGAAAGTTGGTTTGGATTTAAAGTTTCAGCCAGACAAGAGTCGATGATGGCAGATTGGGGGCGTGGCAGCAGGAGCTGCAGCTGGGACAGCAGTCTTGGACTGTAAGCAGGAAGCAGAGAGGGCCCTGCTGGGAGTGGCAGGAGGCCTTGGAAGCTCACAGCCTGCTCCCAGTGACATCCTTCCTCCAGCAAGGCCACACCTCCTAAACTTATTCCAACAATGCCACCAAACAGGAACCAAGTGTTCAAACTCTGAGTCCGTAGGGGATATTCTCATTCAAACCATATCATGAAAGTTTCTTAACCTTTTTTACAGACGTGTACTCCAAGCGGGAGGGGGGGGGGTGTTGGTTGGGAGAGGTGAAGACAGGACTGTGACTGAGAGCAATTCTGCTCCTGCAGAGGACTTGAGTTTGATCCCCAGCACCCATGCCAGGTGGCTCACAGCTCCAGGGCACCTACATTCTGTGCACTGATACGCACGTGCACACACACACACACACACGTGCGCACATACACACAAGTTCAATGTTTTTAGTATGTTTTCCCACAGCTTCCACACATGTTAATGAGCCCCCTAGGGAAGAGCCTGAGTCATGGAATCATAGTGGATTGGGTCATGTTTGTTGTGACCTCAGAGGTTTGTTGGTTTGGTTTTGAGACAAGATCTCACTGTTAGACCAGGCTAGCCTGGAACTCCAGCCTCAGCCCTGCAAGAATGAAATGTGTGTTAGCATGTTAGCATGCTGGCAGTCTCCTGCATGTCTTAATGCTACACATCTGTTATTCAGTGATGGGAGTTCATTTTCCCCGCTGGAAGGTGTGTGTGTGTGTGTGTGTGTCAGTTCCCCCGCTGGAAGGTGTGTGTGTGTAAGGTGTGTGTGTGTGTGTGTCTCAGTTCCCCCGCTGGAAGGTGTGTGTGTGTGTGTGTGTGTGTGTGTGTCTCAGTTCCCCCACTGGAAGGTGTGTGTGTGTGGAAGGTGTGTGTGTGTGGAAGGTGTGTGTGTGTGTGGAAGGTGTGTGTGTGTGTGGAAGGTGTGTGTGTGTGTGGAAGGTGTGTGTGTGTGTGGAAGGTGTGTGTGTGTGTGTCTGTGTCTCAGTTCCCCCGCTGGAAGGTGTGTGTGTGTGTGTGTGTGTGTGTGTGTCTGTGTCTCAGTTCCCCCGCTGGAAGGTGTGTGTGTGTGGAAGGTGTGTGTGGAAGGTGTGTGTGTGGAAGGTGTGTGTGGAAGGTGTGTGTGTGGAAGGTGTGTGTGTGGAAGGTGTGTGTGTGTGGAAGGTGTGTGTGTGTGTGTGTCTGTGTCTCAGTTCCCCTGCTGGAAGGTGTGTGTTTTGCAGTTCCCATGCTTCTCCTGTGTTTGGTCTCCTAAGAGCTCTTCCCGCTTGCTCAACTGGCTTCATTTTGCCCCACATGCTGTAGACTGGAGGCGAGCACCCCGGGTTTGTAGACTGGGTCCTTGGTCACTCCCTCCACTGAATATTTGCATGCATTTTAGAGACGAGACCGAGAACTGTACGGATAAATTGCAGCAAGGGTACCCCACTAGGAGCCAGTGCCCCCCACTGGGAGCCACTCCTTTGACTCCTGTGCCACCCATTCATTCAGAGGGAGCAGGCGAGACTGTTAGTCATCTCTTGCTCCTCGAGCCATGGCTCACCATTTCACTGTTCACATAGAATACAGTAGCTTTTGTTTTTTCCCTCACAGTGGATTTCCAGTAAACCTGAAGTGTTCTGCACATTGGTGACCCGCCTCTCGCCTGCTGCACACCCCTCCACCCCCCACAAGCCACTGCTTTGAGCAACTTGTTGCTTTGTGCACTCTTTATGACCAGGGAGAACCTCCTGTAAAGTCGATGGAGCTGAGTTGTTTAGCTTCCTTCTGGGGTCTTGGCAGTTGGTTGGGGGACCAGCAATTTGAATGCATCGGCTTGTATTTTTAATCCCTCTCCTGTATGATTTTGTAGACTTCAGATTGCTCCAGATGCATTTGCACCTATGAACTTGCACACTGGAGTCCGCCCTTAATCTCTGATGACCTGTTCAGTCCTGGGGGTTTCCTTCAGGAAGCACCAGGTTGTGGGCCCCTCATTCCTTCCTAGCGGTGAGTGAGGAGATGCCGCACCATGACAGATGCAGGTCTAGGTACTGGAGATGCAGCAAAGCAAACAGAGAAGGCGTAGCTTGGGAGAGATATAGTAACCTCATCGCAACCAGGTCAGAAACCCATCTGTCCCGGGTCACCGCCATGTTGCCCTTCTTGTTTACAGATGCATATGTCCCTGGTCACCACCATGTTGCCCTTCTTGTTTACAGATGCATATGTCCCTGGTCACCACCATGTTGCCCTTCTTGTTCACAGATGCATCTGTCTCTTGGGGCTTGTATCTTCCTCACCTGTGTCCCAAAGACCTGGCAAGGTGCACGTGGACAGGTTCAGTAAATGTCTGTGAAAAGTAGTGACACATCTTGATGTTAGCGTTTGCATACCAGGAAGGGAGGCTGTTGGTTGTCTGTGCACACCCTAACCATAGGAAAACAAGGATTCCTCAAATCCAACTTCAGGAAGTTGGAGTTGGTAGACAGGAGTCTTATGTAAGCGGACAGACAGCATATAAAGGCTGGCGAGGCCCATGCTTCTTGTCACCTGGTTCAGCATCTCAGTCCTGCTCTGTCCCCATCCCCAGCGGATGTCTTGGGAAACAGACTATGGTTCGCGAAGCATCTTCACCTCGGCTGTTCGGCACCTCCATCCTCTGGAAGAGAAATCAAGGGAAGTCCTAAATTCTTCATGAGCAGAAATGATGAGTTTCTCGTTTCTCAAAATAGAGCACACCAGGTCTCGCCTTCCTGTCTGCTATTTTTAGAAGTGGCATTCAGGGTCTCATGTGTTCATATTCAGCCTCGGAGGCAGAAAAGTCTAGAAAGTTCCCAGGAAGCTCTTGTGGCTGAGGGACAAGCAATGGGGGTCACTCTGTTAGTCGTTGAGGCTCGCTTCGGTTCCCATGGCTTGCAGACCTCGCGTGGGACCGTAACCGAACCATATTGTGGATGAACACTCTCTAGATCGGCTGGCTTCCAGAGGTATCCCATTTCCCCAGGACGGGGAAGATTCTCTGGCTTGATTACCTTTCCATCTGGAATTCTGGTGTGTGTGAACACAGGCCATCTCATCCAAAGGGGCATGCATTGTGGGAAGGAGGTTTCAGAGGCCTGGGAGAGGGCTGAGTGGTAGGACATGGAGGCCTCACCCTTCTTTGTCCGCGAGCACAGTCGGGATGTTTCTGCACTGGTGGCTGCTGCCTTCAGTGCCCCAGAGATGCCGTTGCTGTCTTTGTGGAATTACTCTAATAGGAGCACCTCAGTCCCCACCCACGCCCCTCCCGAGCGTGAAGTGCATCAATGCTCAGTTCAGCTGATAATGCGAGCTTTATATCGGCTTTAGCCTCTGCCCCGAGTACCAGTGTCATCTCTATTATAGTTTTCTCTCTGATAGGTCCTTTGTCTTTTCGTCTCTGTGCATGTCCCTGCCATCGTTGGCTGTTTTATTTCATGAGTTCATAGACAGTGTAGGAAATTATCTGTGACTGGATCGGTGTAACTGAATAGATACAAAACATTCGCTTAGAGAAAAAAAGGAGACCTGCCGTACAAGCAATAAGCTAAGTGCATTTAATAATAATAATAAGACACATCTAGTGGGTGCCTGTGGTCTGCCAGGCTCTGCCTCTGACACGTGTTCACTCAGCTGCCCAGCAGCCGTCCCTGATGACTGCGTCATCTCCCGTCAGCCCTGTTCTCCCGGCCTTCAGCGTGATCACCTGAGTGGTCGTAGACAGCAGTAGAGTCAGGTTCTGTAGGAGACCGAGCTTATGAGGTGCTCTGAAAGGAAAGGCATTCAGAGTTTTGACAATCGAGTAAGGCACATGTATGAGTTACTTTTTTATTGCTGAAATGAAAAGTGCCCGACAGAAGCAGCTTCCAGAAGGGCTTCTCAGACTCCCAGTCTGAGGGTGGACAGCGGGGGTCAGGGACACGAGGCATCTGCTCACTCACGTGGAGCCTGCAGTTGGGAACACTGGGAGACGAATCACTCCGTCTCCTTCATCCTTTCTCTAACATCTGCAGCCCAGCCCATAGAACGGTCCCATTTTCACGTAACGGGGGTCTCCCCACCTCAGTTAAGCTAACCTAGAAAAGCTCTCTCAGACACGGCCCCAGAGGCTGGCCTCTGAGGCGGTTCTAGATCCGGCCAGACGATGACAGTATCAACTGTCAGGGCATGAAGTGAATGCTTCTTTAGATTGTGAAAATAAATTCCAATTAAGTTATTCCTTGTGGCTGAACCTCCCCGAGTACATTACATTAAAAGTTCTGTCTGTCAGGCAGTGGTGGTGCACGCCTTTAATCCCAGCACTCAGGAGACAGGTCGATCTCTGTGAGTTCGAGGCCAACCTGGTCTGCAGAGTTAGTTCTAGGATAGCTAAGGCTACACAAAGAAACCCTGTCTCACAGAGGGGAAAAAGTCCAGTCGGATGTAGGAGAAGAAAGAGTTCTAGCCGGGTGATGGTGGCACACGCCTTTAATCCCAGCACTCGGGAGGCAGAGGCAGGCGGATCTCTGTGAGTTCAAGACCAGCCTGGTCTACAGAACTAGTTCCAGGACAGGCTCAAAAGCCACAGAGAAACCCTGTCTTGAAAAAAAAAAAAAAAAAAAAAAAAGAGTTTTGATTGACGGAGGACCGAGTCATAATCCAGTCTTGCTGGATGATCTAGACCATTAACTTGTGGTCAGCCTAGATGTTGGGTGGGTTAAGTGTTATCATGTGAGTGGAACCTCTTGAATGTTGCACTTGAGCGCATAAAAGCATGCTTCTGCTTCAACGTTGCATCTGGTTACTGAATACCTACAAGATTACATCTAGGGAGACCGAGTCACCTGATTGGTGAAAACAGTATTCAGTGTCCTAACTAGGTAAAATGACCATGCCATTAGAAAACAAACCTTGTAAGCAGCTCAGATTTTAGCAAGTGGTTAAGAAATAATTACTGCCTTTAATAGTTGTGAATGCATTATCTGTGTTGGTTTGTGTATAGGAAACACATAAATATGTGAACATGAAAAACTAGTATATGAAATTATTATAATAAATTTTATTATTATTATTATTAGCCTTGCAGTGTGATAATAGCTCTAAAGTTTAAGTTTGTCAACCATATGCTAAATATGACTGTTGCCCATTTCTTATAAAATTTGAAATCCGTTCTGTACCTGTTTGTTCCTAGGTGCTTTTGAACTCCAACAGCGGACTTGTGTGTTTGACACAGCCCAAGACACTGACAAAACCTAGAGTGTTTATTTTCTGGCTCTTTAGGAAGTGTGCTGATTTCTGTCCCTAGAACAGTGTTGGAGGTCCTGGGAGCAGTTTTCCCATGGAAAGTGGAAACTTGGAAAGTCTGACCCACTACCAGGTGCTAAGATCAAGTCTTAGAGAGAGTGTGGTTGTACATAAGGGATGGAGGGACTAAGTGTTGAGGCCACATAATGTGGGAGTCCCCTCTGTATGCTCTGAATACCATCTGTAAATAAAGAAACTGCCTTGGCTTGTTGATAGGGCAGAACTCAGATAGGCAGGGGAAACTAAACTGAATGCTGGGAGAAATAAGGGCAGAGCAGAGAGAAGCCATGTATCCCCGACGGAGTGGAAGGAACTTTATCCTGTAAGACACAGCCTCATGGTGATACACAGATTAATAGAAATGGATTAAATTAGTATGTAAGAGTTAGCCAGTAAGAAGCTAGAGCTAATGGGATAAGCAGTGATTTAATTAATACAGTTTCTGTGTGATTATTTTGGGACTTTCCTCCCACAGCAACAGGCTGCAGCCAATGAACAGGGAACCTTGCTGGTGAGGCTGGGGCAGGATTTCCTTGGCTCTTTATGGGGGGGGGTGCACCCTCCTGGGTCTTTACCAGAAAGTCCCCTGACTGCTGTAAGAGCAAGGTTAAATAAAATGTAAAGCCCAGATGAAACAAAACACACAAAGGAACTGGACTCTTCTGTGGAGTCTGGCAGAGCTGATGGTCTTTTCGTGAAGGAGCAGAAGGTAGAAGTTCCTGGAGCCTTGAGCCTGGGCGGGTGGGTCATGGCTGTGTGTTAGACACCTTGTAAGCTGGGGATGGGTGGAGCTGACGCCATCTGGAGTAGCTGGTTTTGTTAGGTTTGTGGAAATGGCTTCTAAGGCACATATTATTAATTATGACATCCATTCATTTTGCCAGCTGCTATGTGCAACACAACAAACAGAAATAGAAGATTGAGTTTTTTAAAAGTTGACTTAAAATCATTTAGAGAATGTTTTTTTCCCTTGTGGCAGTTCTATTTTAAAAATAAATTACTTTGTGCAGATTGTTTTGACCTTAAAATCTTGTAGGCATTACCTGAACTTTCGCCGTCCAAACTAAAAAGACTTTTATGATATATAACTTCAGTGTTTTGATTTGGCATATTTTCTAACCTCTGTCCCTAAAACATATTTTGTATAATTATGGTTAATTGTATACTTCTTTGGGTTCTGAACTTTTTCTTAGAATATAAAAGTATCTTTGTCGAGTGTGCTTGGGTCAAGCAATTGACATGAAATATGAGCTTTTACTCACATGCCATGCCAAGTTGTTGGGCTGAACACAGTGTGCAATGCAGTTCTCACTCAAGGCTCATTCCAGTGCCCCGTGGCCTTGTGCAGATGCCTCAGCATTTTGATGTCCTCCATCCTGGAGCTCCATTCTCCCTGCAGGTCACTGCTGGATGATGGTAGCCCTGGTGGAAGGGGACACCTCTCAGGGCCAATGTATCAGTGGCCACATCTCTTCTGCTTACAGATCGTTGGCCAGAAGACAGTCATGTAGCCACACCTAACCAAAGGGAGCCTGGGAAATGTTTTGAGAAAGAAAGGACAAAGGTCTGGGCACTCAGAGCCTCAATCACAATTCCCACTTAAATACTACTTACCAGATGTCTTTACATATTTCCGATATAAGCAGTCACTTCAGCATAGATAATGTTCATTGAGATCCTGTGTTTAAGACCTTGTATTAGTGGTTTAAAAATAATTTTGCAGTACTTTGATAATGGCGGGTTTTTATTTATCTTCTCTCTCTCTGTATTGTACATGCGTGTATGTAAGCACATATGTGCTTACTTGCTTGTACCACAGCACACGTGTGGAGGTCAGAGAACAGCTTCCAAGGGTTGGTTCTTTCCTTCTACCGCATAGGTTCAGGGGCTTGAACTCCGGTTATCTGGCATGACAGCATTTGTCTTTACATGCTGAGCTGTCTTGCTAGCCCTGGATTGTTACTTCTCATAATAGATATGCACACATATGCACATATATGTATAAATCTTTAGTTGCTTTCTATAGCACACAAGTATACAGACATGTATTACGTGTATACTTATGTCTGTTTTATCAGTTGACACCCTGTAGTACATAGTTACTTGAATATGTATTTCTGCCTGCAGCATGGACGTGCCCCGCAGATGTGCTGGCGGTGACAGTGTGAGGGGAGAGAGTTGTACTGAAAAGACTGTTGGAAGTAGCTAGAACATTTCCCACGGGCTTGTTACCCTTTCTTTACCCAGACCGTGCTAGGATCAACATCGCCATTCCCTGGGGTTCACTCCCGAGGGTGTGAGCAGTTTTTCTTGCTTGCCTGCTCTCAGCCCAGTTCATGTTTTTGTAGATTCAGGCCATATGCATGTTGTGAGTGTATAGTATTTCAGAGGAATGGGTGGTGGCTCAGAAGGGTTCCAAGAAGTATTCCAAGGGTTCCAAGGAATTAGTCCCGTAGGGACATTTAAGGCCTGGGTCAGGATGAGCATGCAGTGGCCAGCTATGGAAGTTTGGAAGGGGACAGGTCAGCCAGAGGTGGCCTTAGAAATGGCTGGAAATCCCATCAGAATGGAGACCTCTTATGCTTACATGACAGACGAGGCATCACTGTGGCTGGACAGGGTGCCGTGAGCGGTGTCTCTTCTCCCTCTGAAAACAAATTTCTTCTCATTGTGTTTTCGGGAGTGAGATCAATGCAGTTGTTGCCGAAAAGTTGGACGATATTATGGTCTGGATGCACAGAGACTTTTCCCTTTCTCAAGTAAGCCATGATGGCTCATGAGAAGCCACCCAGGGCCCACACGCTGAGGGCGGCCCAGCCTGGAGTTGCAGTGTGAGACTCACTTCGAACAACAAACGAAAGGGTCTGTCTCTAAGAGCATCTCAGTGACGGGGACTTTTCTTTGGTCTTCCAGGCAAAGCCAAAGCTGATCGAGCCCCTTGACTACGAAAATGTCATCGTGCAGAAGAAGACCCAGATCCTGAATGACTGTCTGCGGGAGATGCTCCTCTTCCCTTACGATGACTTCCAGGTGCGTGGCCATGCCTCTCTCAGTGCCGCCGTGCTTCGGTAGAAAAGTTGGCCGATGTGTTATAGACTTGATCACACACATTTTTCTGTAAGTTCAAAGCCAGCCTGGACAATGTCGTGAGATGGATAGTACACATCTCCCCTAGCATGTGTGAAGTCTTGTATTCAGTCCTAGCGGTGTAAGAGGAAGGCGTTGTTAAATGAAAGAGAAAATGGATATAATTGTGTACCTTATTATGACTTCATATTTTTAGTGAGATTAATTTTTCACGTTATAAATAAATATAAACGTACGTATAGGTGCCTGTGTGTATCTGCATACCCTAGGTTGACTTAGGGGGTACAAGTGGTTCTTATGTCTTAGAAGATTATTTTAGATTTTAAATCACATTTTTTCGAACAGAACTAGGACCTGTGCGTGCTAGGCAAGTGCTTATCTACCACTGAGTACACCCCAAGCCTCGTTTGCTGTTACTTAAACCAGGCGTTCTAGAATCTTCTGGGGAGCAGAAGAGGCTTGTTGCCCATCCTGTGGGATGACACGCTTGAACCTTGCTGCAACACACCCTGAACTGCCGGTCCCCAAAGAGAAGGGTTGTAAGACGGTAGCAGTGTTGTGAAGTCTGTCTCGGTAGCAGGACGGAGGAGGTATCGTTTCTCAGAGGGAAGCTCCTGCCATTCCTCAGAGGGAAGCTCCTGCCTCTGCTGCTGTCTGGGCTGCTGTTTGATGTCTTTTAGCCTCTAGCTAGGTGACAGACAGGAAGTGTTGAGGTTGCTGAGGAGCAAGGGTAACTAGTGGCCCGGGGCCACTGCTGTCTGCTCAGAGGTCCTTGTTCCTATTTTGTTCTCCTGGATGTTTCCTAACAGTTTCCTGTCCTCTGCCTCAGTTTCCTTGAGCTGGATATCCTGCATGACGTTGTTACTGCCCAAACCTGGTCTTCTGTGAACGGAGCTGAAAAATGAACTACATGTAGTTCTAACGTACTTGGAAAAACTTACACCAGTTGGCGTGGAAAGCCTCTCCTTCGGGGACTGGAGAAGTGGCCCGGTGTTGAAGAGTGCTTACTGCCCTTGGCTGTGGTGGCCTTGTTTTGTTTTTGTTTGTTTGTTTTCCAGGCAGGTCTCTCTGTGTAGTCCTGGCTGCCCTGGACCATTGGTCTCTGTAGACCTTACTGGGCTTAACTCAGATTTTCCTCCTTCTGCCTCCTGAGGGCTGGGATTCCCCATACCTGGTTTCCCTTGTTGCTCTTGTAGAGGATTTGAATTCAGCCCCCACCCAGCACCTATGTTTGATGGTTCACAGCTGTTTGTAACTCCAGCTCCAGGGCATCCGGCACCCTCTTCTTGTCTCCACGGGCACCTCCCCACGCATGTGCCTACTCACAGACAGACACATAAAGAAAAAGAACATCTTTTAAACATCTTTCTTTTTCCTTTTTCCTGATCTCACTTTCCAGAATTACAGCTATAGTACACACTGTTTTTTGCTTTTTTTTCCTTCAAGATGCTTTCCTGTTAATAGCATTTGCTCAGTTCTAACCCTTGATGATCCCCTGCAACACCAAACTGAAAAGACTTCAGATTGGACAAGCAGTGAGAATTTCCATGAATGTCTTTTCTTTCTAGCTTGCTAGAGATGCCTGCAAGCTGGACGTGACACTCCCTTAGAGCCAAAGTACTCTCTGCTAGTGAGTGGGATCCTAGCATGACCCCAGAGACCATGCTTTGGAAGCATCCTTCATCACTAAACCCCGAAGCTAAAGGGTACACGGGAGGGTTCTCTAGAATTGTGTCTTTTGCCTGGGGATTAGCACCAAATGAAAAGCAAAGTCAGTCATTTACAAATTAGATTCCTTGTTGACAGGTTTTTGGTTTTTTTTTTTTCACCATGTAGTGTTCTTGGGGAAGCCATGGTGTATCTGAAGCTTCTTAGGGCATAGAGTGTGTGTTTTTATTGATATTTAGGAATAATTTTGTCGTTTTGTCTTACAACCCAGAATGAAAAGTTATATTCGTAGACACAAAATAAAATTGCTTAAGAAAGAAAGCAAAATACCCAACACACAGTTCCATAATATCTCAGCATCCTCGTCTTTCCCAGGGACAAGAACCCAGATACTCCAGCAGTTGTAGAGGCAAATGATTAAAACTTCATCTCTCACTGAAACCATTTCTGTGTTCTAAGGGACACAGAGCCTCAGCATCCCTGTTCTGGCCGAGAATGAATGAAGAAGTCCTGGTTTCTGTTTCAGGAAACTTGTTCCAAAGTTGAAGGAGTTTGAATATCAGCTTTGGCCCGCGTCCTGGTAGTGGTGACGGGTCACAGCTGACTCCGGGCACTATTTGTTCTCCTACAGACCGGGCTTTGTCATCCGAGAGACTGTTTACACATCCGTTCTCGCTAATCTGTCTCGCTGATGGTATTAACTGTCTAATTGCAGTGTGAGTTAATGATTTAGCAATGCCACAGTCCTCCTGATTCTGTCTTCTTAGGTAATGAGGAGCTTCGAGTGTTGTGTGTCTAGAGGCAGTGCAAACATTCGATCAGAACAAAGCCTCTTTTCTCATACAGAAAAGGGACGATGGGGTTAGAAAACGGGAGGGGGAGATCATAGGCACAGTGCCTGAGGGAGCATCAGTAATGAACTGTTCATGTAATAGAACTTATATTAGATGTCTTCCAAGCGCGTCAAATATAATTTCTAAACTATAAGCATACACAGTGGTGCTGCCTTTGCATGTTTCCAAGTGATAGATCGACATTTAGCCCCTGTTCCTCAGATCTGGGGACATCCAAGTGGCCTCTGAAAAATGGAGTGTATAGAAAAAAAGGGTATCGGGTAGATGTACTTACCCAAGGATGAGGTTGTTGAAATGAAAGGCTAAGAAATATGAAATGTATTTAAAAACAAACAAACAAACAAACAACAAGAGTCATGTCAGATAGTTACAAAGCAAATGAGATGATCTTCCTCAGCAAGGGACAGGACAAGAGTGTCACGGGACATAGGACAGGACAAGAGTGTCACGGGACACAGGACAGGACAGGAGTGTCACGGGACATAGGACAGGACAGGACAGGAGTGTCACGGGACACGGGACAGGACAGGAGTGTCACGGGACACAGGACAGGACAGGAGTGTCACGGGACATGGGGGCAGGAGTGTCACGGGACACGGAGGCAGGAGTGTCACGGGACACGGGGGCAGGAGTGTCACGGGACACAGGACAGGACAGGACAGGAGTGTCACGGGACACGGGACAGGACAGGAGTGTCACGGGACACGGGACAGGACAGGAGTGTCACGGGACACGGGGGCAGGAGTGTCACGGGACACGGAGGCAGGAGTGTCACGGGACACGGGGGCAGGAGTGTCACAGGACACAGGACAGGACAGGAGTGTCACGGGACACGGGGGCAGGAGTGTCACGGGACACGGAGGCAGGAGTGTCACGGGACACGGGGGCAGGAGTGTCACGGGACACAGGACAGGACAAGAGTGTCACGGGACACAGGACAGTACAGGAGTGTCACGGGACACAGGACAGGACAGGAGTGTCACGGGACACAGGACAGGGCAGGAGTGTCACGGGACACAGGGGCAGGAGTGTCACGGGACACAGGACAGGGCAGGAGTGTCACGGGACACGAGGCAGGAGTGTCACGGGACACGGGGCAGCAGTGTCACGGGACATATTTGTTAAGACTCCCATCCTGGTCCTTTGGGGTCAGTGCTGTCTCTCTGTCTGGGACTTGTGGCTCTCCTGGCCCGCAGGTTCTCAAGTTCCTTTAGAAGCCAATTGAAATCTCATGTCCTCTGAAACTACTTAAGTCCACTGTGGCCTCTCCCTGATTCTTTTATGACCTATGTATGTAAATGTTTAGTATGTTGTATAGCCTATCACTGCCTGCTGCTCTTTGTGACCTAATGTCAGCTCTCTGCTGTGGGTCCGAGTAGGGCTCAGTCCAATACCACTCTTCTGTGTTCCTGTCCCGCCTGCCGTCCCCTTTGTCTGCACAGACTTCTAATCCCTGATAATATTGTACACTGGGAATAGATATATGTTGAAAATACCTATCAGATCAGTGATTCAGTTTGGTGTGAATGTCAGGTAATTTTTTTAAGTTAAAAAGACACAGGTAAGTGAGAGACAGAGATGCAGGCAAGTATCTGTGAGTTCAAGGTCTGCCTCGTCTGCATGGCAAGGTCAGGCCGGCTGGGGCCATTGAAGGAGACCTTGTCTTTAATTTTCTTTTAAAGCCATTTAAATCAGGTCTAAAGAGGAGTATACTTTCTGGCAGCTAATGGATCTTTTTGTTCCTAAAATTTTATAGTGTTTTCTAAGTTGGTAGTTGGTATAACTTTGTACTTTCCAATGAGCAAACTCAGAGGGAAAATTTTAACAGGCTGTGAGTGATAACCTTTTTTCATCAGAATGTTTTGTATCAACAAAAATGATTCATTGCTTGAAGGATGGCAAGGGTTTGCACAGTGGAAAGTACTGTCCCTGCCAGTCATTGACTCTTTGGAGACTGCAGGACATCGGTTCCCGATCACCTTGTGGTGGTGGAGATGACAATACGCACCCATCTTCATCTGTCCACTGCGTCTCACCTTCAAGTGTCTCCTGGCTGGTTGCCTGAGTTACCACTGCCTGTGTAATTTTGTATTGCCATGGAGCCTAAAAGACAGTAAGGAGGTAATTTATGGGTGTCATTCCTATTTCATGAACGTTAGACCGAGGCGTCTAGTATAAGCCAGGGATGATGTTTGTACGGGGAAGTGGAGAGAGCGTTCACTCCACTTCCGAGTTCGTATCTGAAGATCTGAGCCACGACGCAAAAGACGACGGTGCAAGATGTTCTGCAGCTGCACGAGTTGCAGGAAAAGGATGTCTGTCCGTGGATGAACAGAACATCACAGTGTTTGCTTGTGGCTGTGTGTCGCCACACCTAGGCACACCACATTCTTTAAAAAGAGTGTTTGGTTATAGGATTCCTAGCTAAACGTGGGTGTGGGTATTGGTCTGCTTGCAGAGTCAGAATGAGGTGTCATACCTCAGGAGAACCCCCTCTTGAGAGACCCATGGTGCTCGTCCACGCCTGACCGGGAGAATTTAAGATGCAGCTGGAGATGATGAAGGAGCACAAGTTCTAGGAAGTGTTTAGATTCAAGACAACCTTTGCGTTGCCTCAGGATTGTATAGGGAAATGTGGTAACTCCATTTCCCTGTCAGTAACATCTTGATTTTTACTTTACCCCTGGTTCTTTTCACTCACACGCAACCGATAATTATCTGCGAACCAGCGGCCTGGAGAGGAAGCCAAGCGCCAGGACTTACAAAGGCCTGGAAATCCCTGATCTCATTTCCCATCTACCGTTTGGAAAAGAAAATATTTTTCAGCACTGTTTTTCCCTTGATAGGTTTCTCCCCCCCCAATGAAGCAATCTCAGGACTTCGTTTTTTACTTTTTACTAAAAATGTTCTTTTTGTAAATTTCTTGAAAATTTGTCACCTGGAATTCGGTGTCCGTCAATGTGATTTTATGTGACCATGGTGGGATAGAAGTTCATGTCTAGGGCTGGACCTACCTGGAAAAGTTGATATACAATGTTTCTGAATCGGATTCAACATGAAACATGTCTAGGGCTGGACCTACCTGGAAAAGTTGATATACAATGTTTCTGAATCGGATTCAACATGAAACAGGCCTTTAGGAGGTGAAAGTTTTCATTCTCTTCAAGTATAAGGAAGTCAGTGATGAGTTTCCACGAGGAATGATTCTGTGAAGGACTAGCTGGCATCTCAGGAGGTCGGCCTCTGGCTGGATTGAAGAGAACATGTACGTAATGAATTCTCGTAGCCTGTGCAAGGGATTCGGCGGCTTTGTCTGGGGTTTAGGGCTACACACAGAGTAGAAGCCCCAATTTCACACTGCTAAACACCGAGGAGAGGAGATAAAAAGAAAGCATTGTGGGTACTTGTAAGACGCCAGAGTTTAAAGCAGGTTGATTGTCATCGCATAAGTCACAGTCCGTGAGATCCTGTTATGTAAATTTCAGCATCCACTAGCGTATCCAGGTGCTGGCAGCCTGGACAGAAAGAGAAGTCAGGACCAACAGAAAGGACCAACTAACCTCCAGTGTGGGAGACAGAAGCTGGGTGGACTCCTGCTCCTAGGAAGGAGGAGGAAGTGGGACAGACACAGGACAGAGATGCACCAGGAGCCCAGGCTGCAGTGTGGCGTGGGTGTGGATCTGCTGGCCTCCTGTGTGTGAAGCCTCGGAGTCAATCCCAGAATCATCAAACAAAACAAACCACCAGGGGAAGCCGCCATCACCTCACTGCTGTGGGGACAGAGAGCCCCAAGGGTGGAAACGTAGGGGGTCACAGAGTACCCGGGGAGAGAGAACCCATATTCTTAAGAGAGTCGTTGTCAGGCGACAGCAGACCCAGGAAGAACAGAGAAATGGACGACTCTTCTGGGGTCACCCTTTGTGTGCTGTGAGCTGCTCTTCGGAAGGCTATCGTTTTGGAGTTTTCGGTGTTTATCTGGAATTATTTTTAAATTCTTGACAAAGTGTGTTGGTGTGCGTGAGTGCTGGTGCCAGTGGAGGTTAGAAGCCTCGGATCCCCGGGAGCTAGAGTTATAGATGGTTGTGAGCCACGTGACATAAGCCCTGGTAAATGAAGTGAACCTTCTGGAAGAGGGTTGTAACCACCGGGGCCGTCTTTCGAGCCCTGGAGGAGTGTGCGTGGGGTGTGTGCATGTGTGTGCCGTTGTCGGAGGGGGTCAGAGAGTGCTGGCTTCCCTGGAGCTAGAGTTGCAGTCTTTTGTCAGCTGGCCAGGGGGTGCTAGGAATTGGTCTCCCCACCTCTGCAAAGAGCAGTGTGAGCTGTTAACCATCTCTCCAGCCCCTTTCTGGGAGTTCAAATTAAATTTCTCCCTACACTAAAATGGAATTCTCCCTCCAGGCCCTTACAGGTGAGCTGAACAGCGGGGGTGGGGGAGGGACCGCTTCTCTGTGAATGGCATCGTTAGAGGTGAACAGACTACAGTGGGCGTGGAAGGCTGGGACAGGAACTCGGAGGTGTGTGGTGTGGGAATGCCTTACGTGAATGTGAGTTTCCAGCGTAGCTTGGTGCTGGAGACATTCATGAGCAGCTCATGAGCTTTGGAACAAATGCTTCTGCCGATCCTTGGAGAGCCGCCATCACCTCTGTGTGCAGTCAGCCAGCTGCAGCACCGTTCCCAGAATCCTCTCCTGCTGCGGTTTCCACGTTGCCCTGGATCCAAAAACATTTAATGTATAGACCAACCCAGCCACGTGGCCTTTCCAGGAGACATCAAAGTGACAGAGTTCTCCAGACACACCAGACACACGATACACCGCACAGCTGGTCTCAGGCCTAGAGAGGGAGGGAAGGGGAATAGGGAGCCCTCCTGATAATAAGCTGTAGTTGAAACTGGAGATAACTTTAAAACATTGATGTGGATGCTGCATTCCTTTGGACTGACTGAACATATTAATAATTAACAAAAAAACCCCAGCTCGGACTTATCATATGAGGAAGGCGGTGGGCTGGGCTGGGGGACACCAGTTTCAAGAGCCCAGTGTCTTCTGCATCACCTGGCGGTGCTTTGTGCCTGTTCATTTCTCTCTCCTCCCTCAGGTAGCTTTCACCGGCTAGGAGTTGTCCTTTTCCGTGTAGATGGAACCGTGATTTCTCAGATAAATGCCTAAAATTTGTAGAGGTCCGAAGGGATAATCCTGTGAATAAATAAAGCCAAAATAGTGATAAATATGCCATGTTCTGCAACAGATTGTGAGGCGGGCTCTCAAAGACAGTCACGTTTTGGGGGCGTGGTAGCACATGCCTATAATCCCAGCACTTGGGAGGTGCAGACTGAAGGGACCTTCAAGGCCAGCCTTGGCTACCTAGTGAGTTTGAGGCTAGCCTAGGTTACTTGAGACCCTAGTGAAGAGCCTGCGGTTCTCTGACCCAGTGTTTCTCACCAGTGGCTGAGCCAAGACGACCCCACCCAAGGTTGTCTGCCTAGTGCCCCATCTCCCTTCTCCTGGGAGAGCAGCCACACGCCCTCTCCTGTCTGTCCTTGGCGTCTGTTTTTCTGTCTGAGTGAGGCTACCCGCAGCTTTCTGCTCCTGGTCACCAGCCCGGCAGCTGGCTTAGGTTAGAGCCCACCCACTTCTCTGAGGTCTCTTCTTTCTCCAGTTCATTGTTCATAGGGTCCCTGGGGGAAGGGTGGGCCCTTTGTTCAGGCTTCTAATTAAAATCTTATAACATGTGATATTTATATGCACAGTGGATATGCATACTTCCTCCCCAGGAATTAGGAGTATTTTTTGAATAGTTTATGTCATGTGAGTAACCAGTGTGTGTGGAGCGGAGAGGAGTAGAAAATACAGATGTCACCCGACCCCGTACCTTCGGCAATTTGTATTTTTTTGAATCATATAGTGAATCTTCCCACTTTTTGTTTGGTTCTGAAAAGTAGCTTGGGCATTGTAAGTCAAAACACATGTGGCATTCACCTTTTCTTTTTTTACTGAGATTTCCCCCCTCTTTGGGTTTCTCAGAGATTGGTTGCCAGCACTCAGCTTAGCTGTTGGGAAGGGGCGGGACTCAGAATTCCCGCAGAGGAAACCTGGAGGTTTTAGAAGGCCAGTTTATGGATGGCAGAAAGTTCAGGCTTTCCCCAGGATTACACAGAGGAGGAGAGGCAAACCTCCCCTTGAGAGCTCTTGGATTTCCTGGCTTTCTATTCGGAACCCTTCCCAGTGTCCTTCCTCAGATTCTGCCGTAGGAAGTTTAATGAAATGGTTGGCTTCAGATTTCTCCTCCTTGGAACCTGAGCTTGTGGGTGTGGGGGAGGAGGGTGGGGAGTGGGGGAGAGGGTGGAGAGAGGTCGTGGGGGGTAGTGGAGGTTTACGGTCACATGTCTAAAACAGATCCCCTCATCCCCTTGGGGTCTGGACAGAGTTTAATCTCAGCAGATAGGATTGCAGCCTTTCCTGGGGCAGAGCCAGGACAGGGGAGTTGCCAGGTAAGGAACTGTGGCCTGCCTTGCTGTGTCCCCCACCCCCAGGTAGTCCACACAGATCAGAAGGTTCCTACTCTGATCTTATAGCTAGCTGGGGACCATCAAAGTGTTTGGAGGGAAACATTTCAATCAAGAGAAAAGTTCTTAAAGTAAAAATAATCTACTTGAATGTTTGGATTTTAAACCCTACTGGGAGATGGTAGTCCTGGGTCTGGTGACAAGGCTGCTGGTCCCACTGCATTCCATGAAAATGAAGAGTTTGGCTTGGGGCTCTCCAGGGTCAACACTTCCTTCAAAGTGCCTTTGGGGTAGAGGACACTGCTCCTTCCTTCAATTCCAACTGTTCCGCTGGTTCCTTGGAATTCCTCGTGAGAAGCTAGTCTGTCCCTGGAGAAAGTAAACCAGGGGTTTCCCAGTGTCAAAGGCTGCCGGTATTTAGCCACACTAAGTTCCTTCCTATAGCAGATGGAAAGTTTTTATTTCTAAGTTGTGTTTTAAACTTGGAGATTTCCATCTTGCTAGTTATTTGGGGGTGCTTAACTATACTTTAGTCCTCAGACGCCAGTCACCTCTCACAGTGTGAGAAAATCTCCTTTCCCCTTTCCTGTTAAACACTTTCTTAGTTTCCCCAGATTCCCTGTCTGTGGATTCAGACGACATCAAGCTGAAAATATTTGGAGAAAAGAGCATGGGCAGACTGTGTGTAACTGTTCCCTAAGAGGTACAGCGTAGCAGCTGTTTATACAGCCTGGTACTGAAGGAGGTGTGAGAAGCAGCCGGGAGAAACTGAGAGTTACACAGGGGAATAAGCCAAGCTCTCTGCAGATGCCCACCTAAGATGAGGGACTCGGTGTCTCTGGGTTTTATAGATGTAGGAGGTCCTGGGCCCAGTCCTTCAAGATCACTGAGCGATGCTGTAATTTAAACATTCAGAGAGTGGAGCATTTGTATTAGGACACCTTATAAACTATCTTAAATCAGTGGAGACTTCGAAGTTGCATCGAGTTGGCCTCCCTTTAACCTCTACAGAGTGAAAGAGTCGTGGTTGTCCCTCTTGCTGGGGATGAGGAAGATAAACAGGAAAGATGAGGTAATTTACGCCATGTCGTAAAGCAAGCAGGAGATTCATTGAGAAGGAAACAAACACTGGGGTTGTTGTTTACCGTTTTTGATGTTCGTGTTTGGAAATTGGATAAAGACCCATCCTTTATCAAAAGTGGTTATAAGGGACAGGAATGGGGCTACAAGCTCATCATGGCTGCACACGCGCCTTTGGGCTCAGCAGCACGTGCAGCAGGAAGGCCGTGAGCTAGGGCCACCCTGCGGCGTAGCGTGTTGTGAATTCCAGGCCAGCCCGTGCTGTGCGGTAGAAGCCCATATACAGTGTTAGAGAGAAACTTAGCTCATTCTTTAGAAGGGCTCTGGTACTCCCTGAGTGTAGCTCTTAGGAGATTGACTTGAACTGTTTTGTAAGTCCGATAAATGAAACTATAGAAATTTAATGGTAATTGGTTTGGCATAGAGAAGACAATGGTCTGAATGTAATTTTTAATACACAAAATCTATAGAGATATTAAAATAGAACATTAGCTTGTGCTGAGACGTCTCTTGTCAATTTATATAATGGATCGGAGAGCGTTTGTCTTCATAGGAAAACCTTATATGCAGTAATGGATGGTAATTGGTGGTTCCCTTTTCTGTCCCCATTGACTGTTTTCTTCATTCCTGAAACATTTATCAAGTATTCGTCTCAAAGATACAAGCAGGGGAGGTGGCGCTTGGCCTTAAAGGAACTCAGAATCTACTAGAGGAAAAGTCATGTGTCTGCAGGAGAATGCTAGATAATGTGCCAGCTGCCAAAACAGGTCTCAGGGACGTTGTTTTAAAGTTACTGAATGATAGAGTCAAGCATCAACTCTTCAGGTTCATAGACCAGATATTTGATCAATGTGACCAGACTCAAGGGGACTGATATGCATTTGCTGACTCCACAAGAAAAGCAAAAATAGTATTTTATTAAAGTACGGTTGGAATTTCTATTAAAAAATAGTCAATCTAAATATTTTTGTTGGTTTTGTGTCTTTTCCACGTAAGAAAGTAAAAAATGGAAAGCGTGTTATAAGGAAGTGGATTGTCAAGACTGGGCTTAGAGTGAAGGTCATGAAGACGATAGTTGGTGGCATTAGTGGCAACATCTACATTCATAATAAGTCTGCTAGACCCTCGGGATCTGACCTGATGGATTCCAACTTATTACACAGGTTCTGCTCTTTCTGTGACCTGACTTATCCCCTGATTGATTAAAGTGGTAGGTTTAGTTGAAAGTCAGTTGGAGTTCAAAGGCAGTATTTGACAGAGCAAATATACTTAGTCCTAGACTGTCTGTCTGTCTGTCTATGTATCCATCCATCCATCCTTCCATCCACCCACCCACCCACTCACCTACCCACTCACCTACCCACCCACCCACCCACCCACGATCTCATGTGCATGTATCCCAGAACTGGTCCAGAACTCGCTATACTTCTGAGGATGACCCTGAACCTTTGGTTCCCCCACCTCTATTTCCCAAGGACTGGGGCTCCAGGCATGATGTACCCTCAGGCTTAGTTTACTCGGTGCTGGAGCAAACCCAGGGCTTTGCCCAAGTGAGGCAAGTGCTCGACCAACTAGTCTCCATTCCCAGTTCAGCCCTATTTTTTAAAACATAGGTGACCTCATTCGTTTTGTTTTGGTCTTATCTTTAGGTGTCTCTCTTGCCCGTTCTTGATACAACTTGAACCCATCCTTCACCATTTCAGTGTAAAGACCGATACACCTTTGTTTGATGTTCTATTCTGTTGGATTTGGAGCCATTAAAATCTTTCTAGTTTTAAGACTTGGGGATATTTCAACTTAGAGAGCTGGTTATAATTCGTAGGCTGAGCAGCTATAGAATCTTCTCAGTAGAAGCCATGGGACCAATACCTTCTATAGCACAGTGGGCGACAGCAGCCATAACCATAGCCGCCAAAGCCGCCATAGCCACCACCATAGCCATAGCCTAGGCCACCATAGCCATAGCCCAGGCCTCCATTGTAGCTGCCGTAGTAACACATGTTGTTTGATGTTCTATTCTGTTGGATTTGGAGCCCCGCTGTTTTCTTCCATGCCATCCTGTAATTCAGTGCCCCTCTTCAAATGCCCTTCTGGATGGAGTACTCTAAGACGTATTTCCTTCTCTTGTATGTGTTTAATGAGAGTAGCAGATATGTCTTATTAAATATTGTATCTTTAGCCATTGGATTCGTCTGGAGGAAGGCCCGGACCCAGACAAGGTTTGGCTAGATGGGTAAATATTTATGCTGAGCTCTTAAATTATTGTTAGAATATTTTTCATGAAGGGAAGACACTACAGTTTGCACTTGGGATCCAGCGGATACTCGGTTTTTATCTGGTCACGTGACCTCTTTGGGGCACCAGCTGAGTCGAAGGAAACCAGGTTGCAGCAGAGTGTCTCTCAGGCGAGCTCCGTCCTGTGAGTACAGCCTTCTTCAGCGCTGTGCCGCTCGGCTGCTCCTGCTCCCTTACAACCAAGTTTGATTTTTCTGTTGAGTAACAAACCACCCCCGGAGCCCAGTAACTTGACAGCATTGGTTTCGTCTCACAGTTCTCTGGTCCAGGCCCGGCTGACCGCTTCTGCTTTAGTTGTTATCCAGGGAGGCTGTGTCTACAATGGCCTCTTCTCCTGTATTGTATCTGCTTTGGGGTAGCGGGACATTTTTCTCTGTATAATATGGCCCCTCTCTTTGGCCATCTTATATTGTTTCAGTGTTTCAAAATAGTGGAATTTTTAGAAATATGTTTTTACCAACTCCTTGAGATTTTCATGATGCATACAATGTATTGATCATATTCACCCCTATGCCTCACCCCAGGTCTTCCCGCTTGTAGGCCTGGCTCTCTGTCTCCACAGGCAGGGCCCTGGCCTGCACCGTAGGCCTGGTTCTCCATCTTCACAGGCAGGGCCCTCGGCTGCACTGTTAGCCTGATCCTCCGTCTTCACCAGCTCTTCCTGTGTTCTGTTCACAGACAGCCATCCTGAGGCGGCAGGGGCAGTACATGCGCTCCACGGTTCCCGTGAACGCAGAGGAGGAGGCCCAGAGCTTATTTGTCACTGAGGTAGGTTTTCATTTTCTCTGCTCCACGTGCTTTGTAAAGACGTTCCCTCCACCCCTGCCTTTCCACGTATCTTGTTATTTTAATGGATGTTGTCAAAGAGCTGATGACAATTTGATGACAAGAGTTCAGATGGGGTGTTTTGGATGTGTGGAATGGTCCCGAATACCTGCGTCTCCAGAGTTGGCCCTGTGGACATAGACTAAAGACTGGCTCGTAACGGGATCTCTGTCCTTAGTGCGGACCTTGGTCATTAGTACACTTGGTAGTGGTTGATTCAGCAGTGCATCGTGGGATCTTTTGCTCCACTCGTCCATTTAACCAGGTGATGATAGCCACACCTGACCGCCCCGATCTGTGTGCGATAAAATCACTCTGTGTTTGAGCACACAGATCATAGCCTGAACCAAGAGACATCATCACTAGATTGCGTGGTTTCGGTTCCCTTGTGTGTGTGTTTATTCCTCCAGCTGATTTTAGGTAGAAGAAACTAGTTAGTTTCTGTAATTTTTGTTTCTTGAAGTGTTTCTTCCTTTAGAAATGAGTTTGGGCCGGGCGGTGGTGGCGCACGCCTTTAATCCCAGCACTCGGGAGGCAGAGGCAGGCAGATCTCTGGAGTTCGAGGCCAGCCTGGTCTACAGAGCTAGTTCCGGGACGGGCACCAAAGCTACAGAGAAACCCTGTCTCGAAAAACCAAAAAAAAAAAAAAAAAAAAGAAATGAGTTTGGGGGCAGCAAGATGACTCAGTAGAGAAAGATTCTGACAATACCAGTTTGATCCCCAGGACCCACACGGAGGAGAAAACCAACTCTACAGGTTGTCCTCTGACCCTCACACTTGTCTGTGACACACACACATGCACAGACACAAACACGTGCGTGCACAATATAGTTAAAAAATGAGTTAGGCCCTTTTCTATGTGATATTTAGAGGAAGTATGTTCCTATCAGTAGAACTGCAGGTCAGCTGTGCTTTTAAAGTGAAAATCAATTAAATAAGAGAGTTTTAGTGGAGATGTAAAAAAAAAAATAAGTCTGCATCTAAAGTGTTTAAAGCAGTGTTCTGTCTCTCCGTAAAGATAGTGTCCTGTCCCTTTCCTTTTCACCACACTAGTACCTTTGATACACACACTAGGTGTGTTCATACAGGCTTATACACACACACTAGGTGTGTTCATACAGGCTTACACACACACACTAGGTGTGTTCATACAGGCTTACACACACTAGGTGTGTTCATACAGGCTTACACACACTAGATGTGTTCATACAGGCTTACACACACACACTAGGTGTGTTCATACAGGCTTACACACACTAGATGTGCTTATACAGTCTTCCACACACACACTAGGTGTGTTCATACAGGCTTATACACACTAGGTGTGTTCATACAGGCTTATACACACACACTAGGTGTGTTCATACAGGCTTACACATACACTAGGTATGTTCATACAGGTTTACACACACACTAGGTGTGTTCATACAGGCTTACACACACACACAGGTGTGTTTATACAGGCTTCCACACACTAGGTGTGTTTATACAAGCTTACACACACACACACTAGGTGTGTTCATATAGGCTTACACACACACTAGGTGTGTTTATACAAGCTTACACACACACACTAGGTGTGTTTATATAGGCTTCTATGCACAGACTAGGTATATTTATACAGATAGAACCATTTCTTTAAAGACAGGCTTTGGAAAATGTGACTTCAGACAAAATCTGGCCCGCAGCCTGTTTTCATGGCTGAGGTTTTATCGGTACATGGCCTTGCCCATCTGTTTCCATATTGGGCTGTAGTCATAATACAACCGACTTGAGTTGGGACAGTGAAATCCTGAAAATCACTGTGTTATGACTCTTTTGATGTCCACAGAAGGTTTGCTGACATCTGCCTTAGAGCATGTGACAAAATCATCATTCAGTTCTTCCAACTCATGAAAAAGTTGGGCTTTGTTGTTGTTGTTGTTTTAGAGTGGGGAGAACCTTCAGTGGCATTTTTTAAAGACTTGTTTGTTCTTTTAAGATTGTTTATTTAGCTGTATCTATTTCATGTGTATGAGTGTTTTACCTGCACATGTATGTGGACCACATTCGTGCTGGCGCACATGGAGGTCAGAGGAGGGAGCTGAACCTGAGTCCTCTGCAAGACCAACAAGTGTTCTTAATTCCTGAGCCATGCCTCCAGCCCAAGTTATTTTATGTGTGTGTGTACATGTGTGTATGTATGTTTCTGTGTGTGTGTACATAAATACCGTGCACACATGGAGGTCTGAAGGCAACTTACAAGAGTTCATTCTCTTCTTCCAACATGGACCTCCGGAGGATTGAACTCGGGTTCTCAGGCTCGGTGGCCACTTCCTTGACCAGTGAGTCCTTACAAGCTTAAAATTTAGGCATTGTATTTCCCCATTTTGCTTAAAGTTGTAAACAGGTGAGTATTCATATATTCCATTCATAAAAACATTCATGCTACCCCCTTTGTCCTTCCTCCTTGCTCTTCATCACCTGGGAATATGCCGGCCTCAGAGTGGCTTCATGTCTGGTTAGAAGGTTGGCGCTGTGGCTTGACTTGCAGGCTCTTGCGAGACCATCATGCCCGGATAAAGACAGTAGGAATGTGCTAGACAGAGTCATGCCTGCCTCCGAGGGGCAGCTGTAGGGAAACCCGCAACCACGTGTGACTTCGCAAAGCCATATTCCGGGACTTTGGATTCTAATTTTGAATGTGGTATCTGAAACCCAGGTGTGAGAGTTTTGCTGGAAATTGTGGAAAAGCATTTGTAAGAATAAAATAACATTTAAAAAATGTTTTTAGTTGCGTGGTCAAAGGGAGAGAAGTTCTCACCTCCCCTGTCTGACCTGCTGTTGGCCCTTTCCCCTGTTTACTCTACCTCCAAAGAATAGTCTAGAAAACCACACTCCCTTCCCTTCATATCTTTTGTTTTTTTTTTAATATTTATTATGTATACAATATTTTGTCTGTGTGTATGCCTGCATGGCAGAAAAGGTCACCAGACCCCATTACAGATGGTTGTGAGCCACCATGTGGTTGCTGGGAATTGAACTCATGACCTTTGGAAGAGCAGGCGATGCTCCTAACCTCTGAGCCATCTCTCCAGCCCCTCTTCGTATCTTTTGAAGCAAAGTTGCTTACTGTGAAGCCTGACATAAGAAAAATAAAACTTAGCCGGGCAGTGGTGGCGCACGCCTTTAATCCCAGCACTCGGGAGGCAGAGGCAGGCGGATCTCTGTGAGTTCGAGGCCAGCCTGGTCTACAAGAGCTAGTGCCAGGACAGGAACCAAAAGCTACGGAGAAATCCTGTCTCGAAAATAAAGAAAAATAAAACTTAAAAAAGCACCGATTGTTGTCACGGTTGTGAGTTGGTGGCTGCTCGGGTGGAGGCCACGACAGACAGACAGTTGGTGTAAATGAAGTGGGATAAGACGGGGGCTTTGTTCACAGACAGTTTCTCCCCACCCCAGCCCCATAATGAGGTCTGGCACAAATACATCTTTTCATACTCTTTTTCTCTCCCCACTTCTGTGTATGTCAAGAGCTAGCTATCTAGAATTTCACATGGACCAAGCGGGCTTTAACAAGCGGGGCCTTCAGCTGCTGAATTCCACCCATTCATGGTAGATGCAGAGATGTAGCCTTGTAAGACTACACAGCCCTCAGACAGGTGCCCACATGCCAGGCAGATGGGCGAAGGGCACCTTGCTCCTGTGTAGTCATGCGGTGAGGTAGTTCTGATGTAGTGTGTGAGCACTAATGTCACTAAAAGAAGCTTAGCAGTGGAGTGCCCGCAGCACGCACACACACACACACACACACACACACAACTGAACTTACGCACCGATTTGTAAGTATGAGCCTGTGTGAGAGACTTTGGGAATGATGCAGGCTTTTGAAACCTCACAATTCTACGTACCTTCAAGACCACACCTCCTAATCCATCCCAAACAGTTCCATCTACTGGGGACCAAACGTCTAAATATATGAGTCTCTAGGGAGGCAATTCTCATTCAAACCACCATAGCAGTATAACTTTCCTTTATATGAAAAATTGATTATAAGCCAGGAATAGTAATTGCTATTTCGATGTCACCATATAAAAACTGCTGTCAGATCATCTATATTGATAACTTGAAGCAGTATCCTTCCCAAGGGTCATGTTTCAGTGGTTCGAAGTCTCACACCTCCGGGAGACTCTGCAGGTAGAGCTTTGATGGCTGATAATTGATGGTGGAACTTTGGAACTTCTCTAGGGCCTGACTCTGCAGAAAGTCACCTGATTTCTGTGTCTCTGTGTTGTTTTTCTAAATCCCCCACAGTGCATCAAAACCTACAACTCCGACTGGCATCTCGTGACGTACAAATATGAAGATTACTCAGGAGAGTTTCGGCAGCTTCCGAGGTGAGCAGGCTTCAGGCGTGTGTGTGCTCAGGAAGACGTGTGGCTTCATTTGCACAGTCAGAGAGGTTGTGAAAGCACAGGAGATTTCTGTGTGCATGGTAATATCTTTTGATTGCAAGACTCGATGTCATACTCTGATGGGGTGAACAGCAATGAGAACATAGAGGTGGCTTAATTCTGTTCGGAGAGCCAGAAAGTTTCCACTGAGGTGTGTAAGAGATAAGGCCACTGTAGTGAACTATGCTGCAGTGTGGTTTTGTGGTTATTGGACTGACCACTTGTCAGCATTTATTAACTGTATGAGGTAATGAGTCTCATCCTGACATTTCCTCCACGTTTTTGATCGTCTCCAGTCTCCTTACAATATTCTGCGTCTCCCACCATTGTCTTCTCAGTGTTCACACGCCCCGCCCACTTTCTTGTGTTCACATCCACTGCACACGCTCCTGGCTCCATAATCACCTCTTATCCAAGCATGTACCGTGCTTTGAGCATATTCTCCCCATTCCTGTCTGACCCATACGTCCTTGGGCACCTTCTTTCGTGTCATCTGTGCCTCCATGATTTTTATGTATCTGTATAGACTTTAGGCTCCACATAACGTATGTATTGACTGTATTTTTGCTGTGATATAAGTATGTCCAATTACATTAATTTTTTTTAGGTCTGAAAGCAATTTCATCCTGTGTATTGACAGACACCTAGATTGGTTCCAGCTTAATTCTTGAGAATAGTGCTCTCTCTCTCTCCCGCTCTCTCTCTCTCTGTGTGTGTGTGTGTGTGTCTGTCTGTCTGTCTGCCTGCCTTCCTGTCTGTCTGTCTGTGCATTTCTTCAAAAGAATATTTTAGCCAGGCGGTGGTGGCGCATGCCTTTAATCCCAGCACTTGGGAGGCAGAGGCAGGTGGATTTCTGTGAGTTCGAGACCAGCCTGGTCTACAAGAGCTAGTTCCAGAACAGGTTCCAAAACCACAGAGAAACCCTGTCTCGAAAAACCAAAAAAAAAAAAAAAAAAAGAATATTTTGGAAAGAACCACGTGAAGACTATGGTAAATAAATGTGTTGAGAAAGCAAATCTTATACAGTGTTTCCCAAGTCAGTTCCTTACCTGCTTTGAAGCTTTAACTGTGAGCACACTGAAAACAATTGTGTTGGGATAGGTTTGTGGAAAGGGAAGCAGGATGTGTGTGTGTCTCTACTCAGAGGACTGTTGGAAGACAGCACATTCCACACACAGTCCACAAAGGAAGTGCAACCGGTGCTGGATCAGAGCAAATGGAGACAGGTTGTTTTCAGGGTCACTGTTGCCCCTGGAAACTTGCATTGAACCCAAATTAGTACGTTCTTGAGTTTGTTCCCTCGGCGAGACTCCGAGCCCTTTGTACTTTTCTCTCTGGACCCCGCTGTTTGTTTTCCTACATGTGTGGCTCAGCCACTCCTTAGAGTGTTCAGCCAACTTCCTGATCACCTTTTTAAACATCAGAGGGAACACTCCCTGCTGACTTTATTTTCTCCGCATGGATAGGCTTCTGAGCTCTCTGGTTGCCCAGCGCTCACTTGGTGATTTAAAATAATTCCCACTTGATCTGATAAATCCACCTTCCTGGATTGTCTTCTTAAACTGTCTCCATGTAGGAAGATAACTGACTTCATGGAGTGCATGTATACTGTGGGGTAGAGTTTAACCGTTGCGCGTCAGTAAGAAGTCGCACCGAATGGAACACTGTGATAGGGTTCCAGACTCTGGGTTTTGTCTGGGTTAGCTTTGCTCTCTCTGAGTTTCCCGTCACACTGACAACAGCTCCCACCACTTACATGACAGGGTGTGTGTAACGTACCCGGCACACCCAGCATACAGCTGTTCTGTAGCTGTAGCTACTGCTGCTGTAGCTGTCGGTACTGTCCGCCATTAATGACTTTATCACCTTCCACCATTAATCACTTAAAATTCTGTGACCCCCATAATATATTTCTCTCATATTTTATTTATTTTTTTTCTTCTCTCATATTTTAATATTAAAAATTGTCCCACCTAGTCTTTTAATTAGTACCCAGTCCACTTTCTTACATTTAATAGGCCTCCTAGCTCTAGCAAGCCGTGTCTTTATTTCTACGGTGCTGTGTGGACCTTTGAATAGGTTCCTCGGTTCATTGAAAAGCAATGGCATGGGCTGTGTTATTCTTTGCCGGGGGCCACTGTTGGGCTTGTTATGGGCTGGTTCCTCTGATGGGTGGAGATGTAGACTCTATTGATGATGCAGTTACAAAGCAAGTTTTCTTTCTTGTTTTTAAAGCAAAGTGGCCAAGTTGGATAAACTTCCAGTCCATGTCTATGAAGTTGATGAAGAGGCGGACAAAGACGAGGTAGGCTCTTGCCCTCTGTGTCTTCCCACTCGAGACTCCCAGAGCCAACCTTTCAGCCCAAACAGGAACGGGGATGTTTAAATGAAGCAAAGGAAAATTTTAAAATCTATTTTTAGGTTGACTTCAGGTCCTGGCTTTATCTGGACTGCTCAGCATCTCATGTTCTCTGACTTGTGTTTTGTTCTGAGATCACTTGCAAGGGGATTGGGTCAGATCTGGCCGCATCGCTAAGAGATACCAAGATGCCTTAGACCTTGAATTTCGGCTGTTTTTCAACAGTGAAAGTGAAATGGCTGTTTCTCCAGTGGCTGTTTTGGTGTGGTCTGACTTTAATAAGCTCCCTAGCTCTTGGAGAAAGATGGTACTTAGGGAAGTGTATGAAGAGGGCGAGGCCTTTGTCAGCTCAGGAAGGGAATCTCATAAACTTAGCACAGGACCCCCCCGCCCCCCGTATTCCTCTTTCTCTCTGTTGGTGCCCCGTCGCGGATTTAGACCCCTTTCCCCTTTCCTTAGCTGTACATTGAGATGGCGTTAGCAATCTTTAGAAGGTAATCTTCTAAACATCTTCTAACTATTCTGGAGCAATAGTGTTTCAGAAATAATTGTCAGAAAAGTTAATGTGGCTCACAGTGAACACTTTTAATCTAACCACCACTCACCGGGCAGAGGCAGGTGCTCTGTGAGTTAAGGCCAGCCCTAGTCTACATAACGAGTTCTAGGCTAGCCAGGGCTACACAGTCTCCGTTTTAAAGGTGCTGATTATATGGCCAGGAGGACCGAGCGAAGGCGTGCATGTCGAGGTGCCCAACAGCTTAGGAAACCCTTGACAGGGAAACAATTTCTCAGTTCCAATCTCAAGAATGCCGAAACCGCAAACGCTGATATCAGGGTGGCTCAACAAAGCTGAGCCAGGCCTCCCCACACTTCTCGGTTTGGTTAAGGGAAGACTTGGCAGTGCTATCCCTGTCTGTTTACCTCTGTCTCAGGCGTCTCCAGTCTTCATCACCGCGGACTGACGCTGTCAGCTGTGTAGTCCACACACTGTGTGGTCAAGTTACAGGAAAGAAAATGTGAAAAAGCTTTAAGTAACTTAACAGTTTTATGTTGGGCCATGTTTATAGCTGTCCATGACTGTGTGTGCTGGCAGTGGCGGGGGCATGCCCTGGCTCCGTGCCCACCGCCTCACACCCAGATCTCACAGGGAAAGTCTTCTCTTGAAGATGCATTTTTATTCCAGTATCTGCCTCTCTTTCCCTCACCCTCACCCTGTTTTTGTTTTTTTTTTTTTTTTTTTTTTTTTTTTTTTTTTTTTCTTTTTTGTATCTCCTTCCTGCACGGCCTCCTGTTTCCTTTTCTTTATTCACCTTTCCCTGAACCAAGCCTCTGGGAAGCATTTCAGAAATTTTCTTTTGTCCTCTAACCGTGGAGGAGTGTCGCTCAAAAACTTTTTTCATGAAACTGGGTGAGGCAGAAAAACTGAGTGGTATGTGGTTCCTGTGGCTCGTTAAACTCTCAAAAGTAAAAATTTGGCCGGGACTAACCCGACCCTTAAGGGAACAGGATATCTAGAATTCACCGGTATACAGCCTCTGGAGGGACATGGAGGCACTAGTGGTAACTGGACCACTTGGCACAGATGGAATGGTTTTCCCGTTGATGAAACTCCTAGAAAATAATCAACACAAGGCAGTAGGTTGACGTGGTGCGTTTCCCTTCCCTCCTAGGATGCTGCCTCCCTCGGGTCTCAGAAGGGCGGGATCACCAAGCAAGGCTGGCTGTACAAAGGCAACATGAACAGTGCGATCAGCGTGACCATGAGGGTAAGAGGGCGTATCGCCCCGCTTCCCCTCACACGAGGGCGTCTCACCCGCTTCCCTTCACACGAGGGCGTATCGCCCTGTTTCCCCTCACACGAGGGCGTATCGCCCCGCTTCCCCTCACACGAGGGCGTATCGCCCCGTTTCCCCTCACACGAGGGCGTATCGCCCCGCTTCCCCTCACACGAGGGCGTATCGCCCCGCTTCCCCTCACACGAGGGCGTATCGCCCCGCTTCCCCTCACACGAGGGCGTATCGCCCCGCTTTCCCTCATATCACCCCGTTTTCCCTCACACGAGGGCGTATCGCCCCTCTTCCCCTCACACGAGGGCGTATCGCCCCGCTTCCCCTCACACGAGGGCGTATCACCCCGCTTTCCCTCATATCACCCCGTTTTCCCTCACACGAGGGCGTCTCACCCTGCTTTCCCTCACATGAGGGCGTATCATGGCCCCGCTTCCCCTGACACAAGGGTATATCATCACCCGGCTTTCCCTTACACAAAATGTTTCCAGCACCCCAATCAGGCAGCTCCAAGGACATTCAACATCTCTGGCATCCACAGATACCAGCACTTACAAGAACATACACATAGTTTAAAAAATTAAAATAAAAAATAAGAGTAAAAGTAGTTTAAGAAGTTATGCAGAAGAGACCAGGGTGAATCAGGGAGAAAAGAAACAGCGAAGAGGAACACAGAGGTAGAAAATAAACCAGGCAAGTACTGACCGCCAGAATCCCAAGGCTCAAAAGTCCTTCCATGGCATGACGGGAAGACATTCCCTGTTGTGTGAGTGAGGGGCTCTGGGGATGTGAGAACACCTCTGTCTCACAGTTGGAGCTCCTCTCCCTACTTTAGGGTGGTTATGTCAAACCTCAAGCTCTGTGGATGAGAAACAGTGAACTCTGGGTGATGATGAAGCCTTCTTAAAACACACAGGCAGGAAGACCGTGAGCCGTGGTGGGGGATCTTCCTCCAGCCAATCCAGGGACCAGCAGCAATGACTAGCATCCCACTCGGGTTACAGAGTTCTGGCTTGTGTTTTCCAGAGCCCTGGTGGCTTATCAGTTCCCACTGTCCATCCAGAAAGAAGAGCTGTCTGAGTTTGGTTTTGTTTTGTTTCCAGTCATTTAAGCGGCGGTTTTTCCACCTGATTCAACTTGGTGATGGATCCTACAATCTAAATTTTTATAAAGATGAAAAGATCTCCAAGGAACCCAAAGGATCCATATTCCTAGATTCCTGCATGGGCGTGATTCAAGTGAGTATGAAAAGCATTCTCTCAAGGTTTCTGGTCTGCAGCGATACTACGCATGAATGTGCAGATTCAGGGAAACGCTTTCGAACATGGCTGTAATTAGGCTGGAAATGTAACACCTAACCTGAAAACACAGCCTGTTTTTCATCATTTTAAAGATGGCAGGATACTGTGGTAGACAGGAGTCCTCTAGTGTGTGAGGCTTTGTGTTTAAAACGTGGGTGTGATAACGGGAGAATGAGGTTGAGGGATCTTAGATTCATGGCCAGCCTGGGCCGCATAGTAAAACCCACATACGGGAATTGTTCACTTTCCAACGTGGAGGCTTGTTCCATCTCCCAACTCACAGTGTGTAAGACACAAACACCCTGATTCGTCGGACTCTGCCCGAGTACCCGCAGAATGAAGCATGAATGCGTTCCTTCTGCAGGCCTTAGACAGAGGGGCTCTGTGACCAGTAACACTCTCTCAGTCAAAGAGACAGTGGATGGATTCAGCATCACCAGAGAAGCCTCCCTCCGAGTGGCATTAGCCTGGAGCTTGATTCTATAAGGAGGTTGTGTCGTGGGGCTAACCTGGAGAAGTCGGGGACATAGCTGACATCGCTCTCGGATTTGATAGGTCTTTTTGTTTTGATATTTACATTCTTACCTGAAATCAAATTGCTTCTTTGTCCTCTAGTAAATCCTCATGAGTAGAGAAGGGCTGAAGGCTACTGTTCACATGCTTCACCCCCACACCTCTTGCACTGGGGTGCTCCTGGCTCCCCTGAAGTCATAGTCCCCCCCTTACTTCCCACTCTTTAGTCCTGGCTCCTGTGCGGGAAGGTAGAATTTTAGAGCCGCCCCCTTCTGTTCCATTCCAGACTGTGGCTCTCCACCCCACAGAGCTGCTGTCCTGAAGATCCTTTCTCTTCACCTTCCCCACTGTGTAGACTTCTCTGCTCCTTTATGAGATGGGGTCTTACATAGTCCAGGCTGGCCTCAAAACAAGTGACCGGTGACTGGACCTTTTGACCTTCCTTCTCCAGTCCGTTTAGCTCCTTTTTGTTGTGATTTTTAAATTTTTATTTTAGAGAAGACACCCTCTAGTTACTAGAGTCTTGTGACTGCCTAAGAAGCTTTATATAAAATGGTAACTTTTTTTACTTTATCCGCAAAAACTTTTATTTGAGTTGTGTTTGACTCATTTTTTAGAAATCCCAGGTAGTCCTTTGACCTCGGAACACAAGAGCCTTTGCAGTGTCTTCTCGACACCATTGTGTTTGGGGGCACCCGATGTATTCTTCCTCCCTGTTTATATGATCATCTCTTTATAATTTAAAAAAAAATTATTGATTGTTGGGAGGGGTTCAGGTGGCGGTGAATTCCATAGCATGCGTGTGGATGTCAGAGAACAACATGGTATCCGTTCTCTCTTTCCACCACTAGATGGGCCCTGTGGGTCAAGTTCAAGTTGACAAACTTGTGAGGCCAGTGCCTTGACCTGCCAAGCCATCTCACAGACCCCCATCTCGTCCTTCATTTCCTGAAATTTAGGTTGCTCTGTCTTGAGTTTTATTTATGAGCTGGAAAACTTTTTTGTTGAGGTAGACATGCAGATAGAAACTAGACAACATACATGGGATGTGAAGAGTTCTACAATGTTTGTCTACCTGATGTCTCTCACCTGGTCCTCATTCCAGAGACTTTCCTGTATGTTTTTTCTGCCTGTCTTCATGAGGTTTGGTCGGTAGCTTTACCTTGAATCTCTGTCCTGCCAGATGCTGAAGTCAGTGGGTTCATTTATTTTTCTTCTGTTGGAGATCACATCTACACAGTCTCTACCCTTATTTGAGAATAGCGTTCTCATCTATTTTGTCTAGCACTCTGGTAATTATGGCTTTGTCCTTGTCAGAAGCAAAAATTAGCATCCAGATCAGAAGTGGGCAGGACCCAGAGAGTGAGTGGCAGGAGATACTGGAAGTGCAGCAGGAGAGGGTGCTGGGGTGAACTGGCTGGGGGTAAAGTGCAGGAGTCACCTGCTAAAGCTGATGGTGTAGCCGATGGTGTAGCCCATCTGCTGGTGAGCATCACTGGCTTTTGACAATAGCCACAACAGAGGAATTTAGTTAGCTCTTGGCATATTTAATTTTTGGAAACCCATAAGCCACAGGGCAGGACCCCAGACCACAAGTGGTGAACATGTGTCTGAGCCCTAGAGCAAGACCGTAGCATGATTTCACAGTCCCTGAGAAAGTATCTTCAACAGCTAATCAGCTGGTGGATCCCTCTGCCAGCAGCCAATCCTAGTGGAGCCTCAGCAGCTCCCAGATGTGAATAACAAGTATATTAAAGCATACTGAGTAGCTGTGGAATAGAAGTACTGGAGTAATTCGTTAATGACAGTTTATCGGCTTTCTTTGTAAGATCTCCAAGCTCAAGTTTCTTTCACATGGAGCTGAAAAGCCTTGAAGTACTTTTTTAGCTGAATTTTGTGGTATAGTATAAAGCAGAGCTAGATGTATTTTTTTCTACCTTCATTCTGCAGTAGGAAGTAATTATTTTTGTTTAACAAGAGTGTCTTGTTACAAGTGTGCAACACAGTGTAATAACACAGTTGCTGGATTGCCCTCATCAAGCCGCTGGCCTCGGGAGCATCTCAGACTCCGAGGTCTCACACCAGTGCCCGTCTCTCCCTTCAGATTATTTTTGCGTTTGTAGTTCATAGCATCTCTCCTTTACTGAACCACATATAAGTCTTCAAAAGAGTTATTTCCTACGTTAAGCCCATCTGTGGTAGCATACACTTGAAGTCAGAACACTTGGGAGGTGGAGGTTAGAAGCCCCCGAGTTTGAAGCCTTTCTTGGCTTCCTAGGGGTTTGTGGGCAGCCTGGCTTGTGTGAGACCCTGTCTTCAAATGACAACAAAAAAGAAATAAAAAGTTGTAATTTAAATGGTTTGGGGAAAAGAAAAACAATTATTTGGGATGCTTACTTTTTAGCTTTTATTTTTGGTCATGTATTTTTATTGTTCACGGTACTATGTCCTTCAGGAGATCTTCGTACCTGTGTACTTCTCTACCCTCTCATGGCCCCTCCCACACCCCTCTATTGGCCCCACCCCTCTTGGATGTTATTTAAAATAATAGCCGATGAATGCTGTCAATGGAAAGAAATGCCTGAGGGGCAAGTTTCCAGGTCGACCTGAAAGACAGAGCTTGTGCCTTAAACCCTGATGGTGTTTTAAAGCCACGGGAGTCGGTTAGACTTGTGCTGCAGGTGAAGAAAATGGGTCTCAAAAGTATAACCTAGAATCAAGGTGTTGTGCTTTTTCTTGATTTTTAACCCTCTGTATGTTTGAGGAGTAGGTGGTTCGCCAAATGCACAGAGTAAACTCCTTCAGTCCCATGTTTCACTCCATGATTCTTACCTTTGTTTAAGTAAGACCCGAGGTGGCAGTCACTGAGCCCGTGGCAGATGATCTGCGCACCGTGGTTCGCACGGCCTTGCCCAGAGAAGCACTTAGCATCAGGCTTCTAAAAGCTGCCCTGCAAAAATGATAGGCCTTAGGTCACCGTGTGCCGGAACCGTACACCGTGAAGCATCCTTGAACTGTAGACAGCTGGCTGAGATTTTAGTGGGTGTTGGGGCACTCTGCCCCCTCAGCACTCAATGGGAGGTTGTGACTCCTCCCCCTTCAGCTTGTGTGGACTATGTTCTTTTCTTCATAGATGAATCTCTGTCTAGAGTGGTTGACCTGGAGAGTTTGCTTCCAGGATATATTTGTCAGTGTCTGGAGATGGTTTGGCTCACAACTGTCCCACTGACGTGTGGTAGGTGGAGGCCAGGATGCTGCCAAACCTAGAATAGTATGTAGAACAGCCCCTTGTGGGAAGAACGATGGGCCTGAATGCAAGCAGTACTGAGATGGACCAACCTTTGGTATATATTTATCCTCCATTCCCATAATGGGCATGCGAACTGGAGACAAAGAATCCACATGCTTTTACGATTAATAAATGATGGGAAAAGTTCCGGGGAAGTAAGCTGAATAGATTGGTAGATAGCAGTTAGCTTTGAGAAAGGCAGTGGTGGCACACACTTGATCTGTTAAAAGAAACTAAATATGTAACTATTGAATATAGAATATTTACATGTGAAATTTCATAGATTCAGCTATTTTTCAAATGCTCACTGTGTGCCAGACTTTGAAGATTGTGGGGGTAACATTAAGTAAAGAGAACAGACAGCTCCTGTCCTTGAGGGATTTCTGTGCCATTGCAGGGGGCAAGAAATACATAGATTAAATAGATAAGAAAGGAAATGAGGCCTGAAAGATGGCTCAGTGGTTAAGCACAAGCTTGGTTCCCAGCACCCATGTCATGTGGCTCATGGGTATCTGTAACTCCAGCTACAGGAGATCTGATGCCTCGGCCTCCATGGGCACCTGCACACGCATGCACATATATACCTGCACATGCACACACGGAAATATAGTTAAAAATAATAAAAGTAAATCTTAAAAAAAGAAACCAGCAAATGCTCTTGATCACTGAGCCCCCTCTCCAGCCCCAGCATCTACTGCTTTTGCAGAGGACCCAGGTTCCAGTCCCATCATATATATGGTGGCTCACAACCATCTGTAAACGTCCAGTTCAGGGGACCCAGGGCTCTCCTCTGACCTCCTCCAGAACAAGCCACATGCATAGTGTACATATATACCACAGACAAGGCACTCACATACATAAATTAAAAAGTAAATCTTTTTAAAAGATAGGTAATTAATCAAATGGGAAGGAGGTGGACTATGGTGCGGGCTCATGAGAAGGGAGTTTGCACTTTTAGAGTAGTATCCGAGATCCGACCCGATGGCACCGTTAACAACTAGGGCCGATTACCCTGAGCTGCTTCCCAGTGTGTCTCTTTCGCCTGTTCCCATCACAGAACAACAGAGTCAGGCGCTTTGCCTTCGAGCTCAAGATGCAGGACAAAAGCAGCTATCTTCTGGCAGCAGATAGTGAGGCGGAGATGGAGGAGTGGGTCACCGTTCTCAACAAGATCCTCCAGCTCAACTTTGAAGCTGCAATGCAAGAAAAGCGGAATGGGGACTCTCATGAAGGTAGGAAGGTCCCTGGGAAGTGGGGAAGGTGAGAGCCTTTCCCAAAGAGTCTGTCAGCAAAGGCTTTTGTCAGGCTTGATTTTTACTGCCCTGCAGCCAGGCATGTGGGGAGCAGAGACAAGAGGTTTTGAGGTGGCCCAGCCAACTGTCATGGGAGTTGCAGGCCAACTGTATAGTGAGCCACTGTCTCAAGAAACCCAAACAAACAAAAGGAATTAGTACTTTGACAATGTTTGTGTGGCAAGTATGTAACATGAACAGCCATGGTGTGGACAGGCAGGCCTGGATGTGAGTCTCAGGAATATCACTTTTTAGCTCTGTGACCTTGGACAAACCACTTATGTTTTCTGAGTCTCGGTTTTTACCTGAAAATGGAAATAAGAGCCAGGGATGCAGCTCAGTTGATAGATTCCTTGTGTGAAGCCTAACTTAGGTTCCCAGTACTGCATAAACCTGTGTGGTAGTATATGCCTGTAATCCTAATATTTAGGAGGTCAAGGCAGGAGGTTCAGAAGTTCAAGGTCACCCTTGGCTACATAGTAAGTTTGAATCTAGCCTGGGCTACATGAAAGCCTGTCTTTTTTTTTTTTTTTTTTTTTTTTTGGTTTTTCGAGACAGGGTTTCTCTGTGGCTTTGGAGCCTGTCCTGGAACTAGCTTTTGTAGACCAGGCTGGTCTCGAACTCACAGAGATCCGCCTGCCTCAGCCTGTCTTTAAGAAAAAAAAAAAGTTGTGTGTGTGTAGTGAGGGGTGATTGAAAAGAAAATTGCTGATGGAATGAGTAAGCTTCAAAGTGTAGGTTTTTGTTTAGGAGTTTATTTGTTTGTTTGTTTTTCGAGACAGCATTTCTTTGTGTATCCCTGACCTGGAACTAGCTGTGTAGACTAGGCTGGTCTCAAACTCACAGAAATCCACCTGCCTCTGCCTGCTGAGTGGTAGGATGAAAGGTGTGCTTTTGATGTATGTTCATTCTAATTGTACAAGCTCATAAATGAACAACTCTGGTTATATTCCAAATTACCCGAGGGTTTGAAAAAAGGCAAACTACTATTTTCTTGGTCCTACCAAAGCCTCTGGTTGAGTGTGGTTGTGCAGGATGTTGCATACAGCTAACTAGTTCTAGTATGTCTTTGTGGCTTTGAAGGGTATTACACACAGCTAACTAGTTCTAGTGTGTCTGTGTGTCTGTGAAGGGTGTTGCACACAGCTAACTAGTTCTTGTGTGTCTGTGTGGCTGTGAAGTGTGTTGCACACAGCTAACTAGTTCTAGTGTGTATGTGTGGCTGTTAAAGCTGTTGCACACAGCTAACATAAGTTATAACAGGGTGGGGAGTTGAGGATGGGGACCTTAGCTGTCCAAGGTCTCAGGTGTCACCACTTTCCCTGATGGGCTTGGCCATCAGGGTCCTTCTAAAGCCCTGAGCTGTTTTGAGTGTTCTTTCAGACTTGAGAACCACCATATTCCGGTTCCTTTGTTTATATTGAATAAAATAGTTACAACTACACATGACTCAATTGATCTCTTTTGACGTTTAGATGACGAACAAAGCAAACTAGAAGGTTCCGGTTCCGGTTTGGATAGCTACCTGCCTGAACTTGCTAAGGTAAGGTCACCCTAATATTCTCACTCTCCACTGAATGCTAAATGCTTCTCGTTTCATGATTCTCCTAAAATAAGAATACTGATGCTGTGATCATCACCGTCTGCTTCCTGACGTGAATATGAGGGGGTGGCATATTTTGCACTAATGACACTTCAGTCTATCTTCCAGAAAATGCCCTACAAAGTATGTTCCTTTTTTTTTTAAATGCCACCATTGCATTTAATATGTCAGCGCAAATATGAAAGAAATAACAAAAATACATGCCTGCATGTACCTAGTATTCTCTCTTACTTGGGCTTCTCTTACTTAAATTACATTCATTGGTGTCTTAGTTAATGTTTCTACACTACAGTCAGAATCAGCTTAGGGAGGAAAGGGTTTATTTCAGCTCTCAGGTCACACCCCATCACTGTGAGAAGTTGGGGCAGGAACTCAGTAAGCAGAGGCCATGGACAGGTGCTACACACTGCTCTTCTCATGACTTGCCCAGCCTGCTTTCTTATAGCACCCAGGACCACCAGTCCAGAGTGGCATTGTCCACAGTGAGCTGGGCCCTCCCATATCCATCAAGAAAATGCACCACAGCCTGGCCCACTGTCCAGTCTAGGGGGGGCATTGTCTCCACTGAGACTCCTTCTTCTCAGATGAGCTAGTTTGTGTCACTCAAATAAATGCCTGCAATTCCCGACGATGATTGTGGAAATTTTGTCACTTCAACTAAACAGGAACTACTGAAGGTACAGACCATGTTCCTGGGCCACCCAAAACAAACAAAATGCAAGCAAACAACAACAAAGCCAGATTCTTCATGCATTTGGTAATTTTGAGAAACCCCAGAGTTACTGAAAAGCACAAGAAGAAACAAAGCAGCCATGTCAACACTGCCCAGAGCCCTGTGCTGCCCTATGACCTTATTAGTGTGTGTGTATGTGTGTGTAAAAATAAAACCGCAGTGACAGTCGGCACCTTTTCAGCATGGCCTTTGCTCCCATGCTCTCCTGCTCCACAGCCCCCACCATGAGCATCCACTGGGATGCATTTTACTTTCATTTTCTTATGTGTTTTTATACATACCATCACCATAAAGACACTGGGCAGTGATTTGTGTGTGTGTGTTTGTTTATTTTGCATTGGTGTTCAGTGTTATCATATTTGGCCTTGTTTGGGGTACAGACCTGGTTAGTCGTTTTTATCGTACTGCATAGACTTTTTAACTGTTGGGCTATTTCCATTTTTCTTACTCTGAACAATGCTGCTGTGAATATCCTTGTCCTGTGTACACATCTGTCCATGATTCTTCTTAAAAGGAGGGCGATGTTTTTGTCTTCACTGTCCCTTTATAGTCTTTGTGTTTATTGCCTTTCTGTTCTGCTTTTTTTAGGATACAGTGAAATGCTGGCTGTACCCACCCACACGTTAAACACTATAATAGAAACATGGTGTGTCTACATAGGCTTGCAAATAGACAGGCGTCCAGCATTGACCTTTCTTTCTAGATGACATGGTGGGTCTTCCTGGCTCGGACTGCAGAGTTCTGTTTTTCTTCAGGACTTAGCTATTTTCACACATGCCCATTAAAACTAACTTTAGAACTTCCATTGTAACCTATGCCTGGCCCGGAGGAGTTTTGGCTTCTGTGTTTATTTTCATGCTAGTCCAGTGTGTGTGTGTGTGTGTGTGTGTGTGTGTGTGTGTGTGTGTGTGTGTGTATGTTGTGTGTTGCTGAAACTCAGGGCCCTGCATATGGTCGACCAGTAGTCTAGCACTGAGCTGCACCCCTCGACCAGTCTTGTTAGGCAGTCTGGGCATTAGTAGGCTCTGTTCGTGCATCCTGCATTGTTCCTGGATGCTCAGAGGTTCTCCCCGCAGCACGCTCAAACTTGTTTGGTTCTTAGCTTACTGAAGCAGCACATCCATGCAATCTAGAGACCGGAAAGGCACTTTAGGCTTACCCAGGGGGCAGAATGGTTACCTAAGATGAAGCTCCAGTGATTCGAGCCCAGGGTTTGTGATTTCCACGTCTGTATCTCTAAGCCAGACGTCGTGACACACACTGCTGCTGGGGAGGCTGGGACAGGAAGAATTGCCAAGTTCAAGGTCAGCTTGGGTCATAGCAAGAGCCTATCTTAAGCAAAGCAAAACAGGACAAAACCGACAAGAAATCCAGTTTTTCCCCCTATGAAGTTGAATAAGAATTTTAGTCTTTTCTTCTGCTACCTGGCCAACTTAATTTTTCAAAGGGAAAAGGGGAAAAAACGTACTGTCTTTCTCCCAGGGTGCTACTGTGAGGACTATTGGAAGTGTGGCTTTGTCAGTCACCTGTGAATTCTAGTGGCCTTCTCAGTCATGTGGCGTTTGAGGGACCAGGTTCTAAGTGGAGAGGCATCCCTGTGCCTGACCCCTCTGTGGTCAGCCTGGCTGTTAGCCCTGCTAGTGAGCCTGGGATATGGCTCATTTGTACTCATTAAGGGAACTTGGGGACTAACCAGCAAATGGACATCCTGTTTTTAGGAGGAACGAATTCCATGGTTACAGAGTCAGATAAATTGTGTATGGAGTGGGGTGGGAGAGATGCAGGGAGAGGAAGGGAGTGTACTCAGGATGAAGAGGTTAGGGAAGCGGACAACGGGAGGCTCGGCCACAGGGAAGGGTGGAGAGGATGCCTGGATCAGTGGAGAGGTAGGTGGAGGTGTGACTTAGTGGCCAGACCTCTCCTGATGGCTTGTCTTGGCCTCACTCTTCCTGTTAGCTCTGGCTTTTGTTTTCCATTGTGGCTGAGACCCAGCCAAACAGGATATGTCTGACAGGAAGTTATTTCAGTGCAAAATAACTGATATTTCACTCTGGAATATTATGGACTTGGATTTTCAGGGTTGTTTGTATGTTCCTGGAGCGTTTGCTTGTGCTTGAAGTACTGGATATCTCTACTGTTTTCGCTTCAGGGACATACTATATTTACCTGAAAATTTAATCTTTTCCTCCTATTGTTTAGCTCTGAAACCAAACTTTAAATTGTAAATAAAGCAAAATTCTTAGCATCAGTCTTACAAGTATTTCTATTTAAAAAGCCTGTACAAACCAGTGAATTTGTTTCTTCTGGGAACTCAGGGCATTCCTTCCTCTGCTTGCCTTGATGTTAGGTGACCCTGGAGGATGTATGTGCATTACCTTTTTGTGTAAAGGTAATATGAAGAAAAATCTCACACTCTCTCTTAATGTATTTTCCTTCTCTGTGGTGTGTGTGCATGCATGTATGTCTGTGCATGCTATGTGTGCACACGTATGCATGTGCACGTGTGTGTGGTGTGTTTGTGTGTGATGTGTGCACACGTGTGTGTGGTGTGTTTGTGTGTGCACATGTGTGTATATGTGTGGTGTGATGTGTGTGCACACGTGTGTGTATGTGTGTGGTGTGTTTTTGTGTGATGTGTGTGCACACGTGTGTGTGTATCCAAACAGTAGCTCACGCTTCATCACCTTGTGTTCTGAAGAGAGGCAGTTTCATATGATTCCAGAATTGCTTCTTTATGATTTTATTTCTAGGTTGATGAATTTTTCTTTCCAGGCAAATCTTCTATAGTGGAGTATAGGATGGAGTGTGACATTTGTAGGTCTATAGCCTCCCTGAGACTGAGTCAGGGGCAGGGGTCCGTGCTCGGCAGGACTTGTGGGAACCCGTGTGGTTTCCTGGTCACATTTTTATAAGAGTTTTAAAGCCAACTCTGGAACAAACACTTCCTTCCCAGACCCCAAACCAGAAAACCATGCCATTATCACGCCGTGGAATCGCCTGTGGTTTGGCAGTCATTCTGCTGCCAATTCTAGAATGCTCTAGCCTGGCTTTGTGTCCTGGGGTGAAGTGCTCGTCCGTTTGAGTTAGATGATGTAAGGCATGAACATGTGTTGTGGTAGCTCTTTAAAGGAAGAACTAAATCATCTGGAGGCTAGAGAGATGACTCGATGGCTCAGAGCACCAGCTGCTCTTCCAGGGGACCTCGTTTTGATTCCTAGCACCTACATGGTGGCTCACAACCATCTGTATCTCCAGTTCCATGGGATCCGATACCTGTCTCCTGGTCTCCATGGGTACCAGGCATGTCCCTGGTTCACAGATATGCATACAGGGAAACCACCCATACTTATAAAATTTTTTTAAGCTTTATGTATCCCAGCCTCAGGATTTTGCTAAGTCTGTTTTATCTCATTTTGTCTGAATGACTCGCCGCCAACACCATGTTTTTCCTGTAACATACTTTTGAAATGAAATAAAATTGGCCATAGATGATGTTTCACTTCAGATTGTGCACACACAAGCTTGAGATACATCACTCTCCTTTCTGGAAACCCTTGAATGTTTTAAAGATGAAGGAAGCATGGGGAAGCCGTGTCATTTGTGGCTGAATGAGATGGAAAGTGTTTTTGTGTCGGCTGAACCCTTCTCTTCTTTGACTTGGGTGCAAACAGCAGTTTCTAGGGAGGGTTGCCCTGCTCCTGTCCATATTCCTCACAGTCTTTTCTCCACTGAGTCTAAAATAGAAAACAAGCCTTGCCAGAGCGGAGCTGTTGGGAGGAAGCCTCCTACAGTCACACCGCACACTGACCGACCACAGGCTGTTTCCAGAGCAGGCCCGCTTCCTGCCTCCCTGAAACGCGCTCAATCACATAGTCTTGGGATAATTCTCTTAACAGCTGTATCTTTGTGGGCACTTAGCCTGTGAAAGTACATATTCTAAATGTCTTAATAAACACATTAAGATTAAGATTTTACTTTTATGCTTCTTGTAAGTAAAACTTCCCGGTGTTGTGTAAACAAGTAAGACTTTTTTCTTCATGATGACCTCATCTTCCTGACATCTCCAATCTCCATATATCCACTTAGGTATGTTCTAGTTTTCAGTGTGTGTGTGTGTGTGTAGAAGGTACAGGGATCAGCAAGATGAAGTGAGATGAGGCTCTCAAACTCTCCATGGAGAGAGTCTGCCTGGATCCAACCCAGGGACATCTTCTCCGTGGAAAGCAAAAGCAGGTGTAAAGACTGCCCCTTGAGATTCCTAATTTTTCATTGGGTTAGGTTAGAAATGCCATAGTAGATGTCCCTTAGCCATCAACACAGAAGACAGCCAACTTCTTCACCCTGGTTGTCCCTTCTCCATTGTCTAGGACAGAAAGGGAGAAGTAGCAGATGAGAAGGAGGAATTATAACCAGAGCTCCATATTTATCTGGGAAAATGAGGAGTGAGTGTCTGTGACTGCCACAAAGAATGCACTACGGGCGTGATAAATAAGAGGTTAAAGGTGACCTTGTGAATGTCCAGAAGCCTCTTTCACACAAGCGTCCCTCTAAGTCCTGCGTCTCTGTCTCCACCCTGCCACCACATATCTGTGTCCTTTGTGGCTTCCCCTCTGCCTGTCCCTTGGTGCTCTACTAAAACTCCTCCCACACTCCCAAGGAATCATGTCTGCTTCTATCCCTGCCTTCATGCTGTTGCTTTCCAAGTCTGCTACTCAAGTTCATGGCCATCGACTGAAAGGTTCCAGCTGAAAACCTCGCAGGCTTAACTGTTCCTGCGCCACTCTAAACCTCCGCAGGGTTCCAGTGCCCATGCTGTCTCCCACAACATTCCAGACCGCGCCACCCAGGTCACATGGCATGCCGCTGCCTCCTAGAGACCAGACAGGGTTATGGCGTAGCCTGTACTTTCCCGCCCTGCCATTGTAAAGAGATACCACGATAGAGACAGGTTACAGAGGAAGAGTTTATCAGGGGCCCGGTTACAGTTCCCAAGAGTTGAGGTGGGGAGCATGGTGGCAGGTAGGTAGCCTGGTACTGGAGCAGCTGCTGAGTGCTTCTGTCTTAGGTGCTGGAGCAGCCGCTGAGTGCTTCTGTCTTAGGTACTGAAGCAGCTGCTGAGTGCTTCTGTCTTAGGTACTGGAGCAGCCGCTGAGTGCTCCCGTCTGTGCTCCCTACTGGAGCAGCCGCTGAGTGCTCCCGTCTTAGGTACTGGAGCAGCCGCTGAGTGCTTCTGTCTTAGGTACTGGAGCAGCCGCTGAGTGCTTCTGTCTTAGGTACTGGAGCAGCCGCTGAGTGCTCCCGTCTGTGCTCCCTACTGGAACAGCCGCTGAGTGCTCCCGTCTGTGCTCCCTACTGGAGCAGCCGCTGAGTGCTCCCTTCTGTGCTCCCTACTGGAGCAGCCGCTGAGTGCTCCCATCTTAGGTACTGGAGCAGCCGCTGAGTGCTCCCATCTTAGGTACTGGAGCAGCCGCTGAGTGCTCCCGTCTTAGGTACTGGAGCAGCTGCTGAGTGCTCCCGTCTGTGCTCCCTACTGGAGCAGCCGCTGAGTGCTCCCATCTTAGGTACTGGAGCAGCCGCTGAGTGCTCCCGTCTTAGGTACTGGAGCAGCCGCTGAGTGCTCCCGTCTTAGGTACTGGAACAGCCGCTGAGTGCTCCCGTCTTAGTCCACACGCTCAAGGCAAAGAGAGGGAAAGCTAGCTTGGAACCGTGTGGGCTTTTGAAATCTCAGAACCCACCCCAAATGACGCAACTCCTCCAAAAGTCCTACCCCTCCCAAAAGGTCCCACCAACTGGGGATGAAGCATTCGAATAGATGAACTTTATGGGGACCTTCTTATTTAAACTGCCATAGGCAACTTTCAAACATATTCTGATACCTCTGGAGGAGGCGGTGGGGACAAAGGATTTTGTTCACAAATAAATTTGTTTTCTTTTTGTCCACAGAGCACCAGAGAAGCAGAAATCAAGCTGAAAAGCGAGAGCAGAGTGAAGCTTTTTTACCTGGACCCAGATGCCCAGGTAAGAACTATTTAACATTTAGAATATAAAATCTACAGATGTTTAATATTCAGTGTGCTGCCGAACATTGAGAGCACTGTTTAGCCCGCTTCCCGGAAGGCACCAGCCTGAATCTGCAGGGTCACACTGGTCATATAAGGGACCCCTAAAAATAACCCCTAGAGCGTGGCACATACCGCTGTAGACACTCGGAAGGCACCAGCCTCAATCTGCAGGGTCACACTGGTCATAGAAGGGACCCCTAAAATAACCCTTAGAGCGTGGCACACACTGCTGTAGACATCCGGAAGGCAGTAACACTTCTCAAATAGCTTTCAACCCCGAGAGAAAGCTAAGTGTGTGCAGCCCACATCTGTGTCCCAGCAAAGTCCAAACATGGCGTGACAAAGACCTCCAGGGCCCGTGACATTGAGTGTAAGGTAGAGTTGCCCAGAAGGGACGAGGTCATGCTATGTTTGCCCCAGCGCTTTCCCTGCTCATTTGTGGTTCTTCTAATAGACCTAGCTCTCCTTTCTAAATGACTCCCCATTTAACTTTAATAATAGCCATCTTCTGACCTCCTTCACGGACCTCCTGACTCTGTTTACTGTGGTAACATGCATACAGCACAGACCTTATAGCTTGAGTCATTTGATAATATATAATTCAAACTTTAAAAAGTAAAAAAATTTTAAAACTACAATAGTGATAAATATTCTCCATGTAACTGTTACACCATCTGTTTCCAATATTTGAAAGTTTCCGTCTTTAGAAACTGAAACTCTCCTTAAATAACAGCTCCCCATCCCTGGTTGTCCGTAAGCCCCTAGCGACCTCTGTTCTGCTTTTAGTCTTTATGAATTAACTATTTTATCAAACTCATCAATGTGAAACCATGCAGGATTTGTCTGTTATGTCTTTTTTTATGTCTTCCTTTACTTAACCTGTTTCCAACTCCGACCACAGCTTTCCTTTTATTGATTGCCTTGATTGATTGCTATTATTTGTTGGGGTAAAGCATGGACTGTGAAACTTCAGCCACATGCGGGGGTCAGAGGACGACTTTAGGGGTTGGTTCTCTCCGTCCTCCGTGGGTTCCGGGATCACACTCAGGTGGCCGGGCTTAGATGCTGCACACTTTACCTGCAGGGCCATTTCATTGATTCAGAATTTCCTTTGTTTTGTTTTGTTTTTTTGTTTTTTCGAGACAGAGTTTCTCTGTAGCTTTGGAGCCTGTCCTGGAGCTAGCTCTTGTAGACCAGGCTGGCCTTGAACTCACAGAGATCCGCCTGCCTCTGCCTCCGAAGTTCTGGGCTTACAAATGTGTGCCATCACGTCCAGCCCTGAATTTCCTTTTTATTATTGAGTGTACATGTCTGTGTGTACACCCGTATGTGTGTATATACATATATAATGTATTTTATGTGTCCTTACACATATGCTAATGGTGTTTAGGTTGTTTATAACCATGTGTTATTCCCTGCATAATGATCCTTCAAGCAGGTTGTCATCATGTATGTGACTGTCATGATGACATACAGGATGACATACATGTCTATTCAGTGTCACGTGCCGTGGCAAAGTCGCAGCCCTATTGTGGATATAGCTTTCCCGTGTTTCAGGCAGATTTATGTGATAACACCCATGATGGGATATTTGATGGGAGCTCTAAGTGTTTACATATCCACATTTTCATTTTCAAGAAACTGGACTTCTCACCCATGGAGCCGGAAGTGAAGCCGTTTGCAGAGAAGTTTGGGAAAAGAATTCTCGTAAAGTGCAATGATCTGTCTTTCAATCTCCAGTGCTGCGTCGCTGAAAACGAGGAAGGACCCACTACAAATGTAATTTTCCTTCCGAAAAGTGCAGGTGTTTGACGAGGTCGCCCACAAACACGCAGGTCCGCCAGCACATTGTCTCTAGAGGGGAGATGTTAGAGTTGCCATAGAGTCCCCCTGGCCAAGAGCGTGGACTCTGCTCTGGGTGGGTCGGTGACCTGGCCCAGGGACCAACTGAGGAGGCAGTCACCTTAAGCCATACTGAAGAGATAGATAATTTGCCCTTTACTGAAACCGTACTTTTCCTTCCCAGAATTCCCCCTTTCCGACACAGTCCCTCCATCAGCCAGGCATCCGTGAGGTTTGGCTGAATCTCCATACCTTGCCAAGTTTTAGAAAAATGTGACGACTCCCTCCTCCTTCACCCCCACGCCACGCACCTTTTAAAATACATTTCCTTCAGGTGCTGGCCAGAACACGAGTGTTTTTTCTGATGGTTTCGGCTTCCTCACCCCTTTCTCCAGCGTCCGCCCACCATGTGTCTGACCTCCACACGGGCTTAAAAACGCATGGCATTTTTTCCCTCCTCTTCCCCATTCTTCTTCCCCTGGCAACTACTGAGATTCACAGCTTGATTGCCATGGGCTTTTCATTTAGATTCTAATAAAATTGTCCTCAAGTTTCAAAATAATTTTAAAAACAAATCAGTGCTTTCTGCTTTAAACATTTATTAATTTCAGGTGTCACGGATTTCCCCTTACATTGTAGCTCGGGTGTGGAGACCTCACCCAGGGAGAGGCGTAGGGCTCACACTGGGACGTGGATGGGATGGGGGTGGGTTTGCAGACAAGGGTAAGACAGCAGGCTTAAGCTGGATATCCAGGATATGAATTTCATGTTAGATGCCCCAAGGAGATCAGCTGTCCTATCTGGAGAGGGTGCATGAAATAGTGACACCCATGAGGGGGTAGTAACAGTGTTGTTTCTTAAAATGCTTTATAGCCTAACTCTGTGGCAAGGAACAAAAGTGTCACAGTCATCCAAGGGGACAGTCATAAACGGGGCTCGCCATTCTCCCTGCACGGCCGCATGTCCCCCGCAGCTGTCTGAACTGTCTTGACGACCGTGGTGTTGTATTGATGTCCTTGTCCAGGTCGAGCCTTTCTTTGTCACCCTGTCCCTGTTTGACATAAAATACAACCGGAAGATTTCCGCTGACTTCCACGTAGACCTGAACCATTTCTCAGTGCGGCAGATGCTGGTCCCCACGTCCCCGGCCCTGATGAACGGTGGTCAGAGCCCGCCTGCCTTCCAGGATGCGCTTCAGGCCACAGCCATGCAGTATCCAAAGCAGGTGGGGACCGTGCACACCTCTCAGCCTTCTCTTGCAGGTGCTGTTTGATTAGTAAAACTGCTCAAATGAGACCTTGTCATGCACCAGTGGGGCAGTTTGGGTCGTTGATTACAGGGCAGCGTGTGTAATTACATAGTAAAAGCAGACTGAGGGAGAAGTGGTTCGGGGCTCTTGTTCATTTCCTTAAACCTTTTCCTCTTACCCTCCCCACCAAGCAGACTCTCTGAGCAAATGGTGGACTGAGAGTTACCTGGGATATTTGGCCCAGGTCTCCTTCCTGATTGGACTGTCTCACTGCCCTCTTCTGCTGTGGTGGCCAAGGGATTTCTTTCCTTCATCCTGAGTACTGCTGACCGAAGAGAACCCTTTGTCTCTCTAGGGGATATTTTCAGTCACGTGTCCTCATCCAGACATATTCCTGGTGGCCAGAATTGAGAAGGTCCTCCAGGGGAGCATCGCGCACTGTGCTGAGCCGTACATGAAGAGCTCCGACTCCTCCAAGGTAGGAATGGTTTCGTGCTTTGCGATCATTAGAAATTAACGGACAAAGGGATGACTTTTATGCCCAGATAAAAACAATTATGAGGTTGCAGGTAAGCCACACTTATCCATGGTCCAAAGCGCACAGACAGATGAGGCCCTTGCCACATGAGCCTGAGGGTTGGAGTTCTGCTCCCTGGCACCCATATGCCTGCCGTGTCTGTAGTCCCAGCACTCACGAAGCAGAGACAGCATCTCCAGGCAAACGGGTAGCTAGAGTGGCCAGTACCAGCTGGCTTCAGGTTCAGATGAGAGTTAGCTCTTCACAACGTGGTTGCCATCTGGGAATATGCCTGACATCAACTCCAGTCCTCCACAGACATGTACACAGCTTTTACATGCACATGCAGACATGCATACAGACATGATACATGCCACACATGAAAAAATACTAAAACATAAAGAGCTGTTACTTTATGTACTGTGCCCAGGTGTTGGCACATGCCAAGGGTATGTTCTGCCACTATGCTAAATCTTATTCCCGTGTGTCCAATTCTTTTGTTTTCTGTGAGACAGGGTGTGACTGGGAAGGACCACAGAGATTTATAGTGACGAGGGCTCATGAATATTACCACCCACAGCCTCCATTTTTAATGTGGGGAAAGCAGAGTTCATGGAGTCACACAGTGACTTTCGTGAATCTTCAGACGGGCATCCCTGCTGCTCTGGTACTTTGTCGCCTGCCGAGTGCCTTCTCTCACTCGATGGTGCCCGCAGATCACTGCAGGGCCTGTCAGGGTGCAGTCCTGCCCAGAGCCCAGAGTGACCCTAACTGCAGGGAAAAAAACACTGGCTCTCAGGTGTAAGCCCTTTTCCTAAGACTGCTTTGACGTTGATGTACTCAAGTAACATAAATGACCTCAGGTTCCTTCCTGTACACACAAAGGACACTAAGGTCCCCTTTAGACTGTCCAGATCAGCCACACTTTGATCACAGAGCACTACCACAGGACAGGGACGTGTGGAGCACCTGACCGGTAATAGAACCACTCTACATGCGTGCATGTCATTGGCCCAGCACCGCATGCTTGTTGTGTTCCATCGACCGAGAACAAGCCAGAGCTGATAATGGGGCAGTGATAGTGTTTGTGTATAAAGCAAAGCGGTAACAGTTGAAGGCGGTGTCTAATTTAAACCAGGACTAATTACGGCGTTTCCCAGATTGTGGGAATCTGTGCACGTTGGTGCATGCTAGGAGCTGGGAAAGCTTGGAATGCTCATTAGTGTTTTCCTTTAAATTCTGGTAAGTAGATATTTGGGCATGGATACCAAATATTAGTCTACTCAGTGGTTTACAATTAGCTTAGTCAAAAAGAAATTGCGATAGGAAAAGTTCTGGCCAGAGAGTAGCCCGTTTGTTGCTTGCAAAGACTGGAAGGGTTTATTTCTAAGCTTCCTGAAAACAATACTCCAGTTATGAGGATCACTGCCAGGGGTGTGATTAAATGAAGAAGTCCGTACTGGGTTTGAATCCAGCCCTATCGTTGTTGTAAGAAGCACCTTTCTGTGCATCTGCTGGTACGGTGAGATCTTCAGTGGTCATGCTTTGGCCACTTTCCCCATGCCTGAGTATTTCAGTGCTCTGTCCTGGTGCGTTCCAGGTTGCCCAGAAGGTGCTGAAGAATGCCAAACAGGCATGTCAAAGACTGGGACAGTACAGAATGCCGTTCGCTTGGGCAGCGAGGTAAGGGAGAAGGCCTTTTATACTTGAGATGGACGGGTAGGCAGATTCAGAGAGGTGAGATCAAGGGTTAATAACCAGCAGATCAGAAGATGTATTAAGCCATGGCACAGAGAGGAAGGACGCGGGCCAAAGAACAGCTGCTGAGCCCAGCAGCGTGGACAGGAGGTTTGTCTCAGTCCAGGCCTTGGCCACGTGCCTCCAGCTGGGATGGTGCATCTGGGGTGTCCCGCGGTGGCCTCTCTCCGTGTTCCCTCCTTCTTTCCCACGTGAATGGGATGTTGTTTTCTCAGTACAGGCTTTTGGCTGGAACTCTGCTCTGTGCAAACTGGGTTAGTTATGGTTGTCCTCATTAATACTTGCCACATTTGGGGATAATGAGATTCCTGTTGGCCACAACCAGTGGAATCATGATTAGTCTGCGTGGAGACCAGAGTTCTCTTTATTTTGGTCTTTAGAAAAGTGAGTCTCGAAACATCGTTTCACTGTTTCAGGACGTTGTTCAAGGATACATCTGGAAACCTGGACAAAAATGCCAGATTTTCTGCTGTCTATCGGCAGGACAGCAACAAGCTTTCAAACGATGACATGCTCAAGCTACTCGCAGACTTCCGGAAGTGAGTTTTTAAGGTGTTGATGTTTCCGCATGTGTGGGGGAAGAGGCAGGGACAGTCATGTAAATTATATCACTCTAGATCATGAGGGGTACGTGGGGGAGTGGGCGTGAACAGAACGTATCCTGGAGTCCAAGAGAAGAAACAAACGGTTCTGATGAATTGGAATTCTTGCTGGATGTTTTGGTGAGGTGATAATACAGCTTAAGGGTAGAGGTAAGTGTAGGCAGGAAAGACACAATCTGAGGGACACTGTCAGCTGGAAAGGTGACCGCAGCAGGCAGTCAGGAGAGGTGGGCTCCTTAACGAAGCCACAGGGCCCAGTTGCTGGGCCTTGGCTTCCCAACTGTGTTACAGTGGGGAAGAGGAGGTTTCTGACTTGCAAGATTGGCTCTCCTGATACTAATAAGCAAACGTGGGGAAGATGATAATTGACATAACCCTCACCTAAGCAGTCATAGTTTTCCATGCTTTGCACATGTTAATGGGTGTGTGCATTCCCTGGGGCTTCTGCCACTGCTGGGAAGGCACCCTGGTTGGGAGCTTGCTCTCATACAGAACCCAGGACCACCTGCCCTGCGCTGGGTCCTCCCATAGCAATCCTTAATCAAGAAAATGCTCCATGCCTACAGGCCCATCTGATGGGAGCCTTTTCTCAGCTGAGGTCCCCTCTCCCCAGATAACCTGACAAACAAGTAATCAACCCAGACCTGAACTTGGATGGTATTGGCAGCACTGTGGAAGAAATTATTTGACGGGTGGTTTATGAAGATCTGGGTGGCAGCATTCTGTTTCCAGGACCAGCCATGCCACGTTGACCACGACTCTTTTAAATTGGTTGGCTAAGCTGGTGCCACAGAGGAGTGCAAAGCGTTTGGCGGGATGTGTTTGCCATGGTTACGTGTAGCGTCCCATGAATGACTCATGGGTGTGAGAGGACAGCTGTTCAATTGTTGGAGGGACTAGCTGCCAGGAAGGGCGCTGAGTGGCTCATGTCATGTGAGAGTGGGGAACTTAAGAGCCTGTTCTTGGCGGTATTCTATGTGATGTAGTGTGATCAGTGATGGTCACGAATATACACGATGCCGATCAAATATCTTCATGGCGTGAAGCTCTCAGGACGATCACAGACACTGATGGTAGAGCCTGGATTCAGGAGGATATGGGCTTACCATAAATGGCTCAAACATAAAAAAGATGAAAATTTATCAGAACAGAAGAAGTCCTATTCTGATGTCCCAACGTGTAAAGTGCATACTATTTTCCCAGAGGCTTTGAGTTTGGTTCCCAGTCCCTGCATCAGGCATCTCACAACCGCCTATGGCTCAAGTACCAGGGGATCTGATGCCTCTGGCCTCAAGGGGCTCACATGCACATATCCCCCCCCACACACACACACATACACCCCAAATTAAAAAAAAAAAAGAAAGAAATGTGAAGTAGCCGTTGGTGGTCGAAAGAGGAACATTTCCTGGACCTTTGGTGAGCAAATACTCAGAGAAGGGAATTTTATCTTCTCTGAGGAAAGGGCCTGGTGTCACAATGCCTGTGCTGGTTTCTTTGACAACAGTAGCAGCTCTTTTAAGTTTAAGACAATGGGGAGATTCTTTATTAGATGGAGTCAGATGAATGACAAGTTTCATTGATCGATTACTTCATGCCCAGCATTTATATAGCTTCTGCTTCTAAATGCTGATTCTTCCAAATAAGACTTGTATCTCCTTGGTGAGGCTGAGGAGAAGGGAGGCTTTCATTGTAACTGTTTGGTGATATTGTATCATTGTAACTTTTGGGTGATATTGTATCATTCTAACTATTTGGTGATATTCTGTATCTTGGCCTCTGAGGTTACTTAATCCATTAGGCCAAGAATCACTTCAAATACTGAAAAAGTCTGAACCCCAGTGTGCACTGCAAAACACTGGCTTTGAAGACTTAAAATGTTCTTGTATTGATGATGTACCAAAAAGATAATATTGTATAAATGTTGGGCTAAGTGAAATACCATATTTTTTGCCAGTTTTTAATATCTTTTTCATGTGGTTGCTGCAAAGTTGAAATGTGATTTTTGCAGCTGGTGATCTTATATATATTGTTAAGTCCTTTTTCTGGGAATACCACTCGAGAATTTGGACTTCTCAGTTAACCTCACACGTAACACTTGATTTCTCTTTTGTTTGTAGACCTGAGAAGATGGCCAAACTTCCAGTGATTTTGGGCAATCTAGACATTACGATTGACAATGTCTCCTCTGACTGCCCTAGTAAGTGATTTCTTCTGTACAATAAACAGCCCACGTGTTTGTCTAGTTGGCTTTTCCTCTGGTCTGTATTACTTGGGATTTCTTTTCAGATTATCTCAATTCATCGTACGTTCCCATGAGGCAATTCGAAACCTGTAGTAAATCTCCGCTCACGTTTGAAGTGGAGGAGTTTGTGCCCTGCATCCCCAAACACACCCAGCCTTACACTGTCTACAGCAATCACCTTTACGTGTACCCGAAGTACTTGAAATACGACAGTCAGAAGTCTTTCGCCAAGGTGAGTACACGGATGTAGGAGTCTCCTTTACAACCTAGCTTTTAGGTTCTTTTATAAATGTGTGTGTGTGTGTGCGTGCTGGGTTTTGTTGCTTTTTTTTTCTCTTACATCTTTTTCTCTTACAAACCCCTGCAGGCCAGAAATATTGCTATTTGCATTGAGTTTAAAGACTCTGATGAAGAAGACTCTCAACCCCTGAAGGTTTGTTTGTTTTATACATACACAACACACACATATATAATATACATATATATTATATATCTTTATTTTTATATAATATGTAATATTATTATATATAGTAAGGTACATAATTTCTACCTTCTAAGAAGATTAATGCACAGACTTGAAATTGATATGTACTTTAAAATGTTACATACTTTAGTAGAACTGAGTTTTAAATCCAGACAGTCCAGCTCCAGAGCCTAAATTCTTTACTATGTTAAAATGACTTTCCCAGAAAAGGAGACAAATGTGCAAAAAGAAATAATATTTAATATATATTAAAGAATTAGTACATTTTAATTTTAATTAGCACAAGCTGAAACTATAGGGTATTATAGTACATAATGGCCTATGCTAAATGTCACAGTGTGTAGGTTGATTCTTGGTCCTAATTGACTATGTTTTGCTGTTCTTCTTGGAGATGGGATCCCTATGTGTACGTGATTCACTAAGCATGTATTAAATACCCACTGTGCATCAGACCTTGTCTGGGTGTGAAGAGTCGTGCTATACATAAGTGTGAAGGTAGAGGTAGCGATCAGCCACGGGATCTTCATTAAGTAGCTGACACAGCATCTCAACAATGCTCTCTCTCGTCAGAGACAACGTTGATTGATGCTGTTCCCAGCACCGTGGTGTGCATACTTAATCCTTCTAATTACCAAACAGACTTTTCAAATAGATCCATTGAGATCTGGGATTTCTAGGTTCGAAGAAGATGAATGCACGGCTGAAAGTTGTTCAGTGCTATATACTTTAGTAGAACTGAGTTCTACATCTAAGCATCGCGGCTCCAGAGCCTAAAGATGTGCGGAAGTAAATATAGTCTCTCTCGAGACGTTAGATTTAGGTTGGGGGTGATGGAGTGTCTGCCGAGCACACGCAGAACTCTGGGTTCTGTCTCAGCACTTGTAAAAGCAGGCATGGCGGCACAAACTTGTGAGGGCTGCGCTCCAGTCTGGAGGACCTCTGGCCGCCAGGCAGAGCAGGCCAGCCTGGGCTAAGTGAGGGAACAAGAGAGGGAAGGGAGACGCTGAGTGGGAGAGGAGAAAAGGAAATGGGCAGGTTAGTGATCGACGGTCATGGAGAGAAGGCCGCCTGAAATGTTTTTATGGAAAAACGGAAGCGGGTGGGCAACAGACCGGGGAAGATCTCTGGTTTGCCGTACTTCAGAGCTCGAGGACTCGCAGGCCCGGGCTCTCACAGGCAGACGCCGTCCGAGGAGCCTCGTTCTCTGTAGCACATCTGAGCAGACTCTCACGCCGTCAGCTGAAACGCAGCGTTTGCTTTTGCTGGTTCTCCCTACAGTGCATTTACGGCAGACCTGGGGGCCCCGTGTTCACAAGAAGTGCCCTGGCCGCAGTTCTGCACCATCAACAAAACCCAGAATTCTATGACGAGGTACGGACGTCTTCAAAGAATAGCGCAATTTGACCAATTTCAGAGAAACGTGAACTTTTCTGCTCGTTACAGCGGAGTGCAAGGGAAACTGCTCCGTGCTGCGACCACAGCAGCAGCATTGGCGTTTTACTTATTTTTCTCTATTTAACATCTTTGTCATTAAAAATAAAACCACATGCCACAAAATAATAAAAGACAATTTCTAATTGCACCTTTAGTACCATGTTAATATTCCAACTGACCTCCGTTCAAATTCATCCTTGAGTTGATGTCCCTGGGAGGCCTGCTCCTTTCTGAAGGAAAAGGGAGGAGTGGAGGGAGGGGAAAACTTCAGAGAGATGATCAAATTTTAAAAAATAAAACCTACCAAAACCAAACCCATCCTTGAGCGTAGTTACCATTGAACCTAAGAACTCTCCTGTTTTTTGGTGGATTTTCTCCTGTGGAATGGTTTATTCTTGAACGACTAGAGAGTCGTGGGGTGGCATGCTCTTGGAGTGATCTAAAATTCGTATGTGACTTTTGATTTACACGGAACTTACTTAATACCCTATGTTGAGCCTTATCAGTAACACAGCAGTTAACAAGTTCTGTGTGTTCCATAGTCTACATACGGTGAAAAGAACATGAGAGCCAAGAGAGATCGCTTTTTATTCCCACATTCAGTTTGCAGCAGAGAGAAACTGCTCACATTTTAGACAGAATCTGCAACACTAAACTCGCTGCAGGCGCAGTAGGTGACTTTTAAATTACCGACAGCATGTTCTACCGTTAATTAATACAACCGTGAGCTAGCCTTGTAGCTAACTCACATTTCTTATGATTGTGAACATTGCCAGCCATCTGCTTATATGCATACAGTTTGATGAGTCATATCTCAGTAATTGGTACGTGCAGATTTTATGGTAGCAAATTGGGCACTAGGGAGATGCTGAGTAGCTAAGCTAAGTGCTTGCTCTAGAACCTGAGTTCAGATCCTTAACCCCAGTATAAAAAGCTGAGCTTGGCCATGCACGCATCTGTAACTCCAGAGCTAGGGACAGGTCGAGACGAGAGGATCCCTGAGGCCTGCTGATGCCAGCCTACCTCCAGACTCAAGCTACCGTGTCTCATGGGAACCGGGGAGAGGACTAGGCACCATGTATTCCCTTATTTCCTTGCATTTTGGTGTGTCCTCATGCTCACACGTGTGCATCTGTAACCCACATGACCCACATATCACACAAACCCCTCCAAGTACACATAATTACGTACTCATGAATACCTAGTTTTTTGACTTTTTAAGTAATGTGCTTTGTGTATAAATTTTTCAAATGGCTCCCTCCTGCCAAATAAGATAAAGTAAAGCAAACAGAAACCCAGATTCAGCATAGGATCGTGGTGTGGCACCGTGGTAAAGTGTGTGATTAGCGTGTGTGAGGTGCTAGATTGAATTCTTAGTACCAAAACCCGGAAGTAAACAAAAGTCTCCATATACGAGACCCATGTAGTTGAAAGCCCTGTGGTCTGAGGTCAACTGTAGTTCAGAGAAACTGCTGTAGGTGAAAAGATGTTCAGCCCCAGGTTTCATGCCTACAGCAGTGTGGCTTGTGTCGTGGAGTCTGTTTTCCTGTTTGCTTATGCCGGAAAGCGACATCAACCCTTCCCCGGTTTCTCATCAGTGAGTTCAAAATCCGTCTCTTCCTTGGCATCATTAGCAGCTTGGGTGTGTCTAAATTTCATCCTAGGAAGAGTTTGAAGAGAAGACGTGTAGGTGCGCGTTGGGCCACCTGCACCTGCCTTCCCTGGGCACACTTGCTGTTACAGAACGTTAGGAAGTTTGTTCTTTTGCCTTTGCAGATCAAGATAGAGTTGCCGACCCAGCTCCATGAAAAACACCATTTGCTCTTCACGTTCTTCCACGTCAGCTGCGATAACTCCACTAAAGGGAGCACAAAGAAGAAAGACGCGGTAGAAACGCAAGGTGGGAATCCCGTCTCTCTTCGCTTCTTTGTTTTATTTATTTTTTTATCATTTGCACATTGAAGTTTTTATTATATTCTGGTTCTTAATCATTCATCCTCTTGCCAAAGGGTTGCTTCGGTGGGTTTCTGGATGGCATGATGCTGCCGTGCCTGGATTGCATATATACGTTGCATTTGTAAATGACTGGTGGTCTGACCCCAGAGAGACGCGCAGCAGAGGCTTTTTCAAGGCTCCCCATCACTTACCTTGACTGATGGTAGCGGTCGTTGTCCAGGTTGCAGTGGCTTTCCTTCTGAAGGATGCGAACTCACAGTGGATTTTCTTGTCCTTTGTTCCCAACAGTTGGCTACTCCTGGCTTCCCCTCCTGAAGGACGGAAGGGTGGTGACAAGTGAACAGCACATCCCTGTCTCGGCTAATCTTCCGTCCGGCTACCTTGGCTACCAGGAGCTCGGCATGGGCAGGGTACAAGATTTTAAGAGTGGTTTGTTTTCACCCAGCGTCTTCAGAAAGCGTTAAAGAATGTCTGAAAACAATGGCACACGGGCACAAACAGCACACAGGATTTCTACCGGCCCTAATAGTTTGGTTTTCTTTATTCATTTTGAAATAAATGTGTGCAGTTAGAAGCTGCCTCGGATAACTCTCGGTGCGTTTTAAAGCCTGGACTGGCAGTGCCGGGACAGAGAGGCACGGAGATACTGGGCCCGGCGTGAGTCTTTCTGAGAAATAGTCATGCTCAGATCTTAAGTTCTCAGTTCTTCTAGCTCGAGATAGATCCTGAGGGTCAAATCTCTTTCCTGCGTGGTTGTTCACTCTGTCTGGTGTTATCTTCATTGCTTCTTAGAACCCTGAGCTCAGGTTTACCTAAGATCCTCGTGAACTCAAACACTGTGGTGCACACCTTTAATCCCAGCACTCAGGAGGCAGAGGTGAAGCTCTTTTGGTTTGAGGTCAGCCTGGTCTACATAGAAAGTTCCAGTCAAGTCAGGGCTACATAGTGAGACCCGGTCTCAAAAAAATAAAAAGATACTGGTAAAGTAGAATCCATTTCCAGCCAAGTGGACTGTTGTCTCAGGCTATTTAGAAAGCCCAGGAGGCAGGGCGGTGTGCCAAGGGGAAGGAACTGGGCAAATCCGAATGCAACCCAGCTGCAGTTCTGCTGTGGATGCAAACCCAGCTGCAGCCCTGCTGTGGCCAGGTGCAGCTCCCCAGCAACCGGAGCCCTTTGGGCCTTCAGTCCCTCACCGGTGCCCCCATTGGTGGTTGTGTGTAGCTGAGATAGCTAATCTGTTGGGGCCTTTCCCCCTGATGGTTGTGTGTAGCTGAGATAGCTAATCTGTTGGGGCCTTTCCCCCTGATGGTTGTGTGCAGCTGAGATAGCTGATCTGTTGGGGCCTTTCCCCCTGATGGTTGTGTGCAGCTGAGATAGCTGATCTGTTGGGGTCCTTCCCCATTTTTTCTTTCAGCATTATGGTCCAGAAATTAAGTGGGTGGAAGGTGGCAAGCCTCTGCTGAAGGTCTCCACTCACCTTGTCTCCACGGTGTACACTCAGGTATGGGTCGGCGGTCTCATTCCCGTGGTTGTTCTGCCACCAAGTTTGTGCGGAACTGAATCCTGGTGTCCTGGAAATGTGTTTGTGTGTTATAGGCCTTTACTTGAAAAGAGTACCTAGAAGGTGCGTATGTGTGCTGATGTACATGACAAGTAATTTATAGTCTGTGACATTGTTCGGCAGTTTTCCCCGTGGGGCCCTTAGATGACATCTGTACGCGGTCAGTTTTATAATCTTAGAAACATTTATGGGGCTGGATGGATGACTCGGTGGTGAAGAGCACCTGGCACAAAACCATGAGGGCCCCTGCCTCAAGGGGAGAGGCAGAGCGATAGAGGAGAAGTCCCAGTTCCTCTTCCAGCCTCCTCATACACACCGGTGTGTAAAACCCTTTACACTTGTACTCAGATGCATCGAGATTCTCACGCGTGTGCGCACACAAACACACACACACACGCCAATAAATATAAGCCATTTCTGTTTGTTCCCTGTCTCTAGAAGTGCATACTAACAGACTTCTCTCCCCCCACTCCAGGATCAGCATCTACATAATTTCTTCCAGTACTGTCAGAAAACAGAATCTGGAGCCCAAGCCTCAGGGAGCGAACTTGTAAAATACCTTAAGGTACCAGATGGCTTTCTTAGTCACTCTTAAATGACTTTGGAAGTAAATTGGGTTTCCTTTCTGGTGGTGGGTGTTGTTACTGCCCATTGTAAGCTTCTATCTGGATGCTATCACAGTGGTGGCTTTAAGTGGCCTTAGATAGTGAACCAGAGTGAACTGAGCGATAGCTCTGCCCGCCTGTGTGCTCCTCCCTGTGTTCTCTCGCGTGGGGACAGCTTCTCCTGTGCTCTCTTGACCAGCTGTGGGCACAAGAGAAGCTGTCCCGGCTGGGCCTCTTGGGTGCCACGATAGCTGGGTACCTGATGCTAGCTCATTCATAAAGAACAGAAATGTATTCTCTCACAGTTCAGAGGGCTAGGAGAAGATCAGGGCAAGAGGTGGGTAGTAGAGAGGAGACAAACCCGTTGTTTTATAAGGAACCCATTCTAGCAGTCTCGGTGATCCATTCCTGAAGGTTGTGCCCTCATGGCCTGGTCACCTCTCCTTAGACCCTACCTCCTTGATTTTACATTGAGGATTAAGTTTCTAACAGAAGCTTTGTGAAGGACACACTCAAGTCACAACAGTCCTGACCCTGAGAGAGCTCCTCCGTCATTGTAGGAGGCAGTATTCCCTTATGACAGCATCCTGGGTAGACGGAGGTGAGGCACCCAGCCCGGCCCAGCTGTGTGCAGGAGTCAGTGGCTCCTGGAGCCACTGTGCAGCAGTGACAGCGGGGTACAGGGGACCTCGATACAGAATGGGATTAAAGAAGAGAATTTTGGAAACAGTCACTAAATGACATTCCATGAGTAGGACAGAGTAAGATGCGGGAAATAGGGTAGACACTCCTATTTGGTCTAATCAAGAGAGACAGCCTGCCTGTTTAAATAACGAACACACACGTCCATTGCGACTGCTAGCCTAGCCTCTCCTCCACTTCAGTGACAGCTGTGGCTGCTCTGACCATTCTTGGTGACGTTCCTCCTGATTCCTCTTCTGCCTCTCTGCTTTAAAGAGCTTTCGTCATGACACTAGTCCCCTGCACACTCCTTCATCCCCGGCGCTGTGGGACATCTTCACAGGCCTGCAGTTTAGGACACAAGTCCATTCTGTGTGCCGCCTTCAGCTTTCCATTTGTCATAGAGGGACTTCTGCTGTCCTGATTTGAAACGAGGTAGACATTGCCTTGATCACACAGTGGGGCCTGCTGGCATGCACCTGTTGACCCAGGTCCATAGGAGGCTAAGATGTGAGAGTCACAGTCTATCATGCATTCCAGTTCAGCCTGGGTCACACAGAGAATGAAATATAACCCAGGTCTCACCGTTCCCTGTGTGCAGAGTCTGCATGCAATGGAAGGCCATGTGATGATCGCCTTCCTGCCCACCATCCTAAACCAGCTGTTCCGAGTCCTCACCAGAGCCACCCAGGAGGAGGTTGCAGTGAATGTGACTCGGTAAGGGAGGGGGTAGATGGAGGTAGGACTCGGTAAGGGAGGTGGGTGGGAGGGTGGACGAACGACGGATGGATGGACAGATGGGTAGATGGACAGACAGATGGGTAGACGGACGGACGGATGGATGGACGGTTGGGTGAATGGATGGACTGATGGATTGACAGTTGGATGGATGCATGGATGGGCGGATGGATGGACAGACGGACGGATGCATGGATGGACAGATGGATGGACGGACAGGCAGGCAGATGGACGGATGGACGGTTGGATGGCTGGCTGGACAGACAGATGGATGAACAGACAAATGGATGGATGGATGGTTGGATGGATGGATGGACGGACGGACGGACGGATGGGTGGACAGGCAGATGGACGGATGGACAGATAGTTGGATGGTTGGGTGGATGGATGGATGGACGGATGGACAGGCGGATGGATGGTTGGGTGGATGGATGGATGGATGGATGGATGGATGGATGGATGGACAGACAGTTGGGTGGATGGATGGACAGTTAGGTGGATGGATGGACGGACGGACAGACACATACATATTCTTCTTCCCTTCAGTTCATCCACACCTGGAGCCTATCTGGGATGCTAGTGTGTGCTGATCATTACACTGGCAAGATGTGTTTTACTCTCACACAGGGCTTTCCGTCTGACTCCTTGTCCACTTGTTCGCCAAGTGCCAACAGCATCATCTCTGTTCTGCTGTGAAGATAACGAAATGTTCCCATTTCCACTTCACTACTCATTGCTTTATTCATTCCTGTGGTGTGTAGGGTCATTATTCATGTGGTTGCCCAGTGCCATGAGGAAGGATTGGAGAGCCACTTGAGGTCATATGTTAAGGTATGTAAAATAAATAAATAAGTCAAGCTGCTATGATCACTTACAGCTGTGGCTCTCCAAGTTTCCTTCCAAAGACTTCTTTCTTACAAGACTTGTTATTTAGGGGTGCATTCGGGATTTAATACCTAGGTGTTCTCTTTGGTCTCTGCCGCCAAGGCTTGTACCTGGGCAAAGGGGAGTTGAAAAGAGGCAGCCATCCTTCATTGACTTGATGTCACCTGTGAAAAGATGAATGTAACTCACCTGGCAGGGCAGTGAAACAGGAATTGTTTTAAGTGATCTTGGGTAGACTGCTTATACATTAGCAATCCTTATATTGCTTTTTAAATCACCTAATATTACCAGCATCTCTGGGACTTTTGAGACTGGAAGGTTAACTCTGGCCACAATCAAATAAAAAGGCTGTGTGGAACAGCACAAGATGTCATTGGGGATAAATAGCAGTAGGGTCTTGATATTAACTAAGCATAGTGACGAACACCATTCTAAAAAGTTACACATCCTGTTATATGTGAACTTTGGCTTCGTGATACTTTGAAAAGTAAAATTTTGATTCTCCGGGATCTGTTACCATGTCCTGTGACACATTCCTAGAAGGTCCCGTGACAGTGGAATTGTGCGCTACATGGGCCCAGAACTGACTCGGATGGGTTCCCTGGAGACATTTAGACACACTCATGGCAGTCACCCTTCCCACCTTCGTTCTCATCCCTTCTCCCACCCTTGAGTGTGCACCTCGGTCCCCATCTCCGTCCTCAGGAGGCTCGCAAGCTTTCTGCCCCTCAACTTGAAAGAACCTGCAAAGTCAAGTCTCTCCCTCTCTCTTTTTTTTTTGTCCAAGTTTGCCTATAAGGCTGAGCCATACGTTGCATCTGAATATAAGACGGTGCATGAGGAGCTGACCAAATCCATGACCACCATTCTCAAGCCTTCTGCCGACTTCCTCACCAGCAACAAACTTCTGAAGGTAACGTCGGGACCGCTGGCCTGGATCCTCAGCATTAGAACTGACCTCCAAGGGCCAGGGGTGCTGTGTGCCGTGTGTCAGGTCCTGGCCCGGATCCTCAGCATTAGAACTGACCTCCAAGGGCCCGGGATGCTTGTGTGCCGTGTGTCAGGTCCTGGCCCGGATCCTCAGCATTAGAACTGACCTCCAAGGGCCAGGGATGCTTGTGTGCCATGTGTCAGCTCCTGGGCCCGGATCCTCAGCATTAGAACTGACCTCCAAGGACCAGGGATGCTTGTGTGCCGTGTGTCAGGTCCTGGCCCGGATCCTCAGCATTAGAACTGACCTCCAAGGACCAGGGGTGCTGTGTGCCGTGTGTCAGGTCCTGGGTCCGGATCCTCAGCATTAGAACTGACCTCCAAGGACCAGGGGTGCTGTGTGCCGTGTGTCAGGTCCTGGGTCCGGATCCTCAGCATTAGAACTGACCTCCGAGGACCAGGGATGCTGTGTGCCGTGTGTCAGGTCCTGGGTCTCATCTGCCAAAGCAATAACAAAGGGCTGGATCTTGGGGGGGTCGGGTACTGAGCTCCCCAGTCCCGTTGCACAACACAGTGAGAGCAGAAAGCAGCAATGTAGCGTGTGCGTTCCTTTTATTCTAGGAGAAAGAATTTTGATTGACACCACAAAGAAATTAAAAAAAATCTTTAAGCTGGATTTATTTAATCTGAGTTAAACATACCAAGGTTGGCTTAGTAATATATATAATTTCTGTGTCACAGTTAGATAGATTGAGAACTAGCCGTGGTGGCACCTGCCTGTGGTCCCAGCTACTCAGGGAGGAGGAAGGGTCCTGGTTGAGTCTTCCGTCGCTCTGAGAAACACTGTGGCCAGAGACAGCTTCATGAAGAAAGTTTATTTCAGGTGGTTGGAGCACTCTGTGGGGAAAGGCAGACAGCAGCAGGCAGGGAGGATGGGAATCTTCAGCCACAAACCCAGAGCAGAGAGAGAGGCTGTGAGAGTGTGTATTGGAAGGGGGGCAAGGCTATAAACCCTCAAAGCTCACACCCAGTGACACACTTCCTCCAGCAAGGCCACACCTCCTAAAGACTCCATAACCTCCCCCAAACAGCGCCACCAACTGGAGACCAAGTGTTACTGCCTCCTGCCTGAGCCCATGGGAACACTGCTCTCCCAGACCCTACAGATCCTGAGTGCACAGTTTTGAGACCAGCCTGGTTAGCATGATTTGTATCTGGGTGAAAAAAAAATATTTTTTACTAATTAACTATTTTCAAAAACCAATGAATGGAAACTGGGTATGGTGGCTCACACCCATGATCCCAAAATTGGGGAGACAGGCTGGGGATCAGGGGCCTCGTGTCTTACACGATGAGCTGTGATCAGCATGAGCTGACTCCTCTCTCTCTCTCCCTCTCTCTCTCAGAGAAAAAAAAATAAAAATATAAAAACGAAGGGAAGGAAAAGTTAGATTTCACGGCCTAATCAGCTGAGTCTATTTGTGTACAGTTCTAGACAGTAGCCACCAACACTGCTAAATCTGACCGATCAGAATCAGTTCTCCCAGTCCAAGTTTACTATTTGGGTCTCAGATGGGAGCCGTAAAGAATGAATTAGCAAGCCAGACAGTGGTGGTGCGCGCCTTTAATCCCAGCACTCAGGAGGCAGAGGCAGGTGGATCTCTGTGAGTTCTAGGCCAGCATGGTCTACAGAGAGAGTTTCAGACAGGATCTAAAGCTACAGAGAAACCCTGTCTCAAAAAAAATAAAATAAAATAAAAACAAAGAATGAATTAGCGTATTCAAAGTCACCTCGTCCCTACACTGAAGTCAGTGAGGACACTGATGAAGAGGCGAGGGCAGTGTCACTACACAAGACGATGTCAGAGGAAAGGATGGAGCCTCTTGCTGGAGACGGCATTCAGTCTTCTGGGCTTCAGCAGTCTACTGGGGTGCAGCTGTGTGTGGCTAGATATGTACAGGGAGCAGACAGCCACCACCGCCCCTGGATCTGATGAGTGTCTTGCTGCTTGTCCTTGCCGCTATCGTCAGTGCGGAGAGTTCACCTCTCTCCTAACAGGGCATCATTTCTGTGTTTCTTTCTTTTCTTTTAGTACTCGTGGTTTTTCTTTGATGTGCTGATAAAATCCATGGCTCAGCATCTGATAGAAAACAACAAAGTTAAGGTATGTTACTCCACGTGGGGGCTGGCTTGTTGCGGGAAGTGTTTTCCATGGAGTTGATAGTTCACGGCTACTTGTGTTTTCTGTGTGCCACGGACAAACTTGTTTTACGTGTTACATAGTAAAATATTTCACAGTCCTGTGAGGGAAGTACAGTTTTTCCGTAAAGAAACTGAGCCTGGAATGTTTGAATTCTTTGCCCCAATCCTGCAGTTAATGAATGGAAGTTTGGCAACACATCCAGCTCCAAGACCTTGTTGGTTCCTGACTGGTTACTAGGTTATTACATCCAAAGAAAAGTGCGCCTTTTTATTTGACGAGCTCAGAAATCTTCAAGCTTTTTGAACTGGAACCAATTGCTTAAGCATCAATGTAAAATGCTATCATCTGGTGTTTATTAAGAGACAACCATTGTGGATATTTCTGTCTACAGATGGTTGCGTCTCATCAACCACCTATCCTCCAGAACCAAATATAGACTCCATCTCTTTGGGGACAGATATATGTAGTCTCAAGCCTCCCCTCCCCCTCCTTCAGGGCCTCCTTTTGGGGGTGCCTGGGTGTGTGTTTATGTGACTGTGACCCTTGTCCCTTTGTTTTCACGAGGCTCAGGCAGCTTCTCTGGAGTCCTAATGTAGGACACACACTGACAGTGTCACTGTTTGGTGGCCGGGACAGCTGCTGCTGAGACAGGAGCTGGGAGTTGTCCCCGTGACAGTGAACTGAGGCCCTGTTGCAGCTGAGGCTGATGGAGAGCGGGAGAAACTTGTGCAAGCTTCGGGTTGCGGGGCTGCATGTGGTGGGGCTGCATGGGCGCTGCGGATGTGTGTACTGCAATCTCATGGTGAGAGAGAAAGCCCTGAGAGGGGACATCAGAGGCTCAAGACCTTGGCCTTTTGCTCAAGGGCTCCAGTTCCTCAGAGGAAGCCTAGGCAAGGGCCGCCATTTTGCTTGAACAGAAGGTTGGTGCAGCAGAGCCAGCAGCTGTACTTCACCTGTTGAGCCTTGGTCCTCGCCAGTTGCTTTCTTTGTTTGTTTGTTTTTCCCTTTTCAATCCAACTTAAAGATTCCGATATTTAGTGCACAGGGAGATGCCAGATGGAGGGGGAAGGTGCTTGCCTTGCACAGAGATGTGAACTCTCTAAGTTTGTGCCAAGCTACCCTGCCAAGGAAGACTCGAGCGTTATGCAGCCAAATGTGTGCTCTCACGCACACCAGTTTGATTTTATTGTTTTCCAGCTAAATGTGTCGTAAGTGCCACAGGGTTCTAGCCTGCAGTTTTCCGTTGTTGCCACTGTAGAGTACCACTGGATTAGAAAATAGGTATTTATTTCCTCGGCATTAAGAGGGTGGAAGCTCTCCCCCAAGTTTCCTTGGGGTTGACCTCTCTGAGGTCTCTACTCTGCTTATGGGTAGTTGCTTCTCCTGCAAAAGTTTATGCCTGTGGTGACACCTGTCACTTTGGGTTATGCCACCCTGGTGACATCACTTTACCTTAGTTTCTTCTCTAAAGACCCTGTCTCCGAATACAATCTCCCACCGGGATTTCGGTGTGCTACAACCTAAGCATGCGGACCGGGGAGCTGACTCGGTGAGCAAATGGCTCTATAGCAGCACAGGGACCAGGATTCAAACCCCAGAGCCAGGCGTGTCAGCACACTTCCATAATTTCTATGCTGTAGTGAAGCTTTGTCTCAAACAAGGTGGGAGGCGAGAGCCCACGCCTGACGTGGTCCCTTGACCTCCATATTCATGTTATGGCACACGCAGGCCTGTACGGGGAAGTGGGGGCGGGGTGCATGAGCCAGCATTTAGGAAAAAAACTCATCTTCAACATATGCATTCGGGAATGTAGTTCAAAGTATAAAAAAGCTGTGGGATAATTTATATTTTAACCCTAAATAAATATGATCACTTTGGAGGACATGGTAACTTAATTCTGTTTTGAGTGTATCTGTCTGTTTTGCTCAGCCAACAACCCTTCACTGTATTAAAAACAAAGGCATTTAGGTGGACCACGTACATATAGCTTGGGGGCCACTTAGCTGTGGAATGATCTTGTAGAGCACGTGGCTTCGTGGAGCCATGAGCGCTGGAGCAAGCAGCCACTTACAGGTGCTCCACCCTCTCCGGCCTTGTGCCAGGCTCCCCACACCTCTGCTCTGAGAAACGCTGTGTCTGTCTTTGGAGCTGCAGCCTTTCCCTACCTTAATTATATCTTAGTCCCGAAGCCATATTTATTTAGAGGGTAGTTTTTAGAAGTCTAAAAAAAATCTCAGTGCTGCTATGCCTGTGAGCGCTCTGGTCCCCACAACAGGATGTGGGACAATGGTGGAATTGAGTGAGGGGACTTGGGGCTCCTGACGCTGTAAAAGATGAACGTCTCCTTCCATCTTAGCCCTGCCTGGCTTGTGCTAGACAGGCCAGTCTGCTTCCCACAGGCGACACGTCCATCCAGGCCTCTTGACACAAGCTTCTGCGACACATCACACACACACACACACACACACACACACCACACACATCACACACACACACCACACACACATCACACACATACCACACACCACACACATACACACACATCACACACACACCACATACACATCACACACGTACCACACACACACACCACACATCACACACATACCACACACACACATCACACACACACTACACACACCACATACACACATACACACACACCACACATCACACACATACCACACACCACACACATCACACACACACCACGCACACATTCACCACACACATACCACACATCACACACACACCATACATATCACACACACACCATGTACATCTTTCACACATACACACCACATACACATGCCATACACGTCTCATACACAACCACAAATGACACACACACCATACACATCACACAAATACAGATATACATACCACACATCTTACACACACACACATATGTCACACATACACCACACATCTCACACACTGCATACACCACGCAAACTCATACACACACCACACACATCACACACACACGCATACACATACCACACATCTCACACACTACATACACCACACAGACACACACATATCATACACATCACACACACCATACATCACATACATACATACATATATACATACATACATACACACATACATCAGACATACACACACACACAGTTCTTAGTTTAGAGAACCAGTTCTTTTATAATTCGTGATTTCCTTCCAAAACTTGACTCAGATCCTCATGTTTTTATATTTTTAGTCTAAATATCCTGATTTTTCTGATATCTTTCTGTTGCAGACTTCGATTTTCTCATTATTGACTCTTGCTGAAAGTTGGCACCGTACCCAGATACCCCTCATGCTGTAGGTGCCCTGAGCCGTGGGCTGGGCCAGGAGCTGTGGTGGGCACCTTCAGTGTCCATCTGTGTATATTCCTGATGGCAGACGTGTGACCCTGTCCACACACAGTGTCCATCTGTGTACATTCCTGATGGCAGAGGGGTGACCCTGTCCACCCACAGTGACCTGGAAGAATTAAGGGATAAACCATTTTGCTTTCTTTGAATGTTGACCGTGATGGAAGGTGGAGCTGTCTCCACCTTCCAGGCCCTACTCTACCAACTCCATTTGAAGCCTTCCCTGAAGGGTTGGAACTGGCATCTGAAAGCTACTCAGAAGGTGGACCTGTAGCTACTGACGCTGAGCCTCTGGCGTCAGAGGTCCATCGCGTGTGACTGAGACCGGCTCAGGCGTCAGAGGGTCCATTGCATGTGACCGAGCCCAACCCGGATCATCAGAGCAGGCAGGTGCTTGGAATTTACAATAGGTTTTTGAGGAAGGTCTAAAACTCATGGCAGCAGGGCCTTCTGGGAAATTCTCTGACTCTGCATTCGTGGGCGATGTTTTTGGGAAGTTCTCTCTCACTTATGTTTAGAAACTGTAATTCCCTCAGACTTGCTTTCCACTTCCTTCCTCCCACGCTGTGCCAACCCAAGGCCTGGCACCCCACAGGTGCCCTTAAGAAGGGAATGGAAAGCCCACAGATGTACATGTGTGTATGTCCTAAGTGCTACTGCTTAGCCTTTATGCAGGGCAAGAATTTTTATTTATAAAGTGCACTAAACATACGGCTGAAGATAAATAGATCATTTGGGCTTCCCTAAAGCAAGTCTGAACACTCCTGTGTCTGTGTGACCTGTTCCTACCCATGCTTCCATCCCACACATGTTTGAAGTAGCTACTTATTTGTTAGCCATGGGATGCAGAAGGAAAACAGAAGGACGAAGGGCATGTCCTCCACCCTGAAGCGGCCATGGTCATGGGAGAAAGGAGATACTCAGTTGGGACAATTAGAACAGAGTGTAGGAAGGTGTGTGTGTGTGTGTGTGTGTGTGTGTGAGTGTGAGTGTGTGTGTGTGTGTGTGTGAGAGAGAGAGAGAGAGAGAGAGAGAGAGAGAGAGAGAGAGAGAGAGAGAACACCAAGCACAATGAGGCAAAGGTAGAGATAGAGATGAACTGGATCTTGAAGGATGCCACACTTAGAGGGGAAGGGGATGAGTCTTATGCAGCAGGTCATACTCAGCAATATGAATAGTGTAGTGAATGAATAAGAGACGTGAAGACAGAAACGTTCATTCACCCCAGCCATTTCCTCCTGGGCATTTACTGACAGGTAATGGAGGCACACATTCACACAAAGACCCGGGCATGAATGTGCACAAAAGCTTTATTCACAATAGTCAAGACCTGGAAACAACCCAAGAGCCCATTGAATGGGAAATGGATAAACCAATTGTCGGTGACTCCGCATGATGGAATATCACTTAATAATAACAAAAAGCAAAATACCTATTCTTTCGAAAATATGGGCAATGCCGGTGGAGTTTTCGTGTTCCACCAGCCCACTTCCAAATAACCACACTGAGTCTTAGTACTAATTATAAATGCTCTGCCAATAGCTCAGGCTTTTTACTAGCTAACTCTTAGATTTAAATTAACCCATATTTCTTATACATGGTTTAATACCTTTTCTCAGTATGACAGGGCCATCTTGCTTCTCCCTGTCTACTGCTGACTCCTGACTCCGCCCTTCTTCCTCCCATCACTCTTAGTCCGGCTCTCCCACCTAACCTTATCCTGTTCAGCTGCGACAAGTCAGCATCTTTATTAAACCAATCAGAGTAATACATATTCACGGTGTACAGAAGGATTCTGCAGCAGGACAACTCTTAGAAGTATTGAAGTAACTGATAAGTTCATTTATATTTAAGACGATCTAGGAAAGGACCGATTACAGGAATAGAAAACTGACCATTGTCGGGACCTGGACCTGGAGGAATGGGTCTGGGAGAAGAGGGCTGGCTCCCTGATCATGGTGGTTACACAACTCTGTTCGTCTGTCAGGATGTGCTGAACTTTGTACTTGGACTGTCTGAACTTAACTGGGTATAGTGGTTCATGCCGGTAATCCCAAGTCCTGGGAAAGTCAAGAGTTCAAGCCTAGCTTGGGCTACGAAGCAAAACCGACTAAGTGAAACCTAGGGCTGGAGAGATTGCTCGCTGGCTAAGAGCACTTACTGCTCTCACAGAGGGCCCCTGCTCGGTTCCTGGCAACCTCATGGTGGCTCACAGCTGTAATTCCAGTTCCAGGGGACCTGACAGTTCCAAACCCTAGTTTTAACAGCAGTGTCCATGGGGATATGACAGCAAGGCTGGGGCCAGGGCTGGGTCTTCATGGAGTTCCCACACACAGACGCACCTAGATTTCACATTTTCACATTCTCACCTTGCTTCCTCTGCTTCTTGCTGGTGACTGTTTGCCCTTTCCTCTTCCCAGAATCCTCCTAGTCTGGATGCCCACCTATACTTCCTGCCTGACTACAGGCCAATCCTCATTTTATTAAACCAATACGAGCGACACATCTTTACAGGGTACGAGAGCGTTGTCTCACAGCAAAACCTTATGCCAGGCTGTGGCTAAGGAATAGGGTACTGTTTGCCTGGGAAGTCTGTGTCATGGGCTCTCACCTTAGAGGTCTTCTCGTATATTCCCACTCCACACATTAGCCTGTTAGCCTAGATTTTATTTTCCCTTTCAGTTTGGTTTATAGTGAACTCCATAAAAACATTTAATTACCGAGGTCTTTATTACATTTACTGCCCACAAATGTGTGCCTTACCACATAAAAAGGCCTTCGTTTGTTTTATTGTCAAAATAGAATTCCTTGCTGTAGCTGTTTGCTGCTGCCACGAGGATTTCCCACAGCCTTCAGAGGTCCCAGTGACCGTTATAGTGTGACTGGTAACAGCATTACCGATGGGTTGATGTGTAAATTGCCCATCACACTTTTAAAAATGAAAACCCATGGCAGAGATTCGTCTACGAAACACAGAGTAGAGAAGATGGCTTAATGACTTCTATGTTACCCACAGTTCAGCTTGAGCTGGTAACATTTCTGCCATTCTTGCTTCCTGCACCGACCCTCACCCTCGCTGGGTCCTCTCTCTTTGGGGAAGGCTTTTTAAAGGACACCACTACATAAGTCTGAGATAAAGCTAGCACTATGTCTCCATCATCAGCTAACACCTCACTATATTCAGCTTTTCCCCAGGTGTCCCTAAAATGTCATTTTACAGTTGGTTTGACTGAGTCAGAATGTCAGTAAAGACCAAGTACCACATTTAGCTAATGTGCTTCTCTGATTTGTGGGTAGGGTTCTTTGGGGGTTTAGTTTTGTTTTGTTTTCTCTGTCTCCTCTCTTTGTTTGTCTTCAGTACAATGTGTATGGGAAAAAGAAAAAGAAAACCCAGCAATACTGTGGTATTTGTCCAGCAGGATTTTCCTGAATTCTAGGACTGGTCAGTTGTTTTCCTACAATGTTCTGTAACATGGCTCTTTCTCTCTACTTACCTACACACTTGCAGTGAAAATTTCAACACTTGCTTTGCTATTCTTGCAGGTACTCTTCATCCCTAGTACTAGTATGTGCTGACAAGAGCATATATGTTGATAGTGATAATATTAGTTAATGGATTGCCTGTCCATGACAGGTCTTTTATCCATTTTTTGGGGGTTTGTAACTATTAAGTCAGCCTGGCTCCGAAGGCGAGCGGCGTATCTTGGGATTCCGTTTTTCCAGTATTGATCCTCTTAGGTAGTAAGCGGTTTTCCCTGACAGTGAGTTGTTTGCTTGAGTTCTGGAAGCTGATCGCCTATTGGTGTTGTCAAACCAGGACATGAGGTCATTGGCTCTTCATTGGGAACAAAACTCTTTTAACTTTTCAAAGCAGGTTTTTGAGACTTGGTTAAATTGGTATTCCTATAACTTGATCCTACCTCACTGAGTTTGTATGTGTTTAGAAAAGGCTGTTAAAGACTAATTAGGACCTGTGAGCTGTTAAGCATTGGCTTCCTTGTTTGTAAACTGGGGAGCTCCCTTCTCTTGGCTGTTGGGATTAAATCCACAATGGGTTAACGGAGGCCTCAATTGAGCTCCCTCCTTGCTTCGTCTGTAAGTAGCTCCATTATGAAGTCAGGGAAGAAGCAGTGGTCTCATCTGGCAGAAGACTTGGGACTCCTGGGACATCTGGATAGGAATCATTTGGGTTGTGTGACTAAGCCTGATTTTTCCTACCCTCTCTTACTGTCTGTTACATGGAGACTAAGTCATAGGATCATGTGAGGACTGAAAGGCGAGTAAGCCTGCCATGGAGAATATGTGTTGCCACGCACCGTGCTCCTGTGTCTGCGCTCTGTGGGCTGGCACACAGTTCGCGAGCTTCGGGCAAGGGGGCTGGAGGTTAAAATACACAGACACACACAGACAGAGAGACAGCGACACGGGTCATCCTTGAATTCCCCAAGAATGCCCCCTTTATTGTGTTCAGGGGCAGATTATATAGAGATAGCCACGCCCCAGCCAAACGCACCAGAAACCACTCTCCTGCCATCAGGAACTCCTGAAGGTCTCGTGCTCAGAGCAGCTGTAGGCACTCAGATCAGGGGATTACAAGAAATTCAGGATCTGGGGTCTCACTGCTCCCAACAATGTGTGATGATAAATCAGCTGATCGCTAAGTAGCTGGTAGTTTTTTTGGTTCACGTTAACAAGAAGGAAGATCATTATGGGAAGTGGCTTGCAAGGAGAAGATGGCCGTGACCTTTAAACTGGCCATGCGCATGCGTCAGTGTGTGCGCATGTGTGCATATGCGTGTGTGTATGTGTGTGCGTGTGTGTGCATGCCTGTGGTGCGTGTGTTTGTGTGTGTGCACATGTGTGTATATGTGTGTGAATGTGCATGTGTGTGTGTGTGTTTTGAATACTTGGAGCTTAAGCCTAGCCCATGCTTTCTCTGAGAAGGGCCCGCAAAACGTCTCAGTGGGCAAAGATGTTCACCACTGAGCCTGATGACCTGAGTTCAGTCCCTGGAACCCAGATGGTAGGAGTACAGAGAAACTCCTAAGAGCTGTTCTCTGACCTGCACACACACAGACTATAGGATGTATACGTGCACATACACTTGCTTTTTAAATTTTGAATAAAGAATATAATAGTGTCTGGGAATGTGAAGCCCTAGCTTCCGAATGCCCAGAGGAAATACAGGCTCCTGCCCCTTCTCCTGCCGAAGCTTAGGTCAGAATTTCTATCCTCACTTAGGTAAATTATCCAGGTTCTCTTTGTTGTGTCAAAGCAGTTCCAAATATTTGACACATCTGAGCACTTTTATAATACAGACTCAAATGCTATACTATAGCTTGATTTTTTTAAATTGGGTTAAATTTTTTTGCTGGTGAGATTTCCACTCCCAAAAGTGTTGATAAAATAGTGTCTTCAGCAGACTTTCCATACTGCATTAGGAAGAGATTAACACACTTGGTTCAGTTCCAGTCAAGTTAGATTAGAACTCTGTTTTTTTAATGGCCTTGGAGCTGAGGTAACTCCACCCCTAAGTGTTACCTCTTAAAGCATCATTTGTTCTGGATCTCTTCCAGTTACTACGAAACCAGAGATTTCCAGCCTCCTACCATCATGCGGTGGAGACCGTGGTGAACATGCTGATGCCACACATCACACAGAAGTTTCGAGATAACCCAGAGGCGTCTAAGAATGCCAATCATAGCCTCGCTGTGTTCATCAAGGTGAGCACCTCCTAAGGGAGAGGACACCAAGGTGGGCATCTCCAGAGGGAAGGGCACCAAGGTGAGGACCTCCGGAGGGAAGGACACCAAGGTGGGCACCTCCAGAGCGAAGGGCACCAAGGTGGGAACGTCCAGAGGGAAGGGCACCAAGGTGGGGACCTCCAGAGGGAAGGGCACCAAGGTGGGGACCTCCAGAGGGAAGGGCACCAAGGTGGGGACCTCCAGAGGGCAAGGGCACCAAGGTGGGGACATCCAGAGAGAAGGGCACCAAGGTGGGGACGTCCAGAGGGAAGGGCACCAAGGTGGGGACCTCCAGAAGGAGAGGGCACCAAGGTGGGGACCTCCAGAGGGAAGGGCACCAAGGTGGGAACGTCCAGAGGGAAGGGCACCAAGGTGGGGACCTCCAGAGGGAAGGGCACCAAGGTGGGGACCTCCACAGGGAAGGGCACCAAGGTGGGGACCTCCAGAGGGCAAGGGCACTAAGGTGGGCACCTCCAGAAGGCAAGGGCACTAAGGTGGGGATCTTCAGAGGGAAGGGCACCCGCTGTGGTGGGCTTTCTGAATAACTACCCAGAAGAGTGACAATGGAAGCCCTCTGACAAGTAGCGGGTGCTTATTTATATCAAAGCATAAACTTAGGAACAGTGAATGATTTGAGAATCCAGAAGCCAAGGCTCTACAAGTCATGGGTCTCAGCTAATGGCTCTTGGCTTGTTGACCCGCAGAGATGCTTCACCTTCATGGACAGGGGCTTCGTCTTCAAGCAGATCAACAACTACATCAGCTGCTTTGCTCCTGGAGATCCGAAGGTAGCGTGGCCCTTGGGCACTGTTCCTTGAGTCTGGCTGGCCCATTCACATGTGGGACCCCGCCTGTTCCTCTCCGTTCTCATCAGAATTTTCCTTTGTTCCCCTAGAGGCGCACTTCACCCCCTCTTGGATATGCTAGCCCTTATTTGTGTCCATAAATGTATTAGGGGTCATGTGGCCCTGAACAAGGCAGGCTCTCCTGATGGTGTTTGTTATTCAGCACCTAGGATGATCTGACAACCCAAAGCCTGTGCGGTGTGGATCGCAGATCATCTAAGACCAAAGACAACCATGTGGCCTTTCTGACAGAATTAGCTTTGTTGCCTCCAGCTTACTGGTTTTTTTAAAAAAATTGTAGTGAGTCTGTGTAATTGTAAGCTACTTGAAATCCCTTTTTATACATGAGGAGCGTAAATTAGAAATGCCTTAAAGTGTGCTGAAGGCATTATTTAATGAAGCATGTTCTTGGTTTTCACACAAATCCCTGCAACCGTGCTAACAGCCATAGTGAAACAAGCATCTGGGCCCCATGGGCCATGGAGCTAGCACTAAATGCTTGTGTACCTTGCTCTAATTCTTATTAGAATCCAGTATCCAGTATCCAGCGAGGTTTTCATGTCTAAGCATTTCTTCCTGCAGACTCTCTTTGAGTACAAATTTGAGTTTCTCCGCGTTGTGTGCAACCATGAACACTATATCCCTTTGAACTTGCCGATGCCGTTTGGAAAAGGCAGGATTCAGAGATACCAAGGTAAGCTGTCTCTACATGGTTCATTGTCTCACAAAGTGAGCTGTATTGTTTGTTAGAAGAAAAGTGTTGATTCAAATGTTATCCCATAATTTGACCTTATTAATGGATGAGTGTTTTGGTGTGTATATTTGTGTATGTGTGTGTGTACAAAGTTTCCATTTGCACCATCCCTGATAAAATCTTACGTAGAAATTGGCTTTTCAGCAAACCTATAGACAGCCATACAGATGAGGGCAGGTCTGAAGCTTGTTTATCAGGTGTGGACATCATGACTTGTTTTTCATCTTAAAGTTCTTCTACTTAACAGAGCTCTCTCTTATTTACTGCATTTGTTTTTCCCTCTTGTGAATGAGCTTTTCTTCCGTCAGCTGTGGAGTCAAATGGCACTCCTGTAGGTAGGTATGGGGCGGACGCTTGCCCTTGCATTTTCCTCCAGTTAAAAGGAATGCAAGTGGTCGCTCAGCTGCTTTGTATGCTTCGTTCAGGCCGTTCAGGCATCTCTGCACATCTGGTCAGGTCTTTGATTTCTGACGAAGGGGTGAATTTGTTTTCCATGGAGCTAAGACACTGCTGTCACACCCCGAGATTCCCTGCTCCTTGGGTGTGTCTAGATTCTCTGGCAGTGCTGTCTTAAGAAGCAGAACAAGCAAAGTCCCGCTTTGCCCCCAATTAAAGCCCACCACTCGCACAGCCCTTGTCCGTGGAGGCATCAGGGGCGTCACGCACGGGGCTTTCTCGTGAGCTTTTTGTGTCTGCATACTGAGTCCTCACGAACGGCTCTGGACCCTCTGAGGCTGAAGGGATTGAGCACTATGCACCCACTTGTCACGCACTGATTCTGAGCCAGGCATAGAGATCTAGGGGAGGCCAGCCTTAGAGTACAGTCTGCAGAAACTGTATTTGACAGTTGAATATGGTCATTCTTGAGAGACAGATAGCCTTCCTCCCTGCCGCTGTGCGTGCTCTGTAGGGGCTTCCCTCGGTGTGTTGGGGAGACTCACAAGGAGCCCTCAGAAAGGCTTTGAAAGTCAAAAGAGGGTCTGCAGGACTTTCTTGGATGATTCCCCTCTGTGCTTCCTGCAGTTTGGGGATAAGTGTAACTGCTTTTAGTGGCTCCTTTCAGTAAGGTTCCTGTCTGTCCCTCCCTCTTCCAGATGAGCCCTCAGCCTTACCATGTGGCTTGGTCCATGAGTTACTGGGGTGGTTTGATGCTTTGTGCATTTTCATTTTAAGAGGGACACTTTAGAGAAGACGGCAGAAATAGTGTCTTTGTCTAATGAAAGCGGAGTGGGCGGGTCAGGTGCTGCCGTGTCATTTAACATATATTGGTTTTATTGCACGGATGCCAGGGAATGGATTTACTCAGGAAGTAGATGACATTTAAAAACATACGTATTAATTCTTTAATGATGTGGGTTTGTTTAAAACATCCATCTTCTGCCGTTCTGTTCGAACGATAGCTTCATTTTTAGAACACTGTCACAAACATTTTTAATAGAAGTGCTGTTGTATATTCTAAATTTTGGTACTAAAACCAGTCCCACACTCAGAACTCAGGGCGGCCGTTTGTATTTTAGTTTGGTTTTCCTGTTGGCATCTGAGGTGTTAAGAGTAGGGCAGCCTTGCGGAATCGCCCTCTTGCTGCATGAGGTCGTCTCTTCAGTCACCCGTAGTCACACGACAGCGGGGTGACATTCTTATGTGGCTCAGGCACCCCTGGACCCTCCTGAACCTAAGTGCCGTTGGCCTCTTTTTTCCAGATCTCCAGCTCGACTACTCCTTAACGGATGAATTCTGCAGAAACCACTTCTTGGTGGGATTGTTGCTCAGGGAGGTGGGCACTGCCCTCCAGGAGTTCCGGGAGGTCCGCGTCATTGCGGTCAGCATGCTCAAGAACCTGCTGATAAAGCATTCCTTTGATGACAGATACGCTTCGAGGGTGAGTGTTTCCCAGGGGAGGGACATGTGCGTGGGTGAATTCCTTTATTTCCAGTGCTTCCCTGGGGAGGGACGTGTGCGTGGGTAAATGCCCTTTATTTCCAGTGCTTCCCTGGGGAGGGACGTGTGCATGGGTGAATTCCTTTATTTCCAGTGCTTCCCTTGGAAGGAACGTGTGCGTGGGTAAATTCCTTTATTTCCAGTGCTTCCCAGAGGAGGGTCGTGTGCGTGGGTAAATGATGTCCTTTATTTCCAGTGGTCTAAGTTCTCTTAAGCAGTTAGATAAATCCTGTTGATGGCTTTTTGCCTACAGGAAAAGTCCAAATCAAAGCCGCAGCCCGTGTAACTCAGGCTGCATCTGTCGCTCAGAGCCGGGGAACACACTCACCGTACCCCTCCTTTTCAGAGTCACCAGGCAAGGATAGCCAGTCTCTACCTGCCTCTGTTCGGGCTGCTCATCGAAAACGTGCAGCGGATCAACGTGAGGGACGTGTCCCCCTTCCCTACAAACCCGGGCAATGTACGTAAGCAGAGCCGGGGCCTACGCCTCTCCGTGCGCATGGGGCTGTTGTGCCTGCATGCTGCAGACTCTGAGCAGTGGAGCGGGAGGCTGCAGGGAGAGGTGGTTCCTCACTTCCGGCCTGGCTGGCAGCGGCTGCTGACTTCTTTCCCCTTTGCCTCTGTCCCCACGTGGCGTTCTGTCTTTGTGAGCCCACCCCTTTCCTTTTCTTGTAACAACATTAGAGGCTGAATTGAGGGCCCACCCAGGATGCCGTGTGTGTGTGTGTGTGTGTGTGTGTGTGTGTGTGTTGCCCACACATATGTGTGATGTACATTGCCCACACATATGTATGCAGTGTGCATGCAGTGCCTGTGGAAGCCCAAACAGGGCATCAGCTCCCCTGGAACCAGAGTGAGAGGCGGTTGTGAGCTGTCACGTGCTGTTGGGAACTCAACCTGGGTCCTCTAGAAGAGCAGCCAGTGCTCTCTCTTAATCACTGAGGTGTCCAACCAGTCCCGGGGAATTACATTCTAAGATGGACTCAGCCAATATTCAACCCTGGCTCTATTAATAGATCAATCCCATCTGCTCAACTAAATGAACATGGTGGCCCATGCCTGCTGTCCCAGCACTCAGGATGTAACAGGAGGATCGCAAGATTAAGGCTAGCCTCGGCTGCCATGTCTCAAAACAGGAAATGGGGGTCAAAGAACAAAAAGACCGTGCGGGGCTAACCTTTGTTCCTTATTGCCCAGTTAGGCCTCAGGTCTGACCCCACCCCCTGCCCATTCTGTAAAGCCACCTCTTGGAGCACCTCTGTCTCCATTAGGCTTTAGGACGGCGATGACAGGAAGAGGAACATGGGGCACGCAGGCAAACAGCTGTCACATAAAAGAAAGATTCTTTGACTCGTCCTAGAATTTGACGTTTTTAAAGCATGAACATCCAGTTTCTTGTCATAACTCAATTGCAAATAAGGATTTCCCCTTATTAACTTGTAATAAAAAGCAAGTGTTCCCAGTGCATGTGTGTGTGTGTCTGTGCACAGAGGTATGTGGTATGTGCACAGATCCCTGTGTTTGTGCATACACAGATGCGTGCCTGTGTGTGTGATGTGTGTGCATGCACAGATGCGTGCCTGTGTGTGTGATGTGTGTGCATGCACAGATGCGTGCCTGTGTGTGTGATGTGTGTGCATGCACAGATGCGTGCCTGTGTGTGTGATGTGTGTGCATGCACAGATGCGTGCCTGTGTGTGTGATGTGTGTGCATGCACAGATGATGCATGCATGTGCATATGCATGTGTGTTCGTGTGCACGTGTGCACAGGTACGTGTTTATGTGCACACCTATAGAGGACAGAGGTCATCATCTTCCTCAGTTACTCTCCACAGTTTTGGGGGAACAATAGGGTCTCTCACTGAACCTGCCCCTCACTTACTGACCTAGTGACGGTCTGGAGAGTTTGTGAAACCCCCCACCTGGGTCGTAAACACACTCCACCACACCAACTCTTGCATGTTTGTTAGGGATCTGAACTCGGGTGTTTGTGCTTCGTAGGGAAGCACTTTACCCAAAGCCGTTTTCCTCAGTCTGTTTCTAATTATTAAAATTTATCAAAGCCTCATAAACCAAAATATATTCTTCCTTCTCCAAGGGCTCTTTTCCTGGCTCAGTGGCAGTCTGCTAATGACGTTAACAGACATCACTGGAACCTTTGCCCTGATAACCTTGACCATGTGCCGGCTCCATTGTTAATCTGACTACTTTGTTGTTATGGCATACCCTTGGGGAGTTTCCTGGTTGGTTGGTTGGTTGGTATTTGTTTGTTTGTTTGTTTGTTTTTATGTGTATGGGTGTTTTGCCTTCATCTACATATGTGTTGTGCCCATGGAAGCCAAAGGAGGGTGTTGGAACCTCTGGAACTAGAGTTAGGCTGTGAACCACCACGTGGGTGATGGGAACCAAACCAGGACCTCCAGAAAAGCAACCAGTGCTCTTAACCTGAGCCATCTCTGTTGTCCTGTACCCTCGTCACCCTCCGATTTTATCCTAAGAGCATCCAGGTTGGTAGCACTCACCTTTCTGTTTCCATCACTGTAAACCTTTTCCTCCCCAGCCTCTCTCACTGATCTGACATGCTCCTGGTTTACCGGCCACATGTGTGTCCTCTGATTCCAATTGCTTCTCTGAGAAGAGCAATTCAGGATAGCACGTGATCTCCCCATCCTGATCTAATCCTGGGGAAAACGAAATCCACCTTCTTTCTTGATATCTTTAAAATTAGTACAGTTTCTCCTCTGACAGTGAGCTCCCATCAGAGCATCCAGAGACTGTAGCTGATGCCTGTTTCGTACAAGGACAGGAGAACCTATTGCTGCAGTCAGGAGTCGAAGGGAAGCCTTCCCTCTGCAGGAAGAAAGACCTCAGTGAGTCCAGAAAGGCAGGAAGTGGGAGTGTGGTCAGGGCGAGATGGATGAGCTGTCTGGGCCAGAGAAGAGATAGGTGGAGCCAGGAGCCGGCTTTCTCTGCCGCTTCACCATAGTATCCCAGGCCTCCTCTGGGCTCTCCTTCCCTGATCCCTCCGCCCACTCCTCTCTTGTATGCCGTGTGCATCCACCCACCACTCGAAATGCTGAGCATGTCCAGCTGTTGGGTGTCTTACCTGCACACTTGAAGATCAGTCCACGAGACTCGTTTGGCCATCTCTAAGAGTTTGTTCTCTCCCCTTTGGCAGATTGTGAAGGATGAGCCCCTTGCTGTGCCAGCCGGGAATCCACTCATGACGCCACAGAAGGGAAATACCCTTGACCACAGCCTGCACAAAGACCTCCTGGGTGCCATCTCCGGCATTGGTAATGTCCCTCGCTCTTATGGTCGCGTCCTTTGTTACTCAAACTGTCTCACAGGTTGCTAATGACAAATCAGGACTCGGACTTTGGGCATTCCCCTGGTCGTGGCGTTTCACGACCTAAGTCTCTCAGGCACTGTAATCAGGATTCTTGTATATCCTAACCGGGGTCACACCGACATCATTGCTGTCTTGCCTGTTGTTCAAAGCTTCTTCTGTTGATTGGCTTTTGCATCTGATTGGATTATCTATGCTTTTAGAAGCGGGCTGTCTGCAGCTATGGGGGTGAGAGGAAAATTCAGCAGTAATGCTGGCAGCCCAGGTGAGGTGTGACCGTCTTGTTCATAATGCCGAAGGAGGTAGTTCGTGGCTGGCATTTGATTCTAAAAGTCGGTTTTCAGAAATCTTCGGTCCTGTACCTTTTTCCTCCTCCATATGTAAAACAGCTTCGTGGGGAGGAAAACAGATGGCATAAATCAAGACTCCTCCAGCAGAGAAGTCTGTCTGTGAGAAAATGCACCTATTTATAGTCTGACTAATGAAGCTGCAGCTTGATACGGATACTGATGATGCGAGTGGTGATATATATTTGCATGCACACACAGATCTAACCAAAGGGTTTTCATAGGGGGTCCACAGCCTGGTTCTCCCTCTGGGTCCCCTCTGCTAACCACATCTGCATAAGTGAAGCATCCTGATGTGGCTAGTGGTTATGCCACCCGCTAACGCTACAAATTCATGGGGCGGGAAAAGACGGGCCTCTCATCCACTGAACTCACAGGACTGGATCGTGCCTCCTGAATCGGGGCTCTCACCTTCTCTCGTGTTAACGCATCATTACGGAGAAGACTATGCAATGGGAGTAGACTGTGACATCGGAAAGCCCGTGCCAGTGTCTAAGTCTGTCCTACACTACCAATCCCAGTCCCGGAGCTCGTTTGTTTTTATGGATAATCTTTGTGATTATATCCCCCTTTCCAAATATAACTATGTATGTATTATTATATATATATATATAATATATAAAGATTTATGGGTTAAAAGCTGATACGTATTAAATGCAGAGGGACATCCATGATAAATGTCCCACAAACATCGACTGTTGGGGACATTTCGTGTTCCTGCCCTGCTCTGTACAGATGCCAAGCCGTGGTGTGAGCAGGGAAGTGACCTTTGGAGGGTTTGCTGGAGCGGTCCCAGCAGTAGCTTAGCTCGAGTGGCTTTACATCTGGGCTCTACCATGACTTGGTTACCCCCTCTCCACTAAGCTTATCATCAGGGATGAAAAGTTAATGCAGTGTGTAGAGTGGTTGCCATAGAGAATGCGTGCTGCCATTGTTCGTGCTGGCTTAGCTGTACTGTGGTCTCCGTCCTTTATAATGCACTCTCAGGGCCAAGGAGATGAGTCTACCCCTAGCACCGTGTTGGAGGTCTTAATGCTCTGTCTTCTCTGGCCAGCACTTAACAGGACCACAAGGAATCCTTGCAGCCTTTGTGGAAGTGATCAAACCACAATGAGGGGATTCGCTCATCTGATTCTCTCTTCGGAATTCATGGTGTTCAATTCAGAATTCAGTGTCAGGGTTTGAGATTCCTTGGGAGGATAGCAAGGAGCCACGGGTCTCCTTAGCATGACCCACATGCAGCAATGGACCTGTGCTGCTGCACGTGCAGGGTGCAGTTACGGAAGGGGCTTATGACGGATCTGGTCTCTTTCCTTCTTCATCGCATTTCCAGACCCAAATCCGCTTTTACCATAGCGAAGTACTAAATACCAGCTGTAGGAAGAGTGATGTCAGCAGAGGGAGCATAGCAGGGTCCTCTGTTGAAATGCAGTCTCTGGCCAGTGTCATTATGGGTCCTTAATATTCCCTTGCACTTCCTGAGACTTCCCTGAGGCAGCTCAGCATACAGGTTGCACACTGTAGGCTTATGACATAGTTTACTTTTTGATCAAAATGTTTTGGTTGGATTTATCCTTTTTTTCTTTTTGAATCCTGTTCTGAAATTATGTGTGCTACTTTAGTCTGAGCAAACCAAAGTAGCTCCCAGTACGTGAATTCGCAGTGGAAGACTGTTTTGCTCTCAGTCTCCTTTCCCCCTGGTTCTCAAAGGTGATGTCATTGACAGACCGGAGAGCTAGCTCCGTGGTTAAGAGGACTTGCGGGTCTTGCAGAGGACCTAGGTTCATTCCCAGCACCCACGTGTCTGCTCACAGCCATCTGTAACTCCAATCCCGGGACTTCTGGCTTCACAGGCACTCGACAGTCATGGTGTACATGCATCTATGCAGACAAACACACACATAAAATTAAAGTAACTTTTTTAAAAAGTTAAAATTATTAGCTACAACTCTCAAGTCATGCCCTTGTAGAAGGATACTAGCCACGGAAACGGTTCCTCTTGAAATGGAGTACTTCTCTTTATTTTGTGCCATCTAACCGAAGCTGGGTCTCCCTTTAATGTCCCCTCAGCATCTCCATACACAGCCTCGACCCCCAACATCAACAGTGTGAGGAACGCCGACTCAAGAGGTTCTCTCATCAGCACAGACTCCGGGAACAGCCTTCCGGAAAGGAACCCCGAAAAGAGCAATTCCCTGGATAAGGTGATCTCTCTCCCTTGACGCGGTGTTGCTTCTGTAATGGGTGTGGCCAGGGTAACCCGCCTTGCATCCTGCTGTTTATCCCACGCGACCTTTGGGGTTGTTGTTTTTGCACACCTTACTCAGCACGCAGTAGACGACGACGAGCTTTGGCTAAGGCTGTGGCTCAGACCTTGAATTCATTGTGTCCCAGTTGTTACCATTTTAGTGTGCTGCTGGTAACCTGAAACCAGAGCCCTCTGCACGTCAGGCAAGCACCCTGCTGGGGAGCTCTGCATCCCTGGAGGCCCCTGAAACTGTGGTTCCTGTTTCCAGAGTCTCACACCCATCCAGGCAGTGTTTACAATGGAGCAGGCAGGAGCAAACGATTCTGGGTTAATCTTACCAGTGCTGAGCTGTGGTTGAACCATTCTGGTTACACTGTACCCGTTCCTAACACACACTTCCTTCATTCTACCAAACCTTCCTGTGCACATTACTCAGCCACAGCCTCCCTAGAACCTTGTAGGAGAAGATAAAGGTTAGATATTAACTGGGAACCTGGTAGGTTGGTATTCTTGGGGCTCTGTGTCTCTAAGTGACTTCAAGTTATAAGAAAGTTTTCTGCCAATAAACAGGCGTTTAGGGATGTGCTTCTAGCTTCCATAACATCCTTTCTCAGCCTCAGCACCAGGTCTTCTGTGAACTGCATTGCCGCAGTTTTCTTTAGGCACATGTGTGTTGAAGACGTGAGCGTGTCAGTCTGGGTCTGTCATGATGTGTTGAACTTTTCCCTTGACCCCGACATGCCTTCGTGTGTAGAGGGACAAGCTGCTCCGGAGGCACTCCACTTGTGTCGTGCCCAGTGCGGGAGAGGAGGAGAGCTGCCAGTCAGCCAGGAAACACCGGGTCACCATGGACTTTTCCCTCCTAACAGTTCCACCTGTGCCAGAGGAAACTTGGCATGCTACGCCCGTCTTCTCCCTGCAAGAAGTACTGAGTTCCCTTGTCGGCTCCTGGCTCAGCTCAGGGTGCTTTTACCACTCATGACAGCTGCATTTCTCCCTTACATGAGAATGATTTACATCTTACTAGTTGAACCTGATATATGTGTTATATATGACATATATATAAATTAACCACCAACACTTTTTTCTATGAGTTTTTTCATTTGGCACTTGGCAAAAAAAGAAAAAGTTCTTGATTTAAATTGGAAACACAACCTGAAGGATTGTTTTTAGTCTTCTGTGTCTTTCACTACGATCTAAGAGTCTTACTAAGCTGTTTCGTTGTGAACCCGATCCTGCTGCTTCCTAGTGGTAAAACCGCGCTTCTCCTCAGTCCCAAGCTTTCTGATGTTGCTGTATCAGTCAGCTGACTGAGGAGCGGCCTCACCGCTTAGCGTGGTTGGTATTGCTGTGCTGTGTGTCCCTGTGTGTCCTTTTGTGTATCTGTCACGTGTTTCTCCGTCCGCTCCCACAGCACACCCATGCTGTGCCCTGAATGACAGGCCTCAGTTGCCGGCTTCAGGGCCGGTTTGTAGCCACTGCTCAGGCTCACTGCGCTGACCTGAGATGAGGGCTGTGTGGTGTCTTGGCGTCCTCCCTCCCGGAATGGATCCTCCTGTACATGCGTTTGTTTTTTTTGCATGAGATTTTACTTGGCATTTCAGAAGTTTTTTTCCCCTTGGCATAATGAAAACTGTTCCTCAGGTGTGAAAGAAAGGTTTGTGCCTTTCTGCTTCTCCCTTAGTCAGAGCCGGAGGTGGCAGCAGTGTGTGTTACACCTGCGCGAGAAGTTTCTTTGTGAACTCTGCCTGCGGGTAACCAGGTCTCTGCAGTCTGTAGTCTTCCGTTTTCTCTGAAGGGAGATGTGTGCGCATTGTGGAGTAGCAAGCTCACCTGCATTCCCTTTCAGCACCAGCCGAGCGGCACGCTGGGAAATCCTGTGGTTCGCTGTGACAAACTGGACCAGTCCGAGATCAAGAGCCTGCTCATGTGTTTCCTGTATGTGCTGAAGAGCATGTCTGACGGTGGGTAGAGCGAGAGTGTGTCCGACCGTGGGTAGAGCCAGGGCGCGTCCGACCGTGGGTAGAGCCAGGGCGCGTCCGACCGTGGGTAGAGCCAGGGCGCGTCCGACCGTGGGTAGAGCCAGGGCGCGTCCGACCGTGGGTAGAGCCAGGGCGCGTCCGTCCGTGGGTAGAGCCAGGGCGCGTCCGACCGTGGGTAGAGCCAGGGCGCGTCCGACCGTGGGTAGAGCCAAAACCCCGCCTCCTTGCCCTCCGTGTCTCAGTAAATCATTTTAGGTGGCATTAGTTGAAAATCTCAAATATTTAAGAGAATCCCATCTTTGTTTCTTTTTTTAAAAAAATTGTATTAATTTGCTGAATGCTATAGAAATAGAAGCCTTGAAGTGGAAAAATTGGTTACTTTTATTCTAGAAAACAAATTCTAAAATGGAATTTTTTAATATAGTGTTTCATATAGCCCAGGCTAGACCTTTGTGGCCAAAAGTGACTTTGAACTTCTGACCCTCCTGCCATCACCTCCAGAGCCCTGGGATGGGGTACAGGCTACCCTTACCTGGTTTCCAGTTCATGCCGGGATAAGGACAGAAACCAGGCCTTCTAGATAAATCTCTTTCTAGAAATCCTGGGTCATAGAAATAGTCTCCATGTTTTCTTAAGGACAGAAACCAGGCCTTCTAGATAAATCCCATTCTAGAAATCCTGGGTCATAAAAATAGTCTCCATGTTTTCTTAAATGGGTAGCACTAAAAAGCTCTCAGTCAGCCCTAGAAATCTTCGTAGTCTTAATCTGTGTGTGTGTGTGGTAGAGTCAAGGAAGAAAACGACCCAGAAGATGGTTTGCCAGACGACAGAGGTGGTCAAACCACACTGCAGCTTAAACACCCTTTCCTTCCCACTGTAACGAGTCCGTGTGCTCCGTGCTTCTCAAGCAACCTCCTTGAGTAGCCTCTATCCAGAGCCAGGACTAGCAGGGACATTGCTGGTGTGTGCTTGGTGTAGCCACAGATGCGCGCTGGGCCACTGTGAGGCTCCTCAGGGCTCACCTTCCTGTAATGGTCAGCTCCACTCAGCCGTTTGTCTACCTGAGCTCAGAACCCTCCGGGGGAAGCTTACACCCTTACTGTTGGTCACATGAGTCAGACCTGCCCTAGAACATGGCCACCTGTAGTCTAGTTCAGCCATGATTCTCTAGGGAGGAAAATAGGAGATACACTTAGCCTTTTCCCTGAGCCTCTGATAGCATAACCTATAAATGAGAACTTGTCGTCCACATGGGGTCAGACTGAGGACTGGGTGACATGGCCATGAAATTGGGACAGCACCTAGCACAGCCTGGCACAGCTCCATGCCACATAGCCCATGTCTTCCCTTCCCGTCCCTGCCGCTGGTGAGTGTAGAATACAGAACTACAGCCATCTCAACCTCCAAGGACTAAGCCGTTTTCCTGAGCATGCACACATGTCAAATGTGCCCCGTCGAGAGGTTCCACACAGAGATTCAAATGTGTTTGCCACTGATTATCCTGTATCCATTTCAAGAATTCCTCCTGTAGGTGTAGCTGGTCACACATGGGAAGACCCATATGACAGGATGGTCAGCAAAGCGTGCTTAGAACAAAAAAACAGCCGTGCCGTAATGTCCATCAATAGAGACTGGTTAGTCCCCTTACGGTCGCCCGTAGAGGATTCTCTGCAGCGTGGAAACATCCGGGTAGAGCCGATCTATATTGTTCCTTTAAAACTCAAAGGCAGGGGCTGGAGAGTTCAGTTTCCAGCACCTACACTGGACAGCTCACACAGCCTGTAACTCCCAACTCCAGGGATGAGATGCCCTCCCAAAACAGACACACGTAATGCACATAATAAAAAACAAATCTAAAATAACTTTAAAAGCAAAACAGCAGATGTTTTCGTTGTCAATAAGTCCTACGAAGAGGGGGAAGGTCTCTATAGATGGAAATAGAGAAGCTGACTTTGGATTATTATGGCCTCTTAGATTCTTCCAATTTTCTAGTCTGTTAAGAGCACATTATGTACAAGTTAAGTGGCTGGGCTCGTACTATAACACAGCACTAGGTGATGCATTATTGAAGTTCAGAAGTTTGAGTGGTCTGGGAATTGAGTAAGCCTGCTGTGTGTGTTGTCCAGGAGGGCCCACTAGTGAGGTTTGCCTTTCGGTCAAATATAAAATAGGTAGTGATGGAGACCCACACTCTGGAGTCTATCCCCAGTGTCCTAAGTGATCATCCGTAATATATGTAATATCTACTGTGACTCTGACCAATCAATGCTTGTTTCAGATGCGCTGTTCACGTACTGGAACAAGGCTTCGACCGCCGAGCTGATGGATTTCTTTACCATATCTGAGTGAGTGGCTTTGTCCTTACCTGTGGCCTCTTCATCTTTCCAGCCGGGGGTGGGGACACCGTGTCCTCGAGCGTGACTCGGTTTCCCTCATGAGTCATCAGCAGTGGCCATCTGTATGATACATAAATAATTGTCTGTAGCTGGTGAGAAAGCTCTGTTCTGAAGCCACTTTGATAAAACTGTGCGAAATGTTTCTCTGCTAAGTGGCTGCTATGCTCGGTTGGGGTTTTGTTGTTGTTTGTTTTTGTTTTTACCTCTTTGGGATATGTTTCTGATTTCATTTAAACTCTTTATTTTTTAGAAATACAGGATCATAGCACTTTATCTAAAACTGCTAAAGGCAAATAGTTTTTCAAAATCAGAATTTGGGCTGTTTTTGAAATTTAACATTTATCGACCTATAATAGCACCTCAGACAGCACCCCTCAATCAAACACACGCCATAGTCAAAGAAAGAGAATTGCTCAGCTCTGTTATTGGTTATTCGGTTCACAGTTGAATGTATGATAACTTAGACAGTTCTGTGTCTGTCTACTGCAAAAGCTACCTGAAGAAACTCACATGGAAATCTTGTTCTGAGCTTTGTGTGTATCAGAACTGTGAGGGGAAGCCTAGGGACCTGACCTGCTAGCAGAAGTGAACCAGAGAACTCATTATATTAGCTACCACTATTAAACTGCATGGTTTTTGAAGGTTCAGTTTTGTGGCTTTACTCAAAACAGAGAGTTTTGTACTTGGTATCTGTCAGGGACCATTCCATCTGCTTGAGCCCAAAGACAGAGCTCCTCATTCAGACTCAGGCAGGGAAGGAGTAACAGGGCCAATGGGAATTTCCAAGACATTCTAAGGCACAGTGCCTTGGAGCAGGTCTGCAAGCCCTGAAGGGCAGAATGCACTCCATCCATGACAGCAGTTCTGATGGCCGTGTGTGTGTGTGTGTGTGTGTGTGTGTGTGTGTGTGTGTGCGTGCGTGCCTTCCCTGGATATGCTAATGCTTTTCTTTGAGTGGAGGATCTTATAGAACATTCCTCAAAGCCAAGAGTTAAGGGCTGGTACGTCATCAGTACCCTTTCTGTTATGGTGAATAGACTTAAACAAAGCTGTGGACGGAACACAGTTTTAACCGCCCTTTCTCTGTCGTCTGTCCACAGGGTCTGCTTGCACCAGTTCCAGTACATGGGGAAGCGCTACATAGCCAGGTACTGTGGGGTGACCTGTGACATGGAGTGTCCTTGTCTGTGAGGCTGTGTGGTGGCCAGCAGGTGGGATCCACACATTAGCCGTGAGCTCAGGTTGCTGCCCTGGAACCGTGGAACTGTTTCGTCTATGTCTGCGTTCCTGCCTTCCTTCTGTCTCGTTTGTCTCGTTCCCATAGCGACAGTACACCACAGATAATCCTCCCGGGAGGATCCTGGATCCTAACTCATTTCTGTCTCCTTCTCTGTCCCCTCCCCATGCTCTCTCCTTCCCCAATGAGTTTGTGTCCTATCTGGCTTTAAAATCTCCCCTGCTCCCAACTAAGAAGCAGCTACGTTCTCACCTAACCGTTCTTTTTATTTATTTTTTCTCCATAATTAAGAGACTGTTTCTAAAAGCCTGTGTCAGATTTGTGTGGCTCATCACTGGCCTTTCACATGGATGGAGCTTTCCTTTGTTCTGACCAGTCAGGAAGTGCCGTGTTCTTGTCTCACACAGCTCTGTTGGTACCTTGTCTCCCCACGAACCTGTCCTGCCCACACTCTCTCCACACTCAGGAGTACAGAAGTGTGATCAGACAGCCCCCTGGGGACATTTCCTCCCAGCACAGCTTGTCATTCCCAGCCCCTTCCCCTGCCCTACCGCCACCCCGTGTATCTGTCTGTCCATGTGTCTTTCTGTGTCGGGGGGCAGGGCATTCCAGCATGGTCCTCTATTATATTTTAACAGGTTGGTTATAAGTAAAACTGCATTGGTTTAAAGAGAGCCTGCTAAGTCTAGTTTTAATTGAATTTGTTTTCCTTGTGGTTTACAGCAGCGAAACAGAACAGATGTTAGTAGGCACGGCATTTGAGTGTGGTTGACTCTATGCCGCTGCTGTCCCTGCTGGGGACATCCGAGAACTTTTCGGGATTCTGATTTGTGTTAAGAAATGAAAGCTTGTGTCCTCTTTTTAAAAAGAAGCAAGTTTAGTGAGACCATTTCGCACTTTCCTCTTATTAGTATTTTGTTTTAATTGAAAATGTGGTCATTTTAAAGTTCCCTGGTCTTAACCTCTGTTTTTATCATCATTGTGATTTTATGTTTGTTTTCAAGTACAAAATGCAAGTATATACAGGGTGCCTGGATGTCGGTAAACATAGCTTGACTTCCTCTCTTCTGCACTGCCTGGTGAAGATAGGCAAGCTAACCACCAAAAGGCTCTGTGCTTGGCAACAGTTCCATCACAGTAAGGCATTAGGAGAATATTCTGCCAAGTAGGATAAAACCTCTGAGCTTCAACTGGTGACTGGGAAGCTGCCGGCTCCTTCCTGACAAAATATTTCAGAATAATTTCTAAAGTGGCTCTTTCTTTCCCTCCCCATTAGTGGATATAAATTTAGCTTTTGGAGAGAAATTTGTCACTGTGTAAGCCCCTGTATATATTTGCATAGAATATGGACTAATTAAGAGTGGATGGGCCTCGGGAGGCGGGGGTAGAGACGTGATCACTTTGTTCATTGCACTGTGGAAAGACACACGCTGCTCTATACAAAGATTGTCATGGTCTCTGCTGCATGTGACCGGGGTCTTGAACCATGACATGAATGTCGTCAGTGTTTGCCGTCCACGGTGGTGTGGTTGTGTGAACACTGTGCCTTCTCCTTGTCCCTGGGAAGGGATCCAGCAGCATGCTGTTGATGACAATCCCTGCATGTCCCTGTTGTACACACAGTAACACTGTAAGGGGCACGGTTGGCTCTGGGACGGGGGACAGGTGTCATAGTCTGGTTCCGTCTGCTCTGGTGATGGTACACACTAGGGAAGTGAGCTGTCTGATTGCTAACCCGGACACTTGTCTGTTTTCTCTACTCGGCCGCTTCCCAAGTTTAACAAAGTATGTGGCACTTCCTCCTGCTTGGGTAAGAATACAGGAGTTCAACTGACTCATTTAACCCCTGCCATCGCATGTGTCCTCTGCCTCTGTTGGTGCCTTGTTTAATTAGAATAAAGTTTTGCTCATGCCACGTAGTTCGGAGAGGTTTGCAGTGCTCTCTTGTCAGATGCTGACTGTTCCCTCCACCCCGGAGCAACGCTCTTGTTTGAAAAGAGCGTCTCCACCAGACTTTCTTATCATGAGAAAGACTCAATGCCTTGGCTTGGTTTTGCTCCTTCGAAGTCTGGTGGCTTCGCCATGCACTGTGTCGGAGCTGCCGGCTGTCTGTGTCCCCGGCCACTTGGCTTCGTGTAGCCCTGCTGTCCCTGTGTTGTGTCCCAGCTTCACTAATGCTCCTGTCTCGCTTGTCGTAACACATCTAACGTTTGCTTCTATCCCATGTCACTCATGTTACAGGAACCAGGAGGGGTTGGGACCCGTAGGTCATGATCGAAAGTCTCAGACATTGCCTGTTTCCCGTAACAGAACAGGAATGATGCATGCCAGATTGCAGCAGCTGGGCAGCCTGGATAACTCTGTCACTTTTAACCACAGTAAGTCCCATGCCTTACCATCGTAACAGCCAGCCATCTCTGTGCCGTCGCAGAGGGGACAGCCCCGGCCACACCGTACCACGTCATGGACTTGATTTTTCTTCCAGAGCAAAACAATTAGGAAGAAGAGTTTCCTTTCTTGGAGGAGTGTCCTGAGCAGTGGGGGGTGACAGAACGTGGAGCCCAATCAGCTACAGCGCCCATCTGAAAGCGCTTAATCTCTTTGCCCTAACTCCAGACAGAATTCGGCAGAGCCGATGGCCAGACACTGTCTCGTATTCTAAATTTAGCGCATCCCCCATCCCTTCCTCCCATCACATCTGGGTCCTGCTCCATGCGTGTAATTGGTTGAGCGCCCACGTTCTGACATCCCGCCTGCAAATGAATTTTTAAAACCCGTGAATCGATTTGCGAGGGTATGGAAAAGCATCCAGTAACAAAGTGACTTTTTCTGTGTTTTCAGTGTGAGAAAGATATCAAGTGTGCTTGGGATATCTGTAGACAATGGTAAGATGGAATCCGGTTGGGGTCTGCTCTCCAGGCCCTTCACTTGCAACCAAGACCTTCCCATCCGCCTCGCCTCCTAACTGCGGGCTTTCCTAACTTCACCGTAGCCATTCTGCTAGTACGTGGGACCGGCTTTTAGATTTACTTCTACCAGTTACCCAAACAGCTTCATACCCTGTCTCTAGACATTTTGGTGTTTTAATCTACCTATGGGTTTCTCAAAGCAGAAAACCTAAAAGGTACCGGTCATGCGGTCCATGAAAAATTAATAAGACCATCTGTGGAGTTCCGCTTCTATTTCTGTTTTCTCAAGAGCTTTTTCTTCTCCTCTCCGAGCATGACATAGCTAGTCCTACAAAACCACATTCTCATTCCCGGTACTGTCTTTAATACATGGTTATTAATATCCTCCATCGTCCCTAATCGCAATAATTCCATCTGCTGTGGTTGTCAGACCTCTCTCTTCATGCATAAAGACAACATTCCCTCCACCTTGTATTGGAAACAGTCCTGAGAAGGGCGGCACAAAGTGAGGCTTCTCTGGTGTGGTGGCACACACCTTTAATCTCAGGAGGCAGAGGCAGGGGGATGACTCTCTGTGAGCGAGCTCAAGGCTAGCCTACTCTACATATAGAATTTGAAGCCAAGGTTACATGGTGAGACCCTGTGTCAGAAAACCTACATAAAATTTGGACTGGAGATACGGCTCAGTGGTTGAGAGCACTGACTGCTCTTCCAGAGGACCTGGGTTCAATTCCCAGCACCTACATAGCAGCTCAAAACCATCTTAACTCCAGTTCCAGGGACTCCTGGCCGACATGTGGTATACAGACATACATGCAGACTAAACATCCATTCGCATAAATACTTTAGAAAAAAAGCACACAAAACAAACAAACCTATACAGTGGCTTCCCACACTTTCACCAACAAAGTCAAAGCTAAATCTCACCCTGGGGGTCCAGGCTTCTCTCAGAACACTGTCTCATCGTCTGTCACTCGCTGAACTAAGTAAGGACTTCCAGTTCTGGTTCTGTGCTCTTACCCGTAGAGTAGGATGCATATTTATGAGACATTTGAGGCTATAATACTTATATTTTTAACCCTTTGTTGGGCTTAATGAGCAAGGAGTTAAAGCAAAGAATGCCAGGGTTTCTGTTATTTTTCACTTTTCATTTCCTGTTTTGCAGCAGAAACACAGTCCCCTGTGCCACGCTGGGCTGTTGGAGCTCACTTTCCCCAGATTATCTAGGCCATGGTCCTTTACCTTCTGCTGAAATAAATGCAGGAACACTGGAGGATTTTTCCCTAAGCGGACGAAGGCCCCGTCTCTAGAGATAGGTGTCAGATGAACGTAGTGACAGCCCAGCCAGGAAACCGCCCCTCCCTGCAGATGGAGGCAGTGGTAGCATCAGGGACTCAGTGGCAGGACAGACACAGGCTGGGCCGCTGCAGAACCAGCGTGTCGGCGAGACTGGCTTCTCTCCCTGCAACCCACGGAGAAGCTGGCACCCTGCCTTCCCCTCAGTTTCAGTGGCATGCTGTCCTCAGTCATCTGTCGCTGCTCTCTCTGCTTCCGTTGGCCTCCACCTGTGTCTCCACGGTTCCTCTTCTTGAGTTGTTAAATTATCACATCTTCCAGGACTCAATCTTACTCTCGAGATTGAGTTCTGATTTGGTGGCGTTAGCCTTTCCTGCCACCGCCTCTTTTAGCTCCTCATGGAACTTGGCCAAAAGCCTGCAAAGAGAATGAACGTCTACTGTGTTATGTGTATAATGTGTATATGTGTATAATGTATACGTACGTATACTGCTCATCTCTACCTAGGTATTCTGGGGAAACTTGGGATCATGTATGTCCCTTTGCAAAAAAGAAAAAGCTTGCATTGCAGTAAATACAGCCCCTTCTGTTAATCCAGGCAATGGGATACAGAGCCTGGGCCTGCCTGCCGGGGATATGCAGAGGCTAAGCTGCTTCTCTTGGTGGCCATTGCTTCCCTTTTTGTCAGACATCCTCTTGCCAGCAGGGGGCAGCAGAGGCCCATGACGGCCAGTCTTCTGTGGGCAGGGCTGCAAGTGCTCTTCCCTTACTCCTCAGAGAGGAGGATGTGGGAGAATCTACCGTGAGTGCTGCCCATGGAACACGCACATTTCTGAAAACGGTGTATCTTCATAGGTCATCTGAGATGCTAGTCCATCGGTAATGATGTTTATTGCACCTGAATTGGCTCAGGGTTACGAATGAGGTTACCTGCTTGAGGTTAGTCGTCTTGATGTCGTCAGACGGGATGCGAGCTTGGGCCATGTGTCCTTCAGGTGTCTTCACAGTTTGAGGCTGTGTACTTGGTGGCCTTTATTCTGCAGTATTTCTCAAAGAAGAGACAGTCAGTGCCATGGTCCGTGTGAGCTTGCACCTCATGGATCGTGGCCACAGATAGCTCTGAGCATGTTTGTTTTATGTGAGTCGGGGGAGCTAGCAGATGATGTCATTTGCCGTAGAGTATCGTTCTTTATTCCGTATACACCCTTGCTTATCTGTGAGGGAAACCTAAGAAAGCAGTTAGTGGGAGGGGTGAATAACTGATGTTGACCACAGTTATGCGTTCTTACATAAACTACAGTGGCATCTCATAAAGCCCCACGCAGGCAGTTCTCATAGGTAAGATGGCGGATTCCCATCTGAGGAGTCCTTTCAGCAGGAAAGGGGCTTTGTCAGTTCATGTTTTATACCCCAAACTTCCTGTCTCTCTGGGTGTGTATGGTTATCCAGAAGGGACGAAAGTCACAATAAAAATACAGGATTTGGTTCCATAGAGGAAAACCAGCCATGGAATTGGAAGCGCAGCCTGGGAGACTGTGGGTCTGACCCATCTCTCTCACTCCTCACCATCAGAAGGCAGAGGTGACTGGGGGGCTCCTGCCGCAGTCATTCCGACGCAGGGTCTCGGGGAAGAGGCCAAGTTACAGATGGAGTCTGCAGGGTTAGTTGAGCGATCAGGCGAGGTGGACTTGTAAGCTAAAGCAGGGTTAATTACATTTAAACCTGACAGGTGACGTGAAGGTGTGCTCCTCTTTGGCCCTTGAGTGTTCAAAATCCCTTGAGGTTTTAGAACAAGTCTTGGTGCTGGGGCAGTGTGTTGGTGAGGTGCTTGCTGTGTAAGCCGGAAGGCCTGAGTTGAGATTCCCAGCACCCACGTAAAAGCTGGTGTGTGTAGGTCACCCCAGGCCTGGGTATACAGAAGCCGGTGAATCCTACGGATGTGCTGGCCAGCGGTTCCAGCCAATACAGCAAGCTCCAGGTTCAGTAAAAGGACCTGCCTGGAGAAATAAGGTGGAAACAGACGAGTGAGATTGCTCAGCCCCTGAAGGCTGCTACACCTGTCCACTTGAGTTTAATCTCCAGGGCCCATGTGGTGAAAAGAGAGAACTTACTTCTGCGAATGGCCCTCTCCCCTCCAAACAGGCACACCCAAATAATAGTCAAGTAAAGAAATGTAGTTTGAAGATTTCTCATACCGTGGAGGGCAATAGAGGAAGACACGCAATGCGTATCTCTGCCTCCACCTGTGCTCACACCACATGCCAACACACAATTTTAAAATAAAAACAAGTCTTATCACAGGCGTAATGGTGGTTTAAAATGTTTATAAATGTGAGCTGTGAATGCTGAGCACTCCCAAACCAGCCCACAACATGCCACCCAAAGATGTCACCCCTGTGTTGCTCTTGCAGGTTGAGCAGGAGTGGAGAGAATCCAAGCCATGCACTGCCGCCCCCTAGTGGAAGTAGTAGTATTCACAACACTCTCACCACTGACCCTTGGGCTGGGACTTAGCCTAGTGAATTTCTCCCTGACAGAACCCACATTAGAACAAAACCAGCCAGGTGTGATGGGGCTGGCCGCATGTAATTGAGCACAGGTGACTCCTGGAACTTACTGACTAGCCGTCCTGGAGTGCTTAGTGGGCCCCAGGCTGGTGAGACACCCTGATAAACAAGACCTAAGATGGCGGGTGTATGTGAGTGTGCGCCACACGCTGATCTCTCAGCCTTCAGTTGGGAAATCTTGGTCTCTGAAGACCAGTCTTGTGGAGTTACTGTTTCATTTTCCTGTGTTCTCTAACATGACTGTTGACAGTATCTTCCTGAGACATTGTCTCGGCTTCTGTGACTGAGGACAGTCTGAGCTGCCACTTAGTGTCAGGGATCTTACAAGGTTGAGCACTAGTGTAAGAATTTTACTGAGTCAAGGCCGTGTGACAAGCCCCTGTTGAGAGGACAGATTTCTGTGTGACCCAAACAGGCTCGTCCCCACAAATCTGACTTAATCCCTTTTCTTTGGGTTTTGTTTAATTTTTGTGACTTTTAATTAATTTTTTCATTAATGTATAGAATAAATGGGTTCCATTATGACATTTTCATATCTGTATATCTCTTCTCATATATGCACCCACCCCAATACCCATCTCTACACCTGCCCTGTCCCTATTTTTGCTGAGCCCAAGAGATAGGTAGATCATAGCATCTTGTCATCGCTGTATTTCATGTATACGTAATTCTTTCACTTAAACAGCCTGGCACCTTGGTTCTGTGTATTTAAAACGACAAGACATGTTAAGTTCTGATTCTCTGTTTCCAGGCTTTGGGCCAGGAGTAGGTCAGTGCTACAGAGATTCCTCAGTAGGAGGCCATCTCACTTACAATAGCTACCTGCATGCACTTAGCCTGAGTGTTTTATAGAAAGACGGGCAATTTTATAAAGAGAAAGCTGTAAAGTCACCAATAACCACATTCTTTTCAAACTCTTAGCCCAGACCACAACTCCCTGGGAGTGAACAGCAGCTTCCTTAAAGGTCCCTGAGACCTATAGGGTTTAGCTGGCCTGATCGCAGTTGATGTTTTGGGTTTTGTCCCCTCTCCATGGTTTGTATCTCTGACGCAGCATTTATCAATCCTCCTTTCACTGTCTCTGTATCTTACCCCACCCCACCCCCCCCCTTTGCCTTGGCTTGTGTAAAGGCAGTACGGTGGTATTAATACCCCCAAATAGCCATCTTTCTTTTCTCTAGAAAACTGCTTGTTCAAAATGGACAAAAAAGGTCGGGAGAGATGGCTCAGAGGGTAAGAGTACTGGCTGCTCTTCCAGTTCTTCTGAGTTCGTTTCCCAGCAACCACATGGTGGCTCACACCATCTCTAGTGAGCTCTGATGCCCTCTTCTGGCATACAGGCATACATGCAGGCAGAACACTGTATCCATAGTAAATAAAGACATCCTTTTAAAATGGACAAACAAACAAACAAACAAAAAAAAAAGGATAGTGTTGAATATATTCTATATCCTCATGAGGAGGGAGACAACCCTGACATAGGGGGACAGGGAACCCCAGATGTAAAATTTCAGAACTACCTGTTGAAAAACAGAGTTGAATGAATATAGTTGATAGTGTTTTCATGGTAGTCTCAAAGCACCTCCTGTGGCTTTAAAAGCTCCTCTCTAGCATTTGTGGAATTATAATTTTTACATTTCCTTACGTCAGAACAAGGTCCTGCTATTCTCTCTTCCTGTATTTGACTATATCAGTCCTCTGATGCAGTGACCCAAATAGGAATTTGGAGTACAGGTTCTGGGTGGAGGGTGGTTCCCATTAGTAATCTCAAGGAAACTCTATAGATTTTTCTATGCTATATTTTTCTGATCTCTGAACTAACATCGTCTTCTCTGGAGTATTAAACAAAAGACCAATTAGTAGGTGTTGCTTCCTCGATCACTCCTTGGAGAAAGTCATTCCATTGTGTCCTGTTGTGTTGCCATCTTTCTGTATCAGCTGGACACCATGGTAACATCTTTACATCCTCTCCACGTGTTTCTGCTAATGCATTCCATTTCATAGTTTAATATCGCAAATTTTATGTCAAACTGCATTTATATCATTACTGAGTTGATTTTGCAGCCACTGTTGAAGATTGCAGTTTATGTTTAAGTTGTGTATGATAAATCTAAATTTACATGACAGGGCTTTCTGTTCCTTTCCATAGACATTTCTTTCCAATATATTGGCTTTTATGCTTTTATTAAAGCAAGTAGAAGATTATTTGCAATACAATCAACTCTTGATTATCACTCATGATTCTAGCTGAACTCAGGCCTTGGTGTTACCGACTTAATGCTTTATGTTGCTCAGTTTGTCCTGGGCACATTTCTGTGAACCTCACAATACTAATGAATGTATCATCCCGACAGCCCTTGGAAGTGTGGATACTTCATCTCTGTTCTACAGATGGGGCTGCTGAAGTATAAAGAAGGCAGCCAATTTGTCGTAACACCAGATAGTAAGTTGTAGAACTAGGTGGAGTAACTGGCCATCGGCCCCATCTCTTCTCACCATAGTGTGATTGGGACGTTGTCAGCACCCTGGCCATTGTAACAGCTCAGCCATGCAGCTGGTGGACTGCAACTGGTCTTGGTGGATGTGCTGGTACCATCTTACTACCTTATGACCTCAATCTAGCCCTGTAGCTTACCCGGGCCTCTTCCCTTGTCGGCAAAAGGTATTTAACAGGGTGAATACTTCACAGGACTGCTGAGTGACAAGATCATAGCATGGCGTTCCCAGACTCAGCTGGTACCGAGCAAGCACACCGTAAATGGCTGTTGCTGTCACTGAGCCTCCAGAGTTGGAAAAGAGGCATCTTTGAACAAGAACACTATTAGTGCCGACTCCCTACACAGGCAGAGGGGGAGACGTGCCCTGAAAGGGGGATCGTCTATAAATAATCAAGAGTTGACTGTCACTACCGACCTCACCAGCCCTGTGCCTGAACCCCCAGACAGTAACGCTGTGTTGATTCACGCAGGCTATGGCCACTCGGAGGCTGATGTCCTGCACCAGTCGCTTCTCGAAGCCAACATTGCTACAGAGGTTTGCCTCACCACTCTGGACACGCTCTCTCTGTTCACGCTGGCTTTTAAGGTTGGTATTCAACACGCCCTGCCCAAGGTCAGAGGTTTTACCTGGTAAATCCGTTCAGTTTACCAAGCTCAACCAACACGCGTGCCTGAGGTGTTTTTACTTCAGTTAAGACTGCTGATTTCCAGGCTTCCTTGATGAAGCTTTCCCGTAGAGAGTGACTGCAGCTCCCGTTCTTACAGATAACAGAGCTTAACCGGCCTGTGTGCCGCGTGCTTGGAAAAGCCAGAGGCGGTTCCTGGAGACAGCTGTCTTGGCTAGAAGAAAGTATTTATCCTGCGCCCTCCATATGATAAGTGTGGGAACCTAACGAGGCATTTCTGCTGTGAACATCTTGAACCAAAGCCAAATGTCTTAAATTAGATATTTAAAGAGAGAGGCGCGTTAAACATAAACTCACCTTTTTCAAATTATCTGTTACTAAATTAAATGACAAAATCATGTCATGAGAAAGAAATGAAAGAGTTTTGGTTTGGATTTTAAACTTAGCGAATAATTAGCCACTGGTGCAGGTTCTTCAAGCCTCTCTCTGTTTGGGAGGACAGAACCACACTCAGTTTAAAAAAAAAAAAAATCCAGTTGGTATTCATGATGGTTTTAATTCTGGTGTTTTTTATACATATATACCACTGTACCGTGTTCTGTCTTGTTAGGAGCCTAACACTTCCAGTCAACGGCCCCTTCCATTTCTAGTATGGGAAAAGACACTGATTAGTGTTGATATCTATGATTGTTGGAACCATGTGTTTAATTACAAAGGTACTAGGGAACTCTAGCCAGAGTCAGCCTCTGTTTCGTCTTCTCTACTTATCATGAAACACACCTCCTGGGCTGAGGGCATAGGTCGGTTGTTAGAGTTCTTGCCTAGAATGCATGAGGCTCTAGGTTTGAGCACCAGTATCCCAGTCCAGGTGTGACAGACAGCACACGGATGTAATCCTGTCACCTGGGAGATGGAGATGAAGGATCCCAAGTTCAAGGTTGTCCTTGTCTACAGTCGAGGCCAGCCTGGGCTACATGAGACTTTCATAAAAGAATTGCTTTTTCTTTACTAGTGGCACTAAAAATAATGACCCCACCCCCAATATCATGTTACTATAGTGTTCTCTCCTTAGGTACCAGGCTGCCCATGTCCCCTCTAATCATGTTACTAGGAACTCAGTTGAGACACAGAACCACCCACACTCAACAAAGGCACATGGAGGAGCAATGTATGCCTGCGTGGAGCCCTCCAGCCATGGCTGCCCCTCCTGGAAACTTACTAGAAATGTCACTAAAGTGTGAGGTCCAAGCCCCATGGTTGGAGGAGCACACTCTACTAGGACCCAGAGGGGTCTGGGAATCTCTCTCTCTCTCTCTCGCTCTCTCTCTCTCTCTCTCTCGCTCTCTCTCTCTCTCTCTCTCTCTCTCTCTCTCTCTCTCTCTCTCTCTCTCTCTGGATAGCTTTAGTGTAAGAGTCTAGGCCATGAAGGTTCTTAGTGTGGTTATGTTAAGCCATGTGCCTTGTATGTGTGCCAAGCGCAAATTCTTTAGGCCAGAGCGGCAGTGGCAACATGTCTCTTTGTCTCTGCCTGGACCCCGCCGTGTGAAGAGGCAGGAGACTTCGGAGGAAGGGCCTGTGCAGAGCAGGTGCACAGGCAGAAAGGCCCCTTACAGCCCAGGGGCACCATGGGTGTCTCTCCCTCTCCTTGCGGCTAACCCTGGCAATCGCTCTGTGACTCGGGGTGAGGTTTCGTGCCCACTTCCTTTCTCTGTTCTGGGGTTTCTGACCTTGGTTTGTCACAGTCGGAACACAAGATAGTTTTAGAGTTGCTGTCTCACAAACGAGACTGTTGGGGCTCAGTTTACCCGTGTGGTGCCTGACCAAAGACTATGTATGCTGTCCCTCCAAAATGTTTGATTATAGCTTAGCTGAATGCCCAGGAAGCCAGGCTGGGTAAGGACATCACTTGGGGAGGACAGGATTCTGTATCATTCCCCGCCCATCAGTTCACGGATGCCTGTAATGGCACTCCATCTTAGAATTAAGATATCACTTCCAGAGCCAGTTGTGATGATGATACGTGCTTACAAATAAGTCTGCGGAAACACACTCAGGACTAAGCGTGTAAACCACACTGTGGTTTTCTAGAACCCTGCCCAAGTGGTCAGTGTTCTGATGGACCTGCTTGACCTACAGGGAGCATCCTGTGCTTTCCTTGGGGCACTTGTAGCAGAACTGGTTTATCATATGCTCGGAAGATACAGTCTTTGAGGCTGTCCATCGTATGATATGTCTTCGAGATGTTAGACGTGTCTCTCTAACAGTGACGTCAATGCGTGTCTTTCAGAACCAGCTCTTGGCTGACCACGGACATAATCCTCTCATGAAGAAAGTTTTTGACGTCTACCTGTGTTTTCTTCAAAAGCACCAGTCAGAAATGGCTTTAAAAAATGTCTTTACTGCCTTAAGGTCCTTGATTTACAAGGTAAGCCACTTTGAGGCTGTGGTTGTACTGACGGTGACAGGTTTCCCGCTGTCCACCTGGAGTGCTGACCTCGCTGGGCTGCCCGCCCTGTGTTTTGTTCTAGTTCCCCTCGACCTTCTACGAGGGGCGAGCGGACATGTGCGCCTCACTGTGCTACGAGGTGCTCAAGTGCTGTAACTCCAAGCTCGGCTCCATCCGGACCGACGCGTCCCAGCTGCTCTACTTCCTGATGCGGAACAACTTTGACTACACCGGGAAGAAGTCCTTTGTCCGGACACACTTACAGGTGTGTGCTTTAGTTCCACCGGGGCACAGGAGCGTGGTGGAATCCCGTCTCGTTGAGGCTCACGTTGCCTGACACCTCCTCGTGACGGCTGTAAAAGGCCGAGTGGAGAGTTGAGAAGTCACATTCACTGGATGTGTTTGTTTCAACCTCCGTACTGTAAGATCCTGGCCTGGGGTGTCTTCCATCCGTAGCTTGATAGCTAAGTGTTGAATCAATATTGAACTAACTGATATTCTGTTGGCACAAGGTGCTTAATATTAAATGTCTTTAAAACACAAAACCCCCCAAAGTAGACTTTCCTGTCTTCTGTTCATGAGTACCTTTCCTGTGTGTCCAGTTAAAACATGCAAAATTCTCTGCTCTTAAAACCAGCTAAGATAATGGCAAGAACTCTGTGTTTTCATAGATAAATATTTTTTATGTACATGTGATGGGAGAGCCTTTTCAATCTGCATTTGTTCCTTTGTTAACGTAGTAGTTGTTATCCATAGACTAATGCACTAGAATTAATGCCTGCATCCGTGAACAGAACAGCGATCCTCTCCTGGTCCTCCTGGAGTGTGTGTTCAGGGAGTCCTCAGACAAACCCAAGGCCCTTGTGCGGGCTGGCGTTCCCATAGAGGAACTTGAGATCCAGAAAGAACCAGAATCCTGATTAGGGATTCTGGGGAGCAGGGGTGGCTTCTCGGAGGACCTGAGGATGAGGAAGGGTTATAAGTTGAAGGGGCCTGAGTAGGTATTTCCCGAGTTATGGGTCCACCGTGGGAATCACCCATCCGGGGAACTAGAGAAGCCCCTTCATGTTTAGAACACAGGTGAGAAGAATTTACAGAAGTATGCATCCAGATCTTTGCATGTTTGGAGGACCCACTTGAACTTCAGTTTTAAGAGCAGATCTCAGGGGGTCCACACTGAGCACTGTCTACTCTAGGACAGAGTAGATGGCCCTCTAGACGAGGGCTGGTGAGACAGGAAGGAAGAGGGGGTTTGGTCAGCATTCTCCACAGCTGTGCTTGCAGTGTTTGATCCTATAGCACAAATAATAAAAACCCAGAGACGGATATTGGGGTTCAGTCGGAAGATCAGGAAAGCAAAGCAGCCAAGCCACTAGAGAACTCTTACCTCTATGAAATCTTCAGACTGAAAACGAAGCCAGTTCCTGTCTCATCCCGCCTTAGATTTCTCTCTAGTGCTGGGATTAAAGGCATGCACTACCTCCTGGCCTCTATGGATGACTAATGTGGCTGCTGGGATTAAAGGCATGCACTATCTCCTGGCCTCTATGGCTGACTAATGTGACTGTTTTGCATTCTGATCTTCAGGCAAGCTTTATTTATTAAAATACAAATCAAATACAGATCTCAAACGCCTGAGTTAAGGCCTTGCTATCTATAGACTCCAAAACGGTCAGATTGCTCTTCGCATAGTTAACGCCTACATGTTCTGTTTTAAAAAAAAAAAAGTGCAAAGAACCTTCCATGTAAGCTCCAAACAAGCACTTGTGGAGAGAATAGGGACGCCTCTTACTGCAGAGTGCAGTGGCTAAGTAGCAGTCCGGCTTGTGTGGATACCTCCTCTTGTTCTTCTAGTTCACCTTTAACACTTCATGAGCAAGATGCATTAGAAAAACAATCATAAATGAGTTTTGAAAGTGATTTTAAAAAGAGATCTCAGCCCCTGCTCCCCATACTGGTGTGGTCCCCATCCCACGCATCCCACCTTCACACCGACTCCGTGCATGTCCTCACTGACCGTCGTCTGAAGGTAGATTGATGTGCCCGTGTTTCTGTCCCTCAGGTCATCATTTCTGTCAGCCAACTGATTGCAGACGTGGTTGGCATTGGAGGGACTAGATTCCAGCAGTCCTTGTCCATTGTCAACAACTGTGCCAACAGCGACCGGCTCATCAAGGTGAGTAGCTCCCCTTTCCCCTCCTGCGTCAGGGAGAAGATGGGTTAAAGTCGCGAGTCCTTTCTTCTCCCCCCTTCGTCTAGCACACCAGCTTCGCCTCTGATGTGAAAGATTTGACCAAGAGGATCCGCACGGTCCTGATGGCCACAGCGCAGATGAAGGAGCATGAGAACGACCCCGAGATGCTGGTGGACCTCCAGTACAGCCTGGCCAAGTCCTACGCCAGTACCCCCGAGCTCAGAAAGACGTGGCTGGACAGCATGGCGAGGATCCATGTGAAAAATGGGGACCTTTCCGAGGTAGGGAGCCCGGCCCGCCTGAGTTTCTGAGAAACAGCTATACTCGTTTCATTCTCTGAAGGTACTTTTAAGAAAAAGTATACCATTAATCAAAGGAAGCCCGTGAGAACACATGGTGCCTTAAACACGTACTTCTGGGTTTGGGGTGGTTCACAGTTGTCTGGGCATTTTGATCGCTGGAAAAAGATGACAAGGGGATAACTGCATATTTATGTAGTTGTTTGCTACTTTGAAGTACGTTTTCCTGCCCCCAAACTCCTCCGTGGCTGGATCCCATGGTAGGATGCTGCTGTTACGGTAGTCGTAGGGCAGCCCGTTCTCCTGCTGTAGATGTGTAGCAGGTATTGGAACATTACCATCTGTTCAGAGCAGACACAGTTCACTGTGTAAACAGCGTGGCTGGGAATAGGCGTGAGGGAGAAACTTTAGTTCCAGGGCCACACATTTCCTAGCTCTGGGTCATTGCACCACTGTCTTCTTTAACCCCACTGTGACTCGATGGTGTCCTATGTAACACGAGAAATTCAAGGGAACCAGTGACTACACGCAGGTTCTGTGTTTCCGTGGAACCACCATTCAGGATTTGTGGCTGGACGCGTCTTCCAGTGTCACCACAGTGAGGGTGTGCACTGTGACCGTGACGTCTCCGTGGCTGTTTTCGTGATTAGGGCTCTGAGTCTGCAAGCTTGGTCACTGTTCATCACGGTATGCTGTCACATATGCGGTCCCTTCCTCTTCGCCATAAATGCAGCCTAGGCTACACCATGGCTGTCATAAAAAGAAAGTCACGATAGTCATTTTTCTGTAACTCTCAGAATTTAAGACTTTTTACATGATTTCTGTGACCCAGGTTTCTCATAAGCAGGAAGAGCCCTTTCCAGGTTCAGCTGTAGTCTGTGTTCACTCAGATCGCTGCCACAAACTAGTACAAGCAGACACTTTCCCCTGACGGTGGGGGAAACTAGAGGTCCCAGGTCTAGGTGTTGGGAGTGCTTGCTTTCTGAGCATCCTGGGGAGAACGTGACCCCACCTCTTTCCTGGATGCTCATGTTGCCAGCACTCCCCAGTGTCCATTGCCTTGTGGGGAAATCTCTTCAGTCTGCCTCCACTGTCACACAGAATCCTCCACTAAGGGTCAGTGATACTGAATTCAGGGCCCACCCAGGACTAATGTGACTGCATTTTAACTAACAACAACAGCCCTCTGTCCAAATGGGGCCACATTCTCTGTTGTATTTCTGTCGCCGTGAGAAAATACCCAAAAGCAGCCCAAGGAAGTAAAATACATCTCCAGGTCACAGTCCATCATTAAGAGGGAAATCGAGGCAGGAATTCGAGCAGCTGGTCACAGAACAGCTACAGTCAAGAGCAGCGAGAACCCGATGCACCCAGGCTGCCTGCCTGCTTGCTGCTCAGCTCACCCACTCGAGTATACGCAGCTCAGGATGGACCAGGAAATGGTGCCACTGACATTCAGAGTGGGTCTCCCGTCAAGTAACACAGTCCCCTGCTGACGTGTCCACAGTCCAGTCTGATCTAGATGGCTCCTCAGTAAGATTCTCTTCCCATGTAGTTCTAGGTCATGGCAATTTGATATTTAAGAATAACCATCACAAGGTCCCAGGGCGGTCATGATTCTGGGGGGATACTGTATAACCCAATACAGTCTGTCAATAAGGGGCCAAGGCAGTCTGTTCATGCGAGTGCCCATTGCCACCACCATAGTTGGTGTCGTGCACTTGCTCGGAAAGCCATCATTCTGTGTCTCTCCTTTTGTCCTGACCACCCCGACCCAAATAATCACATAAAAGCCTGCATTCATTACAGAATGCTTGGCCTATAGCTCAGGCTTACTACTAAATAGCTCTTACAACTTATTAACCCTTTTCTACTCATCTACATTTTGCCATGTGGCTTCATGGTTTTACCTGTTCTCCAGCACATCTCGTTCCTCTGGCACCTGCTCGCCTCTCTCAACCCCACCCCTTTTCCTCCCTGTATTTTCAGTTTGACTTTCCAACCTACCCTCATTCTGCCTTGCTTTAGGCCAAATCACTCTTTATTATCAACCAATGAGAGCAATACACATTCACAGCCTACAGAAGAGTAATCCCACAGCAGACTGTTCTCCAGCTGTGTGCTACAAAAGCAGGCATACCATGTAACGTGTGAATTCTGCCCGTTACAGTTGGATAGCACGGTAAATGTAACTCCCAGAAGCTTTCCTCCGCAAGTTTAGCACACGTCAGAGCCCCGACTGCACAGGCATCCTCTGTAGATATGTATTCACTACCTAAGGAAACCACATGGTGGCTGCCACCCAGGTGACGAAGGCAGTGTGCCTCATGCTAGAACCTCACGGCCTCACTTCAAACACTTGCCTTTAGTTTTGATAATAACTGGGCAGCTCAGCGAAAGGATTTGCTTGTTACCCTTTCATTTAAGGCCTTCATAGAACTGACCTTTGTGCTTTGGGCAGGGGCACCTGAAACTAAGGGATGCCAACCACACATACTACAGCTGAGTTGTACCCCAGCACAGATTTTGATTAGGAGTTGAAAAAAATTATAGCCTTTACTATATTGAAAGAAAATGGGCTGGAGAGGTGGCTCAGCAGTTAAGAGCACATACTGCTCTCCCAGGGCATCCAAGTTCAGTTCCCAGCACCCACCCTGAGTGCCACACAGCCAGCCACCCGTGACTCCAACACCAAGGCATCCAGGTTCCTCTTACAGGCACCTGAACACACGTAGAGGTGGGGTTTGGTCCTCTCTCTCTTTCTTCATATCTCTCTCTCTCACACACACACAGAGAGAGAGAGAGAAAGAGAGAGAGAGAGAGAGAAACATGTTCAGAAATAAAATTGAAAGGAAATTTTTTTGTAGCCTCTGAAATGTGGGTCTGGGAAGAGAACGTTTTCTTTAAATACTTCTTGTTTTGCGTTGAGACAAGTGGTCTAATTGTCAAAAAACTGGTTTTGTCTTTTATGGTAAAATACAGTAATGTAAATTTCCCTGGCTTTTCAACTCCTAAGTGTCGGTTCCTGTGTGAGCCGCTCCTCTTCTTTCCACAAAGCTGTTACTAACAGGTCTATTCTGAAGACACGAGGTTCTAGCTGACGATTCTGAGCCACCTATGTTTGTCTCCTGTGACAGGCGGCCATGTGCTACGTCCACGTAACAGCCTTGGTGGCAGAGTATCTCACACGGAAAGGTAAGGAGGGAGGCTGTGCGGGCAAATCTGGAGGCGAGAAATTGCACACCCACAGGCTTGCTGGTTGCTTCATTCCCAGTTACAGCATTTGATTGCCTCCATGGGCACAGCAAGATAGTGCCGGTGTAAAGAAGAGAATGTGGCCTGCTGTCCTAGCCTCACACTGTTCTGCAAGAAGCAGCTCATGAGCTTGGCATCCGGCCGTTCCTGACCAACTAATACAGAGCCGACGTGACTTTATTTTCCCTTAAGATGATTCTCACCAGAACTGTTATCAATCAAGAGACAGTTCTAACAGGAATTTGTTGGACAGATTTTCTGGAATGCAGCCCTGTTGACTTTAGCATGGGAAAAGGTCGGGGTACAAGTTATGCTCTGTATTTGTATGTTAAGCGCTTGTTCCCATGAGTTCGTTCATGATTCCTCCTGGTTAAACACCAGTTACTTGGGGTGTCCCAAGTACAATTACAAGGGTGGCACCTCGTTCTGGAATACTGGGGTTCTAGGAAAGCCGGTAGTCTGCACATACGATACTGAGGACTATGAGTTCCTGGTCCAGGCTAGCAAGGAGCCATTCTACGAAGTGAGAGGCGTGATCAAGGGGCAGATGCCAAGGGCTTGAAATTTCTCAGAGTCAGGATGAGAGAGGAAATAAAGGGGCCGTGTTCGTATAGTATTCCCTGCTGAGACATTTTACCGGGTGATGCGTTTCCTCGTGTTTAGAAGCTGACCTAGCGCTCCAGCGGGAACCGTCTGTCTTCCCCTGCAGTCATAACACGTGCCAGAGGAAGAGCTGGGGAGGTGAGCCTGAGGGTCACGCAGCTCCCAAGGGTCCCCATCTGCTCTGTTCACCTGCCGTTCCAGGGTTCTGGTGGTTTCTGTCCATTCTGCACTCTCCTATCACCGGGCTTTCCGTGTCCCTCACAGCCATTGCTCTGTGCCACAAGAGGAAAGTGTTTGGTCAGCACGTCTGCTCTTCCATTGGCCTAAACACTAGCGGTCAATTTTTTTCGTCTTAATTTTGTTGTATTAATGTATCCTCAAGTTCCCAGAGGAGAGCTTTACTTGGGGAATTCTCTGCTTTCCTTGTCGCCAGATCAAAGCAAGGCTATAATGAGGACTGTGGTGAAAATGGCTACCTCGGGGTTGACTGGAAACCTGGACAGATGTCCGCAGGAATTGTCTCTGCTTTTGCGTTCTACTTTCTCAACGCCTGATTTCAAAATACTCTGTGTTTCTTTTTCCTAAACTCATGAAGGAGCATCTCAAACCAGAGTGGCCAAACATTTCAAATTCCTCCTCATCTAAACACGTCACACAACTGATGTTGAACCGGCTTAAAACTGTGTCCCGGTGTCCGAGCTGAGCTGTGACCCTTACCCCAGACACTGATCTCACTTAGGTTGTCAGCTGGGAGTATCAGATGCTGAGATCCCGGAACTGTGGCTTTCTGGTTCCTAAACAGAAAAGGCTTCTCTTCTCCCAGGCAGCCCCTCAGCTGGCAGATGTGACTGTTGAATCATCTGTGTTGCTGGAGGCAGTCGGGAGGGCCCCAGTCCGAGTTGGGGGTTATCCCCCGCCTGAATGGTGAAGTGACAAGCTGCTTGAAGGAGACTTTGATTTGGGGCTTCTCACTTCTCTTCCATTGGCTTTGGCTACTTTCTTTTTCTTGGTGTCTGACTACGGATCCTTTGACCAAACGCTTCCTCATTCAGTTATCGCTGGCTTGACTCAGTTATGATTTGACAGCGTATGGGTTCTTTGAAGATTGAATGGATTTTAATTAAGGTGGGTTAAAATATTAAAAAAGAGTTGAGAAACTGAGTGAGGCCGGTGAAGGTTAAATGTGGGGAAATGGATGGAGAGAAGACAGGCTGGCCCCAGCCTCCTGCGTGGACGCTGGGCAGACATGAGGGTTTCCTCCTCAGATGTTCACTTCAGACGTGAGACAAACTGAATATGGAGGATAGGAGGATCCGGATTTCAATCGAGAAATGTACAGGGCAGGAGGAACCCAAGAGTTCCAGCCTCAGTCAGGTCGACAGCTCCCCCCTCTGCTTTCTCTCTGCCTAGGCATGTTCAGACAGGGATGTACCGCCTTCCGGGTCATCACGCCAAACATCGACGAAGAGGCTTCCATGATGGAAGACGTTGGGATGCAGGATGTCCATTTCAATGAGGTGAGTGCTGTGTCTCAGATGGGGTAGGTACAGTCACATACCACATGGCATTCTGTCCGTCAGAGATGCCTGCAGTGTGGGGGTCCCGCCTGTATGACTGGTAACGTTGTAGGCACGCTGTGTTAATGCTCCGTGAGATGTTCCTCCAGCAAGAGACTCACCTGAGCCTGCTAGGCCCTGTGAGTGCGCCAACTCAGAGCCCTTTTCCCCACAACTGCTGCCTCTCCAGACAGCCGAAAAATGGCAGGCAAAGCTCTGCTTCCCTCCGTTCTAAGCCAGGCCTTGTATCGGGGGAAGGAGTGCTTGAACACGTATGTCAAACAAAGGACATGTATCCCACACAGCTCAGGCTATGTCCAACATATCCTTTCTACTAATATCTCTGGATCTCGAGTTTCATTATTTAATCTGCCTTTAATTTTAGTGTCTCTAATTCTAGGCACCTCCTCCCTGGCAGACAGGCAAAGCCCCAAAAGAGCAGGCTAGGCTCCTGACCAGAGCATCCCAGTGTGGGGCCTGGTTCCCGTCTCTGCATGAGCGCCCAGGCCCAGGACCACCCTAGTACATCTCTGCAGAGACTGTATGTACAGCAGGCACTTTCTGTAAACTTCACGAAACAGGACAACCTTGTGTATAAAGAGACAGCTTTGATATAAAACTAGGGGTATGAACAAATATCAATTTTCTGCTTGCATTCGCTCCATTCTCTGTTCTGGGAATCTCTGCTTCAAGAACACACTTGTTTGCCTTCCTTCCTCCCCACAAACTCAGAAAAAAGAGTCAAAGGAAATCTTTTTAGTTCTGCCATCTTATAAGGAAAAAGATAAAGTTGTCCAGTTCTTCATTTGGAGAGAAAGAGCCAACAAAGAGGAGTGCGTACCCTCTGCCTCCATAGAACTGTCTTATCTTGACTTGGGGACCACAATTCTTGGTGGTTTCCATGCCAGAGAAAAGGGACCATCAACAAACACTTCCATGACATAAACAAGACCCGAAGCCCCAGTTCCAAAAGTGTAGTCTAGACCCCTCTAAGGAAGTGTATAAGGCCCTTGCTGAGTGCCGGTACGATGCTGGATTTCTCATATGCATCAACTAAAACATGAGACAGGCTGAGTATACAAGGCAGGAGGATCCGGGCTTCAATAATCAAAAGTTCTTTGTGGTCTTCAGTGAAATGTAAGATGCAGAAGGGATTGGAGAGATGGCTCAGGAGTTGTTAGTGTTTACTGCTCTTGCAGAGAACACAAGTTTTATCCAGTAGCTCATAACTACCTATAACTCCAGCTACAGGGAATCCCATACCCTCTTCTGGACTCCAGGCATTTTCACTTATAAATATGCACACATACACACACACTCACACACACACACACACACACACACATTAACCATAAAATCTCCTTTGTTCCAAATATGGTTGCATTCTACTTTAAACCCAGTACTAGGGAAGCCAAGACAGGAGGTTCTCTGTGTGTTCAAGACCAGCCTGGTCTTCCTAGCAAGTTCTTGGGCAGCCATAGCTATGTAGAGAGATTCTGTCTCAAAAAAAAAAAAAATCAAAACACCACCTTTTATAAAGGGGATCTTAAATGCAAAAAATTTAAGAACTACGATTGTAAATTGTCTAGTCTTAAATGGCTCTCAAAATCAAAAGCTAAAGATGAAAAAGAAAGTAGTTTAAATGTTAAGATAGGCTTGAGAGGCTGCTCAGCCATTAAGAGTCCTGACTGCTCAATCATGAGAACCTGAGTTCAGTTCCCAGCACCCAGCCCACACTGCAGCTCACAACCACTTGTGACTCTGACTCCAAAGGATCTCGTGCCTTCTTCTGGTCTCTGTGGATACCTGCCCCCGTGTGCATACACACATAGACAAAGACACAGACGTGAAAAATTAGATCTTTAAAAAAAAAAAAAAAGTTGAAATAGCTTTAACCAAGGTCAGTGAAATTTTCTAATTATTCTGGGGGAGAATAAGTTGTGTACTCCATAATATTTAGTGATTACTGTTTTCACACCATGGAATGCCTGGAGAGACTGGTTTCTTTAAACACAAGCAAGGCCACGTTTTTAAGCCCGCATCGGCCATGGTGCCAGGTCATTCTCTGGAGCTCAGCATTTTGTTTGGAATTAGATAAGGAGCACATCAATGCCAAGAACTTCCAAGGATTTGAAAGTCCAGTTTCTAGTCACTGGCCCTGTGGGATAACAGGAAGCTCACTTTGCACATCTAGTGAAATCAAGTCTCAGAGTGAGGTGGTTATGAGAACCTGATGAATTAGCGTCTGAGGCCAGGTGCACACATCCCTCAGGGAAGCCTACGAATGGCGCCACGTCTGAGTAAGGGTTGGTCATGTGACAGAAAGGCTGCTTTATCAGCCGATTTCAGAATATGGATGGGCCGCCCTGTCCTTGAAGCATAACGTGGGTAAATCTTTAACAAGGTCCATAGTGCATGACGGTCTGTACCAGTGAGGATGAGCCACTGCAGGGCCATAAAGCCCTGTTGTCAAGAGTCAGGCTGATGGGAAGTAACCTGTTCTCAGTGACAGGGACGCAGAAACTGCTGTGTTGATCTTCAGGTTGGCTGCTTGGGTGTCTCATGGTAAAGAGAGCTCTGGAAAATCTGTCCCCAAGAGGAAGGAATTACAGGAACTGATGGGGAAGAAGCACGTGACACAGTAATAAAAACCACAACCCCTTTACTCTTCCGCAGTATGAATGATTCGATACCTTCAGTGCTCTGATCTGACCTGTTAGGGAGCTACTAAAAATGCACAATAATCTTAACAGCAGGCCTCAGACAGACCTGATGAGTGTTTGGTCCATTTCTGCCTTCCCTGGTAAAGCTACAGAATGACCTCCAGGTGACTTTGACTTAGGGTGCTGGTGGTTGCTTCTGCCCCCTTCAAGTCTGCCTAACCATCCCAGCTGCACCCTAACTGTCCCAGCTCTGGGAAGCCACTGTGTCTGGGTTATAGCATTGACTGCTCATAAACAAGCCGAGCCTCTTACATGAGCCACACTTCTGTACGCTGTGAGCAGTGGGCTCTGTGTATGTGCCCCAAGTTGGGTGCCAAATTTAATGAGTCTTGTCAGCTCTCCAATAATGACATGGAAACTTCTTATTATGAAAGCTTGGCCTATAGCTCAGGCTTGTTCCTAAGTAGCTCTTATAACTTGAGCAATTCCTATTAGTCTGTGCTCTGTCACATGGCATCACCTCTCTTCCATCTTTTGCCTCCTGTTTCCTCTCCATGTCTCCTGACATCTTCCGTACTATCCACATGCCTAGATTCCTCCTTCTCTTTCTGTCTCTGCCCAGGAGTTTCACCTACATCTCCTGTCTAACCATTATTACACCAACCACAGCAATACACCTTCACACAGTGTACAATACCCCACAACAGATGTGTCTCACTGTGCAGAGTCACCATTGAGTACAAAGAACACTGTATGGACTCACAGCAAGCCTCTGGCTTCCTTGAGACCAAATCATTTCTATTCTGAAACAACTGCCAGTAGCAAACAAACTATTCCCATCCATAGGAGACAGAGAAGTCAGCAGAAGAGTTGGGGGCTTTGTTTATATCTCATCCTAACTCTGGCAATTATAATCCCATCTAACCTCCTGTCCCTCGACTGGAAGTGTTCTAGAACCACCCGGGTGACTGGTGTTCCTCCCTGGCACAGTGATTGTCCCAAACAGTGTTGGTGACGAGACTTGGCCAGTGGAACTGGTGTGATTGTCCTGTCCTTGACTGGCATCTGAAGTAAGTGCTGGGCTACCTTGGCATTGAGCTGCGTGATGGAGATACCTACAGAGGCAAAATGGAGTCGCACCATGGCTTCAGATGCTTCTTCCCACTGAAGGAGGATGTCTTGTTCACTATCCCCGAGAACCATAACTGGAAGATGTCAGTCCCTGTGTCCTGGGAATTTCTATATTGACTTGTTGATTGATCCACAAACTCACTGTATGTGTCTAGTGCTAGCAAAGGGGGCTCTGCAAGTAGGGAACTTTCCTTAAAGGCTTTCACTTCATGCGGTAGCCCCCAGACGTCCGTGTGCTTAGGAGTTACTCGAGTTCCTGTTCTGGTCTAGATGATGTTCTCTTGATGCTTCATCCCCAAATTCAGTTAAGTATTTGTGGGATGGAACCCAAGAATCAGTATTGTTTTCAGATTTTAAGAAGATTTTTATTCATGTGTTTGTGTACACCAGAAGAGAACGTTGGGTCCCCCAGAGCTGTAGTTACATGGGCGCTGCCAAGCACGGGTGCTGGGAACCAAATGCGGGTCTTCTGGAAGATCGCAAGTGTCCATATCCTCTGAGCTATCTCTCCAGGCCCTGGAATCGGTATTCCGACAGCTCCAGTGTTGGAATTCCAATGACTGCATCTTGAGGCCGGCTCACAGGTTCATGTATGTCCAAACAGTGGATACCAGAGACAGCGCATGGCTTTACTTTAATTGATCTCATTGATTTCATCCCAAGATAGAACAAGCAACGTGTGTGGAGTTAAGCGCCCCGTGCAAACGCTTTCTCATATGGGAATTAACTGTAGTGCATGTGCACACACAGGTGTGTGTGTGAACACACCGGTGATCAGTGTGACATTTCCATAGACAGGTGTTTGGTATCCTCAATTGTGTTAGCACGACACCCTTAAACAATGAAACTGGCTAACTTCATGTTCTAAAACGTCCCCAACGGCTTGTGGATGTCATGCACTGAGATTTCTAAGCCTAGTTTAGTGCCATAAAACACGTGGTTTATGGATTGACAGAGTCCACACAGCCCCTCCCCCAGCCGGTTCCTGTGTGCATTGATGATATAAGAAATAGCTTAGTGTTTGTTTGTCCACGGTGGGAAACCCATTAGACATGGCCACCGCTCAGGGTTATCACGGGCACTGCCCGTTGCGTGGTCCCCTTCTGCTTAGAATTTCATGTATATGATACTCCAGTGTTTAGTTAGTATGTCTTAGCTTTATGACTTTTATAATTTTATATTGCCATATATGGGCTATTAAACTTAATTGTCCGGGAGTACATTTTTATCCAAAGCCTTCTCACTTCATGAAGCTGTAATTGTCTAGGTTGAGAAGTAGCATTAGTTTAAATAGTTTACCACAGGCGCCCTGATGTTCAGTAACCCACATTTGATGCCATGAGGATAAGGTTTAGGGTTGTTTATGCATTTATTATTGTGTATGTGGTGTTTCACCTGCATGCCTGTCGGATACCCTAGGGCAGAAATCACAGAGCCCGGGTCCTCCGGAAGAAACCCTGTGTTCTTAAGCACGGAGCCATCTCTCCAGCCCCTAGGTTTGTTACATTTGCTTTTAGTTTGTTATTCTGCTTTCGTAGAATATTATCATTTCTTTACAGTAAGAAATAAATTTGGGTAGATAGGTTATAGATCTCGAATGCCTCCTGACTAAGAAAAGGAGATAAAACAATGTTCAGTCGAATATAAAAATGCCTGGCATGTTCTTTCCTAGTTTGTGATAACAGTGCATGTGTTTTGGTGACGCTATTCCCTATCATCCACTAATCTATTTGTTTTTATCCAACCCTGCCATTCCCAGCCATTCTGGGAAATCTCCTTGGTTGAACTCCATCTTTTTTGTGCCAAATAGAATAGATTTTTCCCTAATGAACTTATCTGTGCCCTACTATATATACATACCCTATAACAACATATACTACTTGAATTCAGGCTGTGTTTTTAAACCTCTTCCCGTTTCTAGGTTGACTAAGCAAGAGTAAGATTGTATTTGAGTCCTGATTTTCTGCTTGGAAACACAGAAGCATGTGCACCCCTCCCGCAGTAGAGATTTATGCAGTGGCGGGATCTAGGGCTATCTGAAATGTCCCGTGTGTGGAGAGGCGGCACCATTATAGAGTCAGCCATTACCCCCACCCAACGCTTCTGTGTATGTTGTAATAGTATACGTCTGTGTTTTCACGGCTTATACATTTGTCTACACTTGGGACTGAAGAGATAGCTCAGTAGCCAAAACCACTTGCTACTCTTCCAGAGGACCCATGTTCTATTCCTAGTACCAACACAGTGGCTCACACTGCCTTTAACTCCAGTTCCAGGGGATTTGATGCCCTCTTTTAGCTTCTGCTGACCCCACATGCACATGGTACCCACACAGACAAGCAGACACATGTAAGCCATTTTAAAAGATTAAATTACTAATTTCATTTTTATGCAGAAAACATTGAATATGCCCCTGCAGGGGTGTGTTTAATCCACCCACCTTCTCCTCCCTTTCTCTCTGGGCACCCTGATGCAGATGTTCCAGCCCGTCAGGCTTTTGCCAGTTCTGCACGTACCATGTGCCTCTTAGGTTTTTATTGCTGTGATAAAACACCGTGACCAAAGGCAACTTGGGGAGAAAAGGTTCATTTGCTCTTATGCTTCCAGGTAATGGTCCTTCACTGAGGGAAGTCAGGGCAGGAGCAGGAAGTGAGGCAGAAGCCCGAGACTGCTGCTCTCCTGGCTTTCTCGGCCTGCTTTCTTAGCTACTTCAGGACCACCTGCTCTGGGGTCGCATCAGTGGGCTGGGCCTTCCCACAGGCCTTAAAAACACACCTGTGGTGTTCCTTACAGGAAATGACCTAATCCATGCTTTCGATTTTAATAAGTACTTTTTGGGGGGAGGCAAACATGAGTATAAGGACAAATTGCAAGTAGTAGGTAGCAGATAGGTGGAATCAGCCCGTAGATAACAACACATCATCAAAGCTGGCACTTACAGCATTCAGCAATTGGAATAGCAAGTGAGGAGAGCCAGCAATTGAGATAGTCGTAGCATCCAGCCAAGGAAGCCCCACGGAGACCGTCATGCTGGATCCCTGGCTAAGCATCTTCTACACAGAGGTTCAGGCTTCTCTGCACCACTCTGTTGGAAATGGTTTAGCTTCCAGCTGTTCTCACAGGTGTAAGATTTTTAACAGCCTTAGCTGTTTGCTGCTGCCGTTTCTCCTTGTTGCAGGGAACCAGCCTGCTGCCCTAGGATGGTTTTGGAGGACACGCTTGAGGCTGAAACAAGTGAGCCCTCCTCACTCCCAGACTAGTGCAAACAACTCATGACAGTTTACCAATATAGCTCCTACCTGGTGACCTCCTTCCTCCATCTATGCCCCAACCTCTAAACCTTCCCCCAGCTTCCCAGCTCGCCCCGTCAGCTGGGACCAAGCCTTCAGCATGATACCAGCTGAGCAATTTTTACAAATTACAAAGACCTGGCTTAAATAGATTGGTTTTGTAACTGTGGTGTTCAACATGTTTGTTGCTGAGTGGAGACTCTTCAAATCAGTTCCAACTTTAGCTCCTTGAGAAACTTTCTCAACCTTTTTATAATATCACATTAAAATCATTCTAGATTCTTAACATTGTGACATATATCTACAAACCCAGCACTTGGAAAGAAGACACAGGAAGGTACTGACTGAATTCAAGCAAGCTGGGACGTATTTGTATTTTGTTTTGTTTGTTTTGACTCTTTGGGGGCCCACCACCCAGCTCCCAAATAAATACACAGAGACTTATTCTTACTTATGAATGCCCGACGTTAGCCTCGCTTGTTTCTAGTCAGCTTTTCTAACTTAAATTATCCCATTTCTCTTTAACTGTGTTTTGCCTTTGGACTTCTTACATTTCTTTATTCTGTGTTTCTTTTCTTACTGGCTGGCAGGGTGGCTGGGTGGCTAGCCTCTGGCGTCCTTCTCTCCTCCTTTTCTTGCCCCTCCCTCTTCTCTAGATTTCTCCTCCTATTTATTCTCTCTGCCTGCCAGCCCCAGGTATTTCTCTCTCCTGCCTAGCTACTGACCATTCAGCTCTTTATTAGACCAATCAGGTGTTTTAGGCAGGCAAAGTAACACAGCTTCAGAGTTAAACAAATACACCATAAAAGAATGCAACACATCTTTGCATCATTAAACAAATATTCCACAGGATAAACAAATGTAACACATCTTAAACTAATGTTCCACTGGGGCTATGTGAGTTCCCATCTCAAAACTGTATTCTAGAAGGTGCAGTAGAGAATCTGCCAACATGACCACTCCATAGTGTGGGAAGGTTTTAGAGAGAGAGAGAGAACGAGCAGCCAGAGACAACCGGAAGAGGAGAGAGAGAGAGAGAGAGAGAGAGAGAGAGAGAGAGAGAGAGAGAGAGAGAGAGAGAGAGAAGCGGACTGGACTTGGCCAGGGCTAGAGAAGTGTGAACAGCAGGAGAGCAGTGGGGGTCGGAGCGTAGCAGGATTTATTTCAGAGAGATAGCAGAGGCAGGAGAGCCTGCCGTTAAAAAGACAAGAGATGGGCATCTGAAGGAGGGAAGTGGGCTAGGACGCTAGTGAGGACGTGGCTGTGTGTGACTAGTACTTGTGATATGTAACCACAGGCAGCCATATGTGCCTTCTGCCAGAGGGAAGGGAATTGGCTCCTTTTGGTAGAAGGGGTTGGTTTCACCAGTTCCTGAGGGATGCTGGCTTTTTTCTAACAGCCAGAAATCCCTGGTCCAGGTTAAACCCATTTCTGGATCTAGGAACTTTCCTTTCCTTTTGGACTTTGGGGACTTGGAGTTTCCTTTGGACCTGACAAACACAAACAAATCATTTACTCCAGATTTTTATTATACTGTAATTGCTAAGGCACGGGGTTAAAGTTAACTACTGTTTGTTTAACTGATCCACGGTAAATAGGGTGACATTATTATAGATCTGTCCATGGTATGACTTGATGAGGCAACTAGTAAAACCAACCATACTTTTTCACACACAAAAAAAATTACATTTATGATATACCTGGAAGTTAGAATACAAGGAACCAAATGATTACATGTTGTAGAATAGTTTGAAGATGAAGTTTAATGTTGACCATTACAACGCCATCCTTTTAGGAAACTGGGTTTTCTTGGACTCTGTCAGCCACCTCTGTGGGTCCATGGCAGCACTGGGGTGCAGGTGCTTGGGAAAGTGGTGAGTGAGAAGGAAGGAAGGAAGGAAGGAAGGAAGGAAGGAAGGAAGGAAGGAAGGAAGGAAGGAAGGAAGGAAGGAAGGAAGGAAGGAAGCTGCTTGCAGGCATGGTGGGGAGAAAGTTTATCGTGCATACAAGGGAGAGCACTGTCAAAAGCAGGGACGTTTAAGAGTCTAAAGTGGACATGACCTTGAGCCTTGTTGGAAGGGGGAGCTGCCAACCAAGAGGGGCAGCCCAGGCCAAGAGACTGGCACAGCCAAGGTGGCTGGATTGTATAATGGGCATCTGGAGGGAAAGCAGCCCAGCCCCTGGGCTGGAGAAGTTTAGGGTAGGATGCGGGGTACAGCTAAGAGGGTCCTGTAATAGGTAGAGATTGAGGGATGGAAGGAGAGCCTGGGGGCCGGTTGTCCCGGGTTTGAGACCTAACAGTAAGTCTGGCCTATGATTTGTAAGAAATCCAAGGCTTTGATACATCTCATCAACTCCTCTCCCACACAAAAGAGTGTTCCTGGCACCCAGTATTGCCAACATCCCTGAGAAAAATGCAAACCTGCCTCTAAGAACCGCTTGCTGACTGTGTGTGTACACTGGTAGAAATAAGATTTAAAAAAAAATTAGTGCAAAGTAGAAAGTAATGGTTCAAGTGTGGGAAAGCTTTTTTAACTGGCTGGTGAATTAGATACAGGGTTTACAGACTGCACAGCAGTGGGGTGTATGGGCGTGGGGGGATCGAGTCTGACTGATCTCCCCAGACACCAATGAGGGTGAAAACTGAAACTCATTCCGTTTATTTTTTACGAAGATGTGAGCATGCCTGTATGACTGTGAAATGATACAAGCTGTACTTTAATGCTTTCTGTTTTAGCTTCTTACGAGCAGAGGAACATGAAGAAATCTTTAGCGTGTTTAGTGTGCTGGGCTGTTAGACATCTTTTTATCATACATGCAGAGGAGAAGGGATGACGCTGGAGATTCTCTGGGTTCTTTGCTGCTGTCGTGGTTGCTGCGCACAGCTGGCTTTAACAAGAGCTGCCATAAAGCTTGAGACAACTGTCCTACCTTTTTATAAGCGCTGGTGCAGAGTTCAACCACATAAATGACAATTTTATGATGTATGTGTCATAAATATGACATGAGTTAGATGGGCCTGATTCGACAGTGTTATCTGATGGACTGATTGTTCTAAAGTGATATTTTCTTTGGCTCCATAAACCGTGGGCATTGGATCTGTGATGAACATTAGCCTAAAAATGGAAAATATAGAGATTCAGGAAGAACTAATAAAACCTGAGGTGTTGGGATGAGCACACAGGGTTGGGCACGCGGCTCCATTGGTAGGGTGTTTGCCTGGCATGTGTGAAACCCTGTGTTCAGTCTTCCACAAAATATAAACAGGTGAGACCAGCCTGGGCTACATGACCTGTCTTGAGACAATAACGATATTAAAAATAAGACAGTAATAAGACAGTATTAGAAATAATTTTGCCAGTATTAGAGACGAGACAAGTATGTTTACCTTATTAAATCCAACCCAGTCCCAGTATTAGAGGCGAGACAAGTACGTTTACTTTCTGAAATCCGAGCCTTTAACAAGCTATCGGCTGGGGCAGAAGTGGGCTCTTCAGTCCTGTCCATGGCCGTGTGACACGTGCTAGCCCCAGTCAGCCCCATGCTGCCGCTCTTGGATCTGCCATTCCCGTCCCAGCATTCCAGGTTGGGAACTTTAAACTTGACCCGCCATGGCGCCATGATGAACCCGTGGCTATATCTAGAAAAAGTTCATGATGACTGGTATACATAAGCTATAGGTAGTGTTTCTCCCCAAGTCTGAGCGCTCTACCCAGAGCAGAGAACTGTGCACCCTTCTCTAGAAGGAAATTGCCAAGAGGAGGAGGAAAGGGTATTGGTGAAGCAGGCCTAGGTTCCCCCATCGCCATCCCTGGATAATGTCAAGACATTTAGTCGGGGTTGAAGTCATGCTTAGCAATGCTCCATAGCTCAGCATTGCCAGTGTTTCTTCATCAGAGAGGATAAATAAATCTCTGAGTTACAGTTCTAAAGACAGAGCTAATCAACAAGCTAAGAGCTTGTGGGAGTCTACCAGAGCCAACTTTCTATACCTTGTAAAAAAAATTATTTTATGTGTATGAGTTTTGTCTGTGTGTATATTTGTCTATCACATGTGTGCAGTCCCACAAGAAGGTGTCAGGGTCCCCGGAGCTGGAGCTACCGGCAGCTGTGAGTGCTGAGAACCAAGTCTGGGTCCTTTGCACGGGCAGTCAGTGCTCCTAACTGCTGGGCCAGCTCTCAGCCCAGGTATTACACCTTTCTGGTTTTCGCATATAAACATGACTTGGGGAGAACTTTGGTGAGTTGTTAGAGTCTTGGAGTTAGTTATACATTGATCCACTGCCTTTGGTTGTACGCGATGACGGATTCTCTGTAACCTCTCCCTGCCCCGCCCTCCCCCTTGACCAGGATGTACTGATGGAGCTGCTGGAGCAGTGTGCGGACGGACTTTGGAAGGCCGAGCGCTATGAGCTGATCGCTGACATCTACAAGCTCATCATCCCCATTTATGAAAAGCGGAGGGATTTCGAGGTATCGCGCCCTCTTTGCTCCTGTTTGACACGACCCAGACCTCACGACCCAGACCTCACGCAGAGAGAGCCAGCAGGCCTGGGTTCGGTGATGCCCGGTGGTCTCCAGTTACCCACATTGCATCAAAGGCGGTCATCAGTCACCAACTATAGCGCTATCAGATGTCACACATCCTGGGCCCCGCCTATGCAGACACCCCCATGTCTCGAGTGCAAGGGTTCTATCCCACCACTGAACTTTGGACGTTTCCCTAGACGGTTGTATGATTTCCAGGGGCCCCTCCTTGCTTCCTCTGCATGAGGGAATGGTGGCCCTTCCACCTTCCAGGGTTCAGAAGTCAGCCATTGCCCCAGCAAATCAAATGGAAGAACAGAACCCGCATGACATCAGAGATTTTCTCCTCCACCTCATGTTAGCTTGGAAAGAGACCTGCAGTGGGTGCAATCCAGAAACGATCACTGAGTTAAGCAGTCAAAATACACTCTTGGGAACTAGGCGATAGGCCAGTCGGTAAAGTGTTTCCTCGACAGCCCGAGGACCTGAGTTCAATACCCAGAACATACGTAAAAAAGCTGGGTGTGGTGACACCTGCTTGGACTCCCAGGGTTAGAGAGAGAGAGACCCGTGATGCCTAGGGGTCGCCGACCACCCAGGCTGGCCCCTGGTTCTCACATGTGTGCACACACACCCACATGCACACTCCCTACCCTCTCATACACACAAACCGACAGGGAGTCCATCATCACATTTGAATTGTTTTCAGTTTTATTCTGCGACTTGCAAATAGGAAGAAATGTTACTTCTGCTTTCCAGAGACTAGCCCACCTGTATGACACGCTACACCGGGCGTACAGCAAAGTGACCGAGGTCATGCACTCAGGCCGCAGGCTCCTGGGGACCTACTTCCGGGTGGCCTTCTTTGGACAGGTGAGCCTTCAGCCCGTTCTGTAGGCTGTCCCGAGTCCTTTATCTTTCTTCTCTTAAAGTGAGATCCTGAGAATTTTCCACTCTGTAAACGCTAAAGTAATGAATTTCTCATATGACACGTGGCTCTTATCTTCCTCTGGAGTAAACGCTACTTTTTTTTCTTTCTTTCTTTCTTCCTCTCTTTCCTTTATCACTTTCTTAAGGCAGCGGTAAGTTCTTCCTCCATCCTTAGCATCATCTTTCATTCTTCCATGTGGTTTGCAAGCTTCTTTTTCAAGTCTTGTATGTTTACTGTCTAGTCATTTCAAACTCCAGAAAGAAAATTAACATTTTTATTCCATTTACAGAAATCATCAGTTCCCTTACATATCCGTATTGCATGTTTTAAGGCAAAAATTAAGACCTGCTTTGTGCCTGTGCCTCAGTCTTTTATATGCTGTCTGCGCAAGCATAGTTATCGGGGAGTCCTGTCGGAGGGGGGTTACATAAGCAAGCTTTAACCTTCAGGCTCTAACATTATTAAATGGAATAGATTATCATCTGTTCATTGAGGGCGTGTGATTTTCCGGTGAGCGCTTTATAACCTTCAATTTACTCTGTTATTGTTTTTTATAACTATAGCAATACCAGTTTACAGACAGTGCAACAGACGTGGAGGTAATTCCAGTAAATGCTTCTAAAGCAAGTAACGTTAGTGGAGTGAGCGCCTCTAAACTCCCAGTTTGGTGTGGATTTCTCATTTGTTTGTTTCATGTTAGCCTGGTTTTTTTCCCCCTCACCTCTATTGTTTCTTATGCCATTTTATATCCTTTTACTTTAGATAAGCGACTTTTTGAACATTAATTTCAAATATTAACCCCCAATCTGGACATTTTAATTTCCCAACCTTTTTCACTTCCCATATAATGTTAAACCTATGGACACATGTGATTGGCGCCACGCCAGTTGTGGCTGGTTTTCACGGAAGCATTTCCAGTTCTGTGCTGCTGACCTTCAGTGTTTGTCTCAGCGGGGAAGCATGGCCAAATCCACTCAAACTTTATGTACTTCTTGCTGGGCCTGCTCCAGACCAGACGTGCATCCCTGGTCGTTTCTCCGTGTGTCCTACTTCTGGGAATGTGAAACAGGCCTGCCCTCATCACACCTCACTGAGAGAGTGCTGCCTGGGCCCCAGCCCTTTCATCTCACACACTTAATGACTTGCGTACATTTGTACTTTTGTGTTTTCCCGTCTTTGCACCTTGACTCCACCTCAGAGCCCTTTCCTTCCCCTGCGAGTGCCTGTCTAAGTGGGGTTTTATTTTGGAATCATCTTTCTCCTGGCTTTTCCCTGCTGTGGCCAGCCTCGGGCACACTCGGGGGATGCCTCACGGTGCTTCTCCTTGCAGGGTTTCTTTGAAGATGAAGATGGCAAGGAGTATATCTACAAAGAACCCAAGCTCACGCCTCTGTCGGAGATTTCCCAGAGGCTCCTTAAGCTTTACTCGGATAAATTTGGTTCGGAAAATGTCAAAATGATACAGGATTCTGGAAAGGTATGATTGCTGTCTGATAAGCTGCCTAGCAATTTTTAAATTCTGTGTGATTGGCCGTGTAGAGCGTACTCACAAATGTGAAAAGCAAAGAGGGGGTGGGATAAGGAGGGTTGTCCTCTTCGCCTTGTAATCTCCAGTCTGTGCTTTTTCGTGACGTGCTTAACACCGAGGAAATTGTTGAAGGATCTTCAGTTAGCTTTGGAAGCTGAGGCAGGAGGATCACAATTTACAATCCAGCCTAAGTCGTGACACCATGTCTCCTCCAAAAGCCCAGAAACAAGTGTCCTCTTTTACCACGTAAATGACTTACGAAGGGCTCAGCTGAGTTCTGCCCCTCACTGCGCCTTCCCTTAGCCGGGCATCTGTGACTTGACTGCGCCCCTCGTGGCTGAAGCTCAGGCAGACCAAGCTGGTCACTCTAATCAGACTGAGGAATGAGACCTGCTTTCTTTAGAGTGGCCCTTCTCTTAGCTCTGGTAAGGACCCTTCCCAAGCCTACACAGTTGTCCTGAGCCTGTGTGCTTTGTAGCCCACCCTGTTGAGAAGAGGCCCAGGAAACTGAGTGCCCCTCCACTTCCCAAAGCTGTCCCCTGTTCTTCACATTGTGAAGATGTGCTAGTTTTAACCAAAAGCTCTGCTGACAGATGTGACAGATGTGACAGACACCTGGACTCTCAGCTGTCGAGGAGGGGGGTAGGGGGAGTGACGGAGCTTGGATAGTAAGGCTGGGTTCAAGGCCAGCCTGATCTACATAACCAGACCCTCCCTGTCTTTAAAAAAAAAAAAAAACAGCTCTTGGGAAGCAGAGGCAGGAGGATCTCTGTGAGTTCGAGGCCAACCTGGTCTACAGAATGAGTTCTCCCAGCTGTGGACAGCCCTGCTTCTTTCTAAGGACACCAGCTGTAGAACGAGAACCCTTTTATTCCTGCATCCTCTGCTGAGTGCTCAGAGTCTAGCATCTGCTTCCTGAGAGCCCTCATTTTCTCCTGCTCACCTGACTAGGTTGCTATTGCAGCAGGGACCAGCCGATATCACCTGGATTCTGGCCCGGGCAGAGGACAGGCCAGCCCCTCCTGTGCCTGCAACCCTCGGCCTCCCTCGCTCCTCTGTACACTGATTCTGTATGCTAACCCCGCTTCGGCTGCTATGGGCTGTTTCCAGACCAGTTTCTCTGGAATCAAATGCTCTGTAGTAGGAAAGGGACCAGAGAAGGAAGCCAGTTCGCAGCCACAGAGACTTGGGGCCACTTGGCCTGTCATTCTCCTTCTCATCACAGTCATGGGGTCCCACGTTGGTCCCCTGTGGGCTTCTCAGGGATGTGCTGATTTCTATGTTACCCACCTGTGGAGTTCCGGGTTAGCACACCACCGAGACCCGGAACACAGCTCTGCAAGCCAGTCTTCCAACAGTGAAATCTCTCACCTGCCCCGTCCTCTCCTGAGTCACTGTGGTGTAATCCTTGGTGACATTTTAAGCGAGTTAACATAAGGGAAAGGAAGCAGTGTGTTTTACTGGAAGCCTCAGTCAGACTTAGTCATTAAGACCCACCTTTAAAACAGATCAAGCTACTTGCCTGGTTGAGCTTCTTCTGGGAGCAGCCCTGTGTCTGCAGAGACAGCTTCCGCATGCAGCTTTCTTCAGGGCTCCCAGTTCTCCTCCCTCGGTCATAGTGTGGTCCTGTGGAGCTGCTGAATTACAGAACCCTCCTCCCGCGTCAGCGTTCCATTCCCTCTGTCTGTGAGGCAGTCTGGAACACGAAGGATAGGGAGGAACATCACAACCAGGCAGGCAGCGCCATTCTTGCTGCCTTTTAATTGATTTTGCTAAAGAAAGTCAGCTTGAATAGGTTGAAACGCAATGATATGATTGTCAAGCCAGCGAGATGCTCAGTGGGTAGAGGAGCTTGCTCACAGGCCCGAGAGTTCCGTTCCCAGGCTCCACAAGGTGGCTGGAGAGAACCAACTCCTGGGAGTTGCCCTCTGGCCTCTGTGCATGCGCCATGACACACATGCACACACAGACACACGTGCAAGCAAATTTGTAAGAAATACAGTTAGGATTGTCCAGATGGCTTTTCTGAAATCCAGGAAAATTCTGTGGACGTTTTTTACCTTCTACACTAGGCTCTCTCCACCACCCTTTTCCTCCATTTTTCTAAGAGCCTCTGCTGAACCATGAAACCCATCTTTCCTGCCCCAAGCCCTCTGCCAGCCATCTCTTCTGTGGTCATTTTATTGCTCTTGGTTAAATACAATTAGGATGTGTAAAATCGATTTGCCTCGCTAATGTAAATCAACTCTTGTCCCCCTGTGGAACATGCCTGCTTAATTTTCCATCATGTGTCAGACACCAGAGGTCCACCAGTTCACAGTCTGATTGCAAAAGCATTCATGTGCTGGGTTAATCAGAAAAGAAATTTAATTGTAAATGAGGTTAATCCGCACTTGTATTAAATAAATTCATCTGCAGCTGTTGGTGTCTCATTTGATCTGACAACCAGTTAATAGTAATTTAGGGCCTAACATTTGATTCTTATTCTTAAAGTAAATGTCTCTTCTAGCCAAGTGCATAAAAGTTTTAAAACAAAAATTAAAATGGAGAAATCGGACTAAGGCAGAGCGAAGAGACAAGCTTAGTGCGGTGACTTACTCTGTAATCCCATCATTTACGAAGGGGACACAGGAGGATCGTGGGTTCAAAGCCACACTGGGCTACAAGAGACTCTTCTAAAAGAAGCGGGGGGGGGGCAGGACTGGAAGGAAGAAGAGAGGGAGCGAGGGACGGACAGGCACTTCGATGTGAAGTGTGGCGGTTGTTAGACTCCATCAGTCTGAATACTTCTGAGGGAGTTAAGATGTCTTGAATAGAATTATTGTCACTAAGTACCATAGTGCATTGTGTTTTTAGAGGAAAATGTTCTCATTTTTAGGAAAAACAGGGTGGTTTGTCTTGATGTATACCATTTACATTGAAAAGTGTGTGTGTGTGTGTGTGTGTGTGTGTGTGTGTGTGTGTGTTTATAGAAGTCTGATAGTAAGTTGTATTGACTCATGGGGAAGATGTTGTGATGAAAACCATTACTCTGTATGGTAACCTGAAAAGTCAGATTTAAAACTCTGTCTCCACACATTGGTGTGTGCATACTTACATGTATGTGTATGCGTCTCTTCTTGAAACAAACACAGCAAGGCGGTAGCGGTGATGATCCTCTTGGTAGATAGTGGGTATTCTTCTACTGGTTTTTCCAACCTTCCTAAATTAGTTTTTCTCAGAATGTTTTCTAATTAAAATTTTATTAGACCAGGAAGAGCGCCTGACTTCGGTGTTGCTTATTGTTTTAAAGGTTAACCCGAAGGACCTGGATTCCAAGTTTGCTTACATCCAGGTGACCCACGTGACCCCGTTCTTTGACGAGAAGGAGTTACAGGAGAGGAGAACGGAGTTTGAGAGATGCCACAACATCCGGCGTTTCATGTTCGAGATGCCCTTCACCCAGACTGGAAAGAGGCAGGGCGGGGTGGAGGAGCAGTGCAAACGGCGCACCATCCTGACAGGTACGCACCAGGCAATGTACCGCTCTGACTAGAGTAAGGACTGGGGTATGCACTCCTTCCTCCCATCAGACACTGTATGGCTCTCGCTAGAGTAAGGACTGGGGTACGCACGACTTCCTCCCGCCAGACAGCGCACCTCTCTCACTAAAGTAAGGACTGGGGTACGGACACCTCCCTCCCACCAGACATTATACCGCTCTCACTAGAGTAAGGACCCAGGAGATGGCTCAGTGTTTAAAACCACTTCTGTTCTCCCACAAGGCCTGGGTTCAATTCTCAGATCCCACATGGTGACTTACAAACATCTATAACTCCAGTCCCAGGAGACCGAGAGGATTTGACACCCTCTTCTGGCTTTCTTGGGCACCGGACATGCGTGAAGGTACACAGACATACGTGCAGACATACACCTATACGCATAAAAATAAATAAACCCTAAAAAATTAAAATACATAAACTCATGATTTGGGGCCAGAGAAGTGACTCGGCAGTTACGAGTGCTTACCGTTCTCCCGTAAGGTTCAGTTCCCAGCAGCCACAGCAGGCCACAGACAGTTGCCTGTAACCCCCTTTCCACATGGTTTGACACCCTCTTCTGGCCACCAGGCACAGGTGTGTTCCTGTACGCACTCGCCCACAGACACACATGCACCCAGTAAAAATAAAAATAAACTCACGGCAGCATAATGCAGCAGATGTTGAACAGTTTCTGTGGGAGAAATGGTTTAGAGTGAGATAAGGGTTTTAAAACAAACACAAAAGCATCCAGTTAAAAGTTCCCCACTCTTTCTGTTAGGAAAACATGCAATGCGTAAACCACACTGCCCTCACAAGGATGAGCCCCTCACTCTGAGCAAACACGTGGTTTCTCTAATGCACACCAGTTAAGAAAACAATCTCTAGATAATGGTCCTTGGGGTTTCCAGTTTGACTGTGATCTGTGCAGCAGCAACCTCACTGTGGATTCCCGAAATCAGCATCTGTCAGAGTTCATTCTGGAGCCACCAAGATCAGCCGCCCCTTGGAATTTGAACTGCAGATTCCCAGGCTCTACCCACCCCACACCCCGAATCTGCTGAATAAGAAACTAGGGAGGGCACCCAAGCTCTGTGCCCAGCAAGCACCCCAGGAGATTCCGGGCGCGTGCTCAGAGCACCCTGCTGAACTGAGCGTTCATTTTTATTGTGAGTCCTGTTGAGGTGGCGTACTGATTTGATTCATAACTGGGTGTTCTCCCTGGGCACCTGTTCTTCCGGGTTACAGTTCACACTTGCTGCTGAACCGTTTTAGATTAGATAAAGAATGTGGGCTTAGCTCTCTATCACCAAATCAGAGGACAAAGAGTAACTGGCTTCAGAAAGAGGCGCAACAGACAGAATAGCCACTCAGCGACTCTGCCAGCCACACCTTTAAGGCTGAGAATAACCTTGCGTGGGGCTCCTGCAGCCTGGCCACTGCCTCTCTGTGTGGACGTGGGGACATTGTTCATCCCTTTGTGTTAAACAATCCTGTGTAAAGTACAGACAGGCGGGGAAGGAATGAGTTGGACAACTAGATCTTACCCACCATTAAACTCTTGCCTTAGGCTTCATGAGGAGCAAAAGGGACCACCCAGTGACACCAGAAACAGGTGCAGGGCTTGCCGTGAGGCGCCTGGAAGTGTGGAAGGGACAGCTGACTAGACAGAGTAGAGTTGGAGGAAAGTTCTTTTTCTGTGAAAGCTACTGGGAGTGTCAGCGCCATGGCAACCTTAAAGAAACACACCAGCTCTTTTGAAGACTTTGAACTAGAGTTTCTCTCCAGTTACTAGGTTTCTGGAACTTCCACCCTCTTGCTGCGGACCTAACCTTTGGCCTTTCCTGCCTCTTGCTTGCAAGCTAACCCTTCTGGAAAGTTCCCAGTCCTGAGAAAACGTCATCATTTTCTCCTCCCTCCCTCAACTTCCTGGGTGGAAGTTTCTGGCCCTGCCTTTCCTTTCTTCCCAGTTGCTATACCCAGGTCCTCCAGCTGTCAGTCACCTCCACTGCACTCAGACTGGAAACATCTGTTTGCTGCCTGCCCTACAGTTGACATGCGTCCTCTGTCTTCCTAAAGGGCCACACATCAGGACGCTGGGCTGTGTACTACACAGTGGCTTGTTCCCGTGCTCAACTGGCTTTCCATCTTCCTGGAAATTCACTCTCCATTGTTCTCTGTTCTCCCGTGTAGTCCTGGGACAGTAATGCACACCCTAGTGAGGCACGGTCCCCAAAGTGAGGTCTGTAGGCTTGAGTCAGCCCCTCACATCTCAGCAAGAAAAGACAGCAGTCAGCATGGGGTGTTAGAGCATGCCACACGGGATGAGAGAGGCCATGGAGGTTGGCAGTGTGGAGCCTGGGGGAGAGGAGTACAGTTTAAAGGGGAGGGTGTGATAGGGCTCGTGGGGATATCAGATAGCATGTGATATCGGAGTCAAGACATCAAGGAGATGAGGGTGGCCGGAATGTTTGTGTCTGGGCACTCCGGGAATAGAAAAGGACGGGGTGAAACTGGCAAGAATACCAAAGCGGTTGTGACCCGGTGGGCCTGGGCACAGACGTGGAGCTGTCTCTGAGTAGTATCGCGGCACCTGCCTGTGGCCCCTTGACGCAGTAGTCGGGACTGAGCAGGATCAGTGTGATTCATGGGAACCTCACGCACCAACCTTGGAGCTGGCTTTCTCTCTGAAATCATAGTGCCTCTTCACCGTGTCAGTCACAGATTCTGGACACTTAAGAGTCGTGATGCGTTTTCCTAACAATGGAGAGTGAAATTCCTTTCTGTGGTACACCAGCCAGATGCATTAGCTGCTGTCAGAATACTGCTTCCCTGGCAGTGTGCAGCGATGTTCAGTTCTTATTTAGAAGCAGCAGCCTTGGGCCAAGAGGACTCAGAAGTCCCACTGCTGCCACGAGGACACAACAGAGATTCCAGGCGGGAGCCCCAGACTGACTTTAAAAACTTGTGAAGATAGACGGGAGCGATGGGAACCCCTCTTTTTCCAGCTTTGTCTAGTCATCGCTGGCCCCATCCAGTCTGGGATCTGCACTTGTTCCCACTGTGTGATAAGCTTTTCCTGAATAAACTCTCCCTAGCCACTTACTAAAGAATTCAAATGTAACCTCTCTCATCTGTTGTTGGTTAAAAAAATACAATAAGGGGGGCTGGAGAAATGGCTCAGTGGTTAAGAGCATTGCCTGCTCTTCCAAAGGTCCTGAGTTCAATTCCCGGCAACTACATGGTGGCTCACAACCATCTGTAATGAGGTCTGGTGCCCTCTTCTGGCCTGAAGACATACACACAGACAGAATACTGTATACATAATAGATAGATAGATAGATAGATAGATAGATAGATAGATAGATAGATAGATAGATAGATAGAATACAATAAGGGGGCCAGGCATGGTGGCGCATGCCTTTAATCCCAACACTCGGTGAGGCAGAGGCACATCTACTTGGTGAGTTCTAGGACAGCCAGGGTTAGGTGGTGAGAGCCTGACACACAAAAACAAAATAAAATACGGGCCTAGAAGATGGTTCCATGAGTAGAAGAGGTGTTTGTGTGCAGGCTTGATGGCCCGAGTTTGACCCCTGGATCCCACAAGGTGGCAGGAGAGAACTGAGTCCCAAGAGCTGTACCCTGTCCTCCACGTGTGCACAGAGGTACATGCATGCTGTGGTACATGCACCTTCACACACACAATTAAAGAATAAGTGTTTAAAGTTAAGCATACAAGTAGCAAATGAGAATATTATAGGTGTTCCTGCAAAGAGACAAACGCTAAAGACTTGAAGTAGAGCCTAACATTACACAGAAGTTTTTTAGTTTTATTTTATTTTACGTGTATGAGTGCTTTGCCTGTGTGCACACCTTGGGAGGTCAGAAGAGGGTGCCAGGTCCCCTGGACCTGAAATTACAGGTGGTTGTGCTGCCATGTAGGTGCTGGGAACCTGAACTCGGGTCGTTTGCAAGACCAACAAGTGTTCTTAGTCCCTGAGCCATCTCTCCAGCCCCTATAGTTCCTTTTCATTGTCCGTTGTCATGCTGTTTGGTGTTGACATGGTCAGGTATCTTATTAAAAATAAAAACAGCATGATCTTCTAGTGGAAAAAGTAAGAAATAGTAAATATTTTTATATTTCTTATCCCTGGAAGCTTCAAAACGCCTCTCCCATTGGCCCAGTAGTTATCACTGGTGAATTCCTGCTTTGGTTAGGATGCTTTTGTTTCTCATTGATATCTTAGGTTTAGACAGGTTTATCATGTATTCAAAGTTGTTCCCCACAGGAAAGTGAATTTTCTCAGAGAATCCGATGGCACTATTTGGGACGGGGTCTGCTGTATAGTATCTCAAAACTGTTTGCTCTTTTTTGTATTTTAGAATCCCTCTAGAACCTACTCATTTGAGTCTTACAACTTCCAGGGAGGCTTAGGGCACTTAGAGATGAGAAAGGAAGCAAGGAATAAGAAAAGAGGTTTGTTTTCCCCCAAAGACACACTCTACTTGTGAAAGGAATAACAGGGAACCAACTCTGCCTACCTTATGGTACAGCCTACAACCTGCCATTACACACATCACTAAAGGCCTGGAGAGATGACTCAGTAGTTAAGAGCATTGCATGGTAACTCACAGCGCCTGTAACTCCAGTTCCAGCCTCCGTGGACAACACACACACACACACACACACACACGAACAGATAGACATGAAAGCAAAACATTCCTACATATAAAATTAGAAATAAAGTCTTAAGCATGGGGTATTTAAAAAAAAAAAAAGAGAGCATCCCAGCTCCAAAGAGTCTTCGCTTATGACATCGACAAAGCTCTGAGTTTTAGCTGTAAAGCAGGCGTGGTAGTTGCTTTCCCTCCAGACGGCGGAGTAACTCTAGACCCCGTTCCTCCGCAGCAATACACTGCTTCCCCTATGTGAAGAAGCGGATCCCGGTCATGTACCAGCACCACACTGACCTGAACCCCATTGAGGTGGCCATCGATGAAATGAGCAAGAAGGTGGCCGAGCTCCGCCAGCTGTGCTCCTCGGTGGAAGTGGACATGATCAAACTGCAGCTCAAACTCCAGGGCAGTGTGAGCGTTCAGGTGAGCCCAGTTCCCAGCTTCCGTTATCAGAGGGCACAGGAGGCTTAACCGGCCCCCCGATTCTGCCTTCAACATAATGGCAGCTTCACTGAGCTGTCTGCTAGAGACAGCGGCACCCTGACTTTCCAGTAACTTGAAGAATGTTAGGTTCCTGGTTGACAAAATGATCCCCAAGCCGAGAAAGATAGTAGGGGGTTTTTCTATAAAACTGTTGTTTTCTTTCCACGAAAATTGTGTCTAAAAATATACCTTGAGTTTTACTTTCTCCATTTTTTTTTTTTTTTTTTTTTTTCTTTGGTTAACAAAAGGTCTTCATTTTAGGGCAGCCCAATTGAGTTAATTTTACTGGTGACATTTTTAAAAATTCATTTATTTCTGAGAATTTCATATGAGCACTGTATTTACATCACTTCCCCTTCTAACCTCTGCTGTGCCCTCTCATTCTTCTCAAATTCATGATCCCTAATTTCTAAATTATCACGCACACACACGCACACACACCACACACAACGCGGACTGCTGAGTCTATTTAGTGGCCTCCGTGGGTTTGTGTGTTCAGAGCTGACCTGTTAGGGCTAGATAGCCTGGCAGGATTTCGCTCTAGAAAAGACTGATTTTCCCTTTCTCAGAGGTCAGCCATGGCCTGGAGCTCTTCGTCTGGGGCGGGGTCTTGTGAGATTTTCCCGATCAGTTGGTATCTCATTTTTCATGTCTGTTTTAGGCAGCCATACTGTTGGGATTTTGACAGGAAAACTACTAGTGATTTTGTGGGGTTTGTTGTTGTTCTTCTTTTCGAGAAATATGTAACCCCGTGTGTCACCTGTATTCTCAGCACTTGAGAGGCGGAGGTGTTAAAATCAGTTATAGGGTAACCTGGGCTATGTAGCAAGTAAGTCCTGAGCCAGCCTGGGCTTCATACCTAGCACAGATCTTAATGTCTCAGATGAAAGAGAAATTTGGGTCCTCTGTAAGTTTTCCTCCCTTGTTCAGTATTCACACTCAGATCTGCAGTCCAGCTGGAACTGGTTTGTATTTGGCATAGGAGAGGGGTGAGGATACATTTTGCCCCCAGCAGGATTTGACAGTGCATGCCTCTCTAACCCCAGCCCAAGTGGCTGAAGCTCAGACACCTGCAGGTTCCCGGCTACGCTGTGAGTTTGAAGCCAGCCTGTACTCCATAGTAAGATCTGTCTCTAAGACAGAAACAAACAAGAGGGGCTGTGGAGGTCTGCCTAGCGTGCGAGGAGCCCTGGTTTGGTCCCCGATCACATAAACTGGCTATGCTAAGCCGGGCCTCATTTTCCAGCTTTGAAGATCGAGGCAGGGAATCAGAAATTCAAAGTTATCCTCAGGTTCATAGCAAGTTTAAAATGACTTTGGGATGCCTGAGACCCTCTCTCAAAAAAAGAAAAATTACTTTCTCCCTTCTAAGTGTTGTATGCCATTTATTGGGAGATCACCTTTGATTTGGATACTAGTTAGTGCATATGTTGTTTGTAAAGATTTATCAAGATATATACTTAAGATAATTTTTTAAGTTATCTCAAATAATTAGCTAGGTAACGGGCAGATTTTAAGTCCTCTCCCTGCAGTGACCAGCTTTACACATAGTTGGGGTTCAAGTCCTTGTCTGTTCCTTCACCCCTAGAACTCATTGTTCTCCCATCCAAATGCAGTGCATCTCCGAAGCCTCGGCAGAAATTCCACCATGTAGGTTCTGCATCCAGGGTTGGTTTGTGAAATCAGTTTCTGTCTGTTTCATCAGATACACACATAAGGAATCATGAGTTTTGAGCAAATATTTCGCCAAATGACATTGACCACAAAAGTATTTTTAGATCTTTCTAGTCTCTTCCCTCATGCCCTAAAAAGCTTATGTGCTGAAGTATTTTACAAAGGGAATATCATCCAGTGATATTCAGCAAAGGGGATGACATTCCAGCAAGAACATGACTGTACAGCAGGGCCAGAGGCCACATTTTCTGTAGCTAAAAATGCCACTCACTAACTGGACCTGAGCACAGGCAGCCTCTCTCAGAAGGCCGGTGGAGGGGTGGGGCCTGACGGGTTGAACTGTCTAAAGGGTAAAGCATGCAAGGCCGTTTGACCTTCGAGTTTTATATAAATGCCCAATCAGCTTACACAGCAGTGAACCCCATGATAAAATGAGGACATGTGTTTGTACTGGTGCCTACCTGGATAACAAAGTCTAGGCCAAAGGAAGTTAGCTCCTGTCTCATGTGAGTGTGTGTATATGCTCCAAAGGTCAGCATCAGAGCTCTTCTTTCTGCATTATTATTAATATTATTATTATGTTATTTTGAGGCAGTCTCTCACTGAATGGAGCCCACTGATCAAGCTAGGTCTCCTGGACAGTAACTCTGTCCCCCAGCAGTTTGCTGGGGCCACTGTTCCCTCTGGCTCTGTGGTACATCTCACATAGTATCAGTGCCTGTCCTCTTCGTGCCTACTTAAAATCGCGTGTCCTGTCACACGTCAGTCTGACAGAGCCTAATGCTGAGGCCACCATATCCGGTCACTATGGGAAGCTAGCTGTCCACTGCTGAGGCTCCACGCTGGCACTGGCTTCTGCCCCCACCCCTTCCCACATAGCTGCTGTGAAATCACTGACTCGGTTCTGAGACTGCTATAGTCATATGTAGAAGGAGGAGCTGCTTGTTCCTCCCGGCTGCCCAGACCTGAAATAATCAAATAACTAAAATTGTATTAATTAAAGCACTGCTTGGCCCATTAGCTCTTCTTATTGGCTAACTCTTATATTAATTTAACCCATTTCTAGTAATCTCTATATCGCCACATGGCCGTGGCTTACCAGCAAAGGGTTGGCGTGCTGACAGCTCTCCCTGCCCCCTCCAGGGGTCTGGCCTCTCTCTCCTCGTTCCTATATTGTGTTGGAAGTACAGAGAACTCCGGTTGGCTGTTTGAGTCACTCTCCACATTGCTGAATGTTCCTGATCTTTGATTTCCAGCACAGGTCAGCTAAGTCAGCATGACAGTTGGCCTGGTGTGGCTGCCTGTTCAGTCCAGCGAGATGAGCAATGTTTCGGTTTTGTTTTTGATTCAGTGGCTGTAGGAGCTGGGAAGATGGCTCAGTCAGTGGGGTGCTTGCTGTGGAAACTGAGTTCACATTGCCAGCACCCACACCTGTGATCCCAGCTCTGGGGAGGCAGACACAAGAAGATCCTGGCTCACTGTCCAGGAGACCTAGCTTAATCAGTGGACTCTATATTCAGTGAGAGAACCTGTCTCAAAATGATGGTGATGGTGATGTAGAAAGCAGAACTCTGCTGCTGACCTCTGGTGCACACACACATACACACATAGACACTCATACATGCATACACAGAAACACTGATGTTTTCAATCATGCTAAATTCACCATGTTGACCTGTTCAGTTCAATGTAGCACAAATCCCAGTGTCTAAACCCCGTTTGAAAGAACCTTTGACGCGGGTTTGGAGACCTGGGCTCGGGCGTTTCTCATGTTGGTTGCTCAAACCTGAACAAGTACCTAAAATGAAGAATGGCTTGCATGATGGAATCAAACAGTGTATGGTGATGTAGCTCGGTTTAAGATTTCTTCCTTGGCCTTTGTGTCTGTGGAAGCCAGGGATCATGACTGACTCACTAAACAGCATTTAGAGTGAGTGGCAGCTGACGTAAGTAAATGGTAGTGGTCATTTTCCTTCTACTCACACGTCTGTTCCTTCCCCAGGTCAACGCTGGTCCACTAGCATATGCCCGGGCCTTCCTCGACGACACCAACACTAAAAGATACCCCGACAACAAGGTGAAACTGCTGAAGGAAGTTTTCAGGTACAGCACGCGGAACGTTTCTCTGCACGGAAATCGTTCATCTCTCTGCGGTGGTCAGCTTCCCGTTCCTATAGCATAGCTGAGATGATTCACTTGTGAACCCATAAGGGTGACTTGGGCTTACGGTGCCTGAGGTTGTTTGGGGCCTGCAGTGAGGGGTGGACAGTAAGACAGGAATTCAAAGAGAATGAGGAAGGGTCCTGACTCCCCAAACTCCCTTCATGGACATGTCACCAACAAACTAAAGACGTCCCACTAGGTCCCACCTCCAAAGACTCCATCACCCACCAATAGCACCCCTAACAGTGGACATTTGGGGGTGTTACAGAACGAAACCATAGCACTGCTCTGGGCTCAGGAGAGAGGGTGCTTCCAGCCTGACCCATGTCCCCCTGCTCCATGCCTTCATCCCCTCTCCTCACTCAGGCAATTTGTGGAGGCCTGTGGTCAGGCTCTCGCAGTGAATGAACGTCTGATTAAAGAAGACCAGCTGGAGTACCAGGAGGAGATGAAAGCCAACTACAGGGAAATGGCAAAGGAGCTCTCCGACATCATGCGTGAGCAGGTGGGTACCAGGCTGGCCTGGGATCTGAAATACTCGTAATAGTAAGTTAAGCCTTCCAGTATTCTGGAATCCTTATTTCTGAGGGAAAATGTAACAGACCACACCCCGACTACACGAACCCTAAATTATTTAGAGAAGCGAGCGATGAGTGCCCCTATGTCATCTAGAGCAAGTAGAGAGGCCAGCGTCCTTCTCCGTGTTTCCCGAGCTCTGCACTGCCTACCCCCGTGCAAGGCAGAGAGACCGCATTCATGCATACAGCTTTCTCTGACAGACAGGGCTGCCCAGCCTGCTTCTGTCCTCCGTTGCCTTAGAAGTCTTTCGTCTTTTTAAAAAGAGCGGAATTGTTCCAGCAGCCTGGGCACCCCAGGAGACACACGTGGCTCCTTCTTCCATGGTCCTTGTCAAAGGCACGCTTCCTGCCTCTCTTGTGTTTTCTGTCCTTCCTCTGTGAATCTTCCATGTGGTCCCAGCAGGAGTCAGGGGACACATCAGCCAGGGTGTCAGGCAAATGTCCAAGGGCAAGGTGCCCGTGAATCCAAGTCGCTGTTGCTGTGGCATTAGCTCCTGGATCTCACACTCTGTCTGTCTCCTGTGTTGTTGTCTGCAGAGTAGAGGCTGGGACTTTTGTCCACCTACCTTACCATGTGATAATTAGAAATGTCTGTTTTTTGAGGATTTCATATATGAATACTATAGTTACACCTATCCCTCCAACTCAACTCTCTCTCTCTCTCTCTCTCTCTCTCTCTCTCTCTCTCTCTCTCTCACACACACACACACACACACACACACACAAAACTCTTCCCCAAATTCATGGGCTCATCCTTCAATTATTATTGTTAGATACATACATACATACATACATACAATCTGTGGCTCTAACCTACAGAGTCCGTTCGCTGTTGCTCGCATGTGTGTGCTTAGGGCCGACCCCTTGGGGTTAGGTAACCTGTCAGACTCATCCCTGGAGAAGATGGAGTCTCTATCTCAGCAGCCATTATCACCTGTGGCTCTTCATATGGGATGGGATCTTGTAGACCTGCTCCCCAGTCCACGTCAGAATGTCCTGGGTGCAGCTTCCCTTCCATACAGAGGAGACACCACCACCCTGCAGCAGAAACCCTGATCTTCCGGCTCTCGCAATATCCCCACCCCTTCTGCAATGTTTCCTGAGTCCTAGGTGTGGGGTTGTGTGGCAGAAGAATGAGAACTTACTTGGTTATCTAAGCTTTAATGCCCTTGTTTGTTTTTTCCCTTCCACCATGCTGCACACGCTCAGCTGGGATGGTAATACCTTTTCTTCATTTTATTTCTCTGATAAACTGTCTGACCTAATCTGAATCACATAAGGTTCTGACCAAGTTTGGGCAGCCGTGGACTTTGGATGGTGCATGTAGAGTGGGGAGCAGTTCTCTTCTGAACCTTTTTAAAAGTAGAAAAAATGAAACGATTAAATCATTAATGTGTGAATAACTAAGCACAAAGCGGAGGAGGCGCATGGGAGGAAACGGTTGCAGGAAACTTGTGATCTTTTCCTTGGAAGCTCCAGACTCCTTAGAGGAGCTCCTGGTGGATGGCCCCGCGGTCAGGACCAGGAGAGACAGAAGCACAGAAAACTGTGGGCTGGATCTGTTAAGCTCCTGGATTGAGCAGATAGTAACCCCAGTGGTTTGCTGTCTGCTGTCCCTTAAACTTCCCATTGTCTCGGCATCTGTGAAGACTAGACCCTTTAACCTGTGTATAGGAAGAACTGTGGCCTAGTATGGTGGCTTTTGTGTTTGCCAGAGAAGCCTCAGCATGGGTCTCTAAGCCTCCACATGGCTAGAGAGAAATCCTACACCTAGATCCTTTTCTGGTCTTGTTTGCCATGAAGAGGCACTTAAGTCTCAAAGACCTGAGAAACATAGATGTTCCAAACTCAGTTGCAGAGGGTTTTTCCCCCACCAAGGGTCAGAACTAGTTCATGTCTTAGTGGAGTTGAAAGGTAGACCACAAGTTACTTGACCTGATGAGTCTAGAAGACTCCCATTCGTTAACTTGTAAGGAAACAGCACATTCTTTCTGATGTTCCCCTTACCATTCCAATCTGAAGGTGGCCATTTATTAGATAAGCTAAAACCATCTATGCAAACTGGCAAAGCCCAGGCCTGGCTGTGTGCCCACTATGCAGAGTGGCAGCCGGAGGTCAAGCTGTGTGTGTGACCCCAGCTTGGAACGACTGACTGCTGGAGCACTGCACTTTGATGACCTTGTCTTTCTGTGCCTCAAGATTTGCCCCCTGGAGGAGAAGACAAGCGTCCTGCCAAACTCCCTGCACATCTTCAACGCCATCAGTGGGACGCCCACGAGCACAGTGGTTCAGGGGTTGACCAGCTCGTCCTCGATCGTGTGATTTTACCTCATGAACCATGTATGGGGACATGCTTTGTCATGTACAAACTCAGGATGACTTCCAGAGCTAATCACTGGCATGGCCGAGCACAGGAGGAAGCCATGGGGACCCGGAGAGAGAGGGAGCCTGGACTGTGGTATTCCGTAGCAGATTTTATAGGAGTCGGGGGAAGGCGCACATATTTTTTTAAATCTCACTGGCAATATTTAGTTTTCCTCGTGTCTTAACAGGAGTGTGAGGTGGGCGCTCTTAAGCTGCCCCTCAGCTTTATCCTTTTTACAGCGTAGTATTAAGTGACCTAAAGGAGAAGTGTTCTAGGAGCGTCCGTGGCGGACGCAGCAGCACTGAAACTGAGTCTGGGAACTAAGCTGGAAAAATCTTGAAAATATTTTTTTCCTGTGGCACATTCAGGTTGAGTACAAGAACTATTTTTGTGTCTAGTTTTTGATGACGGAAGGGGACTGGCGATTGTAACTTTTGTACTTGCGAACGAGGAGACGTGGAGCCTTTATGTTCCTGCCTTGTGTTGGAACCGTGAGAGCTGACAAAGCTGTACGTGAGCCCAAGCCTAGTGGAGCAGCGTAGAACCAAAGGCCCGTGCTAACAAACACACTACGCTAAACCCTGAAGCCCAGTGTACAGACGGTTAATGCAGCCTCCTCGCTGTGTTCATGCACATACACATTTCTACATTTTTAATAGATCCGCTTCCATGGTGTTCATCTGTGACCCATTCGCGCTGTTCTCGGTATATGCAAATACATTGTACTTTACTGTTGTACCCTTGTACATAAGACGTGCAATATGGAGATGTATACAGTCTTTGCTGTGGTAGGTTTATAAACTGGTAAAAAAGTTTTCATCCTTTTGCCAAAGGTGGAGTATGCGGTTGGTGAACCCTAAATCCTGCGGCGAGTTGGGGGATAATTTAAGGTTTTCACCAGGTTATATTTTCTCTTAAGACTTTAATTTAGTAATTTTATATTTGGAAAAAAATAAAGGTTTTTAATTTAACTGGAACCACTGCCCTGCTGTAATTAAACGTCCTGTACCCCAACTGTATTAAAACTAACCTTGCTGATTTTCTGGTAATAAACACTGGATATTTGTTGTTTGGTAATCCTACAAAAGGGCAGAGTGCTTAAGGTAAAATAGCATTATCAACACTTTCTCTAAAACAATAAGAATGGGAATGCATGCAGTAAGGTGGATGGGGTGTGACAGCTGCCGAAGCTGTGCTTGAGTGTATGGAAATCCTAACACCTGTTCTCTGCCTTTCTGGATGTTTCCGTGATACAGATTTCAAAAGGTGGAGCTAAGAGCTTATGCTTCCAGAGGACTTGGTGAATGCTAATGGAGGCACATGAGTCTAGGCTAGCCCTGAGATGTGCCGTGACTGCCGAGTAACGGGAGGCACATGAGTCTGGGCTAGCCCTGAGATGTGCCGTGACTGCCGAGTAACGGGAGGCACAGAGTCTGGGCTAGCCTCGAGCTGTGCCGTGACTGCCGAGAAATGGGAGGCACAGAGTCTGGGCTAGCCCCGAACTGTGCCGTGACTGCTGAGAAACGGGAGGCACATGAGTCCATTCTTTATCTTTGTCAGAGCTGTTTTATGATCTCTTGATTTGCTTTTGAGGTGAGCACTCCGGGCTACACTCGGCAATCTTCTCTCCCAGAATACCCAGGTAGCCATGTTGGTACACCCCACCCTCATACCCCACACTGGCGCGAGCATGGGGCACATCAGGTGTGCTGGTCCTGCCTCTGGTCTGCCCAGTGGCCCCAGAGGACGAATCGGCTCCTCATCAGGCTGTGTCTTTGCCACAAGAAGGAACTTTCTACATGGCTCACAAGAATGGGCTTCTTACTTGAAGGGTTAGAGAAACCGTCTTTTCCACCAACGGCTGTGATGTGGTGACTCTTGAGCTCGGATAACCACGGAGCATGCCAGGTGTGACAGTGGAGGGCATGGTAGTACCGCAGGCTGACATCCTAGCCCGTGGAATAGGCCTCATCAAACATCATCGCAGGTGAGTCAAGGGGTTTTTGTCACGGAGCTGCATTTATTAGTCATAAAATTCTGGTCATCCTGTGGCAAGATAAATAAAAGTCTAGAAAGTACCTGGAAGATAAGATTAAGTTTGGAAGATGGCCAGCCCTCACTATTCAGCAGTAGAGAAAGGAGCCTTCTCTCTGATGGACACTAAGAGAGCAGAGGAAAAGCTTTCAGGTTGGAGAGGGACAGTCACCTCCACTCAGAGGATAAGGGACAGCGGAGACGGGTAAGGAGATTCCTGTTGGCTGATGAGACATTTCATAGAGTTCATAGAGAAGGTACTTTTCTGGGTCAGACGACACACTGGGGCTGGAGAGATGCACGGTGGGGGATGGTACTTACCGTGTGAGTCTGACAGTCTGAATCCAGCTCCTCAGAACCCACAGAAAGGTGACGAGGGAGAACCATCTCCACAAAGCTGTCCTCCACACGTCATACATACACGTATAATAACAGCAGGTTTTTAGTTATAAACTAAAATACAAGTTTGATAGGAAAAACTATAGCTGGTTACCAGTAGATTTTTACATAAGTTCTACATATTACTTTAACTGATGGGAAAGTCTGCACGACAGAATTTGCCGTTCTGACCTATACAGGTCAGGGATGGGACAGTTGTTTGAAATCCTAGCTGCCTGGGAATGAAGTCGTGTACACAAATGAGCGTACATGGGCTTCTGCCTGGGAAGCTGCTGCCGAGAATAACCAGGCCACACTGAAAGAACTTACCGGTAACAGAAATAACCACGGCGAGTCATGGCTTACTCACGTGACAGGTCTACAATGTAAAGCCATTGACGTCTGCCAGAGATGATGGCTCCAATCCGTAACCTCCAAAGTTAAGAGGCAGAAGCGGGGAGATAGTCGTTTGAGGCTAGCTTGACCTGTGCACAGGCTCTGTCAAAAGCAGTTACTTGATTTCCTTAATAGGGATCATTTATGTTAATGTGATCGTCAACACAGAAGGTTGTTGTATGACTAGAAAATTAGTAATTATAGGGTGATCAGAAGCTCAACTCATACACCAAACGTCTTACACACATTTATAAATACAATCTGAGTCAGGTGTACAATGTATACATAATACACTATCAAGGCAATAAGCATCCTATGTCCAGGCTTCCGGAAGTCCCTGCATATGTGTACATGTGTATATATTGGTGCTGGAGGTGGCCGTGGGCCTGGTACACACTGGGCGAGTACTGATGCTATGTCCTCTCATGCTTGTGTTTTTATTTTCCAGGGTCAGAATCCTCCACAGGAGTTCTGCCCTCTTACATTGAGAATACAGCTTCACGTTAGCCAGCTCCTTGTTACCTGAGAGAGCAGACAGGAGAAATGCCATGGGGAAGAGGGTTGTAAAATACACTTGTCCAGTGTGACTTTTTTGTTTTAACTAGTTGCTTTTTTAAATTTATTTACATTCTGACCACAGCTTCCCCTCCTTCCCTCCCACTTCCTCTCTGCCTCCTCCCTTCTACCTCTCCCCCCAACTCACCCCTTCTCCATAATCACTCAGAAATGCGCAGGCCACTATGGGCATCAGCAAAGCGTAGCATATCAGGCTGAAGACCAAGCACCTCCCCTGTATTCAGGCTGGGCAAGGCAACCCAGCGTGAGGAACAGGTTCCTAAGAGCCAGCCAAAGCACCAGGGACAGCCCTGCTCCCACACACAGAGCAAGCTACACAACCGTCACATAGTTGCAGAGGATCTAGGTCAGTCCCATGGAGGCTCCCTGGTTGTTGGTTCAGACTCTGAGTTCCCATGAGCCAAGCTAGTGTTTTCTGTGGGTTTTCCTGCGATGTTCCTGACCCCCATTTCCTACAGTTCCTCCTCCTTCACCTCAGCAGGAGTCCCCGGGTGCAGCCCCATGTTTGGTTGTGGGTCTCTAAAACTGCCCCTGTCAGTCACTGGATGAGGTCTCTCTGAGGACAGCTGGGGCAGTCGTCAATCTAATCACAGAAAGGCCGTTTCAGGCTGTGCATCCTCTGCTGCCAGAGTCTTAGCTGGGCCGTCCTTGCAGACTCCTGGAAGCTCCCCTGTGCCAGGCTTCTGCCTGACTTGGTAAAGCCCCCCCCTTTCCAGTCATCCCTTCCAGCGCTGTCCTCCACCCACCCCCAGCCCAGTCCCTCAGGCCCCATGCCCTCCACCATCATCCCCCCATCTCTTTCCCCTTTTCAGGAAGATCCATGTATCCCTCTCGGGCCGTCCTTGTTTCCTAGGCTCTCTGGGTCTGTGGGTTATAGCATGGTCATCCTTTACAGCTAATATCCAATTATGAATGAGTTCATACAATGTCTTTCTGGGTCTGGGGTACCTCACGCAGGATGGTTTTTTTCTAGTTCCATGCATTTACCTTCAAATTTCCTGGTGTATTGTTTTTAACAGGTGAGTAGTACTCCATTGTGTAAATATACCACATTTTCTTTATCCATTCTTTGTTTGAGGGGCATCTGGGTTACTTCCAGGTCCTGGCTATTACAAATAAAGCTACTGTGAACGTGTCGAGCAAGTGTCCTTGTGGTGTGATTGAGCATCCTTTGGGTGTATGAGTGTGACTTTTTATAGTTTGACTTTAGAACCAGCCTTCCATACCTGTGATTTCTTCATCCACAAATTGAGCCAAAAATTTTTTGAGAAAACTTGCTTCCATTATTAAAACATGTAAACTTATTTCTAATAAATACCTCATACATGTGATAGTTAACCTTGATTGCCAACTTGGTTGGATGGAGGGATGCCTAGGGGAGTGGCGAGGCACGGGGGCTGAGGGAAGGGCGCCTGAATGTGACCCAGCAGAACAAATATGGAAAATGTTCCCACCAGTGCAGACGAGCCTGCATGCTGCTACTGGCTGAGGCGAGCAGATCTGTTCTTTTGAGCTCTTCCACCACGATGATCTACCTCACGTCGGGCCACAGACTGTGGAGCCATCGGAACCATGGCTGACGAGCTCTGAAAGTGTGAGCCGCCATTTTTTCTCCCGTCAAGGGGCTTTCCTCAGTTATTTCTCACTACTGTATAGCTGACGCAAAAAGTCAGCAATGAGAAGGTGTGATAAACACGGTGAATCCCGATCGCGTCCCTTCAGATGCCATTTGACCTGGTTTCATGAGAAGAATCTAGAAAAGCCAACCAGACAGAGCTTGGACTGCTGTAGGCAGAGCTTAGTGGGCGGTCCTGATGCGAGCTCAGAAGAGCAGGATCTCACAGGACTGTGTACAGTACAGACTGCCCAGGAATGTGGAACAGGAACCAAGGTCTGTCTCTTAGCCCAACTGCAGCCCCTTCCAGTTGCATCCTTGCTAAGAGCTCACCTCCATCTCCTCCATTCCCTGAGAACAAGCTAGTGGGGAAAGTTTCAAGGCGATCTATTATTTAAGCAGTGGCATAGGTATCACAAGCTATTTTTAGCCAGGCTTGAGGTGAGAAGCGAGCTAGAAAGACCTGGGGGGGAAATGTGGTTTTATCAGGAAAAGGAGTTTGTTTAAAGCTGTGGCTCTGGAGGGTATGGTTACTAGGAAATTAGCCGAGCACTTGCACCCGAACAACAGAGAAGCCTTGAGGTCTTCTGGGATCCTTGCAAGACCTCACTCTTATGGTGTGGGTATGAAATGTGCCACCAAAGACTTAAGTATTGAAGGCTTGGTCCCCAGGTGGTGGATCTGGCCACAGAGAGAGGACAGGGATTGGGGAATCTTTGACCTGCTCAATGGAGTAATTCCATGAGGGATTCATGAAGGCAGAGGTCACTGGGGTCATGTGTCTAAAGGGTTCTGCCCCTGATTGCCGTCTGCCCTCCTTCCCCTTCCCCCTGGCCTCTTCTCTGTCCTCCCTGTCTCCTCCTAAGGCAAGCCGCCCTGCTCTACCACACTCTGCGGGATGATCCATCTCGGTACACGCAGGCTCGGCAGTAAATGAACAAAGCGACTGTGGTCTGAAACTTGTGAAGCAGCCAGAGTGACTCGGTTCAGTGGTCCTCTCTGGTGCTTCCTCACAGAAGCCATAAAGGAGAACACCCACGTGTGCAGCTTCCGTCCGTGGAAGGACTTCTCCTTGGGGAGCTGGCACCACACACTCAGGAAATTGTTTCTCCAAGATGAACGATGCTGGCTTTTTCAGGCAAGTAGAATGCACGAGTTCCCAGGACACGGAGGCTTCTCTCGAGAGGATGAAAGAAATTCTGGAGGGCCAGGCATCACATGGCAGCCAGAACCTGCAGGTCGTTCCCTGGAAGGCCGTTCCCTGGAAGGTGACAGGTGAACCATGGAGAACAAAGCCACATAGGCAGTGGAGAAACCAGGCCAGTAGAGGAGGCATTGGCTACGTGCTCCAGGGAACGTCGTGAGAAGAGAGAGGTCATGAGGGAATGGTCAGAGTCCCTTGTAGCTCCTGTCATAGCCATGACATCTAGGCCGTAACATGCTCTAGGTGGTAGGCGTGGGACTGCAAGATGTAGTGTTGCCCTACTGGGTTGGTTTTTTGTTTTTGTTTTGTTTGTCTTTGTTTTGTTTGTTTTTGCCTGCTTCGGTACAGTTCTCCGCATCTTCCTATTCCTTTCATTTGGGATGAGAATGCTTGTGTCAAGAAATCTGCCTTGAGTGAAGAGGCTTTTACACGGGCCTTTGAGCCGTACAGAAACTAAGACTTTGAAGACGGATGCGTTCCGGGTGTGTGTGGTGGAGCACTGTAATATCAGGCAGGACTACGCCCATGTCTTTATTTGGAGACTAAGTCTGATTTAAAGTGTTCTCAAGATGACAGGAGTGGGTTTGGGGTGAACACTCCTAATTTCCACCTTGGTTGGATTGAGATATACCAAGATCAGTAAAGCACATTCTGGGTGGCTTATGGGGGGCGGGGGGGTTCGCGGAGACACTTGGCTGTGGAATTCACTACTATGCATGAAGTCGCTTTTGATCCTAGTTTAATCCTAGCATTCCAGAGGCAGAGGCAGGTGGATCTCTGTGAGTTCAAGGCCAGCCAGGTTGACAGTGTGAGTTTCAAGACAGGCTCCAAAGCTACAAAGAGAAACCCTGTCTCTAAAAATAAAAATTAAAAACTAATAAAAAAAAAAAAAAAGGTCAACCTGAATGTGGCCAGCACCATCTAAAAGGCAGGGGTCCAGACAGAGCTAGTGGCCCACAGACTAAGCCCATGGGCAGGCGTTGCCCTCTCTGCTTCCTGGTGGGCATGAGGTAACTAGATGTGCCCCACTGTGCCCTAACGCCATCATCTCCCGCCTTCCAGAGGCCAGAAACAATGGGGTGGGCAGAGTGACCGTGGGCTGAACTTCTGACACTGGGAGCCAAGTAAATACTCTTATTAATAAAGCTTGTCCTCTGACAGCTTCATACCTGAGTATTATGCATGCCTTACACCCCACCCTCTCTTAACTGCCTCCTCACCCTGACCATCCTCTCCTCTCCCCACCCACTACCCTACAGAAATGTTCCTCATGTTTCTCTTCATGGCTGAGGTTAACAAGGGCTGTCTGTGTCTGGAGACAATGGTTTAGAGCTATCTACGGGAGCCTGCTGGGCTCAGAAAGTCCGCAGCTGGAGATGATGACTGTTCCTCTCCAAGGACTGCCAATAGCTAATAGTTCAGCAGCAAGGGCAGGGCCCGTTAGCCACTCCCCCATCTGTGATTGTGACAGGGCCAGTCTTGGGCAGGCCCTATGCACGTATCTACAGCTGCTATGGGGTCGTGGTGGCCGCGTCCTGCTTAGAAAAGAGCGTTTGCAACCCTTCTCCGGATCTTTTGGTTTCCCATGTGTCTGACCTCCTGCAATATTGCCTAGGGGTGCTGCAAATGTCCTCATTAGGGCTTAACGCTCAACTGACGCTTATTCTCAGCATCTAGAGCGGCCAGCATCTCTGCATTCACCGCCCTTCGCCGCAGAGTGAGGCTTCTCTGATTGAGGCTGAGGGTCACTTTTGTCTGTAGGTACAAACACAAGATGTTTAGAAGGCAGTTTGAGGCTGTATAGCTTTAGCTAAACAGTGGTAGTAAGGTCCCCTTTCCCGCATCGGCCTCTGACTTCCCCATGCATAAAGTTATATCACAATTTAAAGATGTGATCAATATAATTAGTGACAGCATATAGTTGTCCCCTCAGTTTAAAATGGGATTGTGGCTCAGTAAACCCCTTATACATTGGGCCTCAGCCCTGAAGGGATGGAGGAGTAGCCACTGACTGAGCAGTTCCCTTCTGCCAAGATTGAGAGATTCCTGTAAATGGGACTGCCAGTCAGTCTCTGCCTCCTGGTACCCTGGAATCTGAGCAAGCACCTGCCACAAACTCCAGCTACTGCAATGCACTGACTGCCATACCTCCCCTGCCAGCATAGACTGTCCCCTCAGAAGGAGCCTCACCTTCTTAAATTGCTTCCTTTTAAAAATATTTTTATATTTAAAAAATTATATTAAAATATTTAAATAAATCCTAAAGATTTAATGTGTGTGTGTGTGTGTGTGTAGGCATGTATGTGTGAGTGCAGATGGCCTCAGAAGCCAGAGAGTGTTGAAGTCCCTGGAGCTGGAGTTACACACAGGTGGTTGAGAGTCACCCAGTGTGGACACTGGATACCAAACTCTGGTCCCTACAGGAGTAATACATGCTCTCAACTGCTGAGCCATCTCTGAAGCCCGCTTCAATTGCTTCTCCACAAGTATCAGGACCCAGCAGCAGGTAAAGTGCCTCCTATAGCAATTGTGGTGGCTTGTGTCGTGAGTGGACAGGGAAGAGGTCAGGAACTAAGCCTTGGGACTCTCTGGTATGAGGAGACAACAGAGATGAGGCAGAACCAACAAAAGAGATCAAGAAAGAAAGCAGTGATGTCCATGGACCAAAAGAGAATAGCATTTTCTGGGAAAATGAAAAGCAAAGTGATCCTCCAACAGAAAGAGAGAGGTGCTGCAGGCCACAGAGAGAAGATGAGCAGGGACAAGAGATCTGCCTTCCAATTACTGGTGTATCTCTCTATCTCAAAAGAATAAATTCGTAGAAATGAAATTAATTTTTGAGTCAATGAGAATGTACATTTTAAATGTGACCGGCATCACCATGGGAGGAGACTTATCGTAGATGGACATGGTGTCCAAAGTCTGGGCTTATGGGACACAAACATTGAGCGAGAGACTTGACGTGAAAGCCTCGAGTTTGCAGCCGTGTCTCCTGTGGACTTAAGCCAACTCCCTTACAAGTCAACGGGAGTCAATCCTGCCTCATGAGGACCCCAACCTTTGGAATCACTAAGGCTGAGGAAAGGTGCCTTCTTACTGTCTGGAAGACAAGAGTGATGGTTCCTTCAGGTCTGTGTCAATTAAAGTTTGGAATGTGGCCCCACTGGTTGCCATGGTCAGGTGACTCTTCCTGGGCGGCTAGTGGTAGGTACCTGGGATTGCCTGAGACGTTTTTGTGCCTTGTCCAGGAAGCCACAGATAGAGAAGCGAAACTGAACTACTAGGCCTTACAAACTGAGCAGCACCACCCTGTCCAGACCTGCTGGACCTGCATTAAACCGAGCTTCCAAAGATGCTATCGTGCGGAGGAGGCCCCAAGCTGGTCCTCAGCTTGTGATGATATCTTGTGTGTACAAATATAGCACCTTACCTCTCAACTTCCCAGCCAAAAAGAGACTTGAGTTCCTGTTTCTTCCTGCCTTATCACTTTCTCTCTCCGCCCAGTCATTTCACTTCCTGTCTATCTATACAGACCTCCAGACCTCTATGGTTAGCTCATAGCTACTCTGCCTTCTGATCTTCAGGCAAGCTTTATTTATGCAAACAAGGTATCACCACATCAGGTCTGGAATAGAGCGAGCTTAGGACAATCCCCTTGCAAAGTCTTGCGATCTGTGTAAGTCCAGTCAGCTGGGATGTGTATTTTCGTAGGAATCAAATACAGATGGAGAAAGCGGCCCAGGATTCACGGTGGGCGTGGCAACTGTGATTGTTTGGGGTTTGTATGACCTGGAGGTCTGGCCAGCAGCCAGCGGAGCCTAGCAATGAGAACCTTGCGGGGCTGTCGTCCTCCATCTCCCCGGAACTTCTTCAGTACTTCAGAGTATGACTGGATTTGGAATAAGGATCTTCAACCCAACTCCCTCAGATTATTAGGGTGGTCCTTTGTGGGCGCCCACGGAAGTGGATCCACTCCACCTTGACTAAGATCAGAGAGTTCAGGCCTAGTCTTGCTCCTTCAAGGCTATTGACAGGAGATTGGATTTAAAGGTTTGGCTACTAACAGGATATTTTTGACCTAGGTGTAGCTGGTTGGTATTTTGGATATTAAGATGGTAATCACATTGTTTCTTGTATCACTATTTAAAAAGTCTTTTGCTTTCTTCCCCTCTTGTGGATTGGGGTATTTAAAGATCATAAGAAACGAACACGGGCACACTCAGTATTCACTGGATTGCCCTCCTGGTATTATCCTATGTCTCTGTATCTCTTTTGTATCTCTGTTTACTCTGCCTAACATTTCTGATCCACACCTTCCTACCCTGGAAAGTACAAACCCGTTGAGGTTGAACCCCAAGAGATGTCTGCCCAACATGGAAACCCAAACAGAAAGAGGGAAGGTATGTGGACGCGAACACCACACAGGGAACGTTCTATGAAGACACCGAGAGCTGTTTACAAGCTAATGTGACCTGGAGCCAGTTCTCCTCTCAGTCCTCAGAAGGAACTAACCCAGCCGGATAGTCTTGGACTTCAGCCTCCAGAACCTAGAAGAATCCATCCCGGTGGCCTGAGTTGCCTGTTTGTGACACCCTGAGAGGACAGTGGAGGAACCACTGAAACAGGATTCCTGGTCACTGGGGAGATGGGTGAGACTTCCTCCTAGGGATACATTGTAGCGCCTGCACTAGGGAGGGGATGGCACACCAGCCGGCAACTAAGCTGGAGACTTAAAAACACACGCACAGAGAGACATTGGGACACCAGTCATCCTTGGTACAAGAATACCAACTTTATGGTGCTCAGGGGCAGCTTATATAGTGTTCTGGCCACGCCCCAGCTCTCGGGATCTTTCAGCTGCAGGCCTCACCAGAGCCCACTCTCCTGCCATCAAGGTTTCGTGCTCAGAGCAGCTGTAGGCTGCTCAGAGCAGAGGAAAACAAGTTGTTTACAAGAAATTTAGGGTCTGGTCATCTGCAGTCCCCAACAATATATGGAGACTCAAAAACCTTCAGGAAGATTTGGACAGAAAACACCACTAATCCACAGTCGAAATAAAGACAGCAAATCTTTGGAAGAACTAACCCCTCGTTTGAAACTAATATTGGGAAACAGCCATTTGGCTAATGACTTTGACTGGTGATTCTTAGCAAAGTGCTTCCAGGGAGTGGAGGAACAGAAGTGGGCCACATCATGTGGTAAGATACTTCCCACCTTTTCCTGGTCAGGAAGTAGAACTGCCACCACCCTAGACAAGGTGCCTCAGAGCCACCCTGATCCACCGCTTAGGCTGGCATGCTGAAAGTAGCCCAGATGAGGAGTCTAATGGCTGGGCTTCAGCTCCAATGCACCAAGCAAGGAATCCTATTACAATCTATGAGTTTTGCCATTAACTTCACATGTTTATTTCTGTCAAAGAAGGTGATTTGTTACTGTGCCCTGTGTCTCATACCCCAAAGGGACTAGGGGGGCTTGGGTGGTAAAATGAGGGTAAAGGAACGAGCAGCTGTGCAGTTGGCAGACAACATGAGTTAAGCCCCGCGTTTAGTCCTGAGCATCCTGGCTGCCGAGGAGGACAAAGTAAAATCTAGGTGTTACAGACTTCCCACAGAAGCCCCCTTCAAACTGATGAATATACCATGTGATCTGTCCCCAGCCCCATGTTCTAGGCAAACCCCATAAGCTCATCTCTCCTTTCTCCCTTTAGAAAAGAAATGCCCTCTCTATCTTTTCTGATTGCAATGCCAACATTTGTTCCTGGCATAAAATGTATAAGATATTGAGAAATATTTTCATAATAAAAATATCCACTGTCCTCCCTACCAAATGAAAAGCAAAAACTCTTCCCCTGAGTGTCCTTAAGTCTCCCATTGTTTCTTGACCCACATATTTTGATTTGTCTCAGCTGAAGGATGTTTTGTTCCAGGAACCATGTCAGCATCCTGAATTACCAGCTCTTCCACCTCTCCAAGGCTGGGAGCTCTTTTCCCTTATAAGTTGAGCAACCAAACCTCCGCTGCCACCTTCACCCTGCCTCCCTGGGCAAGCCTTCCCAGGAATGGGGCTCAGGACAGCTCGGCCATGGGTGCCCACTTCTGCCATTTCCCCCACAAACTATTAAAGACCTCTATCTGATCCACTGAAACATCTTCCCATTGAAATCTGATGGTGTCCCTGGAAGTAGAGTCTGGTGTCTTTTGGAAGGTGTTGCTCAACACAATCACATTCAAAAGAAAACAGAAGAAGATGACCGTATTAGTTTGAATTTCCTCAACCTGTTTTATTTTCCCATCTGAAATTATATCTACGGGACATTCATAGAAATGAACATGTTAAAGTCCCACATCAAGTTATACCAGTGGAGCTTCATGTAAAATGTGCCAGTATGTTCTTGTCGTACACATGTGGGACATTGGCTGTATAGATGGGGAGAGAGTCGAGTGAGAAAGACACACAAAGGCATGAGAGAAGTCACCTTAGGACTGAGGACAGGACTAGGATTCTGCCAGGAAAACTTGTTACCCCAGGATGCAGCATAGTGCGAGAAGTCAGAGAGCCTGCCTACTTCAGCTGGTTTTCTGGGAAACCAGCGGTCACTCTCCTTTCTTCTATCGTTTCTGAGGGCCACCTTCTTTTACTTCATGCTGGCCAAAACGGCCTGTGTAATGGTCTGCTCTGTCCCTTTAAGAGACAAGCCACGCCCACTACCCCCATCAGCCAAGGCAAGCTGATCTTCAGCTTCCAGCCTGAGTCCCTCGTTCCATTCTCCCCACTTCTCCCCTTCTCCCTCTCTCTCTCCCTCCCTCTGTCTCTCTCTGTTCTTCCCCCTTCTTCCCTTACCCTTCTCCCCTTCCCTCCATAACCCACTAAATATTGAACCTCACTCTGCATGGCGTGCCTATTCATGTCTCTGTCTCCTGCTGGCCATGTGGCTCCCTGCCGAAGTCCATCCACCTTCAGAGAACTGCAGCGTGGTCTCATGGCGTGCCCATCTGGTTGTCTCTCCTCATGGGACTCGTTTCCCCTTGTAGCCTGCTGCAGCCATTTGGGAACTATGCCGTCCCTGTCTGGGACTGACTGCTCTTGGGACCTGCTGCCCACTGCTGCTGCTTGGGAACCTGCAGTGTTTCTGCCACTGCAGCCACTCGGGAATCCACAGCATTTTTACTTTTACCATTTCAACCTGGTCTTCCATTTCTGCTTCATCATTCATGAGACAACTATTCTTCCTGGACCACCATGTACATCCCTGAAGCCACTGTAGGACTCACTGACTTTATTATCTTGAGGGGAAGTATCTCCAGAGAGAGTGGCTGATGCAAGCCATAGACCTTTTTGCTCCTCTGATCCAACAACCAATCTTTCCCTATTGTTAGACTCTCTCCAGGAGGAAGCAATGGTTGTGGTTGATGATGACCCAGAGCCCCAGGAAGGCACAGAACTCTATGGTTGTCTTGCTCAGAGCCTCTCAGTGCTGACTAAGCTTCTGTAGCCACTGACAGAAAGTGAATCCTTTCACAAAGCTCTACAGAGATGCCCTAGAATGCATGCCAGTCAGAGCTACCATGATAGAAAGTAAAGATGACCACCCTCCCCAATTTACAAAGATGACCGCATTCTATCAACCCTGCAAAGATGACCGCATTCTATCAACCCTGCAAAGATGACCACCTTCCACCAACCCTACAAAGATGACTGTCCTCCACCAACCCTACAAAGATGACTGTCCTCCACCAGACCTACAAAGATGACCGCCCTCCACCAGCCCTACAAAGATGACCGCCCTCCACCAACCCTACAAAGATGACTGTCCTCCACCAACCCTACAAAGATGACCGTCCTCCACCAACCCTACAAAGATGACTGCCCTCCACCAACCCTACAAAGATGACTGTCCTCCACCAGACCTACAAAGATGACCGCCCTCCACCAGCCCTACAAAGATGACCGTCCTCCACCAACCCTACAAAGATGACTGTCCTCCACCAGCCCTACAAAGATGACCACCCTCCACCAGCCCTACAAAGATGACTGTCCTCCACCAGTCCTACAAAGATGACTGCCCTCCACCAACCCTACAAAGATGACCACCCTCCACCAGACCTACAAAGATGACTGTCCTCCACCAGACCTACAAAGATGACTGTCCTCCACCAACCCTACAAAGATGACTGTCCTCCACCAACCCTACAAAGATGACTGTCCTCCACCAGTCCTACAAAGATGACCACCCTCCACCAGCCCTACAAAGATGACTGCCCTCCACCAACCCTGCTCTTGTCCTTACATCAGCTGACCCTCATCAGCACTGGGTCCAAATCCATTCTTTCCCATCATTAATGCTCAAGTCCAGAATGGGTTTTTTCCAGCCCATCATGCATCGCTGGTCCCTCCCACACGAGTGCCCCAGCTACCACCCAGTGTCCTGTCCAGAGTGCCTAGAACTCAGCCCCTGGTGGTCTTTCCTGAGGTCATCTTGTTTACCAACCATTTGCAATGCCTGTTGTCCTCTGCCAACCCATTTGGGAGCTTCCATCGTCTCTATACTAAGTCTGTAATGGTTTGGTTTGCTGTTTGATGTCTACACACACCTAACTCTCCAGCTCAAACTTCTACAAACTTCCAGCTGGGCCTGCCTGCCTACTGACCACACCTCTGAGAAATAGACTTAGACCTGAAAATCTCCGTAAGTGCTAGTCAAAATGCTCACTTCCCAAAGCATTCTGGACCCAGTCCATGCCACCCCCGTATAAGGAAAGGGATGAGTCTGAAAATGAGACTTTACACACAGGGCCACGTTGCAGCCTTCTGAAGGCCAGGAAGAGTCTGCCAGTGCTTCTCAGCTCTCATGGGGTGTTGAAGTAGACATGCCTATGAACTGGAATACTAGCTCAGCCACATACTAGTGACATAACTTGGGGCAAGTGAGTCACATTCTCCGGCCACACCAACCTCAGAGGGCTGTTGCTTGGTGTACGTGCAGGGCCTGGCACCGAGGAGATCCTTAGATGTCACCTTTGTCCCATCCCTGTGCTGTCTAGTTGAAATAGTTTGAGACCACCACAGAAAGACAAAAGGCGCATGGGCCCTGGCCCTTGACGTGACCTGCTAAAAACTCGATGTCTTTTCTTCTGCCCCCAGCCTTGTGCTCCCAACAGCTTTGTCATCAACGCTAGATTAGGCCACAAAGCCAGACTGTAATTTCGGAAGTCTCACAGCTGAGCACTAATACATCATTAGCATCCAGTCAGCTCCGCCACAAATAACACCGCGGATGTGTGGTTTCAGGTAGCAATCATCAAGGTTGCTTCACAGAAACTTGAAGTCTGCTTTTGCTAAAAGCACAAAGCTCTCCAAGGAGTTCCCCGCATGAGGACTGGGAGTAAGACTTGGCATCTTTTCTGTAACTGTCGGCCCCCTTGTATCTTCAACCTTGGATCCAGGTTCCCTCAGCTCCGCGTGGAGACATGTTGTTCATCACGAAGCTCTCTGTCTTGAACTGTGACTCAGAGTGACCATGGCCTACTGCTAGTGCCGGGTGGTCACGTGGCTCCTCCACCTGACCTCATGCTCTCTCCACGTCGGAAGCACTGAAGGCCTTCAGCCCTGTCACGAGGCCGTGTTCGCACAGGATGAAGACAGTGGCCACAAGGGAGCTCACTAATTACAGACTGAGCGTCCAGAACATTGAAAACGACAGCAGCAGACCCAGCAGCTTCTGGCTTAAGTCGTCAGCCCTCAGCCCACCAAGGAGAAGGCCAGGCTATTTATATGTATCTTTTGAAAGCAAGCTCATTATGAATGGACAACAGCTAAACTCTAGTCCCCTCAATACGTGTGTGTGTGTGTGTGTGTGTGTGTGTGTGTGTGTGTGTGTGTGTATGCTGTTAACTGTCCCTAAACAAGCTGCCTAGTCACGGCCAGCTCCCTTTGGCCCAAGTCAGCTGGAATTTAAGTTCCAACAATGGTTACCTGTCTTGTTCAGAATATATGGCTTGACCTCCTTTCTACTATTTCCATGCTAAGATGTCAGGGAGGCAACTTTCTCCAGCCCCAGGAACCCCGCTCTGCCTCATTCCAGGGTGTGAGGCCCACGTGTAACCATGACCATGACCCACTGCCAGCACTCAAGAGCTGTGACTAAGATTCTAAATCTCACCTCACAACATCAGATCCTCCTTGGCCTTCCCATCTTCCAGGTTCCAGCATCCACTCATCCCCCAAACCCATACATAAGAAAAAACATTTCTCAGTGAGAGGCTGGGGAGCACAGTGATAACTTTGGTCTCTGCAGTCAAGGAACTAGTATTCAGGCATCTACACTGGCCTACCCTTGGGGTCCTGGCAGGATGCATCCTCAGCGGCAGCCACTAAGAGCACCTCCTATACACATTCGCTATGTTTCCTTATAAAAGATGGGTCTTGCCCGCCTCCCCATGTCTCCCTACGTCTCTCTATCTCTTCTGCCACTCTTGTCCCCAGGGTTCCGTCTCCGCTCCCTTCTCTGTCCCCTTTTCTGCCCTTTCTCTCTCCTCTTCCAGTGAACATCCCATGTGAGCCCTGTTGTATGGTGTGACTCCTGGCCATTTTTTAAATTATAACACAAAGAGCCTGGACTTAAATTATGTCTGTCTTTTTACGGAACGTGTAACTCGGACCAACTTAACAAATAGAAGCAAATGGCAGTGCCTGCCACGGTTTTTCCAACAAGAGAAAATGAAAGTGGAGCTGAGCTCAGTCGTTTCCTGAACTCCTAGTGTGTGACAGGCAGACTTCTGGGCCGTGAGAGCAGCCCGGTGGAATTTGCCGTCCTTGAGGAATTTACATTTCTGTTATGGGCATGACACACTTAATCAATGGCCCTGAAGTTACCATTTATTGATATCAACTTCTTACGCAGTTGAGGCTTCCGTGGGACATACATTTCTGTAGGTCAAGTAACTGCTTGGCTACACACTGATTGCCCAGTGTGCTTTCTGAGCCGTGAAAAGGACTGGGCACTCTGTGGTTCTTCTGAAGGTTATGTGTCTACCTTTAGTCAAGCTCTGTTCTCACAGCATCCCTGATGACCTCGGCTGCTTCTCCAACTAGAGGGAAGCTGAGCAACTTGGAGCTTGTCCTCCCCCCACCTCCACCCCACAGCTCCTCTGTCCAAAACCTTCCTCTTCCCACCCTGAATGTAGATGCTCTCCAGGGCTCTTAAACTGCTCCTCCCTGTGAGCAGGGTCCAACTCCCGAGTCTAAACTAGATCCTCCTGACCCAACAGCATCTGGTGAGCACGATGTGTACTGGGCACAACCTCAATTCTTTGTCTTGGTTAAATAATATGTAGCCCAGTAAAAACTTGGAGCTGAGGGGAACCTGGATCCAAGGTTGAAGATACAAGGGGGCCGACAGTTACAGAAAAGATGCCAAGTCTTACTCCCAGTACTCATGCGGGGAACTCCCCTCTTAGGTTGGTTCCACTCTCCCTGATGCTCTGTGTAGGTTTCGTTGGCTCACATACTAAGGACATTTGTTAGCAGGGTGTCCCTCACAGGCTGCATACGTCACGGGAAATGGCATGCATGCATTAGTGTAAGCAGGAAGAAGACCTGACTCACAAGGTTGTTGATGTAAGCTTGCGATCCACTTGTCAGTGTGCTTGTGTGGGTGGTTCAGTTGTGCTGTGACCCAGGTCATTTCCCTGCCCTGGTTTCCTTGTTTGCGTCACACAGGGAGAACACTAGATGGAATGGACCGATTTTAAGGATGGCCTGTGGGGTCTTGGGCAAAACCTCTCCATCCCAAATGACTGAGGAAGTCGAGCTCAGACGCTAAAAATAGCAGTGGCTTCCCGAACAACAGCACATTTGACAGCCCTGGGGCAACTCTGCTCCTCAAAGGGAAGGCCTTAGGAACAAATGAACAAGCCAAAGTCACAAGGCCATTGAGCATGAGTGATGGAGCCAACCTAAGAGGGGTGCGTCGACAGAGAGAAGGGTATTTCTGCCAGATGTTAAGCCTCATCGTAGTTCTCAGGGCTAAAAGATGCAGTTATGTGGGACACATACATATTCTTCATACATAGAGTCCAGGATGACAGAACCTGGACTGAAATTGAAGCTGGCATTGGAGTGTGACAGATATGACAGGCTGTGGTCTCTGTAAGAAGCCAAGCGAAGGCCAGGCATTCATAAGAAAGAATAAGCCTCCATATGATTATTGGGGGACTGGGTGGTGAGCCCCCCAAAGAGCAAAGAGCCAAAAAAAAAAAAAGTAAAAATAACAACAACTACGTTTAGGCTTGAATATCCCCAGGGCCCGAGAAAGTTGGGGGAAAAGCAAAACCAGATATGCTTCTTTAAGAAACTGTTGTACAAGCCGGGCGGTGGTGGCGCACGCCTTTAATCCCAGCACTCGGGAGGCAGAGGCAGGCGGATCTCTGTGAGTTCAAGGCCAGCCTGGTCTACAAAGGGAGTTCCAGGACAGGCTCCAAAGCTACAGAGAAACCCTGTCTCGAAAAACCAAAAAAAAAAAAAAAAAAAAGAAACTGTTGTACAGCAGGACACTTAAACAGTCTTTTCCACAACAAACAGAAACAAACAATCAAACAAAAGACTAAGTACAAGTGCAAGGTACATGCATGCCACAGCTAGGAAGGTTGAATGCAGTTCCTGGTCACACACCTCCATCCGTGCTGCAAACTTTAGGCTTGGCTCTCAGGACCCTAGAAGCTGGCAGAGCCAGCTGACATAGCCATGGAGAGGCTCAGCTGTAACTAAGCAGTTTAGAGTTTGCTCACATGGTCAAAAAAGACTAGAGATCCACAGTAAAAGAGATCCAGAGGGGGGTGCGGAACCTCTAAACAGGTTCTAGTGTGTTTAACAATGGTGTGGGCTTAAGAAAGAAAAGAAAACGGGTGTAGACAGTCATGGAAAGAAATAAATAGCTTAAAAATAATAAAGTCTTGGTGTGGGACAAAGGTCTGTATTCTGTCAATTATATTTTAAATAAACGCTGATTGGCCAGTAGCCAGGCAGAAAGTATAGGTAGGACAACAGGAAGTAGAGGCGGGCCAATGAGAACAGGAGAATTCTGGGAAGAGGAAATCTTGGTATGCTATCCTGTCCCAGCCACAGAAGAAGCAAGATGTGACTGCCTCGCTGAATAAGGTACCGGGCCACCTGGCTAACATAGACAAGAATAATGGGCTAAGGTAAGTTGTAAGAGTTAATAAGAAGCCTGAGATACTAGGCCAATGAGTTTATAACTAATGTAGACCTTTGTGTGATTTCTTTGGGACTTAACGATTGTGGGAACTGGGCAGGACAGAAATTCAGACAACAAAGTCTTTAAAAAGAGTAAAAGTAAAATAAGAGAAGAAGCACATAAGATAGGAAACAGGTATGCAGGGAGTCTGGATTCTGTTTGTTGCTATATTGATTTTGCATTTTTTGATTGCTGATAAGCTGAGAGACCTAGAATTGAAAGAGGGACTATTGAAATAAACCAGCCTAAATAGTTTAGGAATGCCTTAACTTTAAAATAGAATTCAAAATTGTAAAAGGGAACTTAAAAGATGCATTGCTTGGAGAAGAGGCTTCGTTTTTGTTCCCACAGGAGACAAGAGGATGTGGGTTTCTTCCTGGTTACTATGGATCAGGTTTGATCAGGGGTGACCTCCTGAATTTTGGCAGGTGATACTCCATCAACAAAGATTACAGCTGGTCTCCCCAGAACTTGGCCAATATCTCAAATTTTCTCAGGGACCCTAAAGATGCCTTCGCTCACAGACAACAGGAAGCCTTCTGGAGCACATGTTGCCCACATTCCCAAGAGGTGGTGTAGGAGGTCTTTGGTTATTTGGTGAGTTATGAATGTTGGAGGGGGATATAGGGATATAGGGTAAAAAGACAACTATTAATCTCAGATATTTTACATTGGCATGGATTTTGTTATATTGATACAAATTTAAAGTTGTTATTTTTGTTACACTGTATGTATGTTTCTCCTCTTGTTTGGGGCATTGTACTTATGCAGTTCATTTAAAAATTCAATGTAGAGTTAAGAAATGAGGTGAAGTGTAAATATAATTAATCTTTATCACTAAAAAACTAGGAGTCAAATATTGGTGTAAGAACCTGAAAGATCAGAGAACCAGGAACAGACACCAGTTGCTTCTTACCTCTTCAGTTCCTTCATCCAAAAGGGCTTGGATCCTCTCTCCACCCTGCCTTATCACTTCCTGTTTCCTGTCTGTACAGACTCCAGGCCTCCATGGTTAACTGGTGCTAGCTCTACCCTCTGACTCCAAGTAAATTTTATTTGTCAGAACACAAAATATCCCACAACAATGAGGTTAGTAGTTAATCTATAATAATCAAACTTGTAGTCAGATTCGGTATGTTTTCAAGGTTAAACAGATATATATTAGAGAGATAAATGATTTTCTTTTTTTTTTAAATTTTATGGTTTATTTAACTTTATTTTATGTGCATTGGTTTGAAGGTCTCAGATTCCCTGGAACTGGATTTTCAGACAGTTGTGAGCTGCCATGTGGGTGCTGGGAATTGAACCTGGGTCCTTGAGAAGAGCAGTCAGTGCTCTTAACCGCTGAGCCATCTCTCCAGCCCCGATAAATGATTTTCATACACTTCAAAGATCTAAAGATATGGCATTTAAGATGTTTTGTTAATTTGGGGTTTTCTGTGACAGTGAAGCACATCTGCTCCTGGAAGCACCAGTTTACTTCATAAAAGGATGATGGGCATTAAAGAAACTCCATATGGAGTTTGCTTTCAATGTGGCAAGGACACAGGAAAAAGACTATAGAACTTTGCTAAAGCAAGGCAAAACAGTCCTTTGAGATCCCTGCTTCACAGAAGAGTCTGCCAGATATTCTAGGCCTGTAGGCTGGGATGGATGCCCCAATGTTGCAGATGAACTTTGGGTGACTATCCAGACAGTCAGATGTCCTTGTTGTTAGGTATATTACATTCTTCTGTGGTCTTTGATGGAGTTAAAGATAAAATAGTTAGACTTACAGTTTTCCTTAGCTATGGTGGAAAGTAAATAAGATATAAAACTTTGGAACCACCAAGGTAAGATAGATAATGGAGTATTTTCTCTAAATTTGCTAAATATAAATGGACTGAATATTGTTAATAAATTCTTACTGGATAACTGTTTTTGTTACATATAGTTTTACTATTTAAAAATTAAAACCTTTCATTTTTATTTTGACAAAAAGGAAGAAATGTTGTAGAATATTAGTTAGAGATGTGTTACATTTGTTTATGCCGTGGAACATTTGTTTAATGATGCAAAGATGTGTTGCATTTTTGTATGTTGCATTTGTTTAACTCTGTGAAGCTGTATTACTTTGCCTGTCTAAAACACCTGATTGGTCTAATAAAGATCTGAATGGCCAATAGCTAGGCAGGAGAAAGGACAGGTGGGGCTGGCAGGCAGAGAGAATAAATAGGAGAAATCTGGGAAGAGAAGATCAAGAAACAAGAAAAGGAAAATAGGAGGACTCCAGGAGTCAGATACCCAGCTACACAGCAAACCATGGAGTTGAAGTAAAAAAAGGTATATAGAATAGAGAAATATAAAAAGCCCAGAGGCAAAAGGTAGTTGAGATAATTTAAGAAAATCTACCTAGAAACAAGCCAAGCTAAGACCAGGCATTCATAAGTAAGAATTAGTCTCCATGTACTTATTTGGGAGTTGGGTGACGGCCCCCCAAAGAGCAAAAAGTAAAAAAAAAGCAAAAACAAAAAAAACCAACCAACAAACAACCCCCCCCCACTCTCTCTCTCACACACACACACGCATGCACGCACACACACACACACACACACACACATACACACACAGAGACAGAGAGACAGAGAATTGGGCTGTTAAGAATGAAATGGTCTAACCTCTTCAATAAGCTGTAAAAGTCACCTGACTTTCCCTATCTAGCTCATCTCTGACCACAGGCATTGTAGCAGAGTCATCAGGGTGGGGTGGGGTGGCTCCTGTCTGTGCAGCACATGGATAGGTGTGCTCACACATGAGGAGTGAACAACATCCTGCCTTTCTATACTTGTCCTTTGGCCTTGGACAGACCCTAGAGACCTTCTGACTGGCTCTGTTCTGACTCCTTCCAGGACATCCACTTAGAGTCCCAAGTCCACAACCCCTGTGACAACACGAATTGTCCCTCAATGAGTCAGGGATGTGCTTTTAAGCATCTTCATAGTCAAGATGCCTACTGTAGTCAATGGCAACAGAACCCCTTGAGTCAAGTGCTTTCCTTTTGGGACCCATGAGTTTCCCATCCTGGGCCACTCAGCTGACAAGGCACAGTGAGGAAACGCACTCCTGATGAGGGCTGTTGCTCACGTTAGTGTAGTCTGCTCTTGGGTTTGGGATCAAGCCAGAGCCATTCAGCCTTTAATAATGCTTGTTTAAAAAACAGCAACGCTGGGCCTGGAGAGATGGCTCAGAAGTTAAGCACACTTGTTGCCCTTGCAGCAAGTTTAGTTCCCAACACCCACACGGTGGCTCACAACTATCTGTAGCTCTAGTTCCAGGGGATCTGATGTTGCCTTCTTGACCTCCACAGAAAGTCACCAGGCACATGTATGATGAACATATATATGCAGGCAAACACACACACATACACACACACACACACACAATAATGAATCTTGAAAAACAAATATTAAGCCTAGCACCTCTATAGCCATTGCTGTGCACACAGGAGTCAAGTGTAAGCCGTGAATGCTGTAGCTTCTTGTTTTGCACACAGGACCACGACATACCATGCCTCTATGCCTTTGGCTGAAGAAGGAGCAGAGTTCACCACAGAATGAGATGTCAGGATAAAAAGCCACCAAGAGTCAGACAGTGGTGGCACACGCCTTTAATCCATGCACTCAGGAAGTAGAAGAAGGTGGATCTCTGTGAGTTCAAAGTCAGCTTGGTCAACAAAGTGAGTTTCATGACAACCAGGGCTACACAGAGAAATCTTGTTTCCAAAAAACAAACAATAATAATGCATACAGGGAGAGGAAGGCAGAAGTTTTCTCAGATGTAATGCTAACCCACCACTGTGTGGTGGGTCATTGATCGCTTGCCCCTCTGTGGCACAGGCAGCTCCATCAGCAGGCGCCGTCACCATCTTGGAAGTAGGGACTCTGAGTACAACATTAATTCTTTTATATGAATTTCTCCATGTTCGGTACCTTTGCCTCCTTAATTTCGATCATTCTAAAGGCGAGCAAACACCTCTGGAAGGCAGTTGGCAATGTGAAAAAAGAACCCTTTGGCCCATTCTAATTTCTAGGAACTTATACAAGAAAACTCGTTGGAAAGACATAAACATTTATGAACCCAAAATTATTTTAGGGTTAAGTATTCCCAAATCAGAAACTAACCTAAAGGTCCAAAGAAGAAGAAATCTGTCCAGTACGCTATCCACCTACAATGAAGTGTATTCATTGTGGAAGCACATTTAAGACATGGAAAGTTCTTGAGATGTAAGGTTGTATAAAACAGCAAAGGTGTGACCCAGTGCTTTTGTTTTTTGTTTTGTTTTGTTTTTTTGTCTTTCGAGACAGGGTTTCTCTGTGGTTTTGGAGCCTGTCCTGGAACTAACTCTTGTAGACCAGGCTGGTCTCGAACTCACAGAGATCCGCCTGCCTCTGCCTCCCAAGTGCTGGGATTAAAGGCGTGCACCACCACTGCCCAGCTTGTTTTGTTTTTTTGAGATAGGGTTTCTCTATGTAACTTTAGAGCCTGTCCTGGAACTCTCTCTGTAGACCAGTCTGGCCTCAAACTCAGAGAGCCACCTGCCTCTGCCTACCAAGTGCTGGGATTAAAGGCATGCACCACCACACCCAGATATATCTGTTTTGAACGCCTGGCCTTGAGGACGCTGTGGCAGGATCCCGTCCATGGCAGCTGGAGGAGGTTTGCTCGCAGCTTGGCAGAACAGGAAGTGAAGAACGAGAAAGGCTGGTGTTGCCGTGGTGCTTTTCTCTTTCCCCTCCTCTATGTATCCAGGACCCCATGTCATCAGATGGTGCCCCCAACACTCAAGGTGAGCCTCTCTCTCTTCCTGTCAACCCTCTCTGAAAACACCCCCAGAGACAGGTGCAGAGGTGTCTCCTGGGTGATACTAAATCTAGTCAAGTGGGCGGTCGTGATTGATTCTTCCTGTGACTGATCCAAGTTCATGAGCTGACCCAGCTGTGTGTTCATCTCGGGCCCTTTGGCTTACGCTGTTCCCTGAACACATGACTCACGCTCTCAGTAATAAAAACTGCGATCACTCTGAACACTGCTCCATGGGACCCCTAGGATAGATGTTTGTTCCTCATTCCCTCGATCCTTGCCACCACCGTAAATGGCTCCTCAGTTGAATTTTCACATTGGACAAAACTGAAACTAAGAAAGGTTTAGGAATTTGTCCAATTTCACGTAATAAACACTGAACTTGAGACTCCAGTCAATATTGTCTGTCTCCAAAGCTTGGGACAGAGAGCTTGTCACCAAGAGTGTTACTAACAAAGACTGGGAGGGGATTAATATCTATGCTGAACCCGTTGAGCATTCTTTCTTAATGTGAGGGTGTTTATGTGTGTGCAGATATCTGGGTATATTCATGGGCACAATCCTGGGTGTCATCCTCTGGAATATCATCTCCTTCCTTTCAGACCAGGTCTCTCATTGGCCTTGAGCCCGCCAATTGGTCTAGACTGACCAGCCAAAAAGCTCCAGCCATCCTCCTGTCCTCCTTCTCTGCACAGACATTACAAATACACACCACCATGCCTGACATTTTTACCTGGGCCTGACATTGAATTCAGGTCCTCATTCCCGCAAGGTTGCTTTACCAATGGAGCTATCTCTAACCCTTTGGATATTTTAAATAATTTTTGAAAGGGTAAATAAAACCTGAGGTATCTGAGTGAGCCTGTGGCCTGTGTGATCACACACACAATACACTCAGAAGGTCCTATACTTCACTAGGGCTCTGGTGTCCTCATCTTGGAAGTTTTAAAAAAATTCATTTATATTTATGTGGGTTTTTTTGTTTTTGTTTTTTTTTTTTTTTTTTTTTTTGGAGCCTGTCCTGGAATAGCTCTGTAGACCAGGCTGGTCTTGAACTCACAGAGATCCGCCTGCCTCTGCCTCCCGAGTACTGGGATTAAAGGCGTGCGCCACCATCACCCGGCTTTATGTGGTATTTTTGACTGTGTGTATGTCTGTATGAGGGTGCCAGATCTCCTGAAACTTGAAAAGTGGTCAGCTGTGAGCTGCCATGTGGGTGCTGGGAAATGAACCCAGGTGCCCCAGAAGAGCAGCCAGTGCTCTTAACTGCTGAGCCATCTCTCCAGTACCCCATCTTGGAATTCTTTTTGTTGTTGTTGTTGTTGTTGTATTTATTTATTTATTTATTTATTTATGCGCCATTCTACCTCCGTGTATGCTAGAAGAGGGCACCAGATCTCATTACAGATGGTTGTGAGCCACCATGTGGTTGCCGGGAATTGAACTCGACCTCTGGAAGAACAGCCAGTGCTCTTATCCTCTGAGCCATCTCTCCAGCCCTGGAATTCTTAATAATTTTATTTTTGTACATATTTTGTAAGTGAAGTCTGGGGAAACACTGGAACAGGTCTGTGGGTAGAGGAGACGGATCAATAGGCATGCCCACACTGTTCCGTGATGCCCCATCAATGAAAAGTACTTGCAATACTCATGGCACGCAATCCCAGTTGACCGTGATATGTGGGACACTGGGTACCAAGTATGGGTCTGTGTGTCGTGGGGGTATTCATTAGAGAAAACTGCTTGGGCGTGGGTTAGCTGACTGGCAACTTCCCTAGGTGCTCCAGATCCCAGTGCAGCATCCAGCCTTTCTCAGGTTGAGCTCTTAAGCACAAAACCCGTGTTCTGGGTTGACATACTTCAGTTAAATCGACCAGTTCGCCAGATGCAGAGATACAGAAGCTAAAAAGCACATTACAAACCTTTGATGGATTAGGTCTTTGTTTTCATTCTTGGCAGGTGGTGCTGTCTATGTGCAGGGTCTTACAGCCTGAATGACACTTCCATCATGGAGTCAGTTGTGTTAAGGTCAGGTCTGGTCCCGATCACAAATGACTGGGTTACCCAGTAGAGGCCACACTTTGGTTTCTAACTAGACTGTTCTATAATGAGGAGAGATGGTAGTTGTTCTGAGAAATGCAGCCAAGCACAGAATCCTATCTTATCCTGGCTTGTGTTAATTGCCTGTGTCAGCCAATGATGGCCTGGAAGTGATGAAGAAGAAAAACAAATGAGCCACCCCTGCTTCCTTTCCTTTCAGGCACCCTGCCCCCTCCTCTCTCTCAGACAAAAGTTGGGCATCGGCAGAGTTTTAAACTAGCCCTGAAAGCCCAAGTGGTATTTTGACAAAACCCAGAACCATGAATGTTCTTATGGGTGATTTTTGCGGCTGTGGGCGTACACGATCATTAGAGAGACAAATGTACCATGAACCTTGAAACAACACAGCGCCAGCTATCAGCATTACTCATTTACAGCCTTGTTTCTGCCCCACCATTCTCTTCTGTTACCTGCCTGCCAGGGAGATTTGCTCCTAAGGAAAACAATTTCATCCTGAGTCGGTGAGTGCCTGGCAGCACTTGGAGGTTTGTCCCATTCACTCTGTTTTCTTTCTGAAGGCATGACGTGGGTGACTGTGATCTGGGCAGGGATATGAGGAGACAACGGAGAATGGAGTATTATATTTACTTGTAGAGATTAATATGAGTACTAGATTTTTCTTTATAAAATACAAAACATGAAGGAAATAGAAAACCACGCAGCCCTAAAATAATCCAATATGTAAGAATTTTTACTCATAACAAGTTTGCTGGTTAGCATCCCCACCCCTCCACAATTGATGAAAAGACCAAGAACCTGTTATGTAACCCTCCAAGGTTGAAACATTCCATCCCGCAGGAAGCTCCTCAAGCCAGAGGGCAAATAATTAAAATAGCTCCAGGAAGTCCCTGAAACTGAGCAGACCCACTGGGCCCCCTCACTGCCAGAGTAAGCAATAACTCTGAGAGTCCCTCTCAGACAAGTCAAGCAGCAAAGAAGTCTCTGAGACCAGACCAGGTGCCTGAGAGAAGTAGAAACCAGCCTGGTATACATAGTAAGTTCCTAGACATCCAGAGCTACATAGTGAGACCCTGTCTCACAAAACAAAACAACAAAACAACAAGCAAAGATCATTCTTCAAGGTTTCAGCTAGACCCAACAGTGCAGGCCTTCAATGTAAAAATTAAGTAAAGATAAAGATGGACTGAGATAGCTCACTGATAAGAGTGCTCACCTGCCATGGCTGAGACTGAGATAGCTCACCCACCGGTAGAGTGTTCACCTGCCATGGGTGAGGTTCTGAGTCAGTCAACAGAACTAAAAAGACAAATACAGAAACATAACTACATAATTTTCTAGAAAAAAAAATGTGTTTGCCATTTCATAGGCAAAGGCTCTTCACTGTGGCACAGAAGAGTGCTATGTACCAGGACTGGCAAAAGCCAGGCCTGTCATCCAGGTGCCTGAAAGGGCTAGGGTGTTAGCTGTGGGGCATGGAAGCTAAAACCTTACCCACACTTCCCCAAATGACACTGCCTTGTCAACCTCTCACGAATCATGCGTTAGTAAATCTTTAGCGCTGAGCTCTCTGGGAGTTGAGAGATTAGGGCTAACTAGTATTGTTGGAGATCTCTGTGGCGTCTGCATGTACCCCCATGGCCCATACAAAAGAATGGCTGGACAACCTTCAGAATTAGGTGAAAGCGTGTATTTATTCTATAAGAAGAACAAATGCAGTTATGAAAAGGAAGAAAACCGGCAAGGCATAGGGGAACACACCCATAATCCGAGCACTCAGGAGCCTGAGCCAGGGGGATTACAGAGAAAACAGGCTGGGCTGCGCAGTAAGACCCTGCTGAGGACATGGATGAGAAGGAAGAGGATGTGGTGGCTGAGGCAGCGGAGGTTTGTATAAAGCCATCTGTTTGCCAGTGAATGAGGGCATCACTTTCGGCTGGCACTGGAGTGTAGGGCTGAAGCCATGTAGGGGAAAATATGATTAGGTTCTCTCACTTGGTTCTGCCGTCGACATTTACATGAACCAAGTGAGATAACAGTGTGTGTTGGACATTGGTTTCTAGAATCCTCCTTTAACCCATTCACAGAAGGCTGTTATGAACCATAACATACACACTACCGACTCTGGTTATGCAGAAGTAAAGAGCAAGCTTCGGAGCTTCATAGATGAAAGACCTCTGTGTCCTCCATTCGGAAAGGGGGAAAATAGTCACACGTATAAGTTAAAGTTGTCGAAGAACCCAGTAACAGATCTAAAAAGACCACTTAATCGGAAGATGGGGAGAGAGGTGTTAGAAGAATTTTAATCGGTATTAATGTCATTTCCAAACTGGCGGGTCAATACATATAATTTAGAGCTAGTACACCTTGAGGCAGAGGTGTAATTACACTGTTTATAATCACAGAGGTTAGTTTCTATAAGAGCAAATGACAAAAAAGTAATCGCTATGAAAGAAGGCAGTCCCAGAGAATCCAAGGGTGTCCAGAGACAACTCCATGGCAGTGAGAAGGGACTGGGGGAAATGGGGTGACTGAGGGTGGCAGCCACATGTATAGGGTTCCTTCTGGGACAATGAAAATGTCTAAAGTCAATGCAATGACAGTCGTACTGCTCCATAAAGAGCTAAAAATCACTCTGCGTTGTTAATTTAAATATTTTACCTTATTGTTCTTTTGTTCTTTAAGAATTCATATGAGAGTATTTCATATGTATTTCCATCACCTCTCCCCTCCTCACTCATGACCACTTCTTCTACAATTATCATTACATACATGCATATATGTGGATAACATACAGAGAGATCCATCCTATTGAGTCCTGCCTCTCACTACTTTTGGAAACTTCCTATTTGGGAAGTGGACTAGTAGGTTTTTGTATAATATTATCACTTCCTTTAGTTCGCTGTGACCAAATTGTGCATTTGGGACAGGAATTCTCCAGGACCAGTATTAGGGCCTTCTCAGCCTGTTCTGTCTAGGACATGATGTCATGTCTTATTCTTGGTGGTTGCTGGCCTGAGACTCTTGGTTAAGATGGCATCACTGTTTTTGCTTGTTAGTTTGTTTTGTTTTGTTTTGTTTATACATAGTTACAGTTTTTCTCGTTGATGTCAATGTCTTGGGGAGATGAAGCTAAGGTAAAAAATTACTGATGGCCTCCCCCAAAAGTGATATACATTTAATATAAAGCAATTTGATTTTTCATTGATTTTTCTTACTTTGAGGCCATACATTTGGAAACCAGATATAGTGTCTTTTAGATGCTTTTCCCAACAACTTATAAATTGCTGAACACTTCTTAGTATTTCCAAGGAGACTATCGATTTGTTAAGTATGCGATGGCTCATTGGAGCACTAAAAAGAAAGAAATATCCCCAAACAGTTCACCTTTATTTTCCAGGCGTTAAACATAGATTTTCCCAATACTATATGAAGTTACAAAGACAGATATCCAGAGTAATTCCCCAAGACGCCATCACTAATGCTAAGCGTGTGAAAGTGAATGGTTTTGTACCGTTAGGCTTAAGTAGGACAATTATGTAAGTGTGAGCATTTCTTATATCAGATGATAAACAACCTCCATATTATTGGCACATAAATCAGTAATGACTGAGGGGTTGCCACTTTCTTGCTTCATAATTGAGGATGGTCTTGACCTTGTTTCCTCTCTTTTATGTGTGTACACACCTGTGAAGACTGGAAATTGATGTTGGGAATCTCCCTGACTTCTCCACCATATTCCTGGAGACAGGGTCTCTCAGCTGAAACCAGAGCTCACTGATTTGGCTGATCTGGCTAGCCAGCTTGCTCTGTGATCCTCCATCTCTGCCTCTGAGTGCTGGGATTATGGGCAGGCTGCCATGGCCACAGCATTTATGTGGGTTCTGGGGATCCGAACTCTGGTCCTCCCAGCCGCACAGCAAGAGCTCACCCAGTGAACCATCTCTCTAGCCCAGCATTTTTTTTTTTAAAGGCATCAAAGCAAACAGCAAATAAATAGCAAGGATCTCTGCTTCCTTTCTGGACTTGATGTAATTAGCTGGAAGAATTTTTGGAATATTTTCCCTAGCGTTTTGTGAAGCACTTTGAGTGTGTGCACCACTTTTTGGACAGGCAGTGTGTGTGATGGGGGGGGGGGTGTCTTTAAGAATCTTAGGGAGAAAAGCTTGTCTGAGGAGAACTTTATTATTTATTGTTTATATGTGGACTTTCAACATAAAAAGGTGAAGAGTTACTTGGTGTCCTTTATTTTCCACTTCTCCCAAAAAGTGACACATGCTTTTCTACAAAATGGTTTGATTTTTCATCAGTTTTTTATATTTTATTAGTCCCTTGAGAATTTTCTACAATGAAATTGACCGTATCCACCCCTCCCCCAGCTTCTCCCAGCCCCTCCCCCAGCCTCTCTAGGCATTAACTTTGGGTCCTCTTTGTCTGTTTTTCTCGCCTGTCAAGTCCAAGCTGTGGGGCTCATGTGCTCTTGGGAATGTGGCCTCCCACTGGCATAAGGTCAGCCTCCCAGTGGCGACAACACTGTCTTTTAGAAACCCTGATTCTGCAGTATGATCTAACCTCATGTGAGACCGTAGACACTGAGGCACCGTGAACATGACCTGCCTGGGTCTGTGTAGGGTCCTCTGTGTCTATGTTATGGCTTCCAGTTTAGTAGTATGGGATTTCTGAGCATGCAAATGAGCGGGCTCTCTTGATTCTTCTGCTTTTCTTGGGCTATCTTCCTTTGGAGTTTTGTTTGTTTTTGTTTGGTTAAATTGCCATGTGTTAGCTTTTGTTTTATCCTATTTTATTATTTTATTACTATTCCTTAGAAGCCCACTGTTTCCTAAAAAGAGACAGAAAGGGAGTAGATATGGATGGGAGGGGGAGGTGGGCAGGAACTCAGAGGAGTGGGGGGGGACTGTAATCAGGATATATCATGTGAGAAAAAAATCTATTTTCAATAAAAGGGGGGAAAAAAGAAGAAAACCGTGATTCTCCTCCAGCAGCTATCAACTGCTAACAGCTCCTCGGTAGCGGCGGCGGGGCTTCATGCCCATCTCCTCTCTCCTGGCGGGATCTGCTCAGGCTGGAGCTTGCATGGGTTGTATGCACGCTGTCCTAACTGCTGTCAGTTCCTATTGCAGCTGCTCTGTTACACCTGGAAGATACTGTTTCTTTGTGCACACTCACCAGCTCTGCTCTCACTGGAAGATACTGTTTCTTTGTGCACACTCACCAGCTCTGCTCTCACTGGAAGATACTGTTTCTTTGTGCACACTCACCAGCTCTGCTCTCACTGGAAGATACTGTTTCTTTGTGCACACTCACCAGCTCTGCTCTCACTGGAAGATACTGTTTCTTTGTGCACACTCACCAGCTCTGACTCTCACAGTCCTTCTGCGCTTTCTTACACAATGATTCCTGAGGACACAGTGTAGATGTTCCATTTAGGACTGAACATTCCTCAGTCTCTTGCTCTCTCCACCTTGGCCAGTTGGGTCTCTGTGTTATTCATCTACTGCAAGCAGGGACTTCTCTGTGTGGACTGAGAGATGCATTGATCTATAGGTATAACAGTAAGTCCTTAGGAATCGGCTTAATGTACTATGTCCACTTTGCAGACCAATAGGAGTAGATTTTCCCCTAGGGCCTGTGACCTATGGGGCCACAGGTTCTTAGTCCCCAGCAATTTGTGGAGCAGAACTTAAATCCAATCGGAAAATGACTGGTAACTCCCTCGATGTTTGTGCCACTATTGCTCCCGTGGGTACTGGTTTTCCTTCTTAACTTGAGGTAAGGCAGTGGTGTGCCCCTGGGGTGTTGACTGCCACTGTTGCTCTACCTCCAGAGTGCTCCCCCTGAACCCCAAGCTTGCATCTCCGCATGACTTTATTCATAGTTGCTAAAGCACATACAGAGTGAGACAGCTACAACCCATCCATTCCCCTGAGGTGGCGGCCAAGCCTCTCTGTGCATAGGAGAGGCCCTGCAACACCATCTCAGAGACAAAACCCCAGCTCTGAGATATCCCTCTCCTCTCGACTTCATAATGAAGGTTTGTAAATTGGTGGCTTTTGCTCCCCCAGGTGAAATGGAGCTATTTTAAGAAAAGGGGTGGCTCCTTATAGCTTGACTCGGTCTGCTTGTGCGGCTGTCGCGGAACGCCACAGGTGTGGGGGATTTCTGAGTAAAGAGTCTTACCTGACTTCTACAGCTCTGAAGGATGGGAGGCCCGAGGCCACTGGACCACGTCATAGCATGGTGAAGTCCAGCACTTGGTGACAGAGGTCTCTAGTGAGAGTGTAAAAGTACCACAACTCCTTGTGGATAACTCTCTCACCCAGGAAAACAAGGGCATCGACCCAGTAAGGGGAGCAAGGTCAGGCAGGAGCAGGGGCAAAGGACCCTCTGCAGCCATCTGCCTCCCAGGCATCACTCGCGGTGTATAAATAACAATCCCAGCTTCCTCTCAGACAGAAGCATGACTGACAGTCGGTGGCCCTGTTTCATATGGTTTAGTCTGTGGTTCTGATGCAGACAGCAGGCGGTTCCCTTGTCCAGAAAGAACAAGACGGTGATAAAGAAAAAATACTGTTTTACACACTAGAGACCAGTCCGGAGCCATAGGTAAAAATGCAGTACAGACCTGAAGATGGAGAAGACAAAGGGCAGGGATGCAAATGTGTTGTGGCTCAGCTGGTACACTGTCTGCCCAGATGTGCAGAGCCCTGACTTTGAGCTCCAGAGTCACATAGACCAGGAATGTTGGCACTCGTCTGTAATACCAGCACTGGAGAGATGAAGACAGGAGCATCAGAGGTCAAGGTCATCTCTGCGTGCACAGTGAGTTCAAGGTCATATGGTGCAAAAACAGGAGCTCATGATGTATTTTTCTCATTTCTTATATTCTAGAAAGTTCAAACCAAAACATTGAAAAGCAAAACAGTGCTTCGATGAAAGACCTGCCCAGGACGACAATGAATATTTTAATCATAGGACTTGCATATATTGTGATAAAGATGAATTACTACCAACACTAGGGGGTAAGGATGACTGAGATCTAGACTTGAAAACAAAATCTGCCAAAAAATGTTGGGATTTTAAGTTCATTTGCTTAAGTTTAAAAAGTGTCAATTAACAACAATATGGAGGACTCAGTTACATTGCTGCATCGTTTTAATTTTTTTAATTATTATTGTATCTTATATGTATGGGTGCTTTGCTTGCATGCATGTCTGTGCACCATTTCAGTGGAGTCCAGAGAGGGCATCAGATGCCCTAGGACTAGAGTTGGCCCTGGGAGCCACCACATGGGCGCTGGGAACTGAACCCAGGTCCTCTGGGAAAGCAGCAATGCTCTAACTACTGAGCCGTCCCCAGCCCCATTTTGATGCATCTTGATGTGGTAAACAGGGCACCACAGTTGGGCACAACACAAGGGTAGAACAGAGTCCTCTAAGAACCATGTTCTGGGTTTCGTTTCTTGATATTCTGAGGGCCGGAGGGCTAACAGACTCTCTCACACACACACATACATTTCCTCTGCCATCTCTTGGTTCCAGAGTCTCAGTGAGGGAGCCTGAACTTAGCTGCTTGTCCTCCACTGTCTGTTTTCTAATAACCCTCATTGGCTGGAGATGTAGTTCAGTGGTAAGCACTTGCCTGCTGGCGTGTGACAGCCCGGGCCAGATCCTCAGCAACACCTCCCCAAATGTGTTTTCCTCAGACCAAATGATTTTCATTTCCTTACTCTTTAAATCTCCCCATCCCTGTCACTCAGAACCACTCTTCACGTGGATGGCTGTGAACTCACTTGTGCTGCTTATTCCAAAGGTGCAGCCTCAGCGGGTACCACAGGAGCCTTCAGAAGCTGGAAGAGTGGAGGAGGGAGCGCACCACCCTGCTCTCCTTAGCACTTACTTCTGGCTCCAGAGCCAGGAGAGAGTGCAGTTCTGGTATTTTAATCTGTTAGAGAGGCCGGTGCTAAGATCTGGAGGGGTGATGGCAGAAAGCGAGCACAGTGTGACTCTCCAAGTTGCTGTAGAGGACATAGACACCCCCAGATCTGCCGCCCCCACCACACGCCAAGGAGCAGTTCAGCCTCTGGGAAACAAGCTCTGTGGACAAAGGATGGTGTTGTTTCCCAGTGTGCCTGATGCAGGCACCAGCCCTTGACCCTGGAGGTGATAAATGACTAATGTTTGAGCGAAGGGTTAAATAAGCAGAGGAGAGACAGCACAGGCCTCCAGCGTACTAAATCACCAGCCACTGTCCAGGAACCCGGAGTCTCTGATACCATGGATGCCGGAGATGCTGCTGCTGAACCAGGACCACACTGAAACCCTGATGGGTGCTTTCCATGGAGGCCCATGATGTGAGGCTTAGGGACACAACAACACAAAGTCCACCCTGCAGAGGAGACCAACCAAGGAGGTCTCACCTCTGTCCCCACGGCTGGCTAACAGGAAGTATCTGCCCACCTCCCTGTTGGCCTATGCCACCATCTGTGGTCCCTCCACCTGCAGTCACTAGTCTTCCAGTAAGTCAGCTGCTAGTCAGTGAGTATCAACCACTCAAGGGTGGATGAAGTTTCTTCCTCCTATGCCCACTGAAGGAAGGGGAAGGACAGGTGCAGCCGCCTTTGAGAAAGGGCTCTCCCTGGCTTTGCCCACACACCACCACCTCCCAGCAGGGTGGCTGGAGTTCCTGGGGCAGATGATAAGGATAGGTGAATGGATAAACAAGGTGAGGCATGAAATACTCCCTTAAAGAGAGGGAGTTCTGACCCTGGTAGCCCCACTAAGAGTGGATCCACACAGTGCACCCACACAGGACACCCTGAGGGGTCTAACTCAGAGAAGGAAAGCAGTGGCTGCCAGGGACTGGGGGGATTAAACTGCAGAGCTGTTTAATGGGACAGAGCTTCAGTTCTGTAGATGGATGATGCTGGTGAGTGTAGTTAATGTACACTTAACGGCTAAGGCGATCATGCTACCTTACGTATATCTCACTGCCATTTTAGGACAATTGCGGGGCACCTATAAGCTCAGCACTGGGGAGGCAGAAACTGGGTACTCAAGATGACGATAGACGCGTTGGGGCTGGGTGGGGAGTTTCTCCTCAATAAAATACCTAAATAAACAATCAACAAATGGCTGAAACTCGCTTTCATTTCCATCGTAAAGCTTCTCTGTAAGCTTCCAAAGCCTAAACCTCCTCAAAGCTGAGCAGAAAGGAGAAAAATGGTCCGACCAGGTGCTCCAGTTTTGTAATCCCGGAGCTGGGGAGGGGCGAGCTGGGGCAGCTGGACTCCAGGTCTCTTCGGCTGCGGAGCAAGTTTGAGGACCCAGACACAAACTGTTTTCAGTCAGTTTTGCTTTCCCACACAGAGGTAGAGCGAACTCTGAGCTACAGTTTGCAAAGTGGGGTCCCAAGACCAGCACAAGCACTTTAGACTGTCAAACATGAAGGTTCCCTGCCCCAATTTGACTCTCTTGACTCAGCAAATCTCAAGGTGGTGCCTGGCGCCACACATTTTAACAAGCCTCCAGGTGACCCCTCACGAAAGGAGTCCTCTCCAGCTGCCCCTGTTACGTGGGACAGTTGCACCTGCCCTGTCCGACAGGGTCTGGGAGCAGCCAGGGACAGGTATCCTGACGCAGGGTTTGAGCGACGATAAACTCGCTCCTCCAAGGGTGGAGCCCCGGCCCGCCCCGCCTCGCACTCCTACAGCCCCACAGGTAGCCTGCTGGGCAGGGCCTGGAAACAAAGTCAGGGAGGCTGAACTCCGGCTCGCCAGTTGCCAGCCAGGAACCTTGGAGTCGCCACCATGGGTACGTGCGCACGGGTAGCTGGGGAGGGGTCTCCGGGAGCAGGGACACTTCTGTCGCTCGCGCGCGCGGCACCGGGCGAGATTGCGAAGCAGGTGCCACCGGGCGGGGAATGACTCCGCGCTGGCAGCAGGAAGCGGACTGGCTGCAGGCTGGAAACCAGGCACAAAGTTTTGAAGTCCCCTCTAGGTGGTCAGACGCCACGGACGGGGAATAAATGCGATACCCCCCCGCCCCCCGCCTGCCTCTTAGAAACTCCGGTTTTCATTCTCTCGATGCCAAGTGGCTGTGGTCTTGGAGTTGGGCTGAGTTCTGAGAGAAATGGCAGGAAGGGGCGGTGCAGGGGGTTGGGGGGAGGGGGCGTGGGGGCTTTGCTCTGCCCGTACCTCTAGCTGAGAGAGTGACCCTGGAATTCTTTAGGAAATCCCTGGCCCCAGGGTAAGTCAAGTCGCTTCTCTGTGACCTATGGGTTCTACCACAGCCCTCAGATTTAAAAGACACACAAATTCAGTAGCCCATCCTTGAGCAGTCCGGAGTAGGCCTGCTCTGCTTCAAAGCAAGCCGGCTCTGGAAGTGACTTAGACCCACAGACGAGGCCCTGAGGCCACCGGTCCCCTCAAAGACAGGGTAACAACGGGACTCTTCCAAAGCCCCGCTCGCGTTGATGGCCAGCGTCCGCTTTTCAGGCTGCGCTGGCACAGGCCTCTGAGAGCCCACGTGGCCTGTTGGCATTGTGTTCATTTTACCTCGCTACCCTTCCCCTCCCGCCTCACTTCCTACTGGCCCCACCAGGAGTTTTAGAAATAGCAGCAAGGGAGTGGGTCACACATTGAACGTTGGCTGTAGCAAAGTGCTGTTCCGGAAAGAGTTCTCCTGTCATTTTAGACGGAAGGCATCAGGCTACCTACGGTACTCTGCTTCTAAGAGGAGCTCCGGATCGCACTCCTCCTGACACTCTTGTAATGTGGCTGGGAGCCGCTTTGAGCTGCTTATGTTGGAGTCTGATGTCTGGTGCCTGGGCTATCACAGGATTCGCTTTGTGGGAGATGTGTTTTGCCCTTCTAACAGATAGCTCCGGTGAGGACAATTCTCAGAAACCTGGAAGAGAAGAATATTAATGTTAATTACTAGTTAATTGATGGATATTAATGACTTAATTATCGATTAATTATTAATTAATAGGGATGAATTGATCTTAATATTAAAAGCATAGTGCTCCAGAGGAATGGACGTTTCCTTGTTTGTAAACTTCCTCAAGTGGAGTTGTGCAGCAGGGGTTAGCATGGCATGGGAACAGCAGCCAGAGGCTTATGTTCAAACCAGGGTTTGATTTGTAGACATCTCAGCTTTTCAAGATCGAGAGCAAGGAAATGGATAATATAATTAAAAAGTGGTTTTGAGATTAAAAAAAAAAAGCTATAGTGACTTGCCGTCCTGAAAACAATTTGGCAGTTAGAATAGGGTCGAAATGCTTCAGGTGCTGTGTGATGGACAGTGAGTGAAATAGAGGAGAGCGGCTCTTAGAGAGCAGGTGTCCTGAGCCAGCTGGCTTCTTCATGTGTGGTTCCGGTGTTCACACCGGCGAGCCTCCCTCCCCAGGAGTGAGAGGTCAGAGTGAGGATGACCAGGAAGGAGGGACCTGTGACTCTATGGCACTCAGGCTGTGCAGGTGCCTGGACTGTGGATGTCCACGGCTGAACCTGACCGGTGTCTGGTTGAAATCTTAAATCTCAGACTTGTTTTTAAGCAGAGATCGGCAGTCTTTTCTAAGCAGGGCCACGGTAGTGACAGCTGGGTTCTGTCCTTGGAGTGCAGAAACAGCCCCAGACACTTTGTCAACACATGGGTGGAGCTGTCCCAATAAAACCAGTTACAAGTACTCACTGTCAGACTTTGTACAGCTTTCTTTTCCCTTTTAGCTGACTTTTAAAAAAATACTCCTTTTAAGTTTTTATTGAATTTTATTGATTTATTGTGTATGTGTACGTGCTCACAACTCATCCACCCTGGTGATTTTTGAGACAGAGTCTCATTCTACAACCCAGACTGGCCTCACACCCATAGTAATCCTCCTACTTCAACCTCCCGAATGCTGGGATTGCAAGTGTGAGCCAGCACACCTTGCATTTTATGTAATTTTCCATGTATTCACAAATAGCCTCCGATCTTTTTTCAATCACTTAAAAACAGTCCATCATTCTTAGCTCCTGAACTGGATGCGGCACTGAGCCCATGTCTGCTGATGGCTGACTGAAGGCACACATGCTGGACGAGAGGCTGTTTCCACACTGGCCTCTCGGAGTGTCTGGTCTCTGAACAACAGAAACTCTCGCAGACTGAGGAGCAACCTCAGGAGAGAGCAGTGGCATCACCTTTGAGAGAGACGTCCATTCACTGTTTCTAAGACTTGGTTCTTTCCTGTCATCTCTCTTACCTAAAACTTTGCAGCAGCCGAGGCTGGATTAGATGCTGCTATCAAACACGTTCCATGCTTCAGTTCGCTGACATACTTACATGAGCTCTGACAGTTAGAGTCAAGCTCCTGCCTGTGTCCCAAAGCTCCGGGTTACTTGAGAAGTCGGCTTCCTTAGTGACGCCTGCTCTACTGCATGCCCTTCCTCAGATCTCAGCCTCGTGTGCGCGTCTAAGGAGTTTTTTCCAAGTCAGCCTCTTGCTTGGGTGTGAAGGAATGCCCAGCCTTGCCTTCCCTTCCCTCCCACCTAGCCATTTAAAAGTCCTTCCTCATTGTCTCCAGTGTACAGGGCTGAAGAGGCAGGGAAGCTGGCATCCCGCTCCAGGCTGGGAGTGAGTAGCTGGCAGCTGAGGGTTCTACACACGGATGGAAGACCTGGCTAGGAACAAGAAACAAGAGAGGGCTGCTAAAATGGGCTCTTGCTAATATTTCTAATTGTATTTTTCCTTCTTTAACTTTTTTTTTTTTGAGGTGGGGTCTCAATTCAAATGCTTTGGATCTGAAATGCTCTGGAGCTTCTTCTGTCTCAACTTCCACAGTGCTGGGGTTACAGATGCGCTCTGCCCATCTTCTGTGGCATACAAGGTCAAATCCAAGACTTCGCCCATGTTAGGCAGTTACTCTACCCACGGTGCTCCATCCCTAGGTGGCTTTCTAACTTTACACACATGAACACACCTGGATGAGTGCCACCCCTCAGTGTCTGGCTCCATGGAACTGGGATAGGAGCCAAGGATGGGCTTCTACACAGTTCTCAGGATGCCCTTGCTGCTGGTCCCAGGACCACACTCTGAGAATGATGGCTTACAGTGACTCTAAGTGATCGTAACTAACTGCTCCCTCTTCTCCTTGACCCTTACCCATGTTTAAATGTTGCTATTGTGTTTTAGAAGTTAGATGGTAGGAATAATTAGTCCAGCATGTCCCCTGGGTATGTGTGAGGACATGTCCGTTGTGGTGGGAAGATTTGTGGCAGTTTGAAAAATGACTGTGGAGACCAGGTGAATCAAAATGAAGCGATGGTCTCCTGGGCCTGGCAGAGTGGACCTAAAGTCCCTGATTTACATAGATGCTTACTTCCTACAGAAGGCCATGGGGCAGCCCTCCTGGAGCAGACATATCCTCAGGGCAGGAACCGAAGTTCTTAGAAACATTCCGTCCTCTGAACTAACATTTCTGCTAAGATGTGACAGCAGAGGAAGCAGCAACGAAGGTGGAGGAGTTGCCGCCATCTTCCTGCTAGACCTTGGCTTTGCTGTTCACACGCCCACGGTGCCTCCTGGGGAGTGGACTCTAGAGAGAAATCACGCTTCTCGTTTTCTCCGATTTTCCGATTTTCATTCTGCCCTTGAGATTCCCGAGGCATCTCAGGGGGAGCAGAGAGCAGGCTAGTCCACCTTCCGGGGAACCTCGCTAGCGGAAGGAAGGGCATGCTCCCATTCTCCAGGGAGAACCACTCGGGACAGAATGGCCACACATGCATGGAACTACGCTTAGAGGCTGTGACTTCTCCACCCTGCTCTGTTCTTACTCTGGGGCCAGCACTCCGCCACACAGTGGCAAGTGGATTCTACCCCTGGCAGGAGGGAAAGTGGGTAGCTTTCTCAGGTGAGCTGATAAGGAAATAAAAACAAGGGTGAGTCCCGAGGGACAGCTGCACATTCCTCCCTGATGACAGAGATGAGGAAGAGCAATGTTATCGGGGAGCAAGTGACAATGGTTGACTCAGAGAATCCTGTAATGCTGAGGTTGCAACACAAGGAACCAGAGAGTCTCTGTTTTGTAACTTTGTCCCTTGGTTTACAAGCGCAGCTGCTATTGGCTGTCAGGACAGAGGTAAAGCTCTGCTCAGCTTGGAAAATGCTGCTGCTGGGACTAGAAAGATGGCTCTGCAGTGATAAGTACTTTCTGTTCTACAGAGGACCCAAGTTTTGTTCCCAACAGCCACATAAAATACCACCTGTAATCTGTAATTCTAGCTCCAGGGGCCTTACCGCCACCTTCTGGAATCTGTGGGCACCTGCACTCACATGGCGTGTATATGAGTGCTCTCTCTCTCTCTCTCTCTCTCTCTCTCTCTCTCTCTCTCTCTCTCCCACACACACACACACACACACACACATAAAATAATCTTTTTTAAAAAACAGAAGACGAAAAGGAAATACACTGCCCAGGGAGAAGAGGGAAGGCAGCTCCCTCACCAGATCGCAGTTCTCAATGCAGGGAGGATTTCCAGCCACTGGGTGGGTAGAGGGGATAACACACATGCACCTCACTAGGAGGTTTTGGTTTAAGAATCAGATTCAGGACTAGAAAGGATACAAAGTATTCTTAGGTAGGAAGACACAGGCAAGGTTCTGAAACCAAACCCTTTAAAATGCCTGTAGCCTGCCTTCAGTGATAAGCTTTTGTAACAAAGGGTTCACTTGTGATTTGAAACATTCTTGAGGGAAAGAATCATCTCTTCAAGACAAACACGTGAACTTACTCGGTGCGCTCCTTTCCCAGGGCTCCTGGAACTGAAGTAGCGCAGGGTTCTAAAAGGGAGGTGTTGGGAGGCTGTGCTCTGTCTGAAGACTAGGGGGCGGTGAGGGGGGCGCTGATCCAGGCCTTATTTTATTGATACTGTGTTAGGGGTGTGTGTGTGTGGAGAGGGGGGAATCTCCAGACTGTCTTTGGGCAGACTGTTCACTCATTCATACACATTCTCTCTTCAAAGCAGCCACTTCCTCCGTGCTTGTTCAACACCAGATTATAAAGCTAGAAAAAGAAAAGGTTACTTAACACTTACAGTGAGCATTATTAGATAATATGTGACAGAATTTAAAATGCACACAATTTACCAACATCTACTTCTAGAATTTTCTTATCTTTTTATATTGGCAATGAGATGTGTACAATCTAAATGTAATAAGGGAAGCATTTTCATTCTGCCCCAAGCCTTTCAGATTAATTTTGCCATAGTGAAGCAGGTTTGTATTTTCTAGTCCTGATTTATCATCTTAAGAACAGAGCAAATGTCACGTATGAAAGTTGTGGTCTCAGTTGTCTTCAGAACAAACTCTGCAAAGGCTAATTCTCTTAAGTTAGCAAGATGTAGATAGTGTGGATCTTGTTCTCTGCTGTGAAAATAGACAGGATCTATTGTGTATCCATCCAGCCCACACACATCCCTGCTGCTAGTAGGCAGGTTTCTGCCTCTGTTGGGAATCTCCAGCTTGAGCTGGAGGGAATGTGTTGCCCAGGAGGTGGCAGCCACCCCTCTCAGGCTTCCTCTGTCTCCCTCCAGAGGTCTCTTCTGTAATCAGGGAACACAGCCATCTCTTCTGCGTCATCCCCAGGCCTTTCAAGTAAGCCTAGGCTAAGCCCTGACCCAAGGCTCTTCTGTAGTAAAACGTCCAAGCATAGATAAACTAGTTCGGAGAGCAAGGGTTATGTCGGTTTCTATTGCCATCACAAAACACCATGGCCAAGGCAACTTAGAAAAGACAGCATTTAACTGGGATTCCATTCCAGAGGGTTAGAGTCCATGGCCGTCTTGGAGGGGAACTTGGCAGCAGGCAGGTAGGCATGGAGGGGGAGGAGAGACAGAGAGAGAGAGAGAGAGAGAGAGAGAGAGAGAGAGAGAGAGAGAGAGAGAGAGAGAGAGAGAGAGGAGAAACTAACTGGGATGGTTTGGGCTTTTAAAACCTCAAAGCCCACCCTCCCTACTGGACACACATCCTCCAACAAAGCCATGCCTCCTAATCCTTCCCAAACAGTTCCACTAACAGGGACCAAGCATTCAAATATATGAACCTATAGGGGCCATCCTCATTCAGACCACCATAGTTCACCATTGTAATGCCTAGGGAGACCATGCTAGCCGAGCACCTGGTTCCTGTCTATATCTGGGCAGAATTTAGGATTACTTCCCAGGTCTTTTGCTTTGCTACATACTAACACTAGCCAGCTGATTTTTCCATGTCATGAAGCAATTTGGGACTGAATGATCTCTGATCTTGTCCAAAGATAACTCCATCCTGCGGTCCACCAAGACCCTGTCTGCTAACTCACAACAGAAGGTGTGGTCAGAGAATCATGACTGGTTATAAGACAAGACTGTGTGTATGTAGGTGCACACGTGTGTAGAGGCCAGAAACTGATGTCAAGTACCTTTTTTGCTTGTAGTTTTTTAAGTTTGTTTGTTTGAGACAAGGTATTACTTGTCTCAAACTTGCCTATCCTGGTGCTCACTATGTAGACCAGGCTGGGCTCAAACTCACAGAGATCCACCTGCCCCTGTTTCCCAAGTGTTAGGATTAAAGGTGTATGCCACCATGTCTAACAATGTCAAGTGTCTTCCCTAATCTCTCTCCACCTTCTTTTCTCAGACAGTGTCTCTGTCTTTCCGGCTTCTCAGCTGGCTGACTTGTGAGCTTCAGAGGCCCTCCTACCTCTGCCTCTGCAATGCTGAGATGTAGGTTTGCCATGCCTGGCTTTTCCTGTGAATACTGAGAATCTGAATTGGGTCCTCAAGTTTGCACAGCAGGCACTACTGACGAAGCCATCTCCCTGGTCCTTTAGAAACCATTTTAAAGGGCTGAGGATGTTGCCGCATAAAGTAACTAGTGGTAAATAACAAACAGCCTCTGACCATTAAGGGCTGGGATTTGCATCTCCAAAGTTCATATTGTAGAGAAATCCAGGCCCCCAGTGTCCTGAATGTGACGTCTCTAGAGACCAGGGGGGTTGCAAACGTGACTAATAAAGATGAGGCCTTGGTAGGGTGGGCTGCGAGTTCAGAACACCTAGTATCTTTATTATAGCAGAAATTGTGGGTATAGGTGCACACATGAGAAGGATGCTGTGTGGGCGTGAAGACAATAGCAGGCAATGCTTCCATTAACAGAGGAATCCCAGAAGTGCTAGAGACCCCCAGAGGGGTCCAGAGCATCCTCCCAGTCAGGCACAGAGGGCAGAACTCTAATCAACACTTCTGATCTCTGACCTCTGGCTTCCAGGACTGTGAAACCCTGGATCTAGGCTGTTTTTGAGTTACCAGCATCATGCGGTATCTTGGATTATAACCCCACAAAATGCATATGCTGGCCAGGAGCTGTGCCCCAAGACTAAGCAGTGGATGCTAAGTTGAGACGAGGACCCAGCTGTGGCGCATGCATGAGACAGAGCATGGTCTGACTGGCAGATGGGAATGATACACAAGGGCACATTATCACCGAAGTAAGTCGAACAGAAAGAGCGCCCTGGCATCTGGCCCACAACAGGGAGCTGCTGTTGGCACTTTGCGGTGTGTGATACCCACTGCTGGGGAGCTGAAGCTAGGCAGCAGCTAAGTGGGCTTATTTTCCGTGTGCATCTCCTGAGGAGCTGTACTGATAATCATCACACCTGTTAGGACTCAGCAGGTTCATGGGGTGTGGACTCAGATCAACAACCATGGCCAGGCAGGTCTTTGGTAAGGTTCCTAACATTGAGCTGATCCTTTTGGCAGTTAGGCAGTTTCTTTATTCTTGGGGTGTTTGGTTTTGGTTAAGACAAGTCTCTCTACGTAATGCTGGCTGTCCTAGGATTCACTATGTAGACCAGGCTGGCCTTGAACTCACTGATATCTGCCTGCCTCTGCCTCCCTAGAGCTGGGACCACCATGCCCGGTTTCCCTTGCCTTGGCAATGAATGGTACAGAAAGAACAATCCCTGATGCTGTTATCATGCTGACTCTTCTTCGTGTGGTGTTTCTCTTCACCCACTGAACAACTCAAGATCAGGTCCATGTTTCAAGGTCTATAATCATCAGCAAAGCCCTTTTATCTGTGGAAGGAAAAACGCCCAGAGGGCAGAACACGGATATTTTTAGAAGTGGTAGGAAATAGTTTTCTCTCCCTCTGAAAGTGCGGGTTCCTTTCTCAGACCTCAGCGAAGGCTTTGTTCTTTTCCAAGATCCCAAACCCAACTCCTGGGAGTGCACTGTGGGACCCGAGTGTTGCTGAGGGATCTTGGTCATATGACGTTCTGACCGTGGGTGGCGTATGCCCATGAGATTGCAATATACTGCGCCTCCAGGTTTGTGTAAATACACTCCCTGGTGTTTGAACAAGGATGAAAACATCATCACGATCTTTGCCATCGATGATGAGTTACGTTTCTCAGAACGCATCCCCTTTAACCCGCTATCACTGTATTGATGTCTAGTTAACAAAGCACTACTTAGAGATCCTAACCCTACATGGTTTAAAATACTCTCTGCACACATCCCAGTCCCGGGAGATGTCCCTGCTAATGGAGAAATGCTTGGAAGTGGTGACTCTCACTAGAATCTCACTCTACCCCCTGCTTTCTCTGTCTCTCCACCGCACTCCAGAGTTTGTATGAGAGACATGCGTATTGCGTCCTGACTGTCGGTAATTTTGTCTAAAATTTCTAGACAATAGAAAGTCAAAATCTATCAGACATAATAACAGCAAAGGCCAATGTTTAGTCAGTGGTTAGACACACTGGCTCCACTGAGTTCTCTAGATAAGGGCACCTGGAGTCTAGATGTGGTCCTGATCCTGCTTACATCTCCCAGAGCTCCAGGAACTTTTCTGGAAACGTCACTCCAGCCTGCTGAGTGAGTGTGGTAACCAGGACGACAACACAGCGATGGCCTAAAGTAGACAAGCCTTGTGGAAACTGAAACCCGAGTTCAGATCATGTCGGAACTTGTGACCCCTGGTTCTGCACTTGGCCTTTCTGTGATAGCGGTCCTGTTGACACGGGGACATTCAGATAAGAAATGCTGACTTTGGTGTGCGGCCAGCAGAGAGCTCTGCATTCTATAAAAAGAACTGGGTGACCTCTGCCCCCGAATGATGAAGGCAGTTCTTGGGAAGGCACACCTTTCAAAACACAAAATGCTTCCCGTTGGATGGCTGGGTCCCGCATCTCAGGCTTTTGTTTGAGAGAGGTTGGACACTCCTTTTCCATGATAAAATTCTAGATGTGATGAAAGGCCAGCTAAGGTCTCAGCCCGCTAAATATTTCCCATAACCACATAAGCATTTAATGTAAATCAGTGCTAGGTAATATTTAACCGAAATGCACAGCTCCTGCCGTGGAGATACGGGGTCCTCCCCTGTGAACCAGAGCGCCTAGGGGCATGAGAAGGGTTCCACTGTGGTGAGACTCACCCTGGCTCTGTGGACTCTGGGCTGGCAGCTTTCCCTCATGAGGACATCCTGGCTCTAATGTCAGTCTCACTCCCTGCTTTGTCCTTAGGCTATGGGGAGGCCACATGCTCTGAGCCCCCTGGGATAAATTAGGATACTGGAGAACCCTTAGCCAGGCTTGCCTCCTCTGCCCTGCTCCCTGGGCACTGGAGAACACCCATAGCCTGGCTTGCCTCCTCTGCCCTGCTCCCTGGTGACTTAAGACTCTTCCTTGTGTGTGGGTGAACGCTGACAGTGGAGAGTGTCTGTAGCTAGTGTACTGTATTACCATGGTTCTATCAGGAATAAGGTGACATTATGTACCCCAAAGACTCGGCAAGGATGGAGAATGGGAAACCACAGAGCCGGTCGCCTTGGGAGAACCCTCAGACATCACGTGTAAGGGGGAGGAAGACACTGAAACTTGCAACAATAATGGAACAGTTGGAGAGGGCTGACCTCAGTGGGTGGGGGCGTGGAGGGTGGGGGCCGGGGATGGGAGCTGGTTACTTTTCTCACTGCTACGACGAAATAGATGAAAAGAGAAAACTTAAGAAAAGGATGGTTTATCCAGGCTGAGTGTACAGCCCATCCCAGCAGGGAAGCCAAGGGATAGTCACAAGGCCTCCACAGACAGGAACCACAGAGGAATGGCCTCTGGTGCTCAGCTTGGCTTCTCCTTGTTCCGTGCAGCCCGAAGGTGCCGTTCACACTCAGGATATATCTTCCCTCCTCAGGTAAACCTTTCTGGAAATACCCTCGTTGCTTACCTAGGGATTTATGCCCACAGGGACTGTAAATCCAACTGAGACAGAACAAAGTTAAGAGTAACCACCACTTAGCTCGTGTATCAGGGTCAGGATCTGAACCGTGCAGGAAGATAGACACAGCCCACTCTCTGGAGACTTGTTCCGTGAGCACTGGAGAGTGCAATTCAAGGTGGAAGGTTCTTGGCTGTAGTGCCTCCATTGTACTAGTGCATGAAACCGGGTAGAGAAACCTTCACAGAGACTCTTTTTCCACAGTGTCTGCGTGAGCTCATGTGTGCGTGCATGTTTGTATCAATCGCAGGAAAGCTTGCAGGGGCCTGTTCTCTGAAAGTGTAGATTCTGTGAATGGTGCCCGTGTCTTCAACCTTGACCTCAGTGCCCTTCCCCTCCGGACCTCTGGGCCATCCATCTTGTTGGCCCCTTGTGAGCTCTTACAAAGCAGGGGGCATTGTTTATCTTTGTTTGGCTATCCAGTACCCAGGCTTGCCCAGGACCCCAGATGCCAGCTGGCAGAACTGAGATTCAATTGCAAGTCTGACCCCCTGGCTCTCATTTTATTCATAGCATTTTCAAAGCAACCCTTTCCATCAAAGAACCCTTAACTGAGGGGGAAAAACAGTTTGGTTATGGTGTGAAATCTCTGACTCCAGCTTCAAGAGCAGGAAGAGCTGAGACCTGGAGTCCTGGGAGATCAGGACGGTGTTATTTCCTTCCTTGGAGCAAGGGCTGAAATAACATCAAACATGTTGAAGTGGGGAGAAACACAAGACAGTCTGGTCTGATGTCTGGGGTCACAGCTGAGCTGGGCAAGTGGAGAGGGCTCCCAGCTCAGCTGACAGGAGCAGGGAGGGCTGTACCTGCCAGGGAGGTGAATGGGGGCTGGTTTGGGGGGTACTACATGGTCTAGGTCAAGAAAAGAGCTCCTCTTGCAGAACTGGGGTTTTGCTTGCTGTGGGACAGATGCAGGAGTCACACAGACTGACCGTACATGGTGGCAGTTCCAAGGGAGGAATGTGAATGGGGAACAGAGACCGAGATGTGGAGCAGTGGTGGGTCAGTACCTGCCCAGCTTCTCCTTTGGTTCCTGCTCTGGGTAGTTAGCCGGTCTTCCTGGTTCTCAGGGCCAGAGGAGTGATGATCTTTACATACAGAGATCTGCCGGACAACAATACCACAGCTGACATGCGCTTCTCAGAGTGTGAGGTCCCCAGACTGCAGCATCCAAGTCACCTTGACAGTGAGATCCTCCTGTGTCTTGATACGAGACACAGTGACCAGAGCAGTTTCCAGCAGAGCTGTGCAGGGTGTTCACCCTGCACAGGGCAGCGTGCAGGGGCCACAGCCAGGGCTTCGGCATCACTTCTAATTCCCCCGTGCAGCAGTTTTCAATGCGTGCAACCCTGCGACTGGATAGAAAATGCAGTTGCATGTGTCTGGCAGACCTACCCAGTCAGCAGCTCTGAGCTGGCCCAGCAGTCTGTTCCCACAAGTCCCCCAGAGAGTCTCATAAACAGCCCAGCTTGTAACCCACAACTGCTGAGCCATTGGCTCCTAACAGAGGCAGGGAGCCTCAGGAGCAAAGAACTCTAAGATGAAGTCAATGGAGTCTGGGAAACGGGAAGAGGGTGGGTTCCCCTGAAAAGGGGCACAGTATGATAAATATGGAGCAATATGACATTTTAGGAAGCAGAGAAGGTCTAGAGAAGACCAGAGACAAGGGTGTGAGACACCCCAAAATTCAGAGGAGGGAGACAGAGGAGCAGAGGTCTCTGCTTCTGAAGTCATGGGACTGAAGGGTGCTCCTCAGATTTAGGAAGTAAAATGCCACACTAAGTTTGGAATCTCATGGTTCTTGTTTTCACCATCTTCATTTGTTCTGCTGACAACAGCTGCTGTCACAGTGCGCAGCGTAAAGGAGACAGGGATGTTAAGGTGTGTCGCATGCTTCTTCCACTGACTCAGTCCCTTAGGGAGGTAAGAACAGGAACGACCCATCCTTACACCACACTGTGTGAAGGGAATGTCAACACCAAGGCTAAAACTTGAGTGGAAAAGGACACATTAAAGGGGGTAGGGCACCCAGCAACAGGTGGCCATCTCCCATGTTACAAACTTTGAGAGAACACTCAGCATATTCAATGGACAAACAGTTGGGTTTCACAGGGTCTTTGCATGGAGAAGGACCGGAAGGAAGGCAGGGTTAGGAACAGGAAAGAGTGGTTGAATCCTCTCTCTGAATTAGGCACCCCAAAGCATGCTACACCTCAATGATCTAACCCTCAGAGGACTCTGAGATGCTGTGAGGTAGTGAAGACCACGCTGGAATGCTTGGGTTTTATACAGAGGTAGCCTTTGAAGTGTTTGAGGAGGAAATGGTTTGGGCATGATTTTCTGGGAGCTGGTTCTTTCTCCTCCTGAATGATCACAAGTATTGCCTGAGGACATCAGTCCTCACTGCAGATGTGATGGGAGAGCCCTGGCTTGGGATCCCAGAGAAGCCACAGGTGCTGAGTCGGACACAACTTTAACATTGGTGTTCTGTTTTTCTTTCAGGGATGTCCAAGTCGCGGGTGAGTATGCTTTGCCCTTCTCCTGTGTCTTCATCCTGGAAGTTGTGCAGTGTTCTGTCCCTCGGTAGCTGCAAATGGGCTTTGTTCACTCGACACACGCTGTGCTTGGGGCGTAAGGAGCAGTCCTGGGTTCTGCCGATGTCCTCGCCCTAAGAAATGGTGTTCATTTCCTGCTCGTGCTGGTTGATTTGTTTCACTGCAGTCTATGTTGGGATGACGAGCACAGGCTATAGAAATCACAGAATTCAAGATTCTGGGTCTGAACGGCACTGAGGATTTATTAAGTGTGCCGTGGATCTATGCCCAGCCTCCGGTGCTGGCACGTGAGTGTGGACCAGTGATGGATATGTCTGGATATTATTTTCCTTTTTGTCAGAGCTGCTTTGGGTACCCTGTGAGCATCTTCTTCATTGTGGTCAATGAATTCTGTGAAAGATTCTCCTACTATGGGATGCGTGGTAAGTCTCAGGTTCACCTCACCCTTCTGTAAGAGTGAGTGTTCCCTTCACCAGCCCTAACTCGGTTCCTCTCTCCCACCTGCCCCTGTGAAAAGCACTCCTGGTCCTGTACTTCAGAAACTTCCTTCGCTGGGATGACGATCTGGCCACGGCCATCTACCATACGTTCGCTGCCCTGTGCTACCTGACTCCGATTCTCGGAGCCCTGATCGCAGACTCATGGCTGGGGAAGTTCAAGTGAGTGACTGGGACTTTATCATCAGGCAAGCACAGATGCTCATTGTGAGCTTTGTGGTTTGGCAGGATAGGTGCAGGGAAGGAAGCGTCGAGGAGAAGAAGCTTGTAGGACATCTGTGGCCTTGTTTCTGCTTAGTATCACATTCCTAACACAGCACTGTGAACTCAAGAAGGTTGTGCATTTATCATGGTTTGGTTTGGCCCAACCAAACTGTATCATTTTCAAATAGTAGCAGGGACACTGCCTGTCACTGGTGAGGCTCTGCGTGCGGAGATGGGACAACAAAAACTCCTGATACTCAGGCCTTGCCGCCGCAGGCTCGTGTGGCTTGGTGGACGGAAAGTCACTGTGAGCACTCACCTAACCAGAGGACATCTCGTGGGACACTACCAGGCTCTAACCAGAATTTCATCCTGTGCTCCTATGCTATCCATCCTGAGAGCTCACTTTTTTATCCAGTTTTGAAAAGTAGGCGTATCCATGACTGGGCACTGGGAAGTTTTGCAGAATGGAAACAGACAGCTACCTGCAGTAAACTAGGATTCTCTCACCCTTTCTAAACACAGGACAATTATTTCATTATCCATCGTCTACACTATCGGACAGATAGTCATCGCAGTGAGCTCCATTCACGACCTCACCGACCACAACCGTGACGGGACTCCTGACAGCCTTCCTGTGCACGTGTGAGTCCATGGCTACTGTGCCCCACCCCACCCCTCACCCCCTCACTCCCTCACCCCTTCACTCCTCACCTCCTTACCCCTTCACCTCTCACCCCTCACCTCCTCACCTCTCACCCCCTCACTCCCTCACTCTCTCACCCCCTCGCCCCCTCACTCCCTCACTCTCTCACCCCCTCACTCCCTCACTCTCTCACCCCCTCACCCCTTCAGTCTCTCACCCCCTCACCCCCTCACTCCCTCACTCTCTCACCCCCTCACCCCCTTCCCTCCTCACCTCTCACCCCCTTACTCCTCACCCCCTCATTCCCTTACCCCCTTACCTCTCACCCCCTCACCTCTCACCTCCTCATCCTCTCACCTCCTCACCTCACCCTCTCATCCCTCACCCTCTCACCTCTCACCTCCTCACCTCACCCTCTCACCCCTCACCCCCTTACCTCCTCACCTCTCACCCCCTCACCTTTCACCCCTTCACTCCCACTCCCTCACCCCCTCACCTCTCTCCTCCTCACCCCTCACCTCCCAACCCTGAGGGAGCAGAGACAGACAGACCAGGGGGGCTCACTGCCTAGCCAATGTAGCCAGGAGGAAGAACCCCAGACCAAGAGAGACTTCATCTATCTCATTTTAAATATTTTAAGCAACATTAGTAAAACATTACAAAACTTCAGATTTATAGTGCCTAACTTCGGGCAAAACTCTAAAATCCTAAATCCTATGGGTTTTCCCTTTTCAGATATTTTTTTAGGTCAGCATATGGAGTAATGGCGTCATTTCCATGCATGTGTCTTTATACTTTGTCATGATTCTTCCTGCTGCCCCATGGCTTCTTTTTTTAATCCAGGAGGTAAAATGTTTGCAGCTAATCTGGAAAATAACAAAACTAAAGTTGAAATAGAGAGCCCTTGGTCCCACAACCTAGTAATAACCATTTCTCATTGTTCTGCTGCTCTCCAACCTTTCCCGCTGGCAGCAAAGGGAGGAGATCGCAGCGCCTGGTCAGATGGTCTGCTTTGCAATTAAGTCATGTTTCCAATGTCATTCCATGATCATCACGAGTCCGTTTTGATTGGCACAAGGCTTACGTTGGTTCAGTTGGAATTTGTGCGCATGCGTGTGTGCTGAGAACCACACCGTGCATACTAAGCATTGACTCTGCCCCTGAGCTACACCCTCAGCCCTTTAAGGAATATTTTCATGTAATCTTTTTTATTAGAAATGATAAGGCTTCCCCAAAGTCCACATATAAATCTTTGTTCAGATTTCAAGATATTTTCAATTTCGTGGGTGAAAAATGATAAGACAAAGATGTGACTTAAAGGCCCGTGGTGTCGTTTTCATTCCACGCTCAGCCTGGGGTCATGTGCATTCTCTGGGGTCCTGTGCATTGTCTGGGGTCCTGTGCATTACCTGGGGTCCTGTGCATTCTCTGGGGTCCTGTGCATTACCTGGGGTCCTGTGCATTCTCTGGGGTCCTGTGCATTACCTGGGGTCCTGTGCATTACCTGGGTTCCTGTGTATTCTCTGGGTTCCTGTGCATTCTCTGGGGTCCTGTGCATTACCTGGGGTCCTGTGCACTACCTGGGTTCTTGTGCATTGAGGCCGAACCTTCAGGTGACAGCCGCTGCACCTGGTCCTTGTAGGGAGAGCGTGGGGGAGGCTCCTCCCTCCGAGGACCTGCCCTCAAACCACTCCTTTCTCCAGAGCGCTGTCCATGATCGGCCTGATCCTGATAGCCTTTGGCACAGGAGGAATCAAGCCCTGTGTGTCTGCATTTGGTGGCGATCAGTTTGAAGAAGGTCAGGTAAGAACATGAATTCTGCATGAGCCCCATTAGTGACTGACAGCCCTCTAGAGATCAAATCTCTGGAACAAATCAGATCTCTGTTCCATTCTTCTCCAGAATATTTGAAAGCAGAATACTAACCAGACTAAGTCGGCAGTGAGTTCAGCTCTGAGCTCCATCATCTCCCGTGATTCCCAGCCAAATTGTCATGATCTAACTTTGTCCGTTCCATGACAGGAAAAGCAGAGGAACCAGTTCTTTTCCATCTTTTATTTGGCCATCAATGCTGGAAGTCTGATCTCAACGATTGTCACTCCCATACTGAGGGGTAAGAACCATCTAGAAGGAACTGGTTTTCTCTCTTTAATTATGAGAAAGTCAGGTAACAAAGGCCAAGTCTTCAAGGTGTGGCACACAACTTTAATCACAACCCTGGGGAGGCAGAAGCGGTGGATTCCTGTGAGTTGGAGGCCAACATGAACTCTACAGGGAGTTCTGGCCCAGCCAGAGCTACTCAGTGAGACCCCTGAGTCCTTGTCTCGTTGGTTTTGCTTTGTCCCTTTTTCCTCCAGTGGCCAAGCTGCCACACACGCTGGGATATTTGTCAAAATCTAAACTGTAAACTTTCTTACATGTTTTACCTGCTTCCAATCTCTCTTGACTCCTTATTCTAGGACCCCTGGAGACCCCAAGTCAGCCTTCCCACACCATCGATTTTCTAATATAAGATGTGTTACATGGGGAACGGTATCGTCCACAGCATTTCTGGGAAAACATATAGTGGGCTATGGCTGACTTTTAGTCTTTGCCTCTTTACCCTCCTGTGGTGTTTCAGTGAGTTGGGAACAACTTACTGGGCAAGGTTTATCCTTCGGTTTCTAGAAGAAATCCTCAGATGTGTGAGAGGAATGTTGGCTTACGCTTATAATCCCAGCACTTGGAAAGCAGAAGCAGGAAGCTGTAAGTTCAAGGCTAACCTAGGCTTGCAGTGAGACCCTGCTCCACAGAAGTAGGGCAATTAAGAAGAAATGGTGCCGAACCAGAGAAATAACAGAGGTGAATCTCAATCACTCTCAACCACAACCTAATCTTTGCTTGTTCACGCCCCACGAGAGCTTGTGAAGTTTCCACGCAGAGTGGAAGATTTTTCCGCTATTTGGACAAACTAACAAAGCCGCAGTGTCTCGGGTTGAATCCGATTAAATTGTGAAGTTAGGATCATAGTGTGAAGATGGCAGACACTTCGCCCATCCTAATTTGGTTTTTATTCTTGAACTACAACTCCCTCACTTCCTCTCCCACTTCCAGGTTCTTCCGACCAATGTACATGTTTGAATTACAGAACGGGTCAAAGGAGTGACTTCCTAAAATCAAGTCACTACTGCACATGCGTAGTAAACGGAACGTGTGACTAACTGGGGAGCCACAACCCCTCAAACAGGGATTTGATTGACAGTGCTCAAGGGACAGGCCCTTCGGCTTTGTCATGAATGGGGACCACGTGTGCAGGCATAAGCAGGAACATCTACCCAACCATCACTTCCCAGTAGTTAACTCTTCTCCACAGGATTGTGAAACACCCAGTTTAAGACAAGACCCAAATCCCTGTGGGATCCAGTCCTTCCAGAAGGTGCCAATATCCCACTGAAAGCATCTGTAGGAATCCCCTGTTGCCTTTACAAAACCTTAATGCATTTGCTTACAAATCTGAAGGTTTCTGCTCTCTGCCCTCGGTCAGAGTGACCAAGTATGGGTCACATCCAGGAACCTGGATATAGCCATCATGTAGGTCTGACTGCTTCCCCCTATGAAGGCACAGTTGAGGAGTTGTGACCAAAGACAAATGGACCTGAAAGCCTAAAAATTAGTTACTGTTTGGCCCTTCCTAAATCATACAGCACTTAGCTACCATACTGTCGGGACACTCGCGAAATTGAAAGGTAGTGTCCTTGCCTTAATTCTCTGTCCCACATATTCAAGTTAGAGTGTCCGGGTCATGGTTATCTCCACTGGTTAGAAAATATACTGGTGAGGGGCCAGTGAGGTAGCTGCACAGGTAAAGGTGCTGACCCACACAGTAGGAGAGAACGGAATCCTGTCCTTTGATTTCTAGATGCACGCCATCACACACACACGCACACACACAGACAGACAGACAGAATAAATATCAAAATTTAAAAAGAAAACCCATAGAACAAGCTATAGAGATAGTTTGCTCAGCTGGAAATGACATCATTGAAGTAAACAACTGAATCCAGAACATGAAGCAAAACAATATGGTATAATCAGGGAGGGTTTTTTTTTTTTTTTAAGAAATGGGATATATTAGAAAAAATGATGCATTTTAATTATTATTTCTCCTTAGTTCAGGAATGTGGAATCCACACTCAACAAGCTTGTTACCCCCTGGCCTTTGGGGTTCCGGCGGCTCTCATGGCTGTTTCCCTAAGTAAGTAAAAATCAGTTGCTCTCCTTTAAAGAGCTAGGACTTGTGTTCAGATAGCTGAGCTGAATGGCGGTCGGGGGGGTGATAGAAGGCGTGAGGCTGTGGTTTGTGTGTTGCGGCACAGGTGTCCTGCTCCCCAGAGGCCCTCCCTGGGGGTTGCTCTAATCAGGAGCAGTTCTTTCCCCGTGAGGCAGGGGAATGGCGCTCTATGCAATCCCATGCTTCCAGACAACGGGATGGGGCAGATACATGAGCGTCTTTCAGACCACAGGGAGCCCTGGCGCAGGCCACAGTGACACCTCTTCCTCTGCCCTGTGCAGTTGTGTTTGTCCTCGGTAGTGGGATGTACAAGAAATTCAAGCCCCAAGGCAACATCATGAGCAAAGTGGCCAAGTGCATCGGTGTAAGTGCTGTCTTCACCTCCCCCCCCCCCGCTCCTATCCCCCCTTCCCTGACCACATTAAATCATTCCAGAACTTTCCTCTGCCTTCCACCTCCTCCAAATCAAAGTTCAATTTAAAAAGCAAAGAAAAATTCAACAAAGTTTTGATTTTTCCTTTAAGATGATTTTTTTTTTAGGGCACTTGGGAGTTTTTTCTGTATACAACTTACCAAATAGAGCCAGGTGGTGGTGGTGGCACACATCTTTAATCCTAGCAGAGGCATAAAGGATCACGAAGGAGGCAGAGGCAGGTGTATATCTGAGTTCGAGGCCAACCTTGTCTACAAAGCAAGTTCCAGGACAGCCAGGGCTGTACGGAGAAACCCTGTCTGGGACTGGGTTTTATGTATTTTGTTTTTGCTTGTTAATTGGTTGTAAGAAACTTAAATGCAAATGTGCTGGAACGTTCCTATTGAACATGCTTTTCTGGGCAGACTAGGGGTAAAGTGCTGACAATGGGACCTGACACAGGCGTCTGGATTGGAAAGGGAACCTGTTGAACATTTCAGCAAATGTGCCATGCTGGTATCTACTAGTTCAAAATGGGCTTTTCCTCCCATGTTTGTCCATTAAGAGGGGAATCATTGAAATGTATTTTTCTAGTATAGTTGGTTCTCTTTTTAAATTAATTCTTCTTCCTTTCTTCAGTTTGCCATCAAAAACAGATTTAGGCATCGAAGTAAGCAATTTCCCAAGAGGGAACACTGGCTGGACTGGGCTAAAGAGAAATACGACGTAAGTCACCTTTCCCATCTTCTCCAGTGGACCTGGCTGCTCAGGAAGCAGGCGTGAAAAGAAAGCTCAAAGTAGAATGTTAGCTACATGGGCAACACCTTCAGCGTGTCCGCCTCACACTTAATGGCACGTGGAGTACAACTCTGCAGGCTGCTTTGCAAAGGCTTCCAAACAGTGGTTATCATTGGCCATGGTAGATGTGAGCCTGTCGTAACTGTCCACTCCGGTCAGCTTCCATTACTGGAACAGAGGAGCGGGGGTGGCGGTAACCTCGGACCCTAACGTGTGCAGAATGTCTGGTTTCCTAAAGCCTGTGGCCATGTTCCTTAGACTGAATAACCACCCCCAGCTTGTCCTAGATGCAAATATCCCAACTTTGCAACAGAGTAGCAACTGCTGTTGACTCCAGCCGGGGCTGATTTGTCTACCTGCAGGAGCGGCTAATCTCACAAGTTAAGATGGTCATGAAGGTGATGTTCCTGTATATTCCTCTTCCCATGTTCTGGGCCTTGTTTGATCAGCAGGTATGTGTCTTATTTCATCCGTAGGTGGTGAGTACCGTTAGGTCACCTGGTCACACTGCATGTTCAGCTCCTAAAAACACTCTTCCAGTTTTTTATTTTGCTGAATTAATTGTTGCATCAGATTGAGTTCATTGGTTAAAATATACCCCAAAAGGTTCAGTCCACATGTCTGTTGTTAATCAATGAAGAAAATGAGGTTTGTTTACTTAGAGTAACCCTGCGGATATTGCCTCAGAGCATCTGGGACCCTTGCCAGTCAGAACCGAGGGCAGGGTTTTGTTCTACTGACCCAGTGCGGCAGAAAATTATTTAAGAGATGTGTGGAATGTTCTACTTAAAGGGACTTGATGCAGATCTTCTTAAAAACAGAACAGTGAGCTCAAAGCACCAGACAGGCTTGTAAATGGTTGGACCCAAGTCCTCCTACTCCAAGCAGGTGCCTGACCAGACCAGACTTATGGCTTTATTCTTTCTTTTGCATTTTTGAAACAGTCACACACTTATACAATGTATTTTGATCATATCCATACACAATCACCTCCTTCCAACTGCCCCACCCCACGTCCTCTTGGCTTCACGTTCTCCTTTATTGTTGTGATGATAACCCAGGTCCAGTTAGAGCTTCCTATATGTGCACAGATGTGATTTGAGGCCATGTGTAGGACTCACACTGGGGTCTACACAATCATGTCAGTTAACCCAACATACAACACTCGCTAGTCGAACAAGGAGATACTGTTTCTTCAAGAGACTGAACAGCTATGCAACCCTGTATGGTCAGTACTAGTGGAAGGGAGGGCAGTCCCTGGAGAACATTTGAGCGCACACAGACTTCCTTGTCTGAAGTGTGAAGCACAGAGCATCCTGGCAGGACAAAGGAACCACCTTGCATGTTGGGTGGGAGTCTATCTGGAATCAGACTTGCGTGAGAAGTACAGACATCCCTGACAGCTGGGTGACTTGGCTCAGAACTGACCCCCCACCCACCTCTGCTGTGAGGCCCACATTGGACATTTCACACAAGGCCCCCAGTGACTGGGGCATACTAAAAACTCAAACAACACAACTCTACCGTTTTTCTTGTTGTCTTCCCCATGGAGCCAATGAGTTTCTATTGATCCATTGAGTGTTTAGTTGGCCATAAAAATCATCACATCCTGTAAGAAACAGATGAACTGCAGTTAGGCTGCCCAAATTTAAGGCCACCTCTGTCTTTGTTGAGAAGCATTTAAACCCCCTCCATAGCTTTCAGAAGATGGTTCTTAACAATTGTGATATTCGATACTGACGCCAGCATACCATGCATCAGAACACCATGCCCTGATGAGCTCACCCTGAGAGGAGATACCGTGTATTCACACAGCCTTGTGCTTTTGCATCCTCTGAGGATATCTTTGTCTTGGGTCCTTCATGAATCCCAGGACAGAGTTAGGTCTGCTGGCGTACAGCTGGTCTCTGTCTTCTTAGTATTGTGACGGAGTAGAGGCCAGCTGGATGTTTGTGAGGACTTCAAATCCCATACTATTTTTGTCCTGACTTAGAAGGTTCAGTGGTGGATCATCACATTCTAAAAAGCCACACGCCCCCATGACGCAATCAACATGTTCATTTTCCAGGGCTCCAGGTGGACGCTGCAAGCAACAACCATGAGTGGGAAGATTGTAAGTCTGCCTGTCCTTGTGGGCCTTCTGTTCTGGTCATCACCTCTTCGTATCAGTCCCCTGGCCCCCTTTCTCCCTCCCTTTTATGGCCTTTTTTTTCCCAGTAATATTTTCCTCCTCTTTTTTAGGGAAGTATGGAAATTCAGCCAGACCAGATGCAGGTAGGAGAAACCCCTGGGGTCCCTTTCCAAGGTCCACGTGCTTATTGAGACAGCACTAACGGCCCCTCTCCACTTCCTCCGCAGACTGTGAATGCCATCTTGATTGTCATCATGGTCCCCATCATGGATGCCGTGGTGTACCCTCTCATTGCGAAATGTTTCAATTTCACGTAGGTAGCTGCTTGATTGGGGTTGACGGAGATGCTATTTGGTTCAGGGTTTTGCAAAGACTCTGCTTCTAGAAGCATCCACCGAGATCAGCATTTCTCAACCTATGCATCATGACCTCGTTGGGGATCGGAAACCCTCCGCAGGGGTCACCTAAGCCCATCGGGAAACAGAGATATTCTTATTATGATTAACAACAGTAGCAATACTACGGTTATGGAGTAGCAACGGAAATCATTTTCTGGTTAGGGGCCATCACACATGGGGAAATGTATTAAGGGTGGCGGTGTTGGAAGGTTGAAAACCACTGACCTAGAGGTGGGGCATTTATTTACTTTATTTTTGCGATACTGGGGATTGAATGAAGGAGACTCACACATGCCAAACAAATGTTCTTCTGTTGACGTAGAACCCCAGCTTCTTTTTCCCTTCTATTTTGAGATAAAGCTAGTTTTAAATTTATTCTGCGGCCCAGGTCCACTCTGAACTTGCAAGCCACCCAGGGAGATGGCTTACAGGCTGTTCTACAAGGCCTGATGGTGGTGAAGACTTTAAAGAAATCAATTTAAGAGATGGTCAGGAGCACAGGGGATATCTCACTTGCTGTTCAAGCGTGAAGGTCTTTGTTCAGACCTGTAGGACCTATGTCAAAAGCCAGGCACAGGCAGAGTGCGCCCACAACTTCAGAGCTGCAGGCAGAGACAGGCAGATCCCTCGAGTGCGTTGGCTAACCAGTTCAGCAAAATGAGATAAGCTACATATCACTGGGCGATCCTGCCTCATGGAAATAAGGTGGGCAGGGTCAGAAGACACCTGACAGCCTATGGCCTCCTCATGTGCCTACATAGGCTTGTATAAATCCGTACTCATTTGCATAATGCATGCATACAGTTTTAAAAGGAGATGTTTGTATGCAGTGTTTCTGAAAATGCTCTATTAATGGAAGCCTGAGGAAAGCTGATAATCAAGGCTCTCATTTGTACATACGTGAAGTGATAGTTGTATCCACAGGATTTCTGGAAATTAAATGTGATAATACAGATAAGGGTTCTATTTGGCCTCACTCATTCTGGCCATGAATAACAACAGGGAAAAAACTCAGAGATGGCTCAGCAACGAGGAATGGTTGCCTCTCAAGCTCATGGTCCAGGACACCCAATACCTGTGATTCCACTCCAGGGGATCTGACATGATCTTCTGGCCTTGAGAGTGTCCTCACATGCGTGTGTACACACACTTAGAGCATAATTAATAAAGCCCAGAGACAGAAATTGGGGTTCAAACTAAAGGTCAGAAAAGCAAGACAACCATCGCTGGCTCTTTCTTCTACTCAGTCCAAAATGGCGATCCTGCCTCCAGGAATCTCAGAATGAGACTGGAGTGAGAGCTGACTCCTCCGGTCTTATATTCCTCTCTAGGGCTTGGGTTAAAGGTGTGCACCACTACCGCCTGGTTTCTATGGTAAACTAGTGTGGCAACTGGGATTAAAGGTGTGTGTCACCACTGCCTGGTCTGTAAGGCTGGTCAGTGCAGCTGTTTCACTCTCTGAACTTCAGGCAAGCTTTATTTATTAAAATACAAATGAAATGTCCATACATACACTCACAAAACAATGACAGCTCCAGAGGTGGCTATCTTTGCAGGGAAGTGGCTGGGCTGGGAGAGTCTGAGGCTTTCTCCTTGGGGCCCATTCTTGGTTTGTCTGGGTGAGACAGGCTGATGTCCACTCTCCTCCTGTCCTCATCAGCTCCCTGAAGAAGATGACAGTTGGGATGTTCCTGGCTTCCATGGCCTTCGTGGCGGCTGCAATTGTGCAGGTGGAAATCGATGTGAGTTTTCTCCTGGACCCCTCGTGAGCTTTCTTTGGGGCTGGGAAGATTCGAGGAGACAAGGGGACTCTCCCCATAAGCAGTAGGAACTGCTAGGGTAAAGGACAGTGGGAGGCTGCTGGCGGGGAGGAGGGTGCACAGATTTTCCACCAGTTAGCACTGTGGATTCTGTCCTGGCAGAGCACAGGAGGTCCTGGGACTGATGGGCGGGCTTCCTTAGTTGGAAAAACAGCGAGCGTAGCTTCTGTCTATAATACAATTTCCCTATTGGGAGGCGAGTTCACAGAGTTGTTCTGGACTCTTTGATGAGAAGAGGCTTATCGTTCACACACAGGCACTTCAGAAATACATGCACTGTCCTCTTCAGGGAAAAACACATTTTGGATTTTAATGGATCTACTAAGGGTTAATGACTAAACCCATCCTAATACCTGTTGGGTGTACTTTTTCTAAACCAGCCCAATGCTGCCTGCTGGAGATAAGACTTTAGTTCTAGAGAAAAGGACAATGTGATCCATAAAACTGGAAGAGAGTCTCTCTCTCTCTCTCTTCTCACACACAGTTCACGGCAGTGAACATTCACAAATGAAATTTCCCGTCTTAACCACTTCTAAGCGCGCGGCTCGGTACAGTTCCCTTTACCGTGGATCCCGCACCACACATACTTCCAGAATCCAGAAATTTTCCATCTGCCCGAATGAAGCCTCGGTGCTGTTCAGAGCTAACTTCTCCATTTGTCTCTCCAAGGCCTCCCCTCCCCCACTCCCATCCAGGCACCGTTCTACGGTCTGTCTCTAGGACCAGAGAATATGGAGCACCGAACATCACAGGACCATAATTGTTGTGCGATTTCTAATTGGTCTCAATAATAGAAACCCCGGGTCATATATAGGGGTAAATGCTGAAAGATCAGAGAAGCAGAACAACCAGTCACTGATCCTTCCCTCTACCGAATCCTCAGACCAAATGGGGTATCCTGTCTCTAGGGGTCCTCAGACTGAATGCTGTGATCGCCTGTGTCCTCCCACCTTATATTCCTCTCTCCGCCCAACTGTATCCCTTCCTGTCTCCACCTCCCAAATGCTGGGGTTAAAGGCATGTGACTCCCAAGAGCTGGAATTAAGGGTGTGAGCCACCACTGCCTGACCTCTATGGCTAACTAGTGGCTTAGCTGCACACTCTGATCTTCAGGCAAGCTTTATTTGTTACAGCACAAAGAAAATATCACCACATATAATCATGGGGCATTTTTCCTTTTGTGGTTGGCTTCTTTTATAACGCCCTTAAGGTTTACCCTTTTTAGAGGATATAAAAAGATCCCCTTTGTTTTTAAGGCTAAATAATGCTCCTTGGCTATGCCAGATGTAACCAGCAGACTTATCCGGCTGTTTGCCACATCTCCCTGGGTGCAGCTATAGACTGCAGAGTGACTCCCAGACCCAAGGTGACAGTGGCTGTCCAGGAGTCCTCACTGTTGATTTCCTTCTCTCTTTCCTAGAAAACTCTTCCCGTCTTCGCTACAGAAAATCAAGTCCAAATTAAAGTCTTGAACATAGGAAACAATAACATGAATGTGTATCTTCCTGGAGAGAATGTGACACTTGACCAAATGTCTCAAGTAAGTGAGAGGCCATGGGGCCTCCTTGTTCGTCACCTCCCCTGACTTGCAACACAATTCGGAGGATCCGTTCTTATGGGTCCTTGTATAAACCTCAAAGCCAGTCTAAGATTGGCTCATGCTGATGCCCACGACATATTACTCTCTGGGCCGGCGGGCCTCTGACTTGAATGACTCATCACGCTGGTACCCTGGAGGAGGCTGACTTGATCTGTAGGCCAGAACTACTGCATTTGTGTAACTTCCCACATGCTGCTGCTCTGGGAAGCTGCCCTTCCAACAGCAGGGAGGTTCTGTGGCTCCAAACTGGGCCGACAGCATCCCTGAGGAGATTTTTGAACAGTCTCTACAGACGGTTCTTTGTCATTACAAACCAAGAGTGTGATGCTGGCATTTCACGTATGGAAGCCAACGGGCGCTCAGCCTCCGCGGGGAGGCACACACAGTGCTGTATAAAGAGGTATATCTGTCCTGGTGTTCACAATGCTGGTGTCGAAACCCTACTCTAAAGGTCATTGCCCTTGAATACTGGTTCCCAGCCTTGAGTCTGGTCACTTGGAGAACCTTGAGGTCCTAACCTCAATGGTGTGGGTTCATCTACTCTCATTCCTGGTCCACCGCACTTAGAGCAGTGAACTTAGACCTGACAAGCTGATGACTTTGTTGAAGGTGTTGGAAGTTTGGCTCCTGGTCATCAGGAAGCCCATATTGATGTCACCAGAGCCATTGCTTTTCCTCTGGTGGTTTTTGTGTTTATTTTTGTTTTTGTTTTTAATGTGTATGAGTGTTTTGCCTACATATGTGCCGGGGGCCCTCAGAGGCCAGAGGAGGGTATCAAAGCCCTTGGAAATGGAATTATACGTGGTTGTGATCCACCATATGGATGTTGGGAATCAGACATAGATCCTCTGGAAGAACAGCCACTTAACTGTTGAGCCATCTCTCCATCCCCAGTTCCTGGTACTGTTCTTTACATATTTTTAATGCTCTGGCAATGCTGAAGCATGCATGGGCAGCCCATACATGGCAGTTCTGTTGAACTTGTCCATATTGGGTTTCATGGTCTAAGAAGATGAGGACGACAGACCAGGTCTCTTCCTCAAGAGGGCACCAGATCTCATTACAGATGGTTGTGAGCCACCATGTGGTTGCTGGGAATTGAACTCAGGACCTTTGGAAGAGCAAGCAGTGCTCTTAACCACTGAACCATCTCTCCAGTGTACCATAAATGATTTCACAGAATGAGTTTCCTTAGAGCAAAACAAAATAAAGTGTTTGGTGAATGATATAATCCCTGTGGCAATACAGAAGAAGTGTATGGAAGTGTCTGTGTGGGTGGGAGGCCAAGTGTGAAGTCCCTACAAGGTATTGGATGTATATGAACGTGGATTGCCATGTAACATGGCATTACAGTGTTTAAATGCACAGTGCTGACTCTACCTCCTCCCCACCTCACCCCCATCCAGACAAACGGTTTCATGACTTTTGATGCAGACAAGCTGACAAGCATAAACATATCTTCTCCTGGATCTCCAGTCACTGAAATTGTCCCTGAGTTTGAGCCAGGCCAACGCTACACCCTTCTAGTATGGGCCCCCAGTGGTAAGCTTGTGGTAAGTAGGCGATACGTTCAGCTTTCTCTTGGCTATTTGCAATATTAGAGACACAGCTTTCAAGTTTAGATTTTATTCTGTGTTTGAGTATTTTATCTGTATACACGTTATGTGCACCACATGGGTACCTGGTGTCTGAGGAGGTCAAACAGGGCATCAGATCCCCTGGAAGTGGAGTTGTGGATAGTCGTAAACCACCATGTGGTGCTGGGAACCAAACCCAGGTCTCTCCAGGCTCGGGATACAGCTTTTCATTGGCATGCCATTGCTTTATCTATATAGAGTACTATATTAGCCAATCTTCTTTCTTCAAGAACACAGGTCGTTTGACTTCCAGTAAAGGGTTTGGCTGGTGGATAAGAAGGATTAATATTAATTATGATTTAAAAGGAAAACTAGGGGTCAGTTGTGGTGGTGCACACCTTTTTCACCAGCTCTCAGGAGGCAGACACTAGCCTGGACTGTTAGCAAAGCCCTTCTCAGCTGGGCATAGTGCCACACACCTCTAATCCCAGCACTCAGGGAAGATACAAAAGGATTTCTTTGACTTCTAGGTCAGTCAGAATGACACAGAGGGACCCTGACTCAAAAAAGCAAAAATAATAAAAATGTAAAGGTAAATAATGTTTTGCTGTGATGATGAGTGTGTGTCCACGCTTGTGTGTGCATGCACTGGTTCGTGTACATGTGAAAACATCACATGGATACATATGATGTAATTCTCATTTTTTTTTTAGATAAATCACTTAATGTGTCTTTATTTGTATGAGCCTTTTCAATGTGTCCTTCATTAGAGCAGTCTTACAAAAGTATGGCATGCATACCAAATACAAGGACGAAAATAATTATGGAATATTTGTTGACAAGATGCAGACATGTCATTTGGTATATGAAGAGTGAAGATGTAGTTGAACCAAATAAAGGAACTTCAGTCAGTCTGAAGGGAATTTGAATAAGAACATACAAAAAACTGAATGTGCAATTAATGTTATTGGCCATCTGCTTAATCAGGGAGCTGTTGAGGGGCTCATTCTGTAAGGGGGGTGTCCAGACTGTGACCCACAGGCAGCACACACTCCAGGGTATCTCCAAGCATGGCCCAGCACAAATGTGCGTACTTAAAGCTTTAGAAGAGTCGTTTTGCAATGATTTTCCTGACTCATCTGCACGACTGTCACACATGAACTTTGTAATGACAACACAGTGTTGCAATGTCCGAAGGTCGGACAGTCTGAATTGTTGGAGAGTCATGCTCTTTGGAACCACTGACAGTCAGGGATCAATAACAGCAGAAGCATGTGTTAGCCTGGTGGGAACGCAGGGATGAAGAAAGGGAACCCTTATCTCCCAGGACAAGGGCCAATATCATGAACTCAAAGTCTGAAGCGTTAGTGTGAATTGATTCTAATGAGCTAAATATTTGGAAATCATTTTATTGTTTTATTTATGTATGTGTGTATGAGTGTGTGTGAATTGTATGTGTAACGAGTCTCTCTCTGACCCACCAATCAGCTCCCAAATAACAACACAGAGACTTACATTAATTATGAAAGTTCAGCCTTTAGTTTAGGCTTGTCTCAACTAGCTCTTCTATCTTAAATTAACTCATTTATATTAACCTACATTCTGCCACGTGATGTTAACTCTCTTTCATCTTGCACTTCCGCTTGTTCAATTTCTTTTCCTGTACCCACCTTTCTTCTTCCCCACATCCTCTCTGCCCCAGAAATCTGCCTACCTATTGACCATTTATCTTTTTATTAAACCAACCAAAGTGACACATCTTCACAGTGTACAAAAAGATTATTCCATAGTTTATGTATTTGTGTATATATGTGTGTTTATGTGTGTATGCATATGTGTGTTGTGCATATGTGTGTATGTGTATATATGTATGTATGTGTCGTATATGTGTACATGCATGTGTGTTGTATATATGTGTGAATGTGTTTATGTGTGTGTATGCATATGTCTGTGCATGTGTTGTGTTATGTGTGTATATGTATGTATGTGTGTTGTATATGTGTATATGTGTGTGTGTTGTATATATGTGTGAATGTGTGTTTGTGTATATGTCTGTGTATGTTTATCGTGTGTTTATTCATGTGTATGTGTGTTAATTCATGTGTATGTGTGTGTATCTGTATATATGTGTGTGCACGTGCACATGATGGCACATAAGAGAGCAGAGTGTGCCTGCCACAGTGTGTGTAAGGCGTGAGAGGGCAGCTGTGGCCTGAGTACATGGCTTCCGGGGTGAACTCGGAGAGACAGGCTTACACGGCAAGGCCTTTACACACTAGCCATCTCCATGGCTCAGGAATATTTTTATATTATTTTTTCTCTCTCTTAGGTGAAAGATGGGCTTAACCAGAAGCCAGAAAAAGGAGAAAATGGAATCAGGTATGGAGATTTCTGAAACTGTGCTTTCAGCTTCTAGCAGAGCTTGGCACATTCCTGTCATCGAAGCTAGTTATAACATGGGGATAGAAGGGCTCCGTCTGCACCAAGAGTGCCGGCTGCTTCAGCCAACATAATCCATCATCTTAATAAATGAGAACAGAAAGTCCACTTAGCTTGTCAACTGATGTAGAAAATCAGTCTGGCAGAATTCAGGGTTCATTCATCTCATACACACACATTCTCTCTTACACACACTCACTCACACACACTCATACACACTCATACACATTCTCTCTCTTACACACACTCACGCTCACACACACATACACACACTCATACACATTCTCTCTTACACACACACTCACGCTCACACACACTTACACTCTTTCACACACTCACACATACACTCACACACACTCACAATTCTCTCTTATACACACTCACACACATACACTCTCTCACACACACACATTCTCTCTTAGACACTCTCACACACACATACTCACACACACTCTCTCACACACATATACTCTCACACACTCACATATACACACTCTCTCTCACACATACGCTCCCACACAGATCTGCTCTGTGGTTTGTATTTGGCTCTTAACTGGAAGCACCTCTGGGATTTCATTTTGTCCTCAGAAAATTTCCATTGCTTTGATTCCTTAGAAATGGCCCCCAACACTGGAAACCTTGGATAATGTAGATTATGGGATTTAGGCTATTTGTTTATGTGTATATTTGTATGTATCTATGTATTCATTTATTTATGTATATATATATATATATATATATATATATACACACACACATGGGGGGTGGGGGTGGAGGTCAGAGGGCAACTTTCAGGAGCTGTCTCCATCTTACACCATGTGGGTCATGGGGACCAATCTCAGGCCGTCAGGTCTGAAAGCAATCGCCTTCACCCACTGAGAGACCTGCCAGTCTCTTTAAATCTTAGATAGCTTGTTTATTTAGTATGCGTGTGTTGGGGGGCATGCGTGTGCCCCTGTGCGCGTGTCAGAGGACAGCCGTAGGAGTCAGCTCTCTCCTTTCACTGGTAGACTCCAGGAATCAAACTCAAGTTGGCGGCTCACTAGTACAAGGTGTTTAAAAGCTTGTGTGTGTGTCTGTGTCTGCCTGCGTGTGTGAGTGCACACACTTACTGGAATCAGCTGTTCACAAGTACAATTGAAGTTTTTAAAACACGCGTGCACACTTACAGGAAGCCAACCCTCGCGTTGGTCTTCACGGGTGTCCATGTTGGTTTTTGCCAGCCTGGGATGCACTGGTCAGGCTGGCCGGCCAGTGAACCCCAGCCTCTGTCCCCAAAGCTTCAAGTGTGCTGAGTCTCCTGCTTTAGAGGCACCTCTTCAGCCCCTAAAAGATTAATGTAAACAGTGTCTTTGTGTGTAGTCTACGTGATGAGGTTGTAAATATTAAAATATCTTCGCTGAAGTCTTGAGGAAGAGCACTGCATAGCATTAGCAACACGCTGGCCCCTCCCACCCACGTGTGTGGTTCTAGACAAATCACCTTTCTGTTACCTGGCAACAGGACTGATGGTTTCCATGGTGCCCTGGAGGCAATACGGAAAGTTCTAGAAGACTAGGAAAGGTTGATAAGCAGAACAGCTTCTAAACCTCCATGAAATCAGACTTCTGACTAATACATAAATTAAAGAAAGGAGACACAAAATTTCTAGCAAATAAGGTTTTATATTATACCATCAGCACATTGTGAGATTTAAATTGTCATGTTTTAAATAAATTGGCAAGAATTTATTTATGCAAAAGTTGGTTGAATGGCTGAGAGAAAGAGTTCTTCTCAGTCCAGAGCACACAGCCAGCAGCCCACAACCTCCCGTAGCTCCGACTTCAGGTGATCAGACATCCTCTCTGCCTCCGCTGACACCCACACGCACGTGTCACACACCCAAGGGCCACACACATAGACAGAAACAAAAAGTAAAAATAAATCTTTTCAAAATTGGTTGAGAATTTAATATTGTTTCCCCTGCATTTTCACTAGATATTGCTATATATTACATATTCATAACCAATATGTTTCTTAGCATGCTTTTAAACATATACTAATATAAAAGTTATTGTCACTGGCATATATTGCTCTATAGTAATGCTATCAATAATATGTAACATGTATAACTTTACTATTACATATTGACATCTGCGCCCCTTATCTGTTCCCTTGACCACACACTGGCCTTCCATTGCTTAGATCTCGAGCCCAGGAAATTCAACTCCTTCTTAGTTTCTTAAAACATAACCATAATCGGTATCCTCACCTTGTTCTTCGTGTGGATATAGTTTCTCTATGGAAGTAGTCCTTAAATTTTTATCATTTTTAGTAAAAAATATTGTGAACCTATATCCACTATATATAAATATAGTATCCATGGGGCTGGAGGGGGCTCAGCAGTTAAGACTAGGTACCACTCTTGCAGAAGCTCCCAGTTTGATGACTAGAACCCAAGTCCAGCAATTTACACCTGCCTGTAACTCCAATTCCAAGGTATCTGATGTCCTCTTCCGGTCTCTGAGGGCACCTCCATGCAAAACACACACACACATTAAATGTAGATATGGCATCTTTTTAAAAAAATTTTTTTGGCCAGGTGGTGGTGGTGCACTCGGAAGGCAGAGGCAGGCAGATATCTGTGAGTTCAAGGCCAACCTAACCTGCAGAATGAGTTCCAGGATATCTAGGGCTGTTACACAGAGAAACCGTGTCTCAAAAAATTATTTGTGTGTGTGTATAATTTATATACACAAATAATTATATAACTATAAATAATATATATATATATATATATACACTATTCTATCAAATAAATGCCGTGAAGCTGGTGAAACTGGACCATATATTTTAGAGATACAGTGGTTAAGTTGTTCTTTATAGTATTTGGATAGCCATCATTACTTCTTGTTCTATGTATTGAACAATCTGCTATAGTCTGTCACCTAACTATTTGGTGGGCAAAACAAACAACTAACTCCCTTGGGGAAGCACCATGCTCACCCCTGGGCAGTATAAGAATCTCAGGGTCTTTGGTAGCACAGAGTCTCTAGCCTGTGTTATGGTTGCATCTGTAACCGTCTGTTCTCGCTGCAACATTCTGTATGGACCTAGGAAGGCAAGTAGCTTACCTGCTTCCTTCTGAGGTTTAGCAAGGGACAGTGTCAAGGCTGATATGTAGGGGCATTCATTAACTAGGCATGGAAACAGGGACAGGTTCCCTTTCTTTCTAGAAGACAGCCAGGCTTTGTTGGTGCTGCTTGCATGGAAACTTTCAGAGTTCAACATGTGAAGGACCAAAAAAATAAAAACATTGCTGGTAGGGCGTTCTCATGAATGGGTGGGCAGAGACAACCGTAAGATAGCTAACTTCCTGCCTCTAGACCCCAGGAATTTTCTATATGCATCTTAAATCCCTTCACAAAGGAACATAGCCTAACATGGGGTCCCAGACTTGGGACAGAGAAGAAATCATTCCATGGTTTGGTTACGCGACAGATGGCTTTCTGTTCCAGATTTGTCAACACCCTTAATGAGGCCCTAACCATCACAATGAGTGGGAAGGTGTACGCAAATATCGGCAGTTACAATGTCAGCAATTACCAGTTTTTTCCTTCTGGCCAGTAAGTACCTTTTCTGGGCAACTTGTTTCCAAATTCAAGGTTGCTTAGTATTTTTCTTTTAAAAAAAGAAAGAGAGAGAGAGAGAGAGAGATACTCTAATACCAAGAACCGTAACCTCTGTTTTCTTTCTTTAAATAGGAAAGAATACACAATAAACTCCACAGAGATTGCATCAAACTGTCCAAGCGACTTTAAATCCTCCAGCCTTGACTTCGGCAGCGCCTACACCTATGTGATCACAAGGGCGGTTAGTAGCTCATTCCAGCACAGCACAACAGATAGCCCGTTCATCCTCCTCACAGACACTCAGGATGTGCTCACGATTAACGAGAGGACTTGAGATCTGTAAATGGGCTCAGAACTAGTTCAACTCACCACTAATTCTTTTTTTTAATTGTGCAAGAGCATGTGTGCACGCACGTGTGTGTGTGTGCGCGCGTGCACACGTGTGCGTGCATGTGTGTGTGTGCGTGTGTAGGTACAACCTTTAGGAATTCATTCTCTCTTTCCACTGTGTGGGTTGCAGGGTTCAAACTCAGGTTATTAGGTTTGGTCGCCCCTTTCCCCACTGGCCCACCATTGATACTCTAACTTATTGTTGACTTAAGTTGATCCAGCAGACTTAGTTACACAGTAGCTAAACATTCCTTCCAAGCAGTATTTGATGCTTCCTTATGGACTGCTGACTTTAGGGGGCACGGTTTTAACTGACCGGCTTCCAACATTGCATTTAAAATGGGCACTGGCTTCATAAGGTGTGGGATTTAACCTTAGAAGGTCAACTCAGTTTGTCTGTACGAACAGATGTTAGTCTAAAGGTGTCTCTGCTTCCTTCTCAACCACCTGCTTGCTGCTTCGGTGGTCTAGAGTGATGGCTGCCTGGAAGTGAAGGAATTTGAAGACATCCCACCCAACACGGTGAACATGGCGCTCCAGATCCCGCAGTACTTCCTCCTCACCTGTGGCGAAGTGGTCTTCTCTGTCACGGGACTGGAGTTCTCCTATTCCCAGGTCTCTTGTTTCTTCCTCTGCCTGCTGCCTGCTGCCCTCAGAAAACTGCTGAGGGAACTCAATTTGAATCTGGGATGTCCACAGGCTTAGAGCCTCTTTTGTTTGTTGGTTGTGTAAGACTGGGTCTTAGTATGTAGCTCAGTTGATGAGAGTGTTTTCTAGCACGCATGCAGCCATAGGTTCAAACCCCAGCACTGTCTGAAACCAGGTATGGCGGTGCCCTCCTGTAATCCCTGCCCTGGGGAAGTACAGGCAGGGAGGTCCAAACTTCAAGATCATCCTTGGCTATATAGGAAATCTGAGGTCAGCAGAGATATATAACACCCTACTTCAGAAAAATACTACTTTTTTTTTTTTTTTTTGCTTTTAAGTATATTTGGCTAAAGTCTTATTTAGGGTTTCTATTATTGTGAAGAGACACCACGACCACAGCAACTATTATAAAGGAAAACATTTCACTGAGGTGGCGGCTTTCAGTTGCAGGGGTTCAGTCCATTATCATCATAGTGGGGAGCCTGGCATTGGTAGTGTGACGGCATGCAGGCAGACATGGTGCTGGAGAAGGAGCTGAGAATTCTGCCCACATCTTGATCTAAAGACAACAGGAAGTGAACTGAACTAAGCATAGCTCGAGCGTAGGAGACCTCATAGCCCCCCCACGGTGACACACTCCTCCAACAAAGCCACACCCACTCCAACAAAGCTGCACCTCTTAATTTTGCCGCTTCCTATGAGGGGCCAATTCCATTCAAACCACCACAACTAATTAAACAAATTTTATTAGTACCCTAATTAGAGCTTAATATCTAAATATTTGTCGAAAGTACAGTCAAAGCCATTCCATCCTGGCATCTTTTCCTTCAGCATTCCTGATGGTCAGCATGGGCAGGTCGCCCCTTTCTGGGATGACCAAACAGTCTGACAAACTGTGACGTAGTTGTCAGGAGCATGAGGAAGGACATAGCAGAAGGCAGCCCAGAGAGTAGTCCCCCTTTGGGGGAGAACATGCCACAAATGGCCTTGCCTAAAAGATTGTGAGCAAAGACCATCGCCTGTAGATCTGCCCGTTACTAAGACACTTGTGTGTGGAGAGAGGCCTCTCCTCAGGAGGGTTTTTGTGCCTCCTCACATAAGCGATGCCCTCCTTATATTAACATGACCCTGACCTTGTTTTTATTTACTTATACACATATTTATATTTAGAACAGGGCCGTGCTATGTAGCTGAGGGCATCCTCAAACTCACGGTTTTCCTGCCTCAGCCTCCGAAGTGCTGGGTTATAGGTGTGAGATACCACACCTGACTAAATCTGACTTCTAACCTGCATGTCCAGGATGCTGGGTGAAGGGAGAGGTAGATGGGGCTCTTCTGGCCTGAAGCAGGACTCGGGTCGTAATCCATTCTGCTTTGCTCCCCCAGGCTCCTTCTAACATGAAGTCGGTGCTTCAGGCAGGCTGGCTTTTAACCGTAGCGGTTGGCAATATCATTGTGCTCATCGTGGCAGGGGCTGGCCACTTCGAGAAGCAGGTATGAGGGGAAAGAAGGTTGGGTGTGCCTATTTTTTTCCTGTCTTTTTTGAGACCGGGTCTTACATAGTCCAGCTTGGCTTCAAACTTGCTGTGTAACTGAGGCTGACTTTGAACTTCCTGGCTATTAGTGGTTATCACCATGACCCTCCCTAGCTATCTATAAATAAATATCCATTCGAGTCAATGGCTGAATAACATTACCAGGCCCGTCCACTGGAGCTCCACAGAATCACTGGTGCTGGGCAGAATCTCTGCTGACTCTTGTTGCTTGGAAACCAACACCAGATTAACCTCCTGATGGGGTCTACTATCAAAGGAAACACCCATTATCAATTCTGTGAATTCAACTCAAGAGCCCTAAACTAGACATGTGGACTAGGGGTGTAGCCCCATGGTAGAGCACTTGCCTAGCATGCACAAGGCTCCGGGTTCTAGTCCCAGCATTGGAAGGAGAAAAAAAGTAAAGAAAACCAGAATCCTTGTGCAGAAACGTCACAACAACTGAAAGGCATTCTTTCAATAGTTACACCTTCCCATTTAGAGTACAATGAAACACAGGCTTGTCTGATGCTCAGCTTGGTTGCACACAAGGGCTACATTGTTTCCTGTGGCCGGAATGGCCATAGGGCTTCATGCTCTTGAGCCCAGGTACTGTCAAGAAATACTTGTGTGTGTGTGTGTGTGTGTGTATAGGGAGGGGAGCTGAATGCATATATGTATGCCATTCACCTGCAGATGCCCATGGAGGCCACAAGAGCACTCTGTACCCCTGGGCTGGAGTTTTGGGGTTGGTGGGTGTTCTGGGAGCCCAACCAGAGACCATTGGCAGATATTCAGAACCATGAAGCCATCTCTCCCACCCATGTTCAGCACACTCTGTCCTGCAAGGCCACTGCTTAGTTGTTGCTGGCTCTCATCCCTCTGGCGCCTGTCATAAACCTTAAGCATTTCAGAAAATTGCTTTATCCTAACCCTCAGAAGGCAGAGGCAGGCGGACGTCTGCAAGTCTCAGGGGCCTGCAGAGCAAGTTCCAAGGCAGCAGGAGTTGCACAGAGGAACCCTGTCTCAAAAAATCCAACAACAACAAAAAAAAAAAATCAGAAAATTTCTCTCATCTTCCCAAAGGTCTGGTGTTTCTACACACCATGTTAGTAGGAAAATGTTCCCTGTTCCTTGAACATTTGAGAAAACCCAGTGTGTCTCTGCTGGGTACCCCGCTTTTTCTGGCTGTTTCAAGGCGTCTTCCACCCAGAAGTAGCAAGGAGATGGGCATACAGTACCATGTTAATGTGACCTGTGGTTTGTTTGTTTGTTTCCTTGCTCCAACTCTGGTCCTCCCAAGTGGGCTGAGTACGTTCTGTTTGCCTCATTGCTCCTGGTTGTCTGTGTGATATTCGCCATCATGGCTCGATTCTACACCTACGTCAACCCAGCGGAGATCGAAGCTCAGTTCGATGAGGAAGAAAAGAAAAAGAACATAGGAAAGGACAACCCCCTCTCCACACTGGAACCTGATTCACAGACAAAAATGTGAAGGTCAGGAGGCAAGGGAGTCACACGGAGTCCACGGTGCACCCTGACCTCTGCAGAGCCTTTGATGCGGAAGACTTCAGAATTGTGAACCAAAATATTAACTAATAACAAAGCTGTTTTCTAAGCTGCCAGCGGGAGCCTTTTAATCTTTTTTTAAAAATTTATTTTTATTATTTTTGGTTTTTCAAGACAGAGTTTCTCTTTGAACAGCTCTGGCTGTCCTGGAACTTATTTTGTAGACCAGGCTGGCCTTGAACTCAGAGATCCACCTGCCTTGGCAGTGTGCATGACCACCACCTGGCTTTATTTAAAGCACACACTTTATTTTTTTCTAACACTGGGCCATGTCTTGCATTTCTACCACAGAAGTGAACTGAGTTCAGACTAACTTAATTTTGAAAAGGTAACCATCCTGCTTATTCCTAACACTTTTATGAAAACAATGTTGAGTTTACAGAGGGCTTTTGAAAAAAAATAGAAAATAGTGAGTGTCAGCAATTTGAGCTGAAAACTGTGCCTTAGGTCTTGTTTGTTTGTTTTTCTAGTTTTCTTTGCCCTTCCTTTTTAAATTATGTGTCACTCAAAAGACCACCCAGTGAAGGCTAGTCATGAGCTGTGAAGTATCACTGGTGTGAAATAAATTCTTGTTCTTAAGGATATGTGTTTTGTGTGTCTTATCTGGTCATACTACTTAGTACATGCTTGTTAAGATGTCCTCAGAAGTTAATAAACACATTAACCAATGCAATACCCACATAGGGGAAACCCTAGGAACATGAAACACCAAAGTTTATTTCTTCTGTGTTGTAGGAGGCTGCTTGTTTGTTTCCAGCTGAATAATCACACAGAAACCATATTATTTAAACCATTGCTTGGCCAATAGCTTAAGCGTATTTCTGGCTAACTCTTATATCCTAAACTAACCCATCTCCATTAATCTGTGTATCGCCACGTGTCTGTGGCTTACCGGCAAGTTTCCAGCAGGCAGCCCCCATCTTTCTCCTCTGGCGGCTACATGGTGTCTCACTGACTCCGCCTTCTTTCTCCCAGCAATCAGTTTAGTTTTCCCTCCTAACTCTGCTCTGCTAAGCCACTGGCTGAAACAGATTCTTTATTCATTAACCTATAAAAGCAACACATATACAGAAGGACTTCATTTATTTAATCTTACAACTGTGGTGAGATACACAGGAAGTAGAGCTAATCCTTTTTAAGGGTCCAGAACCATGGCAGAAGTCACACCAACACGATTGTGCAACCGTCCCCTCCATGAGTCGTCAAGACACTTTTCCCTGCAGAACCGAAACCCTGTGTTCACTGAACCCCCACTTCCCCTCTTCGGGCCACCAGAGTGAAGAAACAAAAAGGTCACATTCTCCTGCTGGCTTCTGCCTCCACTCACCTGTACCTTGGGATACTGACCTCGGGCTTTCTGGAGAGTGCTGGATGTCAGAACTTCTGTCTCAACCCTGATCGGAGGCCACTAACGAGGCGACCTGGGCCTCTAGAGCTTCCAGCTTGTTTGTTTTGTTTTGTTTTGTTTTGTTTTGTTTTGTTTTCAATGAGGCCAGTACCACCACTGTCTGCTACAAGCAGGGACTAAGAGACTTTGATCTGACCCTCTAGCATCCTGTGGGTACTGGCAATTTCAGGATCACGTGAGTCTTTCATTTGATTTAATGTCTGGCTTGTCTAATGAGACTTCTTGGCTCCATAGTTTAAAGGCTCAAACAGAACAGGAACCGAGCGTCGCAGCTGCTATTCTGGGGCCCCGAAACAAAGAGCCCCACACTTCTTAGGGCTGAGTGTCCCGTCTGCTTAGTGGGAACCAAAGACAGGCCTGTGTGCTGGGGAAGCAGCCCATCCTTAGCACTGAGCCAAGCCTTCTTCCTCCCCGTTCCCAATGCTTGTTCCCAATGGTCTCCAGTTTACAGAAAGGCCAGTCGGCTCAGAACTGCGCTGACGGACTACACAATTGACCAGCAGAGGGAGCCAAGTCTCTTTCCCACATGTAGTAGTAGTAACTTCTTTTATTTTGTTCTATTTTGGTTTGGTTTGGTTTGGTTAATCCCAATGGCAAGAATAAGACCACTACCACAATTTGAGCTGAATTTCAAGCAAGCTTGATTTTTATTGGAGTGCACCCAAGAACTGGCCAGCGACCGCCTCCTAAGTCGGATTACAGAGAGTAGCCCTGAGTTCATTTCTTGGGCCTTTTTTAAGGAGTAAAATCACTAGTAGTTTTACTGAAGAGAGATAACAGAGCAATAAGGAAATTTAAAAAAAAATCAAATTCATCATGTCTTCACCCATCCTGTGATGAGGAGGGTCACGGAGGGCCTGGATGGGTCAAGGTATTCTCAAAAACAAATCAAGGTCATAGGCTGGGAAGGTCAGGTTCCAGGAAACAGAGCTCTACACTCTCAAGGTAAATAGAAACTTATTTTTAAAAACACAGCATAACGGCTCCTCCTTTACAATGGAGTCAGGCAGGCTCCTCAGGTCCCTCTGTGTAGCCCTGGCTGTCCCACATCGCACTGTAGACCAGGCTGGCTTTGAACTTCCTGTCTCTGTCTCCCGAGTGCACGTGCCACGGCCGCCAGACCTGATTTGTTGGTTTGTTTGCTTGAGACAGGGTCTCACTGTACAGCCTTAGCTGGCCTGGATCCACTAAATAGATCGAACTGGCCTCCAACTCACAGACCTCTTCCTGCCTCTCTGCCAGCTGAGATTAAAGGTGTGAGCCACCATGCCTGATGAGAAGAGACTCCCAAGTTCAGCAGCCCCCACCACTCAACCTCAATTTTAGCTCCAAGATAAGTGACAACCAGTGGCCGACACACTAAGAAGACCACTGACCTCCAATGGACCAAACTTCAGAAAGCCACTAACTACAGTTTGACTTGGGTTCTTGGAGCAGTATATAAACCTAGACAGACTTCGTGATAGGTCCCATGGTGTGCAAAAACCACAACCCACGTGTATTCAATAATTATTTACTAAGAACCACGCAGGCATCCAGGAGAAAGGGAAGTGGAAGCAAGAGAGCTTAGACAGAGAGGAGAGGAGGTGGGTGAGGAGAGAGGGAGGGAAGGAGAGAGAGTCCGATTGTCCCCAAAGAGCTCCCAAGAAAGATGAAATGAGGATATAAACAGAAGCTCTAGGTAAGAAACAGAAAGTACGCACAGTGCTGGGGGTGTAGAGCGTGGAGGAGGCTTCCACCCCAGAGCACGGCCGGACCGTACGACACACGGAGGGCATGGAGGAGGCTTCCCCCAGGTAAGTGGAGTATTCTGACCAAAGTGTAACCAATTTGAGAATATCTTGTGTATGGGTTTGAAGCACTGGGGAGGCTGTGGAAATGCTGTGGAATAAGAGAGACACCATGAGTGCGCGCGCGCACATGCACACACACATACGAACACATCACACATGCGCACGCATGCACAACACACATCACACATGCACACACAACACACATCACACATGCACACGCATGCACAACACACATCACACATGCGCATGCACACACAACACACATCACTCATGCACACACACACATACGCACAAGGCTAGTCAGTCACCCTCCGAGGGCTGCAGCAGGGGGTGAGAACTGTAAATGTGACTCAGCCTTCATTCACTCTGTGCCCTTGCACAGGCTGCAGAGATGATGCCATCGTGGGTAAAATAGAGCGAGGTTCCCTCGGGGCTGCTGTGAGGGGGCCAGGCCAGTTGAGTTCATTCTCAGTTCAACCATTGCTTACTGATCACCCACCCTGAACCAACCCGGACTAGACACTCAGGGTACAACAAATATTAAAAGACCCAAGTTACTGTGGCAGTATGGACAATAATGTGATCAACAAGGAACCTGTGGGCAAGGGTCTGATACCGGAGAAGGTGTTGAAGATGTAGCTTAACCGATAGTGTGTGCCTGCCAAGAAGCCCTGGACTTTCTCTAAATAATAAAGATGTCACTGGTCGGTAGAAAGGGCGCTGAGATTAATTACCCTTCAGGGTAGCTTTGTGGGGATGATTGGAGCCGTCTGGGTCATGATGAAGGTCTGGAAGGGACATGGCCTGCAGTTCCAAGGGGCAAAGGGAATTTCTTGGTTTTGTTTCTATATCATGGTGAAAGTTCCATTCCATGGGACTTAGCCTGTGTACCAGGAGTCATCAGGCCCAAAGACACTAAATCAAAGCCAAGTTGTAACTCACGCTTGTCCTTGGGGCTGGGGGAGGCTGGCTGGGCTTGCATCTGTAATAGGGAGGGAGTCTGCATGGCCACAGCAGGTGTTTAGGATCATCCTGGACTAGAGTGTGGAGGCTTCAGTGGGTGTGGATGATTGTGTGGGGGAGGGCACAGGAACAAGAGGTTCTCTTATGGAGATCTAACCGGTTGGATCCCCCTTCACAGTAAAACCATGCACAGTGGCTCGTGCCTGTAACCCCAGCCCTTGGAGGTGGAGGCACAGGGGTCAAGAGTTCAGGTTATCATCAACTACAAAGAGAGTTAAGACTAGCCTGGACACATAAAAGGGCAACTCAAGAAAGGACGGTCAGAAAGCTCATAAACCACCCTCAGGGGGTTGAGGGCAGCAGTTGTTCGGGTCTATCCTCTGAGCCAAACTACTGCCATCTTCAGGAGTTCATCTGGGCCTGTTTGCCAAAAGGTCATCAACGCCTGGCAGTTAATGGTCCCTGCTGGAAAGAGGGCATTGTGAGGGTCATAAGACTTGCATCTGAGTATCCAGCACCCCCCTCCCAACCAGCTGTCTGCAATTCTGTCCTAATTGCACATGGAGTCTGGGTCTCAGGGAAACGTTAGAGGATGTAAGTGGGGAAGGATCAGGGGAGGACCCCTCTACTTAGGCACTAGAGAGTCATAAGGGACATAGGTGCCAACCTCCTGTGCAGTCCTGTCTGTAACCTTGAACCCGTCGCTCCGTAAGAGAAGCTAATAAACCCTTTGGTTCCTCAGAATGAACCTGAGTGCAATCACTCTTGGCTGTCAGTGGGAGGAAGGAGGAGGTGGGAGTGTTTACTTCTCCCCCGTGGGAAGGCATTTTAGCCGCAGAAGCCACCACCATCATAGCTGGGGGCAGAGAGGCCGGAGAGAGGGGACCACTGTTGGGTGCCTAAAGAGGACATGTTTAGGGTCTTTGAGAAGTTGCAGGAGGCCATCACACAGGCTGAGAGCAAGGGAAGTGGTCAAGGGTGGGGACAGAAGGGCTGTATTCAGTCACAGCTTTATAGACATACTGAAGACAATAGTTTCTCAGAAAAGTCCCTCACACTGGCCGGTGCTGAGATGGGACCCCATTTGGCAGAAGAGATCAAGCATTGAATTGGGATCCCTCGTGACATACAGAAGGGCAATTCAGACCAGTGTGGTGGTGGGCGGGGGCTGCCAGGGACACTTTGAAAGTGAATGAGACCAGAGGATTCTATGATGAACTGGAAGGCCGAGCGGTGGTGGCGCACGCCTTTAATCCCAGCACTCGGGAGGCAGAGGCAGGTGGATCTCTGTGAGTTCGAGGCCAGCCTGGTCTACAAGAGCTAGTTCCAGGACAGGAACCAAAAAGCTATGGAGAAACCCTGTCTCAAAAATCAAAAAAACAAAAAAAACAAAACAAAACAAAAAAAAACTATGATGAACTGGATATAGGAGATAAGAGAAGGACATTGGGAATTTCAGAATGGCCCACCCTAAGGGCTCTGAGTGTTTAAATACTCAAAGTTGTCCTCAGTGGAAGTGGATCAGCATCTCCTGGCTGCCCCCAAGGAGGCTGAGGCATGCGGCAGTCAAGCAATGTGTGTGAGGTACCAGGTTTGCTCCCACAGAGAGATGTTCTATCTCCCCTCTCACCTTTCCTTCCCTCTCCCTTCCCCTCCCCTCTCCTTTTCCTCTTCTCTCTCCACCATCATTATTCCGTTGTCTGCTTAACAAGTTTCATCAGAGAGGACTAGAAGACATTTCCGGTTCCCTTTGTCCCTTCAGTCTTGGGAGCAGAGAAGAACCTACAAAGACCTTCTGCCAGAAGGAGCCATGTCTACAAGACTCCGCATTTGAGCGCCAGGGACAGTATCGAAGCGTGGTCACAGTTTACATTGCAGAAGCCAGGGTTTACCTTGACGTCCATTTGCTTCTTATGTGTCCTCCACCACCCTGGACTGCACACCAGAACCGTGAGCGCTGACCCCCTGAAGTTCGTCTGGTCAGGCTGTAGCAATGAGGAAAGTAACTAACACAGGGAGCAAGCGCTTGCCATTCTGAAACTCAGTTCAGAAATATGGGTTGCCTGGCAGTGTTGCCCTCAGAGAGATGCTGTAAAATTTTAAATTACAAGGACCAACCATCCCCATTCGTCCAGAATTGAGGAGTTCCATGGACAGAGGTGAGCAAATAGCTTGAATGAAAGTGGACGTAGAAAGTGCATGGAATTTGCACATAAGAGGTGCTCCATACGAGCCGGTGATTGGCTCTGCACATAGTAGGTACTCTATACAAGCTGCTGATTGGCTTTGCACATAGTAGGTACTCTATACAAGCTGGTGATTGGTTTTGCACATAGTAGGTGCTCTATACAGGCTGCTGATTGGCTTTGCACATAGTAGGTGCTCTATACGAGCTGGTCATTGTTTTATTTCTTCACCACCAAATTCTTAGCAAGCAGCTACTATATAGCAAATGTGGTTTAGTCCGTGGAGGTGCAAAATGGATGCACCCTTGCCTGCTTTGATAGATTTTAAGGCATTTGATGAGCCCACCATGAGGGGAAGGCACAGCAGCAGGGGCCTGAGGCAGCAGCTCACATTACAACCGCAGTCAGGAACCAGCGAGAGATGAACCCTGAGGCTCAGGTCGCTTGTTCCTTTCTATTCAGCGCAGGACTCCAGTCTAAGGGGGGCGCCACAAACATCCTGGTTGGTTCTCCCCCGCTCAGTCAGTGGACACGTGAAGAGGTGTGTTAGCAGTGAAAATTAATGATTGCACGTGGGAGCCGTTTTCTCCCTGGAAACACGTAAGGGCATCCTTTGGATCTGTTACAGGTTGTTTATGCTGCATCCAAAATGCTGGAGATTCTCTTTATTCATTTATTTTTATATGTGCGCTGGTGTTTTTCCTGCATGTGTGTCTGTATGAAGGTGTCAGACCCCCTGGACCTGGAGCACAGACAGTCGTGAGCTGTCGTGTGGGTGTTGGGAATTAAACCCGTGTTCTCTGGAAGAGCAGCCAGTGTTTTCAACCACTGAGCCATCTCTCCAGCCCCAATGCTGGAGATCCCTATAATAATGTTTTATTTAAGTTAGAAACAGACTGCTTGGATTTGGGGATTGCTTCTTCTCAGTTTGGAGAATTTGTGTATATAAAATGAGATATCTTAGGGCGGGAACCCCTTAATGTTTCCTATACAATTTATGCACACAATCTGAAAGTAATTTAAATTTATTTATGCATTTATTTTTGATGTGGGGCCTCACTATACAGACCAGGCTAGCTTGGAACTCACAGGTATCCACCTATCTCTACCTCTTGAGTGTGGAGATTAAAGATGTACATTGTCACATGCAGCTCCCTGGAGAGCCATCTCCAGCCCCTGAGAGTCGATATACAGTATGTTTTACACATTTGCATTCTGACTGCCGCTTGCCACGTGAAGGCGGGTGTGGAATTTTCCACCTGCAGCTTTATATCAGCAGCCAAAAATTTTCAGATATTTAAGCGTTTTAGATTTGACGTTTTGGATTAGGGATGCTCAGCCTATAATTTGAAATTTCATGGTGATGTGTCTGGTGTGTCATTTTTATCCATTATGTTGGGTGTTCATGGAGTCTTGCGAATGGAGAGCACATGTCCTTTGATTATGAGAAATTGTGATGATTTTATCTTTATTTTCCTCCCTTCTATTGCCCTGTTTGCTATAGAAGTCTTAACTCAGTGTTCTCACTCCTTGTCCAGCCTCGGGTACTCTTACCCTGCATCAGGTCCTTCTAGTTCCTGCGTTTTGTTTTGCTCTGAGATTGCCTCAGCTATGTTCCAGGCTTTCTCATAGATTTTTTTTTTTAATTTCTGCCATCATGTCTTATAAGGATCTTTTAAATTCTGACTTGAAAGCCGGTTGTGGTGATGCTCACCCATAATGCCAGCCCCTGCAAGGTGGTGGCAAGAGGTTCAGAGACTCAACGTCATCTTCATCTATGCGTCTTATCTGAAACTAGCCTGGCCCATAAAACCCTAGATAAATAGATAGACAGATAAGAATGGGTAATTTAGGTATTTGGGAGTCAGAGGCAGGAAGATCTCAAGTTGAAGGCCAGCCTAGGCTACAAAGTAAGTTCTAGACCATCCCGGGTTATATATCAGGATCCTGTCTCCCAAAAAGGAAAAAATCCACAAACAATAAATTAATAAAACTGAATCGTTATGTTACAATACCCGGTAATATTTCATGCTTGCAACATCTTATAACAGAAACTAACATTTTTACATCTTTCTTCCTGTATAGATTGTTTCCCCCAAACTGCTTTCTTATATCTTTTCTGATGTGCTTGTTCCTAGTATATTAACTTCAGACTCAGGCTCCAACCCCCTCCCTCACTTGCTCTCTCATTCCCCTGATGCATCCTCAAAGTCCTCCTGGCAACACACTGACTGAATGGAGAGGAAAGGGAACTCTGTAGTGGGGAGACCCTGGGGGCACCCGATATCTGAGCAATCAGGCCTGTTGCCTCCTGATGTCCTGAAGTCGGGCCCTGCTAGGGGGTTGTATCCTTTAGGCTGAAATCAAACCCCAAGAGGGCAACCCAGTTCCAATCAAGAGGAATGCAGATTGCAATCGTGGGAGGTTGAGCTCAGATGGGGAGGCATTTTCACAAAGAAATGGCCCATAGTCTTCACAACATGCCAGTAGCACTAAAGGAAAAAGAAAAATCAGGCTGATGAACCAGTCCTAATTAAGGGAAAATAAAAGGCATGTCAACAAGACCAGATTCTGAATCAAGGGGAAATCGTTACAAATGCCATCAATGGGAAATCTGTTAGGTAACAGCATGTCATCATTATTATAAAATCCTCTAACTTCTGCTATAGTTAAAAAAATGTTCTTATTCTGAGAGAGAAAGAGGGGATTCTTCTTTTTCCAGTGTCAAGTGACAAAAATTCAGATGTATCTAGATATAGAGCATATCTATAATCCTGGCCCTCATAAAAGCTAAGGCAGAAGGATTATGAGTTGAAGGCCAGCCTGGGCTACATAGTGAGTTCAAGGCCAGTCCAGGTTATGAAATAGGCTGGAGGCTAGCCTGATTACCTAGCAAGACCACCAAACAGACACACACACACACAGAGACACTCACAGACACAGAGACACACACAGAGAGACATATACAGACACACACAAAGACACACACGTGCATACACAGACACAGACACACACAGAGACACACACAGAGACATATACAGACATACACAGACACACGCACACACACACACAGAGACATATACAGACACACAGAGACATATACAGACACACACGCACACACACGTACACACCTCTTTAGCTCCTGAACTATAGGTATGATAAGCAGGGAGAATGTCAAGTCTTGACAAGATTCAAGAAGCAAGACCACATTGTCTTGGGTATGGACCACATTCTCAAGTGTTTTCATTACACCCTGATCTGGGACGTCGGTTCATGTTTGAACTACAGTTCAACACAATTAAGTCTGCACGGTGTTCTTTATCTGAATAACTATTGTTACTACACTCACAATTCACAGTAACCTACGTGCACGAAGTCAGTATGTCCCCAGAGATAATGCAGTCAACTGCTTGAGCGTCCAAAGGCGAGCCTGACTTTGAAGCTGACTCACAGACACCCGCCAATCACCAAAGTCATGCTGGACTGTGGTTGGCCTGTGACCAGATGTTTGCAGGACTCAGACCTCCAGGTGATGCCTGAGTCCTTTGGATTCCTAGATTCACACCTGGCAATTAGTCCCTACTGTGAGGCCACAGAGTACAGTCTGTCCTATGTCAGCCCCATAGAGAGCTGGTTGCTAGTAAGTTTCCATTGAAGGAATTATGCAGGGTGTGTGAATGAAGGTTCAGTAGATTGGGGACCTGCTGATATCTAGTCATGGGTAACCTTAAAGGCCTCTGCAGTGACCTGGAGGGGACAGGTTTGATTGTTCTTTGTTCTGTGTGTGTGCGTGTGTGTATGTGTCTATGTGTATGTGTCTGTGTGTGCGTGTGTGTCTGTATGTGTATGTGTCTGTGTGTGTATGTGTGTGTGTATGTGTCTATGTGTGTATGTGTATGTGTCTGTGTGTGTGCATGTGTGTGTATGTGTCTGTGTGTGTGCGTGTGTGTGTATGTGTCTGTGTGTGTGCGTGTGTGTGTATGTGTCTGTATGTGTATGTGTCTGTGTGTGTGTGTGTCTGTATGTGTATGTGTCTGTGTGTGTATGTGTCTGTGTGTGTGCGTGTGTGTGCATGTGTGTGTGTCTATGTGTGTATGTGTATGTGTCTGTGTGTGTGCGTGTGTGTGTCTGTATGTGTCTGTGTGTGTGCGTGTGTGTGCATGTGTGTGTATGTGTCTATGTGTGTATGTGTCTGTGTGTGCGTGTGTGTCTGTATGTGTATGTGTGTGTGCGTGTGTGTGCATGTGTGTGTATGTGTCTGTGTGCGTGTATGTGTCTGTATGTGTATGTGTCTGTGTGTGTATGTGTCTGTGCGTGTGTGCGTATGTGTGTATGTGTCTGTGTGTGTTTGTGTCTGTGTATATGTGTGTGTAGGTGCACGTGTGTATCCCATATGCAGGTAGAAACCAGAAAAGGCAACCGAGTGTCCTTCATCAGGCCCACCAGCTCTTCTTCAGATACAGTTCTCCCACTGGGACATGGAACTCGCTGGTCAGGCTGTGCTGACTGGCCAGCAAACCCCTGGGATCGTCCCTGTGTCTGTCTTCCCTGTTGTAAGTACAAACGGCCGTGCTCAGGATTTTATGTGGGTTCTGGGATCAAACTCGAGTTCTCACGTAGAGATATCTCCCAGCCTATACCCCTTTTGTGAGACAGGGACTCCTGTAACCCAGGCTAGCCTAGGTGTTCCCACCTTCAACTTCCAAATGCTAGGGTTACTATCATGAGCTACCATGCTCCACACCCTCTGTAGACGGGTATCTACAATCAGTTGATTTGAGTCTTTCCTTTCTTTATCCCTTTCTTCTTCTCTCCTCCCTGCCTTCTTTCTTTTCTGAGACAGAATCTCACTCTGTAACCCTGGCTGGCCTAAAATTTGCTATGTGGACCAGGATGGCTTCAGACTTACAGAGACCCCCTGCCTCTGCCAGTGGAGTTCTGGGATTAAAGGTGTGTGCCAACATGCCCAGCTAAAGATCCTTTTAAATTATTTTGAGATGGCACAGGCATCTGGGAATGCTTAGCAGAGAGGGTTGGGGTGGGTTTCCAGAAGGGAATATTTGCGTGTGTGACGCTACCCCCTCCAGCAGCTTCCTGTCCTCTGTTGAATGTCACCCTGGAGAGCACGGTTGCTCTCATCCACCCAGCGCTCTGCTCTGACTCAGCACCTGGCTTATGGGGTTGCTCTTGTTTTCCGTTATAGCAACCTTATCTGGTGAGTCAGGACCAGCTGTGGAGGAGCACACTGAGGTTCTGGGGGAGGAGGCAAAGGCAGACTGTCCTCATCTTGGCCAGAAGGCTACTCTGGCAAGAATGGGCTATAGAGGGAATGGAACAAGGTCATTTCAAGGGGACAGTCCCTCTCTCTTTCCCCAGTAACATCCACACCAGGCTTGCCACTCTGACAGATTTTCATCTGAGCATCTGAGTCCTCCTGACTCCAGTCAGGGCAAATGAAAGGAAAAAACAACAATAACAACAACAAGCAAAAGAGCTGACAAGATGGCTCGGTAGGGAAAGGCACCTGCCACCAGGCCTGATGACCTGAGTTCAATGCCCAGAATCCACACGGGGGAAGGAGGGAACTAACTCCCAACTGTGATCTCCACATGTGCGCTACGGTGCACACACACACACACATACACATGCACGTACACACAGACACACATATGCGTGCGCACATACACAGATATGCATACAGATGCACACACACACACACATTACACAAACAAATAATAAAGTAACAACAACAACAAAAAGAAGTGCAATTCCTTTGATTGAAAGGAAGTTTCCTAACCTCTGTGCTCACATCAATCCCTGCAGTGAAAGAAAGGCAGAGGTTTCTCCACTCTCTCAAACACACGTGCTTTATTCTGGTGATAAGACAAGCACTCACCAACGTTACGACTTGAACATATTTCTTCCTAGACTCAGGAGCCACTTCTTTCCAGGGGGATTGTCCAGAAGCCCTGCCCTGTCTGGTTTGCAGTTTCCAGGAAGAGGTGAGCCTGGCTCCACACAGGGAAGCCTTCCTGGTGTGAGGGGCTCCTCCTTAGGCAGGCTGTCCCCATGCTCAGCACATTCCAATGGACAAGGAGATATTCCCTCACTAATCACAGCATCTTTCTCTCTATCCTGAGAGTGAGGCTTCTGCCTTGGGAGTAGAGTCTGACCCCCTCCCTGTGTGTATGTGTGTGCACTTGCTTGCTTGAAGTTTGTGATAGCTAGGTTGTGTGCCTATTTATCACAAGTTAGGGTCAGCTGAGAGGAAGGAGCCGCAGTTGAGAAATGCCTCCATGAGATCAGGCTGTAAACAAGCCTGTAAAACATTTTGTTAATTAACAATTGACAGAGGAGGGCCCAGGACACTGGGGGCGATGCCTCCCCTGGTCCTGGGTTCTATAAGAAAGCAGACTGAGCAAGTTATGAAGAGAAAGCCAGTAAGCCGCACCCCTCATGACCTCAGCATCAGTTCCTACTTCTGGGTTCCTGCCCTGTTTGAGTTCCTGTCTCAGTTTCCTTCAGTGAGGACCAGTGATACGGAACCCTTTCTTCCCCATATGGTTTCCAGACATGGTGCTTCATCACAGCAATGGCCACCCTAGAACAAGCTTGTTCATGTATGCACAGATGTGTGTGTGTGTATGTGTGTGTAAGATAACATTGGGTACTGTTCCTGGAAATGATTGGACTGGGCTGGCCGGCCAGTGAGCCCTAGGGATCCACCAGACTCTATCACCCCATTTTTAATCTCATTTCCCACAATATTTTTAGGCAGAAGGGGCAAGAACTCATGTCAAAGCTAAGGCAGAAGATGCTGAACACATTGATCCATCACCTGTAGCTTCCAGGTCCCCAGCTGTTGACAGAGGTTTCTGTTCTTCCCGGTTCGGCAGCCGTTCAGTCCCAAAGAAACACACAGAGGTCTACATTAATCATAGGTTGGCCTATTAGCTCAGGCTTCTTAGTAACTCTTACATCTTACATTAACCCATAATTCTTGTCTGTGTTAGCCACATGGCTTGGTACCTTTATCAGTGAGGCATTCTCATCTTTCTTCCTCTGCATCTGGGTTACGACTGTAGACTTGAGTCTTTCCTTTTTCCAGAATTCTCCTGCTCTCATTGTCCCGCCTATACATCCTGCCTGGCTACTGGCCAAACAACATTTTATTAAAGCAATGCAACTGATAAATCTTTACAGGGTACAAGATTATTGTCCCACAGCACTTCCCCCTTTTTCTATTTTTTTCAAAACAAAAATTCTGAATTTAATCTCCTTTGTTTAGCTTTATTCCTGACCATTATCCATAACAACTTGTAACCAACATTGTAAACAAAGAAAAGCATCCATAATCCATTTTTTTGGAATGCAGGCTTGGTTTTCCAGGCTAGTTCCTGGTGATTTGGGGTGCTGATAATCTTACAGGGACCTAAAGAAAATTGTGAATTATGGTCAAGTCCTGACTAGAATATCCTGTGAGGCTTGATCATCTCAGACAGCAGTCTTGAGGCTGTTCTGGATGTAGAACTCAGACATCTGGGCCATCGGCTCCTATCGGAGATTTTTAGGGAGTCTTCTTAGACCAAACCTGATTTTTCTTAGCCCAGAATGAATCCACAGCCTCTTATTTTCTGTGGAAACAAAAGCAAAATCTCTTCTTCAGAGTAACATATCTCTTGATTTAAATTTTGAAGTCAAGATATTTTCAAAATACAATGTTGGATTAATCCAGCAGCATTTATAATCAAATGTCTTTTAGCAGCTGTTGCTCCTTTCTCAGCCATCAAACAATTAAAAGACAACACAATAATATATAGTATCAGATTCTCTGTGTGTTTTCCATCTTCATGTGGTTTTATTTTAAGCTCTATTTTTTTTTATTTTTAAGTTTTGGGTTTTTTGAGACAGGGTTTCCCTGTGTATCTTTGGTTGTCCTGGAACTCACAGAGATCCACCTGCCTCTACCTCCCAAGTACTGGGATTAAAGGCATGTGCCACCACACACAACTACTCTCTTTCTTTTTTTTTTTTTTTAAGGACTTTATCCTTTCTCTTTTCTCTCTCAAGCCTACTTATATTTTTTTAACACACTGTAAACCATTTAGAAGTTTTTTTTTCATCTTTGAAAGTATCTTTACTTCCTATCTCTTTTTCTAACCACATGAATCTTTAATTTGCTAAGTGATATGGCTAGAATTAAAGCCATGGCTTTGACGGCTGGATCCACCCCATTCCTTAACTTTCTAAAAGTCTAGACTCATGACGAAGATACTGGCAGGAGCCATGCTTATTGCCACAACTCTATGGAGTTTCAAGGTTCCTGCCACCACCAAGAAACATGCTGTTCGTTATTCACAAACACCATTTAAGTGTTTGCTGGTGCCTCCTCTTAAAAGAGCTGCAAGGTTTTTGCAGCTAAAGCTGAGTCAGGAAGCCTCTTTTGAATGAGATGCCAACAAACAGAGCCCACCTGAGAAAATGCTGCTACCAAGAAGCCGTGCTTAACTCTGTTCTTTTGTGTCTAGAATTCCTCCCCAAATTCTCTCAGGTTTTTTTTTTTTTTCTTTTTTTCTTTTTTTCGAGACAGGGTTTCTCTGTGGTTTTGGAGCCTGTCCTGGAACTAGCTCTTGTAGACCAGGCTGGTCTCGAACTCACAAAGATCCGCCTGCCTCTGCCTCCCGAGTGCTGGGATTAAAGGCGTGCGCCACCACCGCCCGGCTCTCTCAGGTTTTATGTGGATGTAGTTGTCCACGTTGACACCATTTGTTGAATGACGTGGGCCAAAGAATACCAGGCTAACTCCAAGATAAACCAATTGTATTTTTCTTTATTATAAGGGGCAAACTCACAAAACAGAAACAAGAAGTTCAAGCTCAGCTGGGTAGCATGGGAACCACAGAGAGAGCCCAACCCTGGTGGCCCAGCGTTTATCTCCAGGTACCCCAAAGGTCCCACCCTAACCTGGTCCCACCTCTTAAAGATGATTGGCTGACAGAGATTCCCCATCTAGTCACAGATATTTCCACTGGGGATTTTCTATTGAGGACAGAACCTGACCTATGAGCACGAAAACACCAAATTGAAGTCCACAAGAACAGAGAACTTCCCAAGTGACCAAGGACAATTGTTGCTAGCCCACATGCCTGCTTTTGTCTCTAACCTAGAAAGCCAGGTAGTTGGAAAAATCCCCGAGAACTGTGCCACTCTGGGTGGCATCAGACCCATGAGGCATATTGTCCTATGTTGGGAGCAGCGAGACCCCAGATCCTGAATTTCTTGTAATCCCCTGATCTGAGTGCCTACAGCTGCTCTGAGCACGAGACCTTCAGGAGTTCCTGATGGCAGGAGAGTGGTTTCTGGTGGGTTTGGCTGGGGCGTGGCTATCTCTATATAATCTGCCCCTGAACACAATAAAGGGGGCATTCTTGGGGAATTCAAGGATGACCCATGTCGCTGTCTCTCTGTCTGTGTGTGTCTGTGTGTTTTAACCTCCAGCCCCCTTGCCCGAAGATGGCGAACTGGGTAATAGCACACCGAGCGCAGACACGGGGGCGCGGTGCGCGGCAGTCCTATCAACCAGAAAGCCTTGAGACCCCAGTATCACACTTCCCAGAACACCAAATATCCCTGTGATATTTTCTTCCATCCTGCCTGGTGTGTTCCCTGGGTCACAAGCCCAGAACTCTCCTGATTGGAAACTCTATCACCTTCTGCAGGCTCCCTTTTTAGAGCCCCGAATCACAGGGAAGGAGCTGCAAGCTCACGCCCACCTCCATCGCTTGCTTGTGCAATACCTCCTCCGAGACTTCACTCTGAGCTCAGGCCCTTGAAAAGAGAAGCCAATGACTGAAGAAAGGTGGAGAAGGAAGAAGTCACCCCGAGGAAGGGCAGGTAAGAGGAGAGGACCCTGGAGGGAGGTCTTCTGGAAAACTCATGGTTGTGCATTCTGCAGCAAGGTCACCAACACACAGTGACAGAATCCACCCAATGCAAGTGTAATCAGGCCAGTCTGCCCGGCTCCCTTTGTTCCTTTGTGATTTGATAATGGGACAAGATGTCACTTTCACACTTGTTCCTTCCTAAGTATTGGTAGTCCCCAGTCTCTGGTCGTTTCTTAAAGACACCTGAAGCAATAAGATCACAGCCAAGAGTCTGACAGCTAATAGAGCTTATATGAGAATGGAGTTCCAGAGGCTGTGACTTATAGGGATTCAGCAACCAGCCCAGAAAGCTGAGGGATTCCCCTCTAACGCCTAGGACTAGACAAATAATCAACAACTCCTCAGTTTCTTTTCCCTCCTAACTTTGAACCAACCAGAGAAACAGGCCAACAGTAGTTGTGAAGCTGTCCCATCAGCTGGTGAACCCACTCCTGCACGCTTTTTACCCAAATGACACTCAACCCGAGCAACCGGATTTCATTTTAGGACCTTTTTTGAGTCAGCAAGAATACTTTCAGGAAGCTTAAGACGAGACGAGTTGTGCATTATCAGAACCCCTTATGGTTTCCATTATCTCCCAGCCCCTCTCGGTTGAACTATAATGTTGGAGGCCATTATAGCCCTGGGAGGTTTTCCCAGCATCTTCATTTAGAACCGTCAGCTCTCACATCCAAGATTTTTCACATCCAGTCCCGCTTTGTGCTTACCTCGCTCCTTCCCTGAACCTTAGTCCAGCATCCAGAGGCTCTGGTGCTATTAAAACCGCCAGAGAGCTGCAGTGCGCTGAGACGTGTAGAGCGTGGCGTTCTTCGCGTTAGAGGCGCTGAGAAGGGAAAAATAAGCCACTTTGACCTGCGTGCCAGGAAATTTCTCGGTGCACTAATGAAATGAAGACACTCTAGACCGGACAGATGACCAGCTGAAGAGCAGTTCATTGAGATGATCTTTTATTATGAAGAGTCAGGGTCGCTTATTTTTTATTATTATTATTTATAAAGATAAATCAACAAGGCTTCCCAGGTTAGGTCATGTTCCCTTCTCACTGAAAGCTGTGTGTCCTTGTGGACTGAGACTGTTGAAGGGACTCTGAATGATTAGTGGGAAGGTATGGGGGAGACCTGGAGCTGGGCCAGGCCGGTACAGTGTCCTATAGGGAAAGTGGCTGACTGTGCCTGACCTCGGCTCTGCCTTCTTGATGGCTTTTCAGTGCAGTGTAAAAGAATAGGGTGCACCTCTAATCCCAGAGCTCCAGGGCGCGGGGGTGGAGGGGCGCTGAGGCCAGAAGCCTGTTGCAAGTCTGAGGCCAGCCTGAGCCACATTGTGAGACCTTCCAAAAAAAAACCCAAACCAAACCAAAAACCCGAGCTGGGGAGATAGTTGAGTTGGTAAAGGGCACAGAGACATGTGTTTAATGCTCACAACTACTTTTTTTAAAGCCATAGCTCTTTGTACTCAACACAACTGAGAGAAGGAGACAGATGCACTGGGCTCCATCAGAACCTGATCTGCAATGCCCGGGCCAGTGAGAGACGCAGAAAAAAGAGAAGTAGAAACTACCTGAGAAACAGTACACGTGAATGTGCATGCACACATGCACACACTCAAGAGGGAGGGTGCCTCTTCCACCACTTCAGCATCAGGAATGGAACCAGCAGACCTGATGCAGTCGCTGCCTGTACACCAGCCAGGAACTTGATGTTGTCTACCGTGCAAGGAGGCTTTTGCAAGGACTGTTTCCCACCCCAACCGTTTCTCAAGAGCAATCTTGTACATCAGGAGGCATCATCAAAGTTTAGTTTTAGTTTTCCATGGCACACCAAGATCTCCACAGGACGTCCTAGGGCTTAGGGCCCCTCCATCTGGCTTTAGTGATTCTCCTAGAGCTCAGGATATGAATTGAAGAATGTCCGTGTGTCAAGTTCCGCCTGAAGGTGCACTCTGGGGCTGACTTCCCTTCTCATAAGCAGTGTTATAGAAAGCATGCCCTCTGCGGATCTTTCTCGCAGTGGGGATTGGACAGAGAGCCTCATGCATAGTAGACAGGCTCCCTACCCTGAGCTCTGTCTCCAGTCCTGTGATGCTGACTAGAGCCTTGCCTTTCTCCCTGGACTTGGAGCCGCTGCTAGACTGCCATTCCTAGAACTGTCCTGTCCAGTCTGGGGGGCACTACCTGCCTCCACTGATTGGAATTCCTAAGTTTCTAGCCCTCAAGGTGACAAAATGTGGTGGCATTCCTGTGCCAATCCACACATGAAGTAGCCTCACAGGACACCCAAGAGTCAGTGTCAGAAGGCTCAGGGGACAATGGCATTTGCTTATCCAGTCCAGTGCTTAGAAAGCATGGTCCCTGGGCTACAGCCTCTGAGAGACCCACCTGTGAGGTCCTCCCAGCATCACCTCCACAAGTCCCCAGGTGATTTCAGTGCTGATGAGGGAAGAAGTCAGGACTTCCAGGAGGCTGTGCTGGCATATGCTGCTCTTACTCACCTTCCGGAGATTCAGACTGGCTCCCCAAGAAGACAGAGGTGATCAGACTCAAACTCCAGGGTGTCCTGCTGTATCCTGCCTCACATCCTAGCAGGAAAGCCACAGGTCCCGTTGCCGGGGGCCCTGTGCAAAGCTGACCCAGGGAATCCAGAGCTGGAGGTAAGGTAAGGCTTTGGTTTTGAATTTCATGCATCCCGTAATATATACGCACATATAGAACACATATCTACATAGAGAACTTCAGATTGCCTGGAAAGTTGTCAGAATAAATTTTTCCTCTAGTTTTATATCAATTGGCTCATGCACTGGACATTACCTGGTTGATTCTCAGAAATACCTCATCAGAAATATCTGTTGGCGGAGTAGCAGGAGGCTTTGCTTTTCTGTTCTCCCACTGACCTGGGGTTTGCATAGTGCTGAATTCATGGTTTTAACTCTGATCGCAAAATGGGAAAAATACCAAGTAAGTACCTGAAAAAAGAATTTTGATTAGAATAATCACCCCCATTTTATGGGATCTGAGCAAAAAGCATAGAGAAATCCATCTCAGAATGTTCTCCACACTGATTGCAATTAGAACCACCTAGAAGGCTTTAGAAAGACTTGGAACCCTTCCTACCAAGTTCAGTGAGCTGCAAGCATTCTTCGGCCAGGAGGTAGCAGAGATGGGACCTGAACCAGATTGCTTGATAGCCAAACCCTAGTTCTGGTTCATGACTCTAGCTCACAGAGTTCAAAACTCAGGTGGCACCCAAGTCACATGGTAGACACACCATGAGATCATGCTGGTCCCTACTGACTTCCTTCCCTGTGGAAATACTTGTCACAGTAAGAATGGTGTTCTCCTGGTCGGGCCACTTCTGGATCCACTTCACTGCTATGCTGACCACAGAGAGGAACCCTTTGGGACCCTTCTTACCAAAGGGCTTACGTGACATTTTAAAAAGAAAAGTGCAGGGCTGGGAGTGTAGCTTACTTGACAGGATGTTGCTTGCCTCACATGCGCAAGGCCCAGGGTTCAAGCTCTAGTGTGATGGCATGTACCCGTCTCCCTGGCACTGGGAAGGTAGAAGCAGAAAGATTAGAAGTTTACAGTCATCCTTAGCTACATAGATTGAGGTCAACCTAAGCTATGAGATCCTGTCCCCAAAACTAGGAGATAGCAAACTTACATGTCAGCCAATTGCTTTCTTTGGGGGTGAGGGGGGGCGTAGGTGGTGGTAGGAGGGTTCGAAACATAGTTTCTCTGTGAAACAGTCCTGGCTGGTCCTGAAACTCACTCTGTAGACGTAGACCAGGGTGGCCTCAAACTCACAGAGATCCACCTGCCTCTGCCTCCCAAGTGCTCGGATTAAAGGAGTGTGCCACCACTGCCCCGCTGCTTGTAGGTCTGTACTGCTAAGCTGGCCCTTGTTTTCTCAGCTCTGAATCAAAAAGCATAATTGTCCTTGTAATGTTTTACACGTATTTATCTTGCATATGTGTATGTGGGTGGGCCCACGCCACACTGCACGTGTGGAGGTCAGGAGGACAGCTCGTAGGAGTCAGTCCTCTCCTCCCGCCACGTGGGTTCCAGGAATCAAACTCAGGCCGTCAGACGTCTTAGTTACTATGATTAAAAAAACAAAACAAAAAACAAAAACAAAAACAAAAAAAACATGGCCATGGCAACTTATAGAAGAAAGAGTGTGTTTGGGCTTACAGTTCCTGGGGGCTTAGTTACTATGATAAAAACACCATGACCACGGCAGTTTATAGAAGAGTGTTTGGGCTTACAGTTCCTGGGGGCTTAGTTACTATGATAAAAACACCATGACCACGGCAGTTTATAGAAGAGTGTTTGGGCTTACAGTTCCTGGGGACTAGAAGTCCATCATGGGACCAAAGCAGCAGGATAGGAACTGGAGCAGCAAACTGAGGGGTCAAGATGTTCTTGAGCCACACGCACGAAGCAGAAAGAGCAAGTGGAAATGGCTCCAGTGCCCAGACTCCCAAAGCTTACAAGACCACACGTCCTTAACCTCCACAAACAGTGCCACCAGCTGAGGGCCAAGAGTCCAAACACAGGAGCCTATGGGAGGCTTTGTTGTTCAAAGCCCACATCAGGCTTGATGACAAGAACCATTACCAGCTGAATCGTTCCCCTGGCCCCTTTCTCTTTTATCTCCTTCAAACATCAGCAGAAGGAAACCTCAGCTTGCTTTCCCTGACACATGGCTTCCTCACGGTTTCTTCGAATGCCTCCCTACCCTGTCCTTTCCACAGCTGCTTGCCAAACTGCTTGTCATGACTGACTTTCCCTCTCTTCCCCATCTCCTTCCTGGAAGACTCCTACATTCTTATCTTGCCTGGCCTGTGTTTTCTTCTCAAACGCTACTGTAATTGTTCTAGGGTTTCAAAAAGGAAAGAAAGGAAGGAAGGGAAAAGGAAAGAAAGGAAAGCTCTGCCTCCTGGCGTCTGGTGGGGATGGGGCTGTATGTTGCCACACCCCTTCATACTTACAAACTCTGCTCCTTCTTAGTCCAGTGTCCTTGGACAAATTGCTTAACCTCCCAATTCCTCAATTTTCTCATCTGAACAATTGGGATGATGTAAGTGGCTGTCGCCAAAGGTCTGTGAAACACTAGGAACACGGTGATCACGTGTGCAATGCCCAGTCACATCAGCACGGCTTGCACACCATGCTGGGGCTCAACATTTTACCACCAGCTAGTAATCCAGAGCTAGCAGAGAGCCCAAGTTTCCCAGTCTCTGTAGAAAGGTCCCATTGTTTGATATCGCCACTGAAGATGTCCTGTCTTCTTCTCTCATCTGGACCACCCAGTGGATGCCCAGCTATGTCAATTTCCATGATCTCCACTAGACTCTTTTTCTGTGTGTGTATCTGTGGTGTGCGTGCATGCATGTGCCTGTGTGTGTGTATACATTGCATGCCTGCCTAGTGCCCACAGAAGCCTGAAGAGGGTGCCAGATTCCAAGGAACTGGATTTACTTATGGCTGAATTTGCCATGTGGATGCTGGGAACTGAACCTGGGTCCTCTGCAAGAGCAACAAGTGCTCTTAACCTGATAAGCCATGTTTTTTAATTATTGATTTTATATTTTGTTTTGATTCTTTACTTACTCAGTTTTTAATATTTGTAAAGGTAAACATAGTAATAGTAGGGCTGGAGAGATAACTCAGCAGCGAGTTTGTCTTACAAGCAGGAGGATCAGAATTCAATCCCCAAGCCGGGCCGTGGTGGCACATGCCTTTAATCCCAGCACTCGGGAGGCAGAGTCAGGCGGATCTCTGTGAGTTCGAGGTCAGCCTGGTCTAGAAGAGCTAGTTCCAGGACAGGAGCTAAAAGCTACGGAGAAACCCTGTCTCGAAAAAAAAAAAAAAAAAAAAAAAAAAAAAACAGGCACATAACACAAGCCAAAGATTACATCTTGATTACATTCCCAAAAGGCAGATATGCTGCGAACATGCAGAGATTTCATTCATTTAATTTGGCACATGGAACTAAATTTTGTTCCCTATATCTGTGCATTTAATTTGTTGTGCAGATTTTTGTCCAGTTTTACTGAGAGGAGGGCATAACTCTGCACAGTTGGTGGAGTTGTCTGTGAATGTGGAGACGTCACACCACAGACAGCTGAACACGTCTGTCCTCGACAATATATGGTTGCTTGAGACTGTGCAGGAGAGCATTGCTGCTGTACACTGACAGGCTTGGTTTGAATCCCAGACACCATAATTCTGTCCTTGGACTGGGTCTGGAGCTCGTGCTGGCATTACCGAGACATTGGAGTCGTGATGTGCCACACTTTTGTTCTGAGCTCCATACTGTGAACTGGAGACTTCCACAGAGGCTGCCACAGGTGGCAGCACTGGCACTGATGGGGGAGCAGCAAAGGACCCACACACAGGCACATATAAAACAATGTGCATGTATACTTACACATATGGAGATATACATTCTTTTTAAAGTAGCGATAGTGAACACGGTAATGTAAGGAAAATCCTTCAGTAATCCTACTACACCTGGCACAAATCTTTGCCGTGGTTTGATACTGTGAGCACATAGCACCACACAGCTGTTTGTTTTTTGTTTTTCCAGACAGGGTTTCTCTGTGTATCCCTGGCTATCCTAAAACTCGCTCTGCAGACCAAGTTGGCTTCAAACTCAGAGATCTGCCTGCCTCTGCTCCCTAGTGCTGGGATTAGAGGTCTGTGCCACCATCTCTGGCACAGTCCTTGTCATGATCTGTCCCATCCTGTGAGTCAGAAGCCTCTGGAGAACTCATAAACTCGGGTTCCTGGCAACCCAGCTGCTTCAATAGCATCACCTCTGAGCACCATTTGGCTGCAAGACTGCCATCTCAGCATTGCAAACATTCTGACCCTGTGCCAGGGCGCATTCTGAATAGGTAGCTTTCCTGGTTGCTCTATGAGATGCAAAGCTAGACTGGGGCCTCCACAGTGCAGCTTCCATCCACCGTCATGCTGTGTTCTCCTGCATAAAGCAGCGCTACCTTTCCACTGGCCATGCTGACCTCAGAAGGGACAGGGTCTAGCGGATGAATACTCAGCGAAGGGGTGCCAGTCATTTCCGCTGGTGGAAACTTTAAATCCACTTAAGCTGTTTAATCCAGGCAAGTCTGAATGTGGTTAAGCCAAGGCAAGGATCCAGAGTGGAGAATTGGACCAAGATCTGAGCAGTCAGTCGCTACGCTCCCAACAAAGGCAAAATCTGGTGCATTAAAGTCAAACCTGCAGCCGTTCCAGAATTTGGTGTTCCAAGCCTTTGGAAGAAGGTCCAAACCACTGCAGGAGAAGCAAGGGTGAAGGCAGTACTTACAGCACAGGGGTTAAAGACCGCTCTGTGGCACTCTGAGAACAAGCTCCCCTCCGTACACCCGGTGCCCAGGGCGCAGGGAGCCATGCTGACCTTGACTGTTAAGAGTCCTTCAGTCTTTTTTTTTTTTAAAGACAGGGTCAAGACTAGCGTCGAACACAGAGATCCACCTGTCTGTACCTGCCAAGCGCTGGGATTAAAGGTGTGCATAACCACACTCATCAGGAAACCAGACTTATGTGTATTGATTAGCGTCCTGGCCCACTTCCATAGTTCAAAAGGTCCTCCCAGCCTGGCAAGAGAGCCGGTGAAAGTACTTGCTGTGTGAGCCTGACTGGCAGCCTGAGGCCAGTCCCACGTCAAGATGGAGGAGAGAGCCCGTCCCACAAAGAAATCCTCTGACCTCATACACACAGCTTGCGTGCACCCTACACACTTCCCCCCCACACACACACACACACAATAATAATAGTTTTCAGGCCCTCTCTTGTCTCCTACAAGGTTCCTTATTACTTTACTTCTTCCTTAATTAACTGTCAGAAGTCCTTAGCTGGACTGAGACCAAAACCCTTCCACTGAGGAGAGAGAAAAGATGCTTAGGCAGCCAGAAGTGCCTCCATCGTCTTTGCAACAATGTTGCTATTGGCTGGGGGTCCGACAAGGTTTTAGGGAGCATGACCTCTGTGTACATCTGCATCCACACACCCCTTCCCACTGAAACCCTGGTTAAGTGCTTGTTTCTCTAAAAGAGACTCCTGGCAGCTACAAGGTTCCTCCTCTTGTGGAGATTGCCAGAGGCCTCTGGCTGCGATTTCAGAACGCTTAATGCTAAAATTCCGATAACTCAGACTCAAGGGTGAACAGACCTTTCACCCGGGTGGGTCTCAACACCGCCCAAAAGTTCTTTTATTCATTTATAGTAAAAGCAGTCTGTCTTCATCCTAACATGTCCACAGGAGAGCGCTTTCTCGAAAGAGCTGAGAGCAGCACTGCGCCGTTGATATAAAAGAGTCCGGCTGCTGTAAAATACACTCTTGCTGGGCCATGGCCTGCTAACAAGTTCCCACTTTTCACTATCCAGTAATAGATACTTTGTTTTTGTTTAGAGACAGGATCTCATTACATCCAGGTCTGGCCCCAAACGCACTTAAGTAGCCAAGGATGACCTTGAACTCTTAATCCTCCATTTCACAAATGCGGGGATCACAGCTATACACTACCCCCACAGGGCTCAGCTGTTAGTTTTCCCATTTTATATGAGAAACAAGACCCTTGCTCTGTATTATCAGATTCACGAGACTAGAAAAGGCCAATAGTTCTTAATATAAGATTCTGCAGATGAGGACTCTAGCAGGGTGTAAAGGCAGAGGGCTGGTGTGATAGTTTGGCTTCAGACTGGCTTTTAAGGCTCCTAATTCCATGAAATCCTTGCTCTCCTTTCCCGACAGGCTGGTACTTCAGAGAGTTACAGTCCTCATGCTCTTCCAGCTAGTTCCCTTCCCAATTCCCTGTCCCGTGAGATCAGGATGCAAAAAGCCTTATGGGATAAACGTCCTGAGGCAGCAGACTGCCTGTTCTTTTCTAACTCTTAGACAAGTGGGTACCAGCCCCCAGCCAGGAGGGGAGAAGCCCTGGAGTCTCCTGCTTGTCTGTGACTTTGATGAGTTCTAAGCGCACTTCACACCATGGTACATTTACAGGGTCCATGACAGTGCATGTTTACATCCAGAACCCCTTCCTGGGACTTTGGCCAATCCCTTGCTCTTTCTCATCACTGTGCTTCAAGCCAAGGCTTAGAATGAAGCTCATGGAAACATCACGTCATGGCGGTTCCTTGGGTGGCCTTTGTGTCCACCTCAGTTGTACTTTCTCCTTACAGCTTGGCCTGTTTCCAGGTCATTTCTGGTAACTTCTCTTGGGACCTGCTGCCAATTTCCCCTTTACCTAGAGCTCAGGCTCTGTCCAGACTGTCCTCTTGCAGCTCTGGGTTCATGATGGTATCAAGGATGAGATTGGGAAGCTAAGGCTGTGCAAACAGAACTCTGATGAGGGTGAGCTGGAGAAACTGGTTTTGTAGAAGCAGGTGTTCTGGAGAGGGATTGACATGAAGCGAGTCCTGAGGTGGGAATGCACACCGTGGTAACACTTGGGCGCACAGTCTGGTTCTTCCTGTAACTGTGTGCATGTGTGTGTGTGCATGTGTGTCTGCGTACGCGCGTGTGTGTACATGTGCTTGAGAGTGGCTGGTCTTCATCTGGATACTACATCTCCAGGAGCTGTTGATGTGGTGGGCAGAGTTGCAAGATTGGCCTGTGTCCATTAGACTTCCTCTGCCCTTTGTAAACAATGCCCTGCAGGACTAGGGAGCGAAGCCTACACCCTGTTTTTGCTTCCCTTATCTGCAAAGTATAGCTTCTCAACATGACTACTCTGGACATTTGGGGCTGGATAATTCTCTTTGGGGGAGGAGGTTCTTGATAAACTACGTATCTGACGGAATGCCTCCCCGCTGCCCATTAGCTGCCAATAGCACACAGTTTCCTCTTAGATGATGACCGTATGTCTGCGGAATTCGAGAGATTCCCCGTGGACGGAAGGCATTGCCAGAGAAACCAAAGCTGGGAATCACAAATCTAAGAGTCTCTGTCAGGAGGAGATTTGTGGGGGGGTGGTAGCAACATGGGACATCAGGTTGTCACTGGGCCACAGAGTAAGGCTGGAGAGAAGCATCTGTCTTTGTGAACAGCCATCTTGACACACAGGGCTCAGGTGATACCCTGCTGTGAAATCTCAAAACCTCATCTGTATGGCAAATTATTTAATATGAATGTGTAGAATTCAGTCCTTGTTTTGTGTTTACTCAGTCAGCCTAAACAAGATACTAAAAAACTTTTATATTAATTTTATAATTTTCATATTAATTCAATTTGCCCTTTAATCATTTCACACATATATGCATATGCATCTATATACAATATACAAAGATATATATACACACATGCACATATATACATGCATAATACATTCTGATTGCTCTCAATCCCCACCCTCTCTGGTCTTCCTACCACCCATCAGGCCCCCTCCTCCCTACAAATCCATTTCTCACTTTCATCTCTGTTTTATTTTGAACCCTGAGTTTAACTAGGGGCGTTCTGTGTCATCATGGATTTGGGACTGTTCACTGGAGGCTGGCGGACTCAGCAGCAAGTACACAGTGACTTGTCCCTGTCCTAGAATCCATCAGTAGCCCATAGTATGGAAGGAAGGGGCGAGGTCCCGTGAGCCCCTCCCCCAACCACAACTGACCCTGACAGGCTGTCCTGTAGGTCTTGTGATCACAGCTGTGGACGGCTTTGCCATTTCTAGAAGGTAACGTTTCTTAGCCCTTCCCCATCTTCTGGCTCTTACATTCTCCCTGTCCTCTCTTCCGCAGCATCATCCAGAAAAGCATCTTTAAAAGAATAACACACTGGGGGCTGATCCCAGGATCTTCCCTAGAGCGCTGATTGAGCCCTCTACACTGAACTACAATGTTTAGATCTTTTTGAGACCTTCTGTTTTCAGCAGTAGTGGGACGCAGGTCACAGACAGCGCCTCACTGACCCCTCAGTGGCCTGAGCGGTTGTTTCCAGAGACCTCTACTGAGGTGAAGGAAGGATTCTTGACCTCACTGCAGAGAAGAATTTCAGAAAGCATCGTTATGCAGTATGAGGTAGAGTTAGGTTTACTAAGGGAATTTTAGCATCACCCTGAGAAGGTTGGTGGGGAGCTTAGGGCAAGGGCTTCTCGGGAGAGAGTAGCAACCTACACACCCGCACAGCAGCCATGTGTGAGGTGGGTGGCTTCTGGTTACTCTCAAAGGGTTGCTAAGGAACTCCCCAGTAGATGAGGTCACAGGGCAGTTGCTGATGTGTGCTGCACAGGGTAACGACCCATGAGGTAAAAGTCCCAAGTCGCAAGGGCTGCACAGGAAGTTAAGGTGTTTTTCAGATTTATTTTTATTGGGCTGGAGAGATGGTTCCACAGTTCGGAGTACTTTCCATTCCCAGTAAAGATGTCTGGTAGCTCATAACTATCTATAACTCCAACACCAGGCTCTCTGACACCCTCTTTACTCCCAGTGCATGTGTACATACATCACACACACATACACACAAACATATGAAAAGAATAAAATCTTTCAAAAAGAGTTGCTTCGTTGTTTTTGTTATTTGTGTTTAAGTGAATGCCGTGTGTTGTGTGAGTGTCCACTGCAGCCAGAAGAGTATATCCGAGCCTCTGGAGCTGTGAGCCACCTCATGTAGGTTCTGGGAAACCAAACTTGGGTTCTCTTGAAAAGCAGCAATGGCTCTTCACTCCTGGGTCATCTTTCTAGCCCCAGGTTAATTTTTTGTTTTGTTTTTGTTTTTTTAGACAGGGTTTCTCCATGTAGCTCTGGCTGTCATGGAACTCACTCGGTAAACCAGACTGGCCTCTAACTCACAGAGATCCGTCTCTTTCTTTCTACTTTTGTGAGTCCTGGGGGACTGGAAGCAAGCTGTCGGGCTCACCTGCAAATGCCTTTACCAACTTGCTGGCCTGTTTCCGCATTCTTATCTGGGATAAGATAAATAAATACTCTGTGCCAGCAAACTTGATGGCAAGAGTTGTTACCTGTGCTGAATATTTTTTAATTTAAATTGAATGTATATTGGTGTTTTGCTTACATGCACCCTTTGCTTACTGTGCACCGTTTGTGTGCCTGGTTCTTGGTGCCTGCAGAGGCCAGAAGAGGGTACCAGGCACTGACTGATCCAGTGGTTAAGAGCCACCAGGAGGGGACTGGGAATCAAACCTGTGTCTTCTGCAAGAGCAGCCAGTGATCTTAACCACTGAGCCATCTCTCTAGCCCTATATGCTTGGAATTCTTTATTCTTGACTGGAGAAAGACTTCCATGGGACCCTGGAGTGAAGGATTCTTCTCTTCTCATGTCTCCTTGATCTTCTGTGTCCCTCTATGCTCTCTCAGTCTAACTATTGCCCAGGCTGGCTGATAAAACTTCCAATCATGCCTCAGGCTCCAAAGTGCTAGAATCGCAGGCATGTGCCACCACACGCAGCCCGGATGTACCATTTTAAAAGCTTCCAAAGCTCTCAGCCCCAGACTCACCACTAGCATCTAACAGAGTGCTCTTGTGACTTGTTACTGCATAAACAATACTAAGGATAATTGAGAAACAAAAGCCTCTTGTTATTTCCCCCAACACCACAATCAAATGTTTTCATTTCTGTCTGGTCTTCACTAAATAAATACGTTTTTCTTATACATGCCATCTCTTCGATCATGTGCCTGCCCCCCCCCCCAACCACCACCACCAACAGTGAAATACAGTGACCCTCCTGAGGGTCTGGAGATGGTGGAGCACTCAGCTGGTAGAGCGCTTGCCTATAAGTGCTCCAGTCCTGCATAAATCCCAGTACGCAGGCGCTAGAGCAGAGAGTCAGACGTCTGAGGTCATCCCTGACTGCATAGAGTTCCAACAGAGGCAATCTGAAAAATAAATACATAAATACCTCTGAAGCAGATCTAACCTTAGATTTCTGCCTTCTAACCAGCATGTAGGGGGCTGATGTTACCACGAGAAGCTCCTTTGGTGAGTAAGGATTTTCTGAAAGAAACTGCGAAGGATACAGGTATGCAGGGTTCACGCCCCCAGTGGATGATACACAGTGGCAGACTTCCGGGGAAACGGCTTCAGTCCTATCTCTCACACACATCCACGTCACTTACTCACCAAAGGACTTTAAACTAGAAGTGTCCTTAGGTACCATCCAGAGTTCGCGCCTTACAGATAAGAGATAGGTTGACTTTTCCAGATATCAGGAAGTGTCGATGACGAGGCTGGAAGAACCCCAAGCCTCCAGAGTCCCCGAAGCTGATGAATTTTCAGGGCACTCTTCCTTATTGTACGTCTGTAAAGTTCTCTGAAGCAGAATGAAGGAGGAGCTGGAGTGGGACTGTGTCCCCAGAGTTCATAGGTTGCAAACTGGAGTCTCCAATCAGTACAGCGATGATGCTTAGGGTGGGGCCTTCGGGGGGCACTTGGGGATAGATGAGGTCGTAAGACAGGATGCCCGTGACCTCACGGAGCTGTATGAAGAGCAGGGTGGAGAGATGGCTCAGCAGTTAGAAGCACTGGCTACTCTTACAGAGGACTCAGGTTTGAGTTCCAGCACCTGTATGCGGCTCATAACTCCAGCTACAGTGTCTGTAACTGCAATTCCAGGGGATCCCCTGTCGTCTTCAGTCACCAGGCACCAGCATGCTGTACAGGCAAAACATCCACACATGCAAAACTGAATTAATTGAATTAAATAAGAGAGAGCTGCTGGGCGATGGTGGCGCACGCCTTTAATCCCAGCACTCGGGAGGCAGAGGCAGGCGGATCTCTGTGAGTTCGAGACCAGCCTGGTCTACAGAGCTAGTTCCAGGACAGGCTCCAAAGCCACAGAGAAACCCTGTCTCGAAAAACCAAAAAAAAAAAAAAAGAGAGAGAGCTGAGCTGTACCCTCACCACTGCCGTGTTGCGATGCGTTGAGAAGGCCCTCATACCATGCTGGCGCCTTGCCATTGTACTTCCTGGCCTCCAGGACCGCAGAGAATAAACTGTGTGAATTACTGAGCATGTGTTATTCTGTCGTAACATCAGAATTTGAGACAAGAGGCTCATAGAGTTGATTTACTGCAAAGGATTTTTATTTCTGTTTCCTGTACTGCAAGTGTTGGAGTCTCGGTCTGTAACATTTAATGGAAATTGTTCCCACCAAAAGTGGGAAAATATGGGTTTAATCTGTTTGCTACAGTTTATGAGTACCGAGCCCTAGGCTAGCTTCATTTCTTTGAGCCTTGGTTCTATTTGAAAAAAAAAAAAAAAAAAAAAAACAGCAAAGTCCAAGAGTTAATGAAAACTTGAGAGTAGGTATCAAATGTTCTGTCCTTTGACCCAGAAGCCCCTCACTTCTGGAAATCAAAATAACTCTGCGTTGGAGAAACCATATGCTCACCCCCTTGGATTACAGCTCCTGTTTTCTGAGCCTGCCAGTGTGTGTGCCCTAGCCGGTGTGTGCCATTGTGTCATTAGATGCAGGCATTGCAGGGTTACAGGAAAGACTGCTGTCCACAGAAAAAAACCTCCTTGTCTGGAAATACGCAAGACATCAGAGGCAGAAACAGGAGTTAAGCTCCCATCTGCCTCCCTCACAGTCCATTTCTTTCTAATATGTTGGTGTGTGTGTGTGTGTGTGTGTGTGTGTGTGTGTGTGAGAGAGAGAGAGAGAGAGAGAGAGAGAGAGAGAGAGAGAGAGAGAGAGAGAGAGAGAAAGTTATTTAAGAAGTCTGCAGGGCTGGAGAGATGGCTCAGAGGTTAAGAGCACTGGTTGCTCTTCCAGAGGTCCTGAGTTCAATTCCCAGCAACCACATGGTGGCTCACAACCATCTGTACTGAGATCTGGCTCCCTCCTCTGGCGTGCGGGCATACGTCAAGGCAGAATGTTGTATACATAATAAATAAATAAATCTTTAAAAAAAAAAAAGAAGTCTGCAGTGGTAACTGGGGAGATAGGTGTCTTAGTGGATAAAGCACTTGGCCTATGAGGACTGGAGTTTGAACCCCAGCACCCACATAAAAACTAGACAGTTATCACTGCCAACCTGCAACCCCAGCAGAGACGGGACTTCCATACCTGTTGCTAACTAGACTAACCAATCAGCAAGCTCGTGGCCCATTGAGCGGCCTTGTCCCACCCCACAACTGGCAATGGTGTAGTTCTTATTCATTAAAGTATTGATTCTGGTTTTGTTTTTCCTTTCCTTTCAGTCAAGATTTTACTTTGCAGCTCAAGCTGGTCTACAACTCTTGCCTCAACCTCCCCAGTGTTAAATGATATTTAAGCCTCCTTCTGTGGCGTAAGTACCATTGTCTTGAAGGTTTTAATGTGGGTTCCTCAGCTAGTTCTGCTGGGAGGCACCAGGGTAAAAGGAGAGTATCTCCACGCCCAAGACCTGAACACAGATAGCACTGAACATAGCGTTGCTGGGCTTGGGACAGGGGTGGGCAGCAGCTACGTTCTGTGGATCAAAGAGCTAAAGTCTGTAAGTTCTGGTCTATTCGTGAGGGTTTGATTCAGTTACTCTAAAGTAGAATCTTCTACTTAATAAGTGGAAGTGCAATTTTGTTTGAAACTATTTGCTTCTTGTTCATTAATTTCTGGGTTTTTTTTTTTTTTTTTTAAGATAGGGTCTTACTACGTAGCCCAAGCTGACTTAAAACTCACTGTCCTCCTGCCTCAGCTTTCTGAGGTGTACACAATGACACAGCTGGAAATTAGACTTCTTGCAGGACATCCCAGGGTTGTCAGAGCCCCTTTCACCTTCTGTCTGTGGCTTTGGTATTCTCAGCTTCTGACCCAGTGATTACTCTACCACGTACATTCCAGCCAGGCAGATGGGGGAGGGGTAAGGGAACACCTTACTTTTAGGGCCACTATGCGGAAGTTACAATCAGCAGTTCTAGGCATATCATGTTGCCTAGAATTTGGTTACAGAGGATTCTGGGAAATGTAGTCCTTATTGGAGTCACCACACACTTGATAGTTAATCCCAATTCTATCAAATAGGGGAAGAACGGATGTTGAGGGATGTTGTAGTAAGGCTGCTTGTTTATTCCTGGCTGCCATCTCAACTCAGCCCTGAAATAATCACACAGAAACGGTATTTTTTAAAAAAAACGTTTATTTATTTATTATGTATACAATATTCTGTCTGCGTGTATGCCTGCAGGCCAGAAGAGGGCACCAGACCTCATTACAGATGGTTGTGAGCCACCATGTGGTTGCTGGGAATTGAACTCAGGACCTTTGGAAGAGCAGGCAATGCTCTTAACCTCTGAGCCATCTCTCTAGCCCCAGAAACCATATTCTTTAAAACACTGTTTGGCCTATTAGTTCTAGCTTCTTATTGGCTAGCTCTTACATATTAATTTAACCCATCTCTATTAATCTGTGTATCACCACATGGCTGTGGCTTACCAACAAAGATTCGGCATGTCTGTCTCTGGCAGCAGCTCCATGGCTTCTCCTCACTCCGTCTTCTCCCAGCATTCAGTTTAGTTTTCCCAGCCTAGCTAAGTTCTGCCCTGCCATACATCCACAGCAGTTTCTTTATTCATTAATGGTAATCACAGCATACAGAGGGGAATCCCACATCAGAGGGACACTTCCCACAGAAGACTGGGGAGAACCATGGTCCTGGTACAGTCTCTGAGGACCAGGAAGGGAGTGCTGACTGTGGAACCCAACAATATATCCTCAGTCTAACACGTTTCCCGTGCTGAAGACTGAATCCCAGTCTCAGGTGTGCTCGGAAAGCCCTCTCACTGAGCAACAGCCTAGCATGTTTTTTTGAGACAAGGTCCCACCATGTAGTTTTGAATTCACCGTATAGCCCAGGCTAGCCCAGAATTCTCAACCTTCCTGCCCCTACATCATCTCCTATATATTGAGGTGACAGTTGTGTGCCACCTCATCTGGTATGTACCACTTCAACTGGCTTCAGTCCATCTTACACTGAAGTTCCCACTAAGGGTTCTTGTTTACCTGTGTATCGGTGCCCCTAACACTTCAGGATCCAGTGAGTCAAACTCTGTATTATTTGCCTGGGCCTTTAAAAGTCCTTGTGTGTTTTTATCAGAGAAGACGCCTAGCTCTAGTGGAGGCTGGAGGGAATGTACATTAGATGGTTTGGCATGATCTATCATCAAATATGTCCTTTGACCCTGGCATATTTATTCTACATGTGTAGTGTGAATAAGATCTAGTCAAGGTTATTCCTTACAGCCTTTTTCCAATAGCCAAAGAATGGAAACTAGCCAAACCCTATCGGCAAGAGACTAAGTAAATCATGGAAGGTAGCCATCCAATGAACTGCTCCAAAGCTATTAACAAGAACGATATCCTGCTACGGACACATTTCAATATATAGTCACACAGGAAATTTGGGCCAATGGAACACATATATTATAACGCTCCACCAGATTCTATTACCCAGTGTCCTTGTCACCATCTCAGTTTATTTAAGTAAAGATATTTCTGGGCTGACTTTCCACAACAATGACATTTCACAATAACATAATTCTCAGGATAGGCTGCCCCTTTAAGTGATATTTTTTAAAACGAGCCAAAGAAAATGGAATATGTTGTGTAAAATTTTGTGTAAAAGGTTAAAGGTATAGTGGTAGCACTTGTACCATATAGAGAAACTCTAGACTAACAGGCAGCCACACAGTAGAACGAGCAGAAGCTTCCACAGCGAGCAAGGGCTGTGCCAAAGACACAGGCCTCCTGAGGACGAGAGAGCAGAGGAAAGCAAGGGTGGGAAAGGAGAAGACTGGGAGGGATATGTGGGATGTGGGACCTCTTTAAGGTTCTGGGAAGATCTAGAACAATGTTACGTCCGTGCTCTCAGACATGGAAATATGCAGGTTTGATGGGGTGGCTCAGTGATAACCTGAGGATGGACTCGGGGACCCACATAATGGAAGGAGAGAGCCATCCCTCAGTTGTTCTCTGACCTCCACCAAGTGTCCTGGTGCCTGAGCGCTATACATCAAGACCTCGTCAAAGAAAGAAAGGAAGAAGCTGGTGAGAGGGCTCCGAGGGAAAAGGTGCCTGGCAACCTGAGTTTGCTCCCTGGAACACACGGCAGGAGAAGAGGACCGACTTCCATAGTTGCCTTCTGACTTCCATATACTCGCCGGGGGCTCACACTTACTCCCCTGTAAATAAAGAAACATAATTTAAAAATTTAAGGAAGAAGTCTTGGTCCGTGCTATAATAACATGGATGAACCTTGGGGAAATCACACTAAGTGAAATGAGGCGGCCACGAAAGGACACACAGGACAGGATTCAACTTAAGTGAGAAGCTTCGTGTGGTCTGGTCCATGGAGAATGAAAACAGCAGAATGGGGAGAGAGTAAAAGGAGAAAGGCCTAAGGATGGCAGGCGGAGAGAGGGATCGGATGAGGAACGAGAACTCATTTCCAGGCCGGCGTGTGATCCATATCTCCTCCCAGTAAGGAATAATTGGAGTCTTTGGGCTAACTTCAGGATTGTATGAAAGAGGAAACTGAAGCCTGAGAGATGGAGAAGCAGCTTCTGGAAGGTTCTAGGGTGGTTCTCCTTGATATTTCTAATTTTTAAAATGCTGCCCAGTCATTGTATAATGTGTTCTCTTTACAACGGGAATACTGTTTCTGTTCATGGAAAAGTCTCTTTATTAAGTAATATAACATTTTTTAAAAATCACAGCTAGGGAGAAACCTAACAATATTATTTCAGGGCTTTTAGAAAAGAGCAACAGAGAACTCTCAGTCTCGGAATCAGGGAGCCATGGTTCCAGTAGCCTACAGTGAAAGAAACATGACGGCAAGGAGAGACCTAGGCTTGTTTTCATTAGTTTATTTATTTATTTATTATTTATTGGGGGGTGACAAGTACATGCTCCACAGTGGAGGGCAGAGGGCAGCTTGGAGGAGTCAGTACCCTCCTTCACCATGTAGGTCCTGGGGATCAAACTCAGGATTTCAGGTTTGGTGGCAAGTCTTTCTAGTTCTTTTCCTTCTTTCCTTCCTTTCCTCCTTCCTTCCTTCCTTCCTTCCTTCCTTCCTTCCTTCCTCCCTCCCTCCCTCCCTCCCTCCCTCCCTCCCTCCCTCCCCCCTCCCTCCTTTCCTTCCTTCTTTTCTTCCCTCTTTCCTTTTCAAGACAGAGTTTCTCTGTGTAACAGCCCTGGCTATCCTGGAGTTCTCTCTGTAGGCCAGGCTGGTCTCAAACTCACAGAGATCCACCTGCCTCTGCCTCCTGAGTGTTGGGATTAAAGTCCTGCACCACCGCTGCCGTCTCTTTCTTTTTTTTTGAGTAAATGGGAAAGATATGTAATTTTCATTAAGTTTTTTTAAAGCTCTTGGTTACAGTTAAATTTTTTTCTAAAACAAGAGTGACACACATAAATATGTATATAACCCATGCACTTTGTATAAATAAATATAATGTGTATTTAGCCTTCGAATGTTTAGAAATAAACACAAAAGTATACATGTAGGCAAAACCAACAGGAATGAGTGAGAGGCATGTTCAGTACCCGTATATCCTGAACTTGTCTGCTGGCAATCTGCCTCTCGCTTGGAGCCCCTGGAAAGCACAGCCCACAGGGAAGGCACTGGAACTGGGCAAGGGTCAGAGACAGTGACGTCCGGAGCGAGTGTGGGTCCCTGAGTCAATGTGTTGGGGGTAGCGAGCAAAGGAAACTGGCCTGCTCGAATTTAGCCCAAATGGGAAGTAGGTTGACACTCAGAAGGTCACAGAACCCACAGGCCAGAAGAGCCTTGGTTTCCACAAGGGACAGGAACCAGAGGGAACAATGTCACAGGCCAGGCCACTCGGGTTCCCAGGACCTCCTGTTTCCCATCTGCGGCCCTGCATGAGCAATACCAGGAAAGACACATTATAAAAAGACGTGCACGCAGGAGACAGACGGTGTACCGCAGAACCAAGTGAATACAAAATCTAGCGCTGAGGAAACAGAGCAGAAACCCAAAGACTTGTATACCCAAGCTCAGAAAAACAGGTCCAAAGAAATCAGACAGAGGCAAGTCAGTGCTTGCTACAGTGTAGCAATCAAGAGTGTGGGAGGGTGGGCTCTTCAGACATGCTGGTGGTGCCTGCATGCTGCGTGGTAACTGTGTGATTGTGCTGATATTTATCCACTTAAAAGAAGAAATCTCCATGTTAAATTCTTTCCTTTTTTTTCTTTTTGGCTCTTGGCTCTCTCTCTCTCTCTCTCTCTCTCTCTCTCTCTCTCGCTCTCGCTCTCGCTCTCTCTCTCTCTCTCTCTCTCTCTCTCTCGCTCGCTCTCTCTCGCTCTCTCTCTCGCTCTCGCTCTATAATAGGAATAAAGTCAGGCAATGAGGCAACTCCCTGGAGAAGCCCTGACATTCTCTTGAGTATGTTCTTTGGCTCTGCAATGAACTTCTTCCCAATTTCCTTTTTAAAGAGTTAAGCAATGAAGGAAAAAGCGGAACTGAATAACAGCAGTGTAGTAATGTAGTATTTTTTTAAACAGTGAGCAATGCTCCAACAGAGACCTCCAGACACTGAAAGAGCAGGCAGAGGCCTCTGCAGAGCAGCCGCTGAGCCGCTGAAAGGGGACGGCCTACAGCTCTAGGGCCCTAGGCCAAAGGTTACAGCTCTTCCAGAAAGTGTCTAGCAGGCTTTCTGGTTCTTAGCAGAAAACCACCCCTAGAGTGAGGCGGGGGAGGTGCAGGGGACTCCAGGTCCCACAGACTTAGATGTATGTCCCTGGAGCCACTGCCAAGGACAGAGAAATCCAGAGAAGCTTCAAAAGACAGAAGCTGGATCAGTGAGTAAACATTAGAGTCAGAAGTCAGAGGTGCTGGCGGCACCAGCTTTAATCCCAGTACTAGGGAGGTAGAAGCAGGTAGATTACTGTGAGTTCAAGGCCAGCCTGGCCAACAGAGCAAGTACCCAACAGCTAGGACTATGTAATGAGAACCTGTCTCAAAACTTTTTTAAAAAGAGAAGAAAAAAGAGCCGGGCGGTGGTGGCGCACGCCTTTAATCCCAGCACTTGGGAGGCAGAAGCAGGTGGATCTCTGTGAGTTCGAGACCAGCCTGGTCTACAGAGCTAGTTCCAGGACAGGCTCCAAAACCACAGAGAAACCCTGTCTCGAAAAACCAAAAAAAAAAAAAAAAAAAAAAAAAAAAAAAGAGAGAGAGAGAGAGAAGAAAAAAGAAAGGAGACTGTTTGCAGAACCAGTCCTCGGCCCTGGGGAACAGCCTTTTGCTGGAGATGGGATACGCAGGTAGGGATGTGGTAACGACCGAGCAGAGCCCGAGCAGAATTTTCAGAGAAAGGTCAAGGCCTCTCTGTGGACCACAAAGTTCCCCTAACGGACCTAAAACTGCTGTAAACACAGGTCCTCGGACTAGGGGTGTGGCTTTGCAGTTCAAAGCTTGTCTTGCCTGTCTGAAGCCCTGGGTTCCATTGTGAGCCCTCGTCGCCACAAAAACAGCCTCCCCCACTCTTCAAACCCATCTCATTCTTACCTCAGTTGCTCACCCCAAGTCAGGTGGTCATTTTACAAACGGCACAGAGTCCGCGAGACAGGACAATGGGTTTGGATATGTTCCTAGCGACTTTCTCTCCTCTGATCCACCAAGGTGAGGTCTTTGCCACACCCCCTCCCACCCCACACCTCCTTCCTCCTCCTCTACTCCTCTTCGCCCCCCTTCCCCCACCCCATCTCCTACCCTAGGTCCTCAGCAGAAGCTCAGGCCACTTCATCTGAAACAGAATCTCTGAAAGTTGCTTTCCTCTTTGGTTTTGTTTTCTTAAACTGAAGAGATGATAGTTTTTCCTCTTTCAAAAAATGTTTTCTTTACTTTTGAAAATGTTATCACACATGTGTATAATGAAATATGTGACCCCGATTTCCCCCTTCCTACTCTCCCCATGTACTCTCAACTCCTCTTCCACTTCATGTCTTTTTTTTTTTGAGAACCCAATCAAGTCCAGTTTATTCTGTCTATATGTGCATGAGTGTGGAGAGAATGATGGACTTAAGTTGATAAATGACATGCATGGAAATATCACAGTGAAACCCTTTATTTCATCTAATCGACATATGCTAAGAAGAAAACAAAGCAAACAGAAAGAGAAGTGCAGGGTTTCCCACGTTGGTGGTGTTTTCAGTTGCTGCCTGCCCATGCAGTCAGCGCCGGCTTCTCTGACTTGGTTTGACAGCGCCCTCTCCCAAGGGCTGGCCTCTGAAGTAGTTATAAATCTACAGCGTAAATCCAGAGGGACAGCAGCAGACCAGCGGCTGCCAGAGCAGAATGAGGAAGAATATAAGGAGACGGAGGAGGGTGGGAGACACATTCATTATCTCGGTGGTGGTGGTTTCGCTGGTATTTACATATGTCTAAGCCTGTCAAATTTGTATTTTATGTGTGTGATTCATAATTGTATTTCTTACAATGAAAGAAAGAAAAGAAGGGCTGGAGATGGCTCAGCGGACAAATGTGCTTGCCACTTCAAGCCTAATAGCCTGAGTTTGATTCCCAGAACCAACAGGGTGGAAGGAGAGATCAGACTCCCAGAAGCTCTCCTCTGACCTCCACACATGCACTGTGATATGCGTGCACGCACACACATACGCACACACGCACACACACACAAAGTAAATAAATAAAATGTAATTTAAAAAAGTAAGCCAGTGGATGAAGCTAGAGAGGTTGCTTTGTGGTTAAGAGCATGGACTGTCCCAGAAGACCCAAGTTTTCTTCCTAGCACCCACATTGGGCTGCTCACACCTCTGTAACTCCAAGTCAAGGAGATATAACAACCTTTTCTGGCCTCCATGGATACTGGACACACAGAATACACCTATTAACTAAATAATAATACATAATAAATAAATAAAATACATAATTAAAAATAAGTTATGACCATATGAAAGTAGTTACCTGAAAAATAATTTTTTTTTTTGAATTTTCGAGACAGGGTTTCTCCGTAGCTTTTGGTTCCTGTCCTGGAACTAACTCTTGTAGACCAGGCTGGCCTCGAACTCACAGAGATCCACCTGCCTCTGCCTCCCGAGTGCTGAAATTAAAGGCGTGCGCCACCACTGCCCGGCCGAAAATAAATATTTTTAAAACCAGAATAAGGGAAGCTAATTAAGTTAAATAAGCTGCATACAAGAAAATTTGTAGCTGGGCGATGGTGGCACACGCCTTTAATCCCAGCACTCGGGAGGCAGAGGCAGGCGGATCTCTGTGAGTTTGAGACCAGCCTGGTCTACAGAGCTAGTTCCAGGACAGACTCCAAAGCCACAGAGAAACCCTGTCTCAAAAAACCAAAAAAAAAAAAAAAAGAAAAAAAGAAAAGAAAATTTATAAAATAAGCAAAGACATGGAGGAAAAATACTTACAAAGAATGTATTTGATAAAGGAGCTACATTGATTTGGAATTGGAGATACTGGTGTTGACCAATGATTGCTTGATAGATTGTGTTTACCTGGGTCTAATCCCCTCACTCATCTTCATCACCATAGTAACAATGTCAGAAGACATTCTCAGGTAGAAAAATAAATACATGCGGGTGCTAATGAGTGGATGTGTCTCCTAACCCCACAGATCCCCAAGCTTGTTACTGAAACATCGTAGGATTATCTGATGACAATGAGATTGCCTGGTGCACACACCCCTGTGCAGCAGCTGTCCTCCATCAAAGGAACTACAGAGGCCGGTTTGAACAGACATCTAGTGGCAAACCTGGTTCCTTCCAAAACCGAAATGATACAGGTACAAATAATTACAGACTACAGAGGACAAAATGGGTTCCCAGGGATTTGTCCCGATAGAACCAAACATAGTTCACATAGTCTCGATTCACCATAAAATGTGGACAAATTACAAAAGGAGCGGGGCGTGGTGGCTCGCAGCTTTCGTCCCAGCATTTAGAAGGCATAACCAGGAGGATTGCATCACATCCCAGGTCAGTCTGGGCTGCATGATGAAACTCTGTCTCAGACAAACCGACAAATAAACAGATGGCAAATCCAAAGAGGGGGAAATGTACAGTCAAACTCCACAGTCTTCTCCTTATAAGCCTGCAAAATAAACACCTTTGGAATCCAGCAGGCTAGAAACAGAGCATCTCCTGTTTGGGGTTGGTCCCAGTTAAGCTCGGGTCCTGTGTCTCTGGCAGGAATGACACAGCTTCACCTGAAAAGTTGAAGTTTCGGAATCTATTTCAGACATTTGAAAACTACGGAGACGTGATAGCTAAGTGGCAGGATTTCCCACTATAAGTGTTATTATTATTAAAAGCCTAGGTGGGTCAAACAAAGAACCTGAACCGGATCCAGGGATGACATCATAGTAAAATATAAATGCTTTGGTTCTGACGTATAAAAAAATTTTTTTTTGCTTGTAGAAAATGTGTGTTAAGTTTTATTAACTGTGCAAAAAAAAAAAAACTTACAATGATAGTGTATCGCCTCCACAGTGTGCTCACTGTGAACTCTAGGAAGAAAGATGGCCTTTGCACTTTGGTGCAATGTTTCTGCTTTTGAGGTTGTTTCCAAAGGGAAGGAAGCAGACACTAACTCCCAAAGAACAAGTAAGAAATAACTGCAGAGCGGCCATGGTGGACTACCTGTTGTTCCAGCACCCTGGAAATTGAGACAGGAGGGTTGGGAGTTCTAGGCTAGCCTGGGCTATATAGTGAGTCCTTATCTTGAAATATAACCCCAGGGTGTGTTAAGCACTTGCTTAGCACGCCCATGGCCAAGTACCGAACAAGAGCACAATTTGAGTAGTACAAATTCCAAGGTTAGTGGCAGGAACACGTGGAGGAGATGCCGTGAAGGCCAGATCTTGGCTAAAGGAGCCACCGTGTGACCAACAGAAAGACCTATACCAAGGCATATCATGAATGGAGTCTCAGGGAACAAAGGACGAAGAAACACATTTTTAATGCCATATTCTGAAGGTCTCTGAAAGATCTGAAGAATAGCTATCTAACTGAAATATATCTATATATAGAAAACCTAACTAATATGACTACAAGCTTGACTTTTTATTATTTATTATAGATGATTATCTATTAACCTATATTTCTTAATTATACATTACATTTTAAATGAACTGCACAATCACAATACCTTAATTAAGAGCAGAAATATATATAACAAAACCGATCATGTAAATAATCATATTACTATAAATACTCAATTATTTTTATGCTTTTTATATTCTTGTTTTGGTTGGCTTTTGTTTTTTCAAGACAGGGTCTCACTGTAGCTCTCTGGCTGTCCTGGAACTCACTCTGTAGACCAGGTTGGCCTTTAACTCATAAAGATCTGCCTGCCTCTGCTTCCTGAGGGCTGGGATTAAAGGCTGTGCCACCACTGCCTTACTTTTTATTTTTTAAAATAAAAAAAAAAGTTAAGCAAAGCCCATAAGGAACTGTGCTTTAGTAATGGACCCGAGAGACATAAATGCTGCATATTAATCTGAGATTACAGTATGGCTATGTGGGGAGGAGGATGGGTGGAGGCAGCCAGCGTATGTGAGGGGGGGTAAGTTTATAAAGAAGCAAGATCTTAGTAGTCAACAGAAAGTCGATGGTTGATAGGCAGCTTAGAAAAAAACTCAAGAAATAAGTGAATGTGTACCAAAAGAAATAACTTGATTGATATCTTTAACATCATTTTTGCCTGTCTGGGACATAATTTTTCACAGGATCATTGAGACATGATGATTCATCTATTTAAAGCATACAATTCAGGGGCAAGCAGGATGGCTCCGGGATTTTTTAAATCTGGTGACCTGAGTTCAATCCCCAAAACCCATGTAAAGGTGGAAGCAGAGAACGGTAAAAAGCACGTTTTACCATGCACCAGGTACCAGGGAGATGGTAGTGAGTAAAATTGTCCTTATCATTTAGTATAGCCTATATTTTACTGGGCAGAGAGTAAATGAGGTAATTTTATACGTGTAAACACACAAAACTCATACTGGGATATGAAGAGAGGAACATAAGGCAGAAAGAGACAGGAGCTCAGTGCAGTCTGAGGTTTGGTGGAAACAGATGCAGTCTGGAGATGCAGTCTGAGGACAGGATCGCCCCTTCAGTCTGACCATTGGTAGAGGTAAAAGAACTCTCTAGTGACTGGCCTTTTTGTTTCTCTGATCTTCAGCTTTAACCCCTATGTCTGACTTCAGGTTTTATTTATTAAGACCAATTAGAATATGAGCAGTATGGGTTCAATTCCCAGTACCCACACGGCAGCTCACAGTTGTCTGCAACTCCAGTTCCAAAAGAAAAGCCTGTGGTTAAAGGAAATAAAGGAAGTGGTGGCCTTAGGACAAGACCCCACCCAGCTGAATTTACAATTTGTGAAAAGGAATTAAAGAAAATCTTAGAGCCCAGTACTGTACGCCTTAATCCCAGCACTCCAGAGCAGAGGTAGGTAGATCTCTGAGCTCAAGCCCAGCTTGGTCTACAGACTGAGTTTCAGGACAACCAAGCTTCATCAGTGAAGAAAACCATGAAAAAAAACCAGAAAGCTGATGAAGATGTAATTGAAGGAAGGGGCCATGTTCCAGCCCCAGCAAGCAGCAGAACTCGGCAGCTTCAGCCACGTAGTTCTAAGTTTAGAATCAAGGATTGAAGGGAGGACCTAGGGAATCTCCCTTTGTGACTAAGGAAAGGCACTGAAGTTGGGCATATGTCAGGGGCATCCCTGAATGGAGGTCTAGAGAGGTCATTGTATGAAGCTCTGAAGATGAAGCCTGGATTGCCTGGGAGACCCCAAGACGTTATTGATGCCTGAACCATGGGTTACCTGCCGAGGAGAGCTGCTAGCAGGGAGTGGAACCAGCCCAAGAGAGAGAACTGTGTTTCAGTCAACAAAGCTGAAAGGAGTTGGAGATCTGAAGAGCACTATGGCAACAAACCTGGAGATGCATTGTTTGGAGCCCAGTTGGTTTTCAGTCTTGCTTTGGTCCAGTATTTCCTCACTATCCTCTCTTTTGTAATGGCTATGTATATCCTGTATTGAAAGTATGTGATCTACTCCTTTGTTTTGATTTTTACAGGGAATTACAGTTAAGAGATCTGCATGAGACTCAGAAGAGAGTTTGAACTTGGACTTTTAAACAGTGATAGACTATAGGACTTTTGAAGTTAGACTAAATAAATTTTGTTCTATATAGAATATGGCTACAACCCTCTGGGGCCATGATGTGGGATTCCCCTCTGTATGCTGTGAATATGTTTTATTATCATTGGTTAACAAAGAAGCTGCTTGGACCTAAGGCAGCGCACAATAGAGCAAGGTGGAAATTACAAGAAGAGATAGAGGACAAAAGCAGGCAGAGTCAGGGAGATGCCAGGAGATGCCACAAAACTGCTGTAGGAGGCAGACGCCCTGGAACGTTACCGGTAAACCATGAGCCTCGTGGCAATACATAGAATAATAGAAATAGGTTAATTTAAGACGTAAGAGTTAGTTAATAAGAAACCTAAGCTAATAGGTCAAGCAATGTTGCAATTAATATAGTTTCTGTGTGATTATTTTGGGTCTGGGCGGCCAGGAAATGAACAAACAGTTTCTGCCTACAGGGCCAGGGAGTGGAATGTGGTGGTTTGAATTAAAATGGCCCACATAGACTCATGAGGAGTGTCACTATTAGGAGGTGTGACCTTATTAGAGGAAATACATCACTAGGGGGTGGGCTTTGAGCTCATAGAAGCTCAAGCCAGTTCTAGTGGCATTCTCTTCCTGCTGTCTGTGGATCTGGATGTAGAACTCTCAGCTCCTTCTCTAGCTCCATGTCTGCCTGTGTACTGCCCTGCTTCTTATCATGATGATAACGGATTAAACCTCTGAAGCTATAAGTCAACCTCAGTTAAATGTTTTCCTTTATAAGAGCTGCTGTGATGATGGTGTTTCTTCACAGCAATAGAAACCCTAAGACAGAGACCTATGATGCTAGAGCAGAGAGAGAGAGAGACAGAGAGAGACAGAGACAGAGACAGAGACAGAGAGACAGAGAGAGACAGAGAGAAATAGGGCAGAGAGGTCTTGGGAGCCTGCAGGGCTATGTAGTCCTTGACTGAGCATGGAATTTATTTTGTTCAGTTTTATAAAGTTCAGTTTGATGCGGAGCCCTAGAGGCTGTGGAGCAGAGAAGTGGAACAATCTGAACCTTTTGCAATGGACTCAGTCTACTGAAACACAGACTCCAAGAAAAGAAGCAGAAAGACTAACCTGGGAGGCCACAGAAATGATTCACGAACAATGTGATAATGTCTCGGACCAAGTGGATATATACATCGTGGGGCCAAGAGTCAGTTCTGGGTTTAAAAAGCTGTGTGTGTATGTGCGTGCGTGTGCATGTGTGTGTGTGTGTGTGTGTGTGTGTGTACAGCACAGCACGTGTGGAAGTCAGCAGACAACATTTGAGAGTCTGTGGGTCCTGGAGAAGGAAATCAGGTCACCCACCAACCACGGATTCTGGCTATATTCTGAAGGCAGTCTAAAGGTTTGCTGGCAAGTATCTAGGAGAGAAATAGTGAGATCAGCAACGCCTCTGGGGCTTTTGACCTGCGCTCCCTGGGGAAATGACCTCTCCATTACTGAAACAGGGAAAGTAGATGAAGAGCTTCGAGAGGGAGAATTGAGGACGTGGCTTAAGGTCTGCTCATAGGTGTGTCATATGCATCAGGTACTGGATACAGCCCCGAGTCCAGAGGGAACTCTGCTTTAGCCGTGAACCCGAGAGTCATCACTATTGCATACTGGATCTTACCTAAGATTACAGTATGGCTATGGGAGGAGGAGGATGGGTAGAGGAAGTGTATGCGTGTGGGGGGTGTATGTGTGTAAAGAAGCAAGAGCTTAGTAGTCAACAGAAAGCCAATGGTTGATAGGCAACTTTTTTTAAAAAAGCAAGCAATTACTGAATATATACTAATAGAAATAACTTGCTTGGTATCATTAAGACCATTTTTGCCTGTCTGGGACATAATTTTTCACAGGATCATTGAGATATAATTCACACACCAGATGATTCATCTATTTAAAGTGTACAATTCAGGGGCCAGCAGGATGGTCTACAACTAAAGTCCGGTGGCCTGCGTTCAATCCCCACAGAGGTGGAAGGACTCACTCCACAAATGTGTTCTCTGGCTTCTATATAGACACTGTGACCTGCACTAGTATAGTAGAAGTAGTAATAGTAATAATGATGATGATAATGATGATAATGAAGTTAATTTTTTAAAACCAAAAAGGACAATTTTGGGGCTGGAGAGATGGCTCAGTGGTTAAGAGCATTGCCTGCTCTTCCAAAGGTCCTGAGTTCAATTCCCAGCAACCACATGGTGGCTCACAAAAAGGACAATTTGGTGTCTTTCATGTATTCATAGATTAGTGCAACCAATATCACTGTAACAAAACTGAGAATATTTTCATTGTTTTAAAGAAGAGGACTGACCATTAGCTGACAGCCCCTAAATCTTTAACCCTTTGACCATGAAGTATTACTTAATGGGGAAATAATATTCTGCATCCTATCCTATGGGTCCACATCCTATACTATGGGTCCGCATCCTATCCTATGGGTCCACATCCTATCCTATGGGTCCACATCCTATCCTATGGGTCTTCATCCTATCCTATGGGTCCACATCCTATCCTATGGGTCCGCATCCTATCCTATGGGTCCACATCCTATCCTATGGGTCCACATCCTATCCTATGGGTCCACATCCCATCCTATGGGTCTTCATCCTATCCCTATGGGTCTACATCCTATCCTATGGGTCTTCATCCTATCCTATGGGTCCACATCCTATCCTATGGGTCTTCGTCCTATCCTATGGGTCTTCATCCTATCCTATGGGTCTGCATCCTATCCTATGGGTCCGCATCCTATCCTATGGGTCCACATCCTATCCTATGGGTCTGTATCCTATCCTATGGGTCCACATCCTATCCTATGGGTCTGCATCCTATCCTATGGGTCCACATCCTATCCTATGGGTCCACATCCTATCCTATGGGTCCACATCCTATCCTATGGGTCTGCATCCTATCCTATGGGTCCACATCCTATCCTATGGGTCTTCATCCTATCCTATGGGTCCACATCCTATCCTATGGGTCTGCATCCTATCCTATGGGTCTACATCCTATCCTATGGGTCTTCATCCTATCCCTATGGGTCTTCATCCTATCCTATGGGTCTTCATCCTATCCTATGGGTCTTCATTCTATCCTATGGGTCTGCATCCTATCCTATGGGTCCACATCCTATCCTATGGGTCCGCATCCTATCCTATGGGTCTGCATCCTATCCTATGGGTCTACATCCTATCCTATGGGTCTGCATCCTATCCTATGGGTCTTCATCCTATCCTATGGGTCTTCATCCTATCCTATGGGTCTGCATCCTATCCTATGGGTCTGCATCCTATCCTATGGGTCTGCATCCTATCCTATGGGTCTGCATCCTATCCTATCCTATGGGTCCACATCCTATCCTATGGGTCTGCATCCTATCCTATGGGTCCACATCCTATCCTATCCCTATGGGTCTGCATCCTATCCTATGGGTCCACATCCTATCCTATCCTATGGGTCTACATCCTATCCTATGGGTCCACATCCTATCCTATGGGTCCGCATCCTATCCTATGGGTCCACATCCTATCCTATGGGTCTTCATCCTATCCTATGGGTCTTCATCCTATCCTATGGGTCTGCATCCTATCCTATGGGTCTGCGTCCTATCCTATGGGTCCACATCCTATCCTATCCTATGGGTCCACATCCTATCCTATGGGTCTGCATCCTATCCTATGGGTCTTCATCCTATCCTATGGGTCTTCATCCTATCCTATGGGTCTGCATCCTATCCTATGGGTCCACATCCTATCCTATCCTATGGGTCCACATCCTATCCTATGGGTCTGCATCCTATCCTATGGGTCCACATCCTATCCTATGGGTCTGCATCCTATCCTATGGGTCTGCATCCTATCCTATGGGTCCACATCCTATCCTATGGGTCTTCATCCTATCCTATGGGTCTTCATCCCATCCTATGGGTCTGCATCCTATCCTATGGGTCTGCGTCCTATCCTATGGGTCCACATCCTATCCTATCCTATGGGTCCACATCCTATCCTATGGGTCTGCATCCTATCCTATGGGTCTGCGTCCTATCCTATGGGTCCACATCCTATCCTATCCTATGGGTCCACATCCTATCCTATCCTATGGGTCCACATCCTATCCTATGGGTCTTCATCCTATCCTATGGGTCTGCATCCTATCCTATGGGTCCACATCCTATCCTATCCTATGGGTCCACATCCTATCCTATGGGTCTGCATCCTATCCTATGGGTCCACATCCTATCCTATCCTATGGGTCTGCATCCTATCCTATGGGTCTACATCCTATCCCTATGGGTCTACATCCTATCCCTATGGGTCTGCATCCTATCCTATGGGTCTTCATCCTATCCTATGGGTCTTCATCCTATCCTATGGGTCCGCATCCTATCCTATGGGTCCACATCCTATCCTATGGGTCCACATCCTATCCTATCCTATGGGTCTTCATCCTATCCTATGGGTCCACATCCTATCCTATGGGTCCACATCCTATCCTATCCTATGGGTCCACATCCTATCCTATGGGTCCACATCCCATCCTATCCTATGGGTCCACATCCTATCCCTATGGGTCTGCATCCTATCCCTATGGGTCCGCATCCTATCCTATGGGTCCACATCCTATCCTATGGGTCCACATCCTATCCCTATGGGTCCACATCCTATCCTATGGGTCCACATCCCATCCTATCATATGGGTCCACATCCTATCCCTATGGGTCTGCATCCTATCCCTATGGGTCTGCATCCTATCCTATGGGTCCACATCCTATCCTATCCTATGGGTCCACATCCTATCTTATGGGTCCACATCCTATCCTATGGGTCTGCATCCTATCCTATGGGTCCACATCCCATCCTATGGGTCTTCATCCTATCCCTATGGGTCCACATCCTATCCTATGGGTCTACATCCTATCCTATGGGTCTGCATCCTATCCTATGGGTCTGCATCCTATCCTATGGGTCCACATCCTATCCTATGGGTCTGCATCCTATCCCTATGGGTCTGCATCCTATCCTATGGGTCTGCATCCTATCCTATGGGTCTGCATCCTGGATGTCTCCATATAAACAAAATCATGTAGCAGGTGGTGCTTGCAAACTGGCTCCTCTCCCTAGGACAGAACTTTTTGGAAGAGTTTCCTTCAGTCTTTCTCTGCACTCTGCTTCCTGGGAGCTGGGTTATTTTGTATTTAAACCAGCATGAACTTTGTTAGTGTTTATCAGCATTCGGCTGGAGACATGGCACCATTGGAATAGCATCTGCTTAACATACATGAGGTCCTGGATTTGCTCCTCAAACACATCACCGCTCTGTAGTAGCACACACTTGCAGTTCCAGCATTTAGAGGGTGAAAACAGAAGGATAAAACATTTAAGGTTACGGGGAGAGGGATGGCTCATTGGTCAAGAGCACAAAACTGCTCTTGCAGAGGCTCCAAGTCAGATCCAAGAGTCCATGTTAGGTAGGGATCCAACACCCTTTTCTGGCCTCCGCGTGTATCTGAACTCAAGTGCACACACTCACACTTATTTAATTCAAGGTTCTAATTGGCTACACACAAGACCTTGTCTCTAAAATAAAATCTATAGGGTGACGTGTGGTGGCGCACGTCTTTAATCCCAGCACCTGGGAGACAGAGGCAGGCAGATCTCTGTGAGTTCCAGGCCAGTCTACACAGAGAGTTCCGAGCCAGGCATGGCTATAGTGAGATTCTGTCTCAAAATAAAATAGTAAAAGGAAGTTTATTGTCATTCCCTGTGAGCCCAGTGTACTGTGTAAGGTGCAGACCTTCTGCACTTTGGTTGAATCATGTATTAAAGTTTGTTGGGTATGAAACGGGAAGACTCCTTGAAGCTTGGGCCAGTTTGGCATCAGAGTGAGACTTTGTTTCAAAAATGCTGGAGAAAAAAAAAAAAGTCCTGCTTTCGATCCCCAGAACTGAAGAAACCAGGAGTGGTGGCACACCCGTAATCCCAGTACCTAGAATGCAGAGGTAGAAGGATTAGTAATTCAAGGTCATCTGTGGCTACACAGAGAATCTGCAGCCAGCCTGGGCTATATGCTTCAAAACCAAAGCAGCAACAACAGCAATTAAGCCCCCCAGACGCAGCGGTGCTGTTTTGTTTCGTGAGTCCAGAAGTTCCCATGATAACAGCTTATTTCTACATGCTGGCACTTGACATGGGAATTGAACTAGGATGCGTGACATATTTAGTAAGTCAAATGATGGCCTTCTACAGAAGTGGCTTCATGTCTGGGACGGAGTCTCCCTCATAAAAAACAAAAACAAACAAACAAAAAACATTAGAATGAGTCTTCTTTGCGTGCAGCTTTCAGGTCTCCGTGTTATCCATCCAAAAGGACGATTTACGAAGTTTGCCAAAGGCATTCCACATGTGTTTGTTACATAAAGAAATTATGTGAACTGAAAGTTCTTTTCCAAAGCAAATATAACATTTACCCTTTTGCCCCCCTCCCTCCCCACCAAGCACAGTTAACTACACGTCTCTTGAGTTAAAGCCTTGTTACAGCACGAATCAGAAAGATCCTCCTGCTCCATGGTTACATGTTGAGCAGCTGTTCCCCAGCTGGTGGTGGCTGTTTGGGAAGTGGGGCTTGACTGGTGTAGGGAGGATGGACCTTTGAAAGACAGAGCCTAGCTCTGCTCTGTCTTGTTCTGTTTCTCATCCGTTCCCTGATGGGGCCTCCTGTGTCTTCCCCACAACGATGGATCGAATTCCCTCTGAAACCATGAGCCAAAAGAAAACCTCTTTCCTTAAACCGTGCCTGTCAGGCCTTTGCTCACAGGTAATTACACAGCATACAATCACTTGTAACTCTGACACCCTTTTCTGGCCTCTCTGGGTACCACACTATTATGACATATTCTCTCTCTCTCTCTCTCTCTCTCTCTCTCTCTCTCTCTCTCTCTCTCTCTCTCTCTCTCTCCTACATACACAGCTATTAAATATTTAATATTTTCTGGTCTTAAAAGAGATCCAGGAAAGATGGAAGACAAAAGGACCATAATGTCCTGAGCCACTCTCAGAAAATGTTCTTTATTCTAAGAAGAATGGGAAACTGCCAAAGACTTCTGTGTGAGAGCAATGAGGTGTTGGGAGCAGTGAGCCCCCAGATCCTGAATTTCTTGTAAACAACTTGTTTTCTCCTGATCTGAGTGCCTACAGCTGCTCTGAGCACGAGACCCTCAGGGGTTCCTGATGGCAGGAGAGTGGTTTCTGGTGCGTTTGGCTGGGGGCGTGGCTATCTGTATATAAGCTGCCCCTGAACACAATAAAGGGGCATTCTGGCTTCAAGGATGACTCGTGTCTCTGTGAGATATTGTGCATTTCAATTTCCAGCCCCTTTCCGGGTTCATGAACTGTATGGCGGCGTATAGAGCGCAGACCGGTGTGGTTCGCCGCAATGAGGTACGGTGGACTGCTTGAAGAGCTGATGGAAGAGCCAGAGCTGAAGGCCAGGGAGAAAGATTCGGGGTTTGGAAGTGATACACAATCCTGGTGTGTACCCAGTCAGTCGCCTGAGTCTTCTTAGCCCTGGGCTCTGGTTAGTGGGTTTGGAGTCTGGCTGGAAAATACTGTGTGGGTAACCAGCCTCCAGGGGAATGGATGCTCCTCCAGGTGGGGCACAAAAACAGCAAGGCTTTAGAGCAGGGGCAGCCGATGGGTTAGAAAATAGGCCAACGGAACTGACTCAACAAGAGAAAGGGCAGTGAGGGCCAACGGTGTGTCTCAGAATTCTGAGCAGGTGTGCGAGGTAGACCAGATCAAGCACACAAGAGAAGCAAGGTTATGTTATAGTAGCCCCAAAATGGACTTCAAAAGATGTCAATGACAGGTCATGCTTCAAGAAAGCAGCAGAGTCACCCACATTATGGTCTTAAGAAAAAGACAGGGGACTGGAGAGATGGCTCAGTGGTTAAGAGCACTGAGTGCTCTTCCAGACGTCCTGAGTTCAATTCCCAGCAACCACATGGTGGCTCAGAGCCATCTATAGTGAGACCTGGCGCCCCCTTCTGGCCCGCGAGCACACATGGAATGGAATGCTGTACACGTAATAAATAAATAAATATTAAAAAAAAAAAAAAGAGAAAGACAGCCAGTTACCCATGAGCTATGTCTGTGTAGGTCATCAGTGTATGGAATACAGTTTCTGTGGGGTGGTCCACTGTGGATGGGTCTGACAGTATGGACCAAGTGATGAACAGATGCTTAAAAGAAATCCCACACTAGCTCAGAAATGAGAAATATTTATTTAGGGGTAAACTCACAAATCAGAATTCTCTGCTTGAACTATGGACCTAGATCAAATCCAGCAATCCAACAATCCGAATGAGCAGCCGGCGAAACAGAGGGAAAGGGGGCCGGGCACAGGCTCTGCATCCCCCATATATAGTACAAGAGGCCACGCCCCAGTAGGTGGGTAACCACAAGCTGCAAGCCTTCCTGCAGCAAACCTGTATAACTGGAAGTTTCTCTCCCAACCACTAGTTCCCAACTAAACACTTAGAGGCTTTTCTTTGAAATTACCTGGTGTGAGTGAGAAGGAAACACAGAACACGCAACAGGCGTGCACAGGCCTGGGGAAGTCAGTGTGCAGAGAGAGAGAGGGCTGAAGATGGCGCCTCCAGCTTTTAAGGGCTGCCTAGCGCATGTGCACAGGGAGATGGCGTGGTTATGTCATATGCAGATGATGGAGCTCACGCATGCACGCAAGGGCTCATGCAGCTACAATGATGCAAATGGGGGGGGGTCCTTTAAGATTCCCAGGGCCATTAGGCACTTCTGCCTGAGGGCTTGTCTGCACATGCGTGGCCCTGGAAACCAGAAGTGTAAGCCAGGTTGTGTGGCTGATTCATTACAATAGTAATAATAAAAGTTTGGTTGATGGCTCAGGCTTGTTACTATGTTGCTCTTGCCTTTAAATTAACCCATTTCTATTAGTTTATATTTTACTCTGAGGCTCATGGCTTGTTACCTCACATCTTCTCAGGTGGCTGCTGGCATCTCTCTCAACCCCTCTTTTTTTCTCCCTGTCTTCAGTTTGGCTTTCATGTCCAGCTATATTCTGCCCTGTCATAGGTCAAAGCAGCTTTATTATTAACCAATGAAAGCAACACGTATTTGTAGTACACTGAAGGGCGTCCCACAGCAAGCATAAGTGGGGCTATAAGTGTGGCCTGAAGCAGATCAGTTCTCAGCCCTGAAATGCCAGGTACCTGGAGGCCCCTTTGATCCTTTGTGGGTCTGTTTTTATTTTGTTCTTTGTTTTGTTGCCACAACAAGGAGGCAAATCCACAGCCCTGAGCTCTTTTCCTTTTCCCTCTGTAGTGCAGTTTCTAATTGGTCTTAATAATAAAGTCAGGTATTAGGGGTGAAAGAAGAAAGATAAGAAAAACAGACCAGCCAGCCACTAGTTCTTATCAGTGAGCTATGAGTGCAGGTTTTTCAATTTAAGCGTTTTCTAAATAACATAATTGTAAATTTTTAAACTTACACATATCCAACTATAAATAAACACACATTAATTAAATGATTCGTCTGCTGCCTTATGCCAGAATATTCTTGGATCACAAGGAAACAAACTAAACCCAGATTTCTACCTTATAGGCTGCATTTTTTCATGTGTGTGTGTGCATGCATGTATGCATGCGTGTGCGTGTACATGTGTGTGTGTTCAGTCTTGGGTGGTGCGTGTGGTCTTGATTGGTGTGGGATACCTTCTGTATCTATTTCTCAAATTCTGAGATTACTGGTCTGTGCCCCACACTTGATTTATGTCATGCTGTAGATTGAACCCAGGGCCTCTTGCATGCTAGGCAATCATTCTACCAATTAAGCTACATTGCCAACCCAGTCCCTCGCAACTCTACTCCTAATACTTGACTGTGTCTTACTTTAAAAATCAGATCTCAGCAGGTGGATCTCTGTGAGTTCGAGACCAGCCTGGTCTACAAGAGCTAGTTCCAGGACAGGCTCCAAAACCACAGAGAAACCCTGTCTCGAAAAACAAACAAACAAACAAAAAAATCAGATCTCAGCCAGGGGTAACAGTAACCCCAGACCTTGGGAGGCAGAAGCAGGGGGATTGTAACTCCATGGGCAGTCTGCTTCATAGGGACAACCTCAGAATTACAAGGGCAGGATGTAGGTCAGAAGTGACACACCCAGCACGCACAGGACCCTGGATTTGGGTCCCCAGCATCACAAACAAGACAGACAAGGAGAACCTGTATCTTTTCAGTTATATAAGACAATAGTCTTCCTATTAAAGCTGGTTTTGGCAAATTTCCCATCATCTGAAATCAACAGTTTAGAGAAAGAGAAGACTTGGATCAGGAATAGAAGGCGTCAGAGAAAGACTGGACTGAGAAACTGGCCTGGGCAATGTGGAAAGCAGCTGGAAGCCCTGGCTGGGAAACTGGTGTTCCCTGATAGCCATGAGACTCGGTCTGAAGCAGGCTTACTTGCATTAGGAGATGAATTGTTTGTAGAGTTTGGACTCTGTAGGTTCAAAAGGTGGGATTTCCTCATAGTGTCTACATACCCACAAAAAATAGCATAGCATTTGGAAGGCCTGCTGATCTAACAGACAAGGATGCTCCCTGCCAGATGACAGTGCTCCCTACCAGTTGAAGGTGCTCCCAATCAGAAGAGGGTGTTCCTTGGCAGATAAAGATGCTCCCTACCGGGGGCTGGAGAGATGACTCAGAGGTTAAAGAGCATTACCTGCTCTTCCAAAGGTCCTGAGTTCAATTCCCAGCAACCACATGGTGGCTCACAACCATCTGTAATGGGGTCTGGTGCCCTCTTCTGGCCAGAGGGCATACACACAGACAGAATATTGTATACATAATAAATAAATATTTAAAAAAAAAAAAAAAGATGCTCCCTACCATATGAAGGTCCTCCCAGCCAGTGAGTGAGAGTGAACCAGAAAAATGAAGATACTCCCAGCCAGAAGAGGGTGCTCCCAGCCAAAGACAATTGGGAGCTCTGGCACCTCAGGTGTTGTCCTGTTGCCTGGGACCACAGGCATGGACACTACTTCCTGTTGTATCACAGCCTGACACTCAGGGCGCTCTTAGTCTCAAAATAGTAAAGTGTGCTGCTTTCTTCAGTGTCCTTGAGTAAGTTGCAAAAAGAAACAAACAGCCCTCAGCCAAGTTGGTCATCAGGAAGCTCTGCTGTCTTGGAAGACAGCCACACAGCGCCGCTCTAGAGGACCTGCAGGTCCGTTCCAACAATCCCACATCCGAGGTGTGCTTCTTGCCAAAGGCACAATTACGTTATCGTGAGTGAGAGTGAGCCAGAAAAGCAGGCGAACACCCGGAAGTAAACATGGGTCCAGATGGGCACGTCACACGTGTCGTCTCACGTGGTCCTGCTCTTAAGACAGCGTTTGGCTCCCTGCTCAGCTCTCATGGTCTTGGCATCGCTCTTGTGAGCCACGCTGCTACTCTGCAGCCCGGGCTGGCCTCCAGCTAAAGGCAGCTCTGCTCTAAGTGCCGGGAGTACAGGTGTGAGCCACCACACCTGTGTCACCTATGTGTGTGGTCACGTGGTGTGCACATACATGCAGAACAGAAGTCAACACTGAATGTCTTTCTCAGCCGCCACTCTGCACCTTTATTAATCAGTTGTTTGAGACAGGGCCTCTCGGTGAACGTGGGGCTCACCATTCCGCTATGCTGGCTGGCCAGAGGGCTGTAGAGATCTGCCTGACTCTGTCTCCCAGCTCTGGGTTTGCAGATACTCGGTGTTTCAGATGAGTGCTGAGTCTCTGACCACTGGCCCTCCTGCTTGAACAAGCGCCTTTCTGACTGAGGATCTCCTCAATGCCTTGGTGTTTGTTTGTTCTCGTTGTTGTTTGCTTTGTTTTTTGTTATGTTGAGATAGGGCTTCAGGTAGCCTGGCTGGCCTCAAACTCATATCTGGCATTGTCTTTACCCTCCTGCTTCTACCTCCCAAGCGCTGGGATTGCAGGTGAGACAATGCACCAAGCTTTTGAATGGTTGACACATTTTCATGTGGTATCCTCCCTTAGTACTCTGGAGAAGCCAGAGAAGCAAGTGAGCCTGCTCCTCCAGCTTCTTCAAAACATCCCCAGGCTCCTCCTTCTTCCTGCTGAATGGGGCCATAATTTTCCCCGTGGCCAAGGGTCTCATCAGCCTATGTGTGAAATTTACACTGTAGTATCTTGACTCAACAGGCTTGGCCTTGATCTCTACTCGGTTTGTCTAATCCTTAAAACTCATAGTTCCTAAACTCTGATCCAAGGGACTCTTGGGTACAGCTGAAGAAGTACTATGTGATATCTTATGTTTTCTAGAAAATATAGCAAGACTAGACGTCTGTCAGGCACCACACTGACAGGGGCTAATACTGTTTCAACATTATATCATACCATATTTTTTGCAATGAAGTCATGTCATTTGCAAAGTCAATGTTATATTTTTGGCAGTTGATGAGATTAAAAAACAAAAAAATTCAATGTGGACAAGAAACGAAGGTCATGGTGTCTATTATGGCTCTAAGGTTCGGACGTTATACACTGTTCAACAGGAATACATTCTTTTCGGTCAGTGAGATGGTTCAGGAGCAGAATTAAAATCTTACTTTAAGGGACTGGAGAAATGGTTCAGTAGTCGGGTGTGTTGTGTTCTTCCAGAGGACCTGGGCTTGGTTCCCTACACCTAAGGGCAGCTCACAATCACCAGTGTGGAGTTCTGGGAGATCTGATGCCCTCTTCTGGTCTCCACAAGCACTGTACATATATGGTGCCCAGATACACACACAGGCAAAACATACATACATATACAATAAAAATAGTAAAATTAAAAATATGTTATTTAGACATTTATGGTACTTTCTCCTGCCCTCTGTGTATATATGCATGTATGTACACATTCATATGTACAGGCACATGTATTCTGTGTATATGTGTATGTAAGTATGTATGTATTCATGTACATAGGTGCATGCGTGTGTGAATGTATACATACATATATATGCATCCATGTATACAGGAGCATATATGTGCATATAATTACATATACACATTTATATGTACATATGCATGCATATGTGCATTCATGTGTGTAGAGACATGTATATGTGAATATATTTATGCATGCATGTACACATTCATTTGTACAGGCACATGTATGTGCCTGTATGCATATGTGTATGCATATAAATATTCACGTGTTCAGGTGCGTGTGTGTGTGTTTATGTATGCATGTATACATTCATGTGTCCAGGCACATGTATGTATGAATGTATGTAGAGATTAGAGGTCACTCTTGGGTGCTGTTTGTCAGAAGCCATACACCTTATTGCTTTTTTTAAAAAGCAATTTTATTTATTTATTTATTGCTTAGTCTTTGTTTATTGTTGGGGAATGTGCACATGACATGTATGTGGAGGTCAGAGAACGATTTTGTCGAGTTGGTTCTTTCCTTCCACTGAAGATCAAACTCAAGTTGCTGAGTGTGCACAGTAAGTGCCTTTGCTGGCTGAGCCGTCTCACTGGCCCTCACCTTGTCTGTTTCTTTGTAGGCAGGGTGTCTTACTGGGACCTGAGCTCATCAGTTAGACCAGGCTGCCTAGTCAGAGGCCTTCCTTGAAATTTACAACTCTGTCTGTCTCCACGTTCCTGGGATTACAGGCGCATTCCACCATGTCCTGATTTCTACATGAACCCTGAGGATTGAACTCAGGGCTCCATGCTTTTGCAGCAAAAGTAAACTAAGCCGTCTCCCCCTACATTATTAAGGTAGAAGTATTGTTATTTATACATGTTTTTTCTTCCCTCCCTCCCTCCCTCCCTCCCTCCCTCCCTCCCTCCCTCCCTCCCTCTTTTCCCATTTGGTTTTTTGAGACAGGGATTCTCTATCTGGCTATCTGGCTGTTCTGGAACTCTCTGTAGACCAGGTTGGCCTTGAACTCAGAAATCTGCCTGGCTATACATGGTTTTTTAATTTGTCTGTTAGGTATTTCTTTGGGCTAAGAGGTGTTATGAAAAAAAACACAAGGCATTATAAGGAAGATATATAAAAGAAAAATCTGCAACCTCTGCCCTAGAATAATGACCCCACATCCTCCCTAACCAGAGCCAGGAAGGCTCTTGTGCTTTGATCTCCTCCTAGGAGGCTGTGGGGCTACAGAACAGAGGGCGTCCCTCAAGGAGCAGAGCTGACACAGTCTGACTTCACGTCCTAGGAAGGTAGCACACAAACTGGGCTGACAACACCTGCTCATCTCCCTTTTCCCTTCCAAATGACAGCCTTTAAAGTGGCTATCACAGCGTTCTCCCCCCCAAGGAGAGGGAGGAGCCCTGGGAAGGGCCCACTGACACCTGGGTAACAGAGATGCCTGTTATTCAGAGACCCAGGAGATGGAAAATTTCTGTAGAAGCACTGGCATTGAACTTGACTACTCAAAGGGTTGGCAAGAGTCGGCTGCACTATTACGGGATGGAGGCACACACACGGAGTTACTATAATGTATGCGGAAGTTTCTTCTGGGTTGGATATGGCCATTGCTATCTTAATGTTTTTACATTCATTCTTTCTACCACTCATTTTGTGTGTGTCTGTTCCAGTGTATGGAGATCAGAGGACAGCCTGTTGGAGTCTGTCCTCTCCTTACCCTCTGGGATCGAACTCAAGTTGCCAGGCTCGGGGGCACCTCCTTAACCCACTTCACCAGGCTCGGGGGCACCGCCTTTACCCACCTCACCAGCTGCAGACCATGGCCATCTCTGATTCAAAGCAGCTGTCATGGCCGACGGGTGAATCTCTAGTCATTAGCATTCCCCTGTGTAGGCATCAGAGAGGCTTACTGGGGGTCCCAGGCCCATGGCCCCCCATCCTGGAGTTCCTCCCTGAGTTGTGGAAGGGTCGAACACCGGGCTGGGACCTCTCCAACAGTGTAGCCCAGGGGTGGCGCAGCTGCTTTTGAATCACCGTGCTCTTGAAAGTGAACCCAATAAACGTGTGGATCCTTTCACGGCGGTCTGTCAGTGTGGTCTCTACTCGAAGTGAATAGACATGTCTTACACCTCCCCAGGAAAATCATACGAGCTGTATGTGTGTAAGGCAGATTATCTGAGCAGACATGTGTGTGTCCTGTGTCCATACATGTGCTGGGCAGCCTCAGGACAGGTCATACCATGCCTAGAATCTTTTCCCTCTGCAGAATGACCCCTCCACCTTGCAGCACGGCAGGCCATCTGGATCGGGTTCTTCTGTCACTGGTGCTAAGAGTATGTCCCCAAAACTTAGGTTTATCCAGTGAGATTTCATATATGCCCCCCCCCGCAAAGATACTCTTCTCTCTGAAACTACGAGGACCCCACAGAGTAGCTCTTGACGTCACACGCAGAGAGCAGATGAGGGTTGTACCTGATGAGAACATGAAAGGAGAGAAGAGAAAGGGCTCTGCCCTTGCCCCTGAGTCCACCCGGACTAGTTATGTCTGTGCTACTGAAACCAAAACACCCAGTAGCAACAACTGGAGAAAGATTTCTTTCTTTCCCAGTGGATTTCGGTCCATTACAGACAAAAGGCATGAAAGCAGGGAGGCTCAGCCTGTGGCAGTAGGAGTGTGTGCTAATGGCTGTTCACGTCCACACACAGGAGGCAGGGAGCTACTGGAATCCCGTGGGGATGACCTATAAGTGACCCCAGTGACCTTGCACCAGCTGCTTCCTAAAGGTGCTACAAACCTCACAATAGTCCCCAGCTTGGGGAGAAGTACTGAAAACATAAGCCTGCTTGCTGTGTGGTCCTTGCTTATAAAGCCAACACTTGGGGGTAGAAGCAGGAGGATAAGTAGTTCAGTTACATAATGAGTTCTAGGCCAGCCTAAGCTATGTGAGATCTTATTTTAGAGAGATATTACACTCATAAAAACAAAGCCAAAAAAGGTGGCTCCAGGCGACTCCTTCTTTGCTAACGGGCGGCACAGTAGTACGCATGCTCCTGCAGAAGTCAGAAGTGTGGCTTCTTGCAAGGTCAGAGGCTGGGGAAACATGAGCAGGGTTTGAGAATTGCATTGTCAGTGGAGAAGACCAGCAAGAGGAAGGCAAGATTCTCGTGGGTGACAGGACAGAGAAGGAGGGGTGTCAGGGTACATCTAAGAAGTCATGTTGCAATCACGAGCTGAAATCCTTAAGTGACTTACTAGTGCAGCCGAGATGAGGGCCTCGGTAGGTGCAGGGGAGCTGGGGAAGACTTGGAGGATGAAGCCAAGGGAGAATGTGAACAACACAGTAGGGTTGGGAACTGTGTTATCTCTGAGGTTCCTGGTGTTCCCACCCATGAGTCAGGATGGGTATTTTTAGAATTTGAAAGAGTTGAATCAGCAAGTCGTTGATCTGAAGGGGAGGTATTTTGGTAGATGGGCGGTAAAAGTGTGTTTCTAAAGTTCGGTTAAATTCAGGATCTTGGATCTGGCCCAGCAACTTGATTTTAAGAGCTAGCATCCCCTCTAGAGATCCTACGCTAACTGCACTCTGAGCCACTGGTGAGATGTGTTGCTTCTCGGGCTGTGACACTGAGACTGGATGACCTTTAAGAAGATTTGCTGATGATTCCTCTCTATTTTGTGTTGCTTTTAATTCAGTATAAAAATAGTTGAAAAGATGGAGGGGGGCCACCAGGAAGATGAGTCTTTGGGTAAAGTGTTTTCAGCGCAAGAATAAGGACTGGTTGATTGGCCATGGTGGTACACATCTTTAATTCCAACACTCAAAAGGCAGACATAGGCAGATCTCTGTGAGTTCAAGGCCAGCCTGGTCTATATAGTAAGACCCTGTCTCAAAAGAAAACAAAAACAAAACAAAAAAACCTTCCTAAATAAATAAGTAAAAGGATTGGCATGCAGATCCCCAGAACCCATGGAAAAGCCAGCCAAGCATAGTACACATATGTAATTCCAGAATTCCAGAGGCTGAGAAAAGGGGATCCTGGGAGTAAACTGACTAGCTAAACTTACTGGAATCAGTGAGCTCCAGGTTTAGTGAGAGACCCTTCTTCAGTAAGGTGGGAGCAATTGCAAAAGATGCCCGTTGTCAACTTTGATGTAAAAAAGAAAACCAATGTCAACTTTGGGCAGGCATAAAACATACACACACACACACACACCAAAAACAACCCCCAAATACCAAAAACAACCCAAAGCAAAATAGGCCCCCGAATCAACTAACCATAAAACAGTGACAAATGAGCCTGCTGGAAACATTTCAGATTGAAACCATAACATCACTTCAAGTTTGGCTTTGTTTTACTCAAGTGAAAAATTCTCCCTTGTCCTTGTTGAGGTTGGAGGGAAATTCTTGGTACTTGTTATGCAAAGGGCCTCAATAGCATCACTAACCTAACGAGGAAACCAAATAAAAATGGGCTGGAGAGTCAAGATGCGTGCTATATATGTCTTTTTTGCAGGAGAATCCTTGAAGGCAGGGTCATTTCTGCAATGACGTCAAACTTACTGAAGTCATTTGTATTTTGACTCTGAAACTGTGACTCCTTGGCACATTTTATTTTGTGTGACTATACAGCGTTCTTTGAGCTCATAATTCTGCAGACCTGATTGAAATGAAAATTAAAATCATCTTTTTTAAAATTGATTTTTATTGAGCTATACATTTTTCTCTGCTCCCTTCCCTGCCTCTCCCCTCTCCTTCAACCCTCTTCCCAAGGTCCCCATGCCCCCAATTTACTCAGGAGATCTTGTCTTTTTCTACTACCCATGTAGATTAGATTAGGGTCCTCATTGTTGTCTAGGTTCTCTGGGATTGTGATTTGTGGGCTGGTTTTCTTCGCTTTATGTTTAAAAACCACTTATAAGTGAGTACATATGATATTTGTCTTTCTGGGTCTGGGTTACCTCACTCAAAATGATGTTTTCTAGCTCCATCCATTTGCCTGCAAAATTCAAGATGTTATTAATTAAAATCATCTTCCACAATGTATTTCCCTTGTCAGGAGCCAGGGCCAGGAGGTTTTGAGCAGCAGAGTGGCAGCCTGTTCTTGTAGGATGAATGACATCACGCTTTGGGGGATGATTTTGTTTGTGTCTTTTCTGAGTCTATTGGAGGGAAACCCACGCCCAGCCTCGAGAGGGAGGAAACCCACACACACAGCACTCCATGAGGCTTTGTGTACTGAAGCCTTTAGAAGTTGATTGGCAGGGTCAAGTGGCCACTGTTCAGAGTGTGACAAGCCTTGTTAATTGGCTCTTTGCTGAGAAAAATCTCACACGAGAATTTTTCTAGTGAGCCTGTTCTAGTAGGCGCGTCTAAACTGCCTACAGTTCCATAGGGGCTGACCTCGATGCAACCAAGAACTTCCCTGCATGGATAAGGTTTTGAGACCTTGCTCTTCTGGGACATTGCATTTCCAAACTGTAGTCACACACAGGGACGGAGCCGGAGCCGAGGGGAAAGCTCTTATTTGAACAAGGTGGCCTGAAATCAGTGCTTACGTGTCCCCTGGATCCATTAAGCTCTTCCCTGGGAGTTCTTGCTGTGCATTCCAAATGATTTATTTGCCTTGGGGGCACTCACCAGAGAAACTTTCTAAGTTCCAGGACAGAGGGGTGGTGTCCCAGCTTCCCTGCGTGATAAAACCACTGGACTACACCCTAGGAAAGATGAAGCAATACCTGCCCACAGGCATGGGAAAGGAGAGTGGAGGCTAGCTCATTCCACCAGCTGAGTCTGGGAAACCCTGGAACAAACTCCAAGTGACAGCTTGTGCAAACGGAGTTACGTTTGTCCTAACCCTCACCAACCAGAAAACAAGCAGAAATGTGGCTGTTCTTGGAGACGGGGTAGATTAGGGTACCCCTTATCTAATCTGTTCTGATTGCTGTCCTTAAAAAGAGGTCAGGACAAACCACACTCAGAAGCCGGGGGGGGGGGGGGGGGGGGGGGAGCCAGCCTGGAGCCTCAGCAGAAACCGCCTCTGCCAGCACCCTGGCCTCAGACCCAGCAGACTAACGCAGGCTGCGATGAAAAGGTGATCCGGGAGCCTCCTTGGCCGCTGTATGATGCTTTACTCACGCCTGCTCCCATGTAGCTTATGTCCTTGCTATTGTGTCAGAGGATCACGATGGCATGTGTTCTTTACATTGATGCTAATCATCTGTCTCCAGGTCCTAGACAAGTGTAAGAATTGCCAAGTAGCTATTCTGCTTATCAATCTGCTCATCTACTCATATTTCTGTTCTGCCTTATCAGGCCAAGCCAGCTTCATTATTAACCAATGTTATTCACAGCATACAGTGGGGAATCCCACATCTTCTCTCTCTCTCTCTCTCTCTCTCTCTCTCTCTCTCTCTCTCTCTCTCTCTCTCTCTCTCTCTCTCTTTTCTCTGTGTAGCTTTTTGGAGCCTGTCCTGGAACTTGCTCTGTAGACCTGTCTGGCCTCAAACTCACAGAGATCCGCCTGCCTCTATCTTCCAAGTGCTGAGATTAAAGGCGTGTGCCACCACCACCCAGCTCACATTTCTCTCTTAAAGTTCACTGTGTAAGCCCCTTTCTTTAATCTGTGCATTTAAATTGCTAATGACTGGGTTGCCTTGTTTTTTATAAAGGGGCATTTGGGGGTGTTTATCTTTCCGACTCAGAAAGTCAAGAGTGAGAGTTATTGTTAAACTCCTGTTTTATGCCTTGCTCTTCAAGCTTGGCAGAGACTAGAATTGGTTTAGGGGAGACTGATAAACGGGGAGCCCCTTATGTGGAAAAGGCTCCATGTAGGCATGTGGAAGTGTTCTGTGTAGCCCAGAATACATGTCAAGAGCACAATTCATTGCTCAGCTCATGTCTTTAAGTGAACATGAAAGGCAAAGAAAGGGATTAAAATAATTTGATGTATTAGTATCTCCATGGAGACCAGAGCCATGCATAATCTTTATGGAGCCCCTCACAGTCTCTTTTTGGAATTAGGGAAGTGTACGATCTGTCATAATTATATATTGGAGGTGCAGAGAAAATGATAGAAGGCAGAGATGATGATCGCTCCCCCACTTAGCTGCAAAAGCAGCTATTATAACTGAGTTATGGTATTGTATACTTCCAAAGTTAGGAACCGGGGAGACTCGGTTTCTAGGATGGCATCAGGGAAGCACCCAGGGTCCAGGGTTTGCATGCCCAGCCCTGGACTGCAGGCTTGACAGGTAGTTCCCATTCACAACAGGTGGGGTGAATGAATGAATGAATGAATATATGTAAGCAATTCGCCGTTGGGCAGGATCTGATTCTGTACGGGGGGGGGGGGGGTCCTGTCAACCTTCTCTGCTCTGGGCAAAGAAGGGAAGGAGCCACCCACTGTCCTGCGGACACTGAGTAACACTTGCAAAGGTTGTATACGAACCGGCAACTCCCACATGACTGACTGCTTCTCTTTCCAGGAACATGGTACTCAGTAGTATGACGAGGACCAAGATCAGCCAGTGAGGGAGTCACAGCCACTGAACGCTGGTCACTGCGCCCAGGTCAGTCAGATCCCATTGTGAGTGACAAGTTCACCCGTGATGGGGTACAAAAGGAGATGCTGATCATGTTCTGTAAATTATGTCGCATTGCACCCCCAGTCTCTTGTGGCCTCTCTGCTGAAACTTAGCCCAGCAAAGGCATTTCTAAGTTCTCTACAGTCATCGGTCAGAGCTCTTTAGCGTTCCAACTGTCTCCCTTCTTCCCATCACCGCCATGCTATAGGACTGAGTGTCTGACCCTTGGCAAATATTTATTTTAGTATGATGTCTTCATAGGATGGGGTTAGCAGTGACTGAAGAAATCATTTTCAAGTACAAGGAAAATTGGGTGTATAACTGGGCTTTCTCTCTTTCTCTCTCTCTGTATATGTGTGTGTGTAAATATTCATTTTTTATTTTTTTATTTACCTATTTATTATTCTGGTCTCATAGTCCAGGCTGGTCTGTTTGTAGCTCAGTATGTTGGAGAGACTGGCCTTGGACTTCTGATTCCCTGTTTCTACCTCCCAGTGCTGGAGTTTTGGGTTACATACATGTTTTTCTGTGTCCTGTATCTTTCCTGACAATATGTAAGTAAAATATCTATATTATTGTATTAGTTACGGTTTCATTGCTGTGACAAGACACCACGACTTAGTCAACTTTTATAAGAAAGTGTCTGTTGGGGCTTGTTGTTCCAAAGGGACTCATGGCAGCTGAGGGCAGGAAGTTGAGAGCTCACATTTGGGAAGGGCACCAGGCTTTGACACATGAAAATCCACTACCAGTGAGTACTTCCTTCAGCAAGGCTGCGCCACCTATACCTCCCCTAACAGTACCCACCACCTGGGGATCAAGTGTACAGATGAGCCTGTAGGGGACATTATCATTCAGCCACCACAATTAGGAAACAGGTAACCTAATGAAATCTGACTAGCCCTGGCTGTCTTGGCACTCTGTAGAACAGGTTGTCCTTGAACTCACAGAGCTCTGCTTGCCTCTGCCTTCTAAGTGTTGGGATTAAAGGCATGTGCCACCACACCTGGAACTCTCTTTGTAGACCATGCTGGCCTTGTACTGGCCTTGTACTCCCGGAGATCTGCCTGCCTCTGCCTCCCAAATGCTAGGTTCGAAGGCGTGAACTGCTCTACACTACACCCTTGAAACACATCACAAGGTACTTTCCCCAAGGCTGAAGTCTCTTAGCAGAGACTCTCCTATATTTCCTTCAAGTTACTCTAGGCAGGCCCCATCCCCTGCCCCCCATATTCTTTATGTGCTTTTTTTGTTTTGTTTTTAGGTTCGGACTGTTTGTGTAACACATAAACTCTTGGGTATCCGGGTTCATACTTTCTATGCTTTTTAGTTCACTCTTGAAAGGTAGCAAAGCTTTTCAGGTGACCCGGCGTCATCCATCATGAAGACTTTGGGAAGGATACTGGAGGATGCGTAGGCAGTTGCCCGGGTTTCCAAACAGAATCGGGTAGACATTCTCTCCCGTTAAGAGCCCGTGCTCTTGGAACACCTTGGAATACAAGGACACCTCAGCGAATAATCTCTTCCCCATCTTAGTCGCGGATTTACGCCTGGCCTCCTATTTCTGACCCTTGGGAACTCATTTTGCATGCCTAACATTGCACAGCCGTGGGGCAGAATGGCCATTCATGAAGGAGGCCTCAGGGCTCCTAGACTGTGAGACGCAGCGATTCTGAAAGACTCTTCGACCACTTCCTATTTGCCACTTGTAAATAAAGTACTTCCTGGAGGCAAAGTACTTCCTGGAGGCGCACGGACCCAGTCCATCCTTCCTTGTTGGCTGCAGAAGAGGCAGGGTAGAAGGCGGGCAGAACTGGTGCCCAGAGTGGGCCTGGCGGCTTTAGGAGCAGTGAAGCGAGGGGAAGGCAGGGTTAGAGTCTAGACGCAGTTTCCTTCTATTGTCTACCCTTCCTCCGTCACCCCTCCGCACCCCACTTTCCCCTTCTTGTGCACAGCTCAGAGATGGCAGGGGTGGAGGGGAGTGCGGGGAGCAGCCCTTCCTCCGTCTGGCTAAGTTTCCACACCCGGCGGCCCAGGCGAGGCTGAGTTCAGTAGCCAAGACACCGAACACCATCCCTTTCTATCTACCCTTGGGGTTTCCTTCCTGGTCAGGCTGGAAACTTCGCCCAGATAGAGAAGACGCCCGGGTCTTTGGGAACAGGCCCCTGGCTAGGCCACTCGGGGGACACCCCGAGTGCAGCCTCCGGCCTCTGGAGGGCCTGGACGGGTGCAGAGGGAAGAGCAGGAGGGGGAAGTGCTCTCCGCTCCCCCACTCCGCGAGCGAGGCCCACCCGCTTCTGGGTCCCGAAGACCACCCCCTTGCGCGCACTGCCCCGCGCGCGACCCGCGGAGCCCCAGTGGATCTCCGCCCGGCCGCTCGCTCACCCGCCCGCAGGGAGGCGCGACTGCGGCCTAGGGCGCCCGGCGGCTCCTCCTCTCCCCCTCCCCCTCCCGGAAGCGCGGGGCGGGGTCCCCGGCCGGGCCGCGGGGGCGGGCGCGGGGGCCGGGCCGGGGCGGGGCGGGGCGCGGCGGGCTGTGCGCGCCCACTCGGCTCCAGGCGGCCAGCGTTCGCGGGCCCAGGCCGCCCGCCTCTACCCGAGCACCGAGGCGGAGCAGCGGCGGGAGCCCCGGGAGAAGCAGCCGCAGTCGCGCGAGGCTCCCCCTCCACCCCCCGCGCGCCCCTCGCCGCCCTCCCCGGGCCCCGTGTATGGGGACGCGGCTCGCCAGCCTCCGTTGAGACCGTCTCCCGGGTACGGTGGCCTCGGGCTCCAGAGCCCGCCCCGCCACCCGAGGGTTACGCGCGGCCCCGGGCCTGCTCGCTGCGCGGCTCCGCGCGTCCCGGGCCAGGAAGTGGCGGCGCTGAGCGCCATGGCCCACTCCCCGGTGCAGTCGGGCCTTCCGGGCATGCAGGTAGGCTGGGGCGGCCGGGGCGGGCGAGCTGCGGCCGGGGCGGAAGCTGGCAACTTGGCGGTGTCAACACGGCCGCCTACTCCCCCCCCCCCCCCACGCGGCGGGCCCGGTTCCCCCGGGATCTTCGCCAGAGGCTCGGGCGGTGGGGCTCTCCGGTGTGTGTGCACGTGGAGGGGTCGTGGGGTCCGCGGCCTGGGGCCGAGGCGGAGTGCGGGAGGGAGCTTTGCGCTCCCCAACTCCTACGCGCAGGCCGACGGCCCATCAGGGGCAGGAGTGTGAACTAGTGTCCTTGGAGGCCCCGCTTGGGTGCCCGGGCCCTGTGTGGGCCTGGGACGGAGGCAGCGCGACTCCAGGGTCCCCAAGAGTCTCCCTCCCCGGACCCCCTTCCCCCAGACTGGAGCCCCGAGCGCAGGGCGGGGAGCGCGCCCGGGCCGGGCGAGCCGCAGGGCGGGGTGCAGGAAGGTGTAACCTCGCTGGGTAGCCTGTAGTTCTGGTGCGGAAAAGTGCGAGGCTGCGAAGCAGGGAGGCGGAATCCACACCTCCGCGTGCGCCCTCGTGTGCAGAGCCCAGGTTCGCCCCCCCCCACCCCCCCGGGTGCCGGGACTCCGCGCCTGGACTTTTCACTCCGAGACCGGTTTGCTCCCCGGCTTGTCCCAGCCCATACTTTGTGTCTTCTTTGCCCGCCCCATGACTTTTCTGTGGAGGGGATGGGGGGGCGGTGAGGGAGTTGAATTTCAAATTTACATGAATGCACGGACATCCCCCCCCCCCCCCGTCATTGAGGACTGTTTTCGGTTCTTTGAAAAACAATCACTAGTCTGTTCTTAACTTGTGAAGTTTGTAAGCGCACAAATGCTGACAGAATGATTGCGACTGAGACCGCAGGACCAGAGTTTTGCTTTCCCAAGCCAGTCAACGGAAGACTTTTGCTAAAACCCCGAATATTGACGATTATCGCTTTACAGATGCAACAGGCGCGTTTTTTCTGGTTCAGGATTGAGTTGCAGTGTCCCAGGCCTTGGCCCTTACCGCTTCTGCCCGCCTCTTCTGAGGTTATTTTTTATCCTTCCTTTTTTAAATTTTTATTTTATTCATACCTTGAGAAGAAAACTGGATTTCATTGTCCAGGTTTGAACTCTAGAAAAATAGAAACTTAAAGTCAGCACTTTAGTGACCACTAGAACCCTAGTCATTTTAATTTTTTTTTAGGGATAATAAAGTTGGAGTTAAGAGCGACTGGAAAAAGATGGTCGTGGAGCCTCACCTTGTGCTTGTAAAATCCTGATGTTGCCGGCCATTAGTTAAGTCAGCTGTGGCCTCCTACAGCTTTGCATTGGTTTGAATTTAGAGGCAAGAGATGAGGGTGGACTGAATGAGAAATACTTTTTTTTTTTTTTTTTTTTTTTTTTTTTGGTTTTTCGAGACAGGGTTTCTCTGGTTTTGGAGCCTGTCCTGGCACTAGCTCTTGCAGATCAGGCTGGTCTCGAACTCACAGAGATCCGCCTGCCTCTGCCTCCCAAGTGCTGGGATTAAAGGCGTGTGCCACCACCGCCCGGAGAGAAACACTTTCTTAACCAGTAGAGCAAGGACCTCTTGGGACATTAACCATTTCTTCAGTGTTTCCTTTTCCTGTCTACTACAGTGTCTTAATGGGAACCCACCATTGGCGCCCACTAACCGCCTTTGTAAAAGAAAGTGTTTGAAAAGATGCTTAATCCTGGCACAGTGCTGCGAAGCCGGCTCCCTCCCTTTTGTTTTTCTAAGTGGTCTTGTTTTTTGTTTTTCAGTATTAAGATAGTAACTTTTTTCAGTAGATTAATTTTTTTTTTGGTCGGTTTTGGTTCCATAGAGGGAAAGTGGCTTCCCGCAGCCATTCCTGCTCTTGTATCCATCTTCAAACCACATGATAAATTTTTGGCGTCCTATTGGAGAAAGAGCACCCCCCCCCCCCCCAGGAAAGTCAAACAAGCGTGTTTGTTTGCTGCCTGGAGTCAGCAGCTGCGGCCTCCCTAGGAGCACTTTGGAGGATTACATTAAAGGCACACCTGGCCTTGACTCTAGCCAGTATAAAACTGGGGAGAAATAGGCAGCCCCTTTGCCATGGTTCTTATGAGGAACCGCCATCTCACCTCTGGGCTAGGATTTAGGAGATGGGTTAAATTCTTTGTCAAGCTGGCTGTCTATAATCCCAACCCTCTGAAGGCAGAGGCAGGTGACTCTTGTCAGTTGAAGGCTGGCCTTGTTTATGTTACTGAGTTCCAGGCCAACTAAGGCTTCGAGTGAGACCCTTGATCAAACAGACAAGACAAAGTTTGGCAAGACCGCGGAGCAGCTTCAGACAGCCCAAGGAAGAAGGTTAAGAAAATTCACCTGAATTCAGGAATGCTTTAGTATAAGGACTATTTTTTTCTTTTCTTTTTTTTTCTTTTTTATTTTTTTTTATTTTTATTTATTTATTTTTTTTTAAAATATTTATTTATTATGTATACAATATTCTGTCTGTGTGTATGCCTGATGGCCAGAAGAGGGCACCAGACCCCGTTACAGATGGTTGTGAGCCACCATGTGGTTGCTGGGAATTGAACTCAGAACCTTTGGAAGAGCAGGCAATGCTCTTAACCTCTGAGCCATCTCTCCAGCCCCTATAAGGACTATTTTTATGGCATCTGTTGATTATTATAGATGAAGAAAGATATTATCTCTATCTTTTTATAGCTTTGTGAATCATGAGGTAGGAGTTGAATGGACCAAGGTAAACTGGTGTAGGTGGGTGGCCCTTCATTGCCCTCAAGACAGCACCCATTTCCCGTGCTCCGCCTTATTGTTCCTTTGGCAGCTGTTACACATCATTTTATTTTAGGTTGTATTTGCTGAAGAAAGGGGAGGTGCAGGGTGAGTGGCTTGTTCAGTCGGTAGCCATGATTGACAGCTCTTCCGTGGTCCTTGGTGAGGGGGTGTGTGGTGGCACACCTGGCTGGTTTTTTGTTTGTTTACTTTCATTGGCTTTTTTTTTTTTTTTTTTTTTGCCTGCATGTGTGTCCATGAGAGGGCGGCAGATCCCCTGGAATTGGAGTTACAGACAGCTAATAAACTGCTATGTGGGGTGCTGGAAATTGGACTTGGGTCCTCTGAAAGAGCAGCCAGTGCTCATAAGCACCAAGCCATCTCTCCAGCCCCAACCTGACTGTTTTGATGAAACTGTAGGGGATTTTCTTGGTTTTGTGATGGAGGATAATTAGATTACAAGCTGAGTGTGGCAGCTGAGTTGTGGCTGTAAGTACCCCTGCCGACATTGTAGCGAGCATCCCTTGCTTTATGCTTTTGAGTTCCAGTGAACAGACATAAAGACCTAAGCTTGAGGTGGGAGCACCCATTTCATGCTAGAGTTTGCATTAAATTATGGTGCAAAAAATTAGCTTTTTGCTTATAAAATTCTTTGGTAAAAGATTTTGTGCTGGGGGTGGGGTAGGATGGGGGTGGGGATGGTGGCACACACCTTTAATCCCAGCACTCAGGCGGATACCTGTGAGTTTGAGGCTAGGCTGGTCTACAGAGTGAGTTCCAGAACAGGCAGGGCTACACAGAGAAACCTCATCTCAAGAAATGAAATTTGTGTGTATGTAATGTGCACTAGGCGTGTGAAGGGTGCTGAGAACCAGACTTGGCAGGGGTCCGTTTCTGCAGTACTGTAGATTTGTGTATGGAATTCTGTAGCACTTTTAAGGCTTTCCTGGGCTGTGACCCTTGAAAGAGAGAGGCTGGAAGCTAAAGCTTCAGATCCTAGCTCTGTTTCCTTACACCTTGTGATAACATGCAGTCTAGCATGTTAAGAAAAAGCTGGTTTTAACAGTGAATTGATTGTACAGCCTACAGGTTCATGACCCCAAGTTTAAAATGTACTGAATTAGGGAAGTGATGTGTATAAGAGGGCTGGTGTGAAGTCAGCATGCTTTGAGGTTTTGAGTTAAGAGACCCTTGTGTTTGCAAGTATAGGTAATTTAAAGGGATAGTTAAGGAATCTTAGGTTCTACTTGCTGATGTTATCCTGTGCCCCTTCTGTAGCTCCTGGGCAGCAAGCCCTTGCTGTGAGGAGACCTGTGCACTGGGTAGCCAGGAAGAGTGTTCACTAGCACGTTGGAAGTCTGGGAAATAAGACATCAAGACCATTGCATCCCCTCGTGTGGCGTAATTTACAGGGCTGTGCTCTCGCCTTCTCCCCTAACTGCCCTCTTGGAGATACCTGCTCTTGTTGCCCTGCTTGGAACTGCACCCTGGGGGTGGTTGGGTGCCTTAGGGACTTTAAGTGAAGTGGCGAGGCCTAGGTTCCAAGAGCTTCATAGGTGAGGCTGCTCACAGAAGGAGGTTTAGCACTTTCTGGCCCTCCTGTCGATGAGTCACAGGGAACCAACCATACAAGGGCTCCAGATATGCAGGTCCCTGGCCTCAGATGGTCAGCAACCCTTGCAGGATGAGCCCTAAGAAGGTTCTGGTGACTGGGGCCCAGGAGACCAGGCACAGGCTTGGAAAGCGTCAGGCTTCCCAAATGCAGAGGCAGGGTGTCTAGGGGCCTGGGCCCGGGGTTCTTTGTGTTGTCCCTGTTCTCAGGCGTAGGTGATGGGGAGAGTGGGTTCTGGGTGTGTGCCTGCTGTGAGGGTGCCCAGAGTAGGGACAGTGGGAACTTTGGTGTTCCTGAGCAGCTAACCGATGCCCTGGAGGATTCTCACAGACCTTGGTGACTTCGGTCACACATTTTGCCTTACTCTGCGGTCTTGTGTGATCGCAGAATAACTGAGGAAAGTCAGGTACATACATCTTCCTGTTACTTACGTCTTTTTCTCCCCAAGACAAGTTCTCCATGTTGTCCAGGTTTACCTTGAACTCAGCCTCCTGCTTCCCTCCCCGTTGCTTGGATGACTTACAGTTTATACAGTGCTTGGCTGGTGCTTGACCCCAGCCCTTGCATCTCTCAGTCTTTCTGTACCTGTGTCCATTGTTAATGCTCCCTCATCGCTAAGAAATTGTTTTGCTTGACCCCTTTGTCTGTCTATTGCTATCCCACTGAGCCACATACTATTCCCATCCCTGAAATGTCCTCCCTACCCCCTGTAGGGAATGGGCAAGGTTGTAAATTATTTTTTAAGATTTATTTTATGTGCATGTTGTCTGACTGCATGTGCACCATATATTTGCTCTGAGGTTATATCCTTGGATCCCTGGAGCTGGAGTTAACAGGCAGTTGTGAGCAGTTCCCTGTGTGTGTTGGGAGCCGAGCCCTGGTCCTCTGCAAGAGCAGCGAGTGCTCTTTACTGCTGACCCATCCCTCCAGCTCCGAGACTAAAACAGTTCTGTGTGTGTGCAGATGTGCATGTCCTCGTGCCGTGGTCTGTGTGGAGGTCAGAGACCCAGTTTCTGGAGTTGGTTCTTTCCTACTGTCTGCGAGATCCAGGATGACTCAGGGTGTCAGGCATGGTGGACCCATCTTCATGTTTTTAAAATATTAATAGCTTTTGGTTCTAGTCCCAGACCAGGGATTGTACTTTTTTGTTTCTTTTGAGACAGGGTTTCTCTGTATCCCTGCTGTCCTGGAACAGGGGGAGCCTCCAGCTCGGAGCTGCCTACCTCACCCAGTCTCCCAGGTGCTGGGATTAAAGGTGTGTCACTACCCCTGACTCAGGGAAAGTTAGTGATAGTGATAGATACAGGCACCCAGTTACCTTCAAGATTGAAGACCTAATGTCTCTCAAAGTAGTGTTTCTGGGCATGGCGGTCTCCTGGTGTCCTGATTTGGGCACGTTTTGTCCTCTTGGCGCTGCTGTGCCCACTGTGGAGCTGAGCTGCCTCTCTGGTCTGGTGCAGGTTGGTGGAGTTCTTCTGTTGGTCCATGGCAAGATGAGGTATGAGCAGCTAGTAAGGGGCGAGCCTGTTCCGTCTTCCTGTGGTTTTATGGGGCACACCCTCCAGGCCATGGTCCAGGAGTCTGGTCTCTTGCCACACAACTTTGGGTGATTTTCCTCGTGATTCAGACTTGCCTGCTTGGAAACGGGTACCTGCAGGAAGTGGGCCCCACCCGGCCTCCCTGCTAATGCTTTCTGTGCGGCCTTAGCTGGGGTGATTACCACTAATGGAATCCTGTGGCTGGAGTGTGTGCGGGAAGTAGACCTGCATGCGTTACTCCTGCTGTGGAGAGCCTGCGCCGGCTTGGCATCCGGTGGTCATAGTCACTCTCATAACTGATTTTTACAGTGCAATCTACCAACATGTCTTGGTGTCAAATGGCTTCGGATAAGAAAATGAGGCCATTGGAACATCCGACCGGTAGGGGACTGTGCCCAATCCTAAATTGCTCTTGGAACTGGGCATTGGCTCATGCCTACTGTTGTAGTGTTTGGAAAGCTAGGCAAGAGGTGTGCTGTGAGTTCAAGTCCGGACTGCACGGTCATTTCCAGGCCAACCTGGACTGGAGTGTAAGACTTTGCTCTGGGCAAATCAAGATGTGACCTAGCTTGCTGCAGAGAATACTGGAGCCTCTGCAGAGGCCTAAAGACGTGTGATGAATTCAGAGACTTTCCCTCATGTTTTCTCAAGGCTTATGGTCAGCCAAAGAAACTAGCATTGAACGCTACCCGGGTGTCTTAGTGCGTGGCCGGACAAGGTAAGTTTTATGCGAACGCTTACCAAAGTGTAGCTAGGTCTTATCCTGGTAGTTTACGTCTCTTCCTGTTTGTACAGAGGAATTTTAGACTAAGGTTTGAAGGTCTGATGGGGCTCCCTGCCCTTTTTGTTTTTAGTTACTCAGGTTTTGCTTAGTCTTTATTGAAAACATAGATTGGATGCACATGGTTTTGCTGGGAAAGGTTGGCGCTTGCCCGTCCCCTGCCACCAGTTCTTACTCCCCAAAGGCCTCCCTCTGATCCCTGTGTGAGCTGTGCCATCATTCCTCCGCTGGTGTGGACTCAAGTTGCTGCTTGTTTCTAGTTCTCGGAGTGCCCCCTGGACCCAGGATTCTGCAGATGAGGGTTTATGTCTGGGTCTGTCATCCTCTCCTCAGCACCTCGGTCCTGGCAGAGCTCCTGTCGTAACCTTGGTCAGCTCTGCCAGCAGCGTCTATGCAGCCCACAGCCTGGGCCGCAGTGGTGAAGTGCTGTCTCGGGGTTTCTCCAGGTCTTCCTCACCAGGTATCCTGAGCTCTGCTGGGCTGGGGCCCTCCAGCTAGGTCCACTGCTCCCCTCTGGTCTCTTGGCCGTGTTCCCTAGGTTCCTTCGCTGCTGTCTCCTGGTGGACACCTATGTGTACCCCGTCTTTGCTGGCACCCTTGGGTGGGGTGGTAGCGCTGTGCAGCGCGCGCTCCCCTGGTGAATTAGGGTGTGAGCTCTTTGTGTTTACCTGTCGGTTGGTGGTGTGGAATGGTGTGAAGTTGTTGGTTTTCTTGCAGAATTGTGTTTTCAGTCCCAAGGGATAAGACAGGGTCTCGTATTCTAGGCAAACACTTAGCTACTGAGCTATATCTCCTTGAAGTTGTTTTTTTGTTTGTTTTGAGGCAGGATGATGATCTGTAGCCCAGACTGACCTCCAGCCCACTCTTCTGGGCCTGGTGATACAAGTGTGTATGCCAGTGTCCTGCGGCCTCCTCTAGGGAATTTGAAGACTGCTGTGTTCAAGACTGCTGTGTTCTACCTGTGTTCTGTTGGAGTGCAGTGTGCACCAGGACTGGTTCCACCCACACAAGCCCTCCTGCCCTTGAGTCAGGAACAGCTCCTTTGTGTTGTGAAGGTCCACGGCTATGTCTTGGTGTGAGTGTTGTCTTTTTTTATTTTTATTTATTTATTTTTTGCAGGCACTTAGGAGGCCTTTAGTCAGGCAGCTGGTGTCTTGTGATGAGTGTTTTTTTTTTCCTTCCTTTTTGAAACTACCTTTTGGATGCTGTGCCTTCTCATCTGGTCCTTACCCTGTGATCTTACCCTGCTAAAGCTATTTTCTGTCCCTTGTCTTTGTCACTGGCTTTCTGGGCCATTGTCTCAACTTTTCAAGTCTCCCAGCGAGCATTTCTGTGCCTGCTTTCTTTCCTTTCCTTTCCTTTTCTTTTCTTTTCTTTCTTTCTTCCTTTTATCATTTGTTTTACATACCAACTACAGTCCCCCTCCATCCCCTTCTCCCACTGCTCCCCTCCCTTCCTCCCATGGGGAGTCAACAAAGCCTGGCACATCAAGTTAAGACAGGACCAAGTCCTTTCCCCCTGCATTAAGGCTGAGCAAGGCATCCATCCCACCATAGGGAATGGGCTTCCAAAAAGTCAGCTCAAGCACCAGAGATAGATTCTGGTTCCACTGCCAGGGGTCCCTCAAATAGACCAAGCTACACGACTGTCTCCTATCTGCAGGGGCCTGGTGTGGTCCCGTGGCGGCTCCACAGCTGTCAGTCTAGAGCTGTGAGCTCCCACGAGCTTGGGTCATCTGTCTCTGTGTTCCTCACCCAGTCATGATCTTGACCTCTCCCACTTGCTCGTATAATCCCTCCTCCTTCTCTTTGACTGGACTCCAGGAGCTCCGCCCAGTGCTTAGCTGTGGATCTCTGCATCTGCTTCCAACAGTTACTGGATGAAGGTTCTATGTTGACAATTAGGGCAGTCACCAATCTGATTACAGAAGGTCGGTTCAGGCGCCCTCCACCATTGCTGTGAGTCTCAGCTGAGGCCACCCTTGTGGATCCCTGGGAATTTCCCTAGCAAACCCAGTAATGGTTCCCTCTATCAAGATATCTCTCTCATTGCTCTCCTGTCTCTTCCCCAACTCCACCATTCTTTTCTCTCATGTTTTCATCCCCCATCTCCTCCCCTCTACTGTCCACCCCCTCCCATGCTCCTAGTTTACCCAAAATCTCATCTATTTCACCTTCCCAGGGTGAGCCATGCATCCCTCTAGGGTCCTCCTTGTTACCTAGATTCTCTGGGGCTGTGGATGGCAGTCTGGTTATCCTTTCCTTGACATCTAATATCCACTCATGAGTGAGTACATCCCGTATTTGTCTTTCTGGATCTGGGTTACCTCACTCAGGATGATTTTTTTTTTCTAGTTCCATTTGCCTGCAAATGTTATGATGTCATTATTTTTTACACCTGAGTGCTCCATTGTGTAAATGTATCACATTTTCTTTATGTATTCTTTGGTTGAGGGCATCTAGGTTGTTACCAGGTTCTGACTGTTATGAATAATGCTGCTATGAACATAGTTGAACAAGTGTCCTTGTAGTATGGTTGAGCATCCATACTAATGCTGGGTCCTGAGGTAGATTGAGTCCCAATTTTCTGAGAAATCGCCATACTGATTTCAAGTGACTGTACAAATTTGTACTCCCACCAGCAATGAAGGAGTGTTCCCCTTACCCCACGTACTCTCCAGCATAAACTGTCATCAGTATATTTGATCTTAGCCGCTCTGATAGGTATAAGATGGAATCTCAGAGTTGTTTTGATTTGCATTTCCCTGATGACTAAGGATGTTGAGCAATTTCTTAAATGTCTTTTGGCCATTTGAGATTCTTCTGTTGAGAGTTCTCTGTTTAGGTCTGTACCCCATTTTTAAATTGGATTGTTGGTATTTTGATGTCTAGTTTCTTGAGTTCTTTATATATTTGGAGAGCAGTCCTCTGTCAGATGTGGGGGTTGATGAAGCTCTTCCCCCATTCTGTAAACTGGACTGTGTTTACCTGTTTTCCTAGACTCTTGAGAGCTTTTGTGATTCTCAGCGTTCCTCATCATAGTTGATCTTCCTTTTTGTTTGAAGTATGTTTTATGTCCTGGGCATAATTCTTTCCAAATGTCTACTTTTTTCCTTTATTTTTCTCTTCCTCCCTCCCCTCCCCCCATAGGGTCTCGCTTTGTATCCTTAAAGTAGGAAATGTCCTTGAATTCACGTCTTCTCACCTTCGTCTGAGTGTTGGGCCAGGCTGGCTGTGGGGAGCTGACTGTAGTGCTTTCTGTCAGTCACTCCTGCTGCACAAGACTGGTGGCAGTGGTCTTCTAAAGTTGTTACCTTTTCGAGGCAGCCTTCTGAACCTCTGGCCTGTTCTTTTCCCCCACTCACCTCTCTCTCCCTCTGCTGGGAGCCCCACCATCTTCACCTTAGTGGAGCTGCCTGGGGTACAGGGATAGACACAGTGTCTGCAGTTGTTCCTGGAGGTCTGGGAGGAGGGGCCTTTGAGCTGTTTGAGGACTTCTTCATCAGACTTCCCTTGCTGGGTCACTGACTACAGGCACCTCTGTGGGGATGTCTCTGCGGAGATATCTCTGTGGGGAGTCTCTGGAGATACCTCTCTGGGGAGTCTCTGGAGATATTTCTGTGGGGAGTCTCTGCTGGCGTTTTCTTTCCGGTTTCTAATCAGTTCTGGGCCCCGATGGTGCCAGGAGGTTCCGTGTGGGCCGGCCTTCAGTTAAACCTCTATGCAAACTCCCTCAGATACACCAGGATGTGCTCTTAGGTGATCATGTCTGCCCACCGAATGGGGTACCTCCGAGAAACCCCCGCCCCCAGTTTCTGGTTGTTGGGGTCAGTGCTTTTTCCGCTGGAGCTCCTGCTCCTCTTCTGCTCTGGGTTGGCACTTTCACAAGCTGGGAACTTAGTCTCAGATGCGCGTTTTCATGGTTAGGATGTGTAGCTTCTGGGAAGCAGGGGTTGACGAGATCATACATAGTACAGCCATTAGGATGGGGTGGATCTGTGGGGAGGAGACTCCTGGGCTGGCATATCCCTATTATTGCTTTGTGGTCCCTGGCTCTTGGACTTGCTATCCTGGGCTATGAGAAGTTAGCTTGTCCTGTAAACGACTGGTCTGCAGTGTTCCCTTACGGTATCAGGACAGGCTTCAGCGCTCTCTGCGCTCCCTAGCAGGAGCAGTCTCCTGGTCCGGGCAGGTGGAACAGCCAAGTCTTGCCTTTGGCTGGATGATAATGAGTGAGGACGTGGTTGAAGGGTCCACACTGAACCTGGCCATGGGGGTGGGGATGGAGAGAGGAACAGAAGGGAGAGGGAGCTTTGCAAAAATGGCTGAGTTATGTAGGAATCTTGAGCTGGGGGAGGGGAAGGGAGGCCCAGCCTGTGGGGTCTGATCTCCTTGAGTGCTGTACTGATGAGACCTGGGGTGGTCAGCAGGGCCGCAGCGGGAAGGGCTGGTGGCACCATTCAGTAGGTTCTAGCATGGAGGACTCCTTGGCTCTGCTGTGAGGAGAGCCCTGGCTTTGGGTCCAGTGTTGTGTTTTCCTCTTTCAGCCGTTTGATTCCTCTTGCTGTGCTTCCCAGGGTGCCCAGTGCAGGGCTGGTAACCCATAGTGTGCAGGGCTCTTTTTTCAATATGTATATACTTTCATTTTTAGAGTTTTTAGTGATGGGGACCCAGGGCCTTTTGGGAGCATTCTGTATCAGAGCCACACCCTAGCATCAGTATGTGAATACTTTTAAAGAAGAGGAGGAGTTTCCTATGTGGTCATCACTGTTTTCATTACTTTTGAGAAAAAGTCTTCCCTAGTTAGTGACGGGGCCGTCCCTCGCCGTGGTGGTCTTCTGTCTGGGCTGCTGCAAACTTGGTGGTAGTAGTTGTTCTTGTGAGCGGTTTGCCTGACTGCTGATGACGGGAGCCTGCCAAGGGTGTCCAGCCTTCCTGGAACAGGGCAAGGGATAGCAGGGAGCTTGGTCTCTGCTGCTGCTCTCCAGCCTAGGAGGGAGTGAGTGCCCAGGCTGACTAGAGGATCTTCAGGCCCTCAGACAGTGGCCTTGTTCCTCCTGGTTAGGAGTCGAGCTCCAAGTTAGTTTCTTGGAATTATGGATTGAGGGTGTGGTCCCTAGGCCCCTCATCTCCTTTCTGCTGAGCCCTGTAGGTCTCAACCCTTTTTGGGGGCATTGAATAACTTTCACAGGGGGTCACCTAAGACCATCGGAAAACTGATGTTTACATTATGATTCATGACAGTAGCAATGAATATCAGTTTGTGGTTGGTGGGGGTGGGGCTCCACAGCATGAGGGACTGTATTAAAGGGTCACAGCATTAGGAAGGTGGAGAACCACTGCCAAAGCTGGCTCCCCGCACTGCCTGTCAGGTATTGTCCAGAATGAGTTGTTGCGGAAAGGGAAGAAGCCTTGGCGGAGGTTGCTGGGCGCTCTCTCCCGACCCTTTGATTCTGAGGTGGGGTTGCAGGTCTGTGCAGGTCCCAGGTGTGTTGCTGCCCTGCTGTTGTGCCTGCTTGGAGTCACAGTCTCACCGGGAAAGCAGCGCAGTGGCTCCTGTATGTGATCTGTGCAGTTCCAGGCCGGCTGTGTGTCAGAGGACAACCAGGTCACCCGTGCCTGCGAGCCGAGGCTTGCATTTTATCTGGGAAAACTGACTTTGGAACCTCTGTTGTAGATTTGGGGCAAAGATACCTTTAAGCTGCAGAGCTTGGCCTTTTCCTCTTGTAGCGTGCACTTCCAAACTGTGGGCTGCTGCAATGTGTTCATGTCTTTTTGACCCTGGAAACATCTTTGTTAAGGAGCACGTTGTTTGGAAATTGCCTGGATAGCTTATCCCGGCACCTCGTGTAGACTTTCATGTGATTTCCACTGAAGCTACTTTCTGGTTCTTCTAGATCTGGGATAACCCGGCTTCTCCTGGACTGTTTTGCAGTTACTTCTGTGTTGGGTCAACTCAGTCTCCCATACACCAGCCTTTGGTTTCCTGAGTTTGGATCTGTCCGTTTGAGTCCATGGCTGTGCCTCTTAGCTGGTGGCTTCAGATCACACAGCTGCACACGCCAGATCCCTGACCTTGTAACCACCTATGTTCTGCCTTGTGGTGATGCCCGGGACAGTGGCTCCCAGGCACTTTTCTCTGTCTGGGATCGAGGGTTCTCTGCCATCGGCTTGACACTTCTCTTGAAGTTCATGTTTAACACCGAACAGAGCACGTGTTATGCCTGCAGGACCCCCCCCCCCCCCCGTGTGTGTGTGTATGTGCGCGCGCATGTGTGTGTTGTTCCTCAGTACCCTCTAGTTTGTTTATTGAGCTGGAGTTTCTCCTGGCCTGAACTCAACACTGAGCAGGCTCGCTGACTGGCCAGCTGAGCCCCAGGTCCCTGTCTACACCACCTGGTGCCAGGATCGCACGCAAAGCTTCCTTGCCTGCCAGCAGCAGCAGCAACAGCACCTGGGTTCTGGGGAGCGAGCTCAGGTCTGAGCACTTTTCTTGGCTCCATCTGTATTTTAGTTAGTGTCTGCTCGGTGCCCCAGTCTGGCCTTGACCTTAATACACTCTTGCCTGATTGGGATCTGCTGTTTTCCCCAGCATTAAATATATTTCTGAATTGAGAAAGAAAAACAAAACAGTCCAGTGTTTTTTTTTTTTTAATTTTTTAACTTTTATTTTTAACTTTGTTTTTTTTTTGAAATCGGGTTTCCCCTGTGTAACAGTCTTGGTTGTCCTGGAACTCTTACTTTTTACCTGTTTGCGCTGTTAAGAGTAGTTCATGTACAAGTGACTGAAGTGACTGATTGATTGGCTGTTTAGCCCAGAAGTGACAGCTATGCTTGTATTGACTCTTCTGAGCTGGTTAGATTATACTTCCAAACTTGGAGGATTTGGAACTTGATATTTTTAGATTTTAGTTGCAGTGTGACAGCCGTGAAATCTGTTAGAGTTCATTATGTGTGTGCGTGATTTTGAGCCCCAGGGCAGACAGCACAGGGTTGAGTCGGTGAATGCCTGCTCCCCGGAAGCTGGACGAGCACCCTCGTTACACGGAGTCGGGAATGCCGTCTTCCGTCGTGTATCTGGGCAAAGATGAAGAGCTCACATGACGTGAAGCTGCACGTTTCCCGGCAGTGAGCTGGCAGAGGTGGAGGCGTGGGTGTGTGGACAGAGTGGACGCAGTCAGCATCCTCCAGATTTGCTTGGGTTGCAGCAGGTGTGCCTGGTGCCAGTTCATTCCCCGAGGCCTGGAGCAGAAGCCTGTTTGTGCTCACACCGCTGGAAACAGTTTTTCCTTCCCTGTATTGATCCCTGCCTGTTGTGCGTGCGGCTGTTTGTGTATAGGATTGAGATGGCCCTCCCCCCCTTGTGTAAGTTCGGTCTGTTGTGCTCTTACACAGTGTGGGATGTGCCGGTTCTACTTTCCCGTGGGAGGTTTTTTTTTTGTTTTTCGAGACAGGGTTTCTCTGTGGCTTTGGAGCCTGTCCTGGAACTAGCTCTATAGACCAGGCTGGTCTCGAACTCACAGAGATCCGCCTGCCTCTGCCTCCCGAGTGCCCCGTGGGAGGTCTTTGCTGTGGTAGCCGTCCTGCTCGGAAAATGTGTCACCAGTTCACCCTCGGCATCTCAGAGCGATTGGTGTGAGAAGTCAAGATGACGTAGGAATGGCAAGCTTTTGGTTGAGACTGGGTCTCTCAGGTGTGTAACTCTTGGTGTCCTAGAGCTTGTGTGTAGACGGACCAAATGCGGGTGGCACACACCCAGCTCGTTTCCCTCTCTTTTATGTGTGGCCTGTTGCACAGATAGTTCTTCAACTGTAGCTGTCTGTGGGAGCAGCTCTGGTCCTCCATTTGTGTACAGCGGAGGATGGGTTAGCCCGTCTCTGCTGGTCGACTGTGATGTCGAGGCCTTTGAGACCTGGTGGAAGGGCCTGCTCTGCTGTTCCTTATCTGCCCGGTCTGCCGGCCCCTTTCCTGCGCTGGCCTTGCAGTCTGGGCATAGTCTGTTTGAGCAATGTGAACTGGGCGTGGGGCCTGGGAGAGGCCTGGGCACTCCCTTCCCCCAGGAAACACCCAACCCTCAGCCTGTGTGTTCCTGCCCTGAATATAGCAGGTTTCTCTTTGCCCATTTCCCTGTGTACGTAAACTTTATGTAGTGACACTCATAACATCGACACCCATCCATGGGACCAAAAACACTGTCCTGAATTTCTATAGACTCAGGGTGAAGTAGTTCAGGTCCTAACAGGCTTCCGTCCGCCTGTAATGAAAGACCTACCTTGTCTTCAGAGCAGATTTTTTTTTTTTTAAAGAAAATTCTCTCTTTCTCGCTCGCTCACTCTCTCTGTGTGTGTGTGTGTATGTGTGTGTATGTATACATGTGTGTATGTCTATATGTCTGTGTGCTTGTATGGGGTGGTTCATCCACAACAGACTTGCAGAGGTTATGGTTCGGTACAGTGTGGTTCGGTGCACGTGAGCGTTTGGGGCTGTGAATGTCTTCTTCAGTCACATTCCATCTTGTTCTTTGAGACAATCTTCTCACTGCTCTTGGAGTGTGTGGATTTCTTTAAAATGAACTAGCCAGCTCCGGGGAGCTGCCTTTCACCGTGACCTCTCGGGCCTCTCTGGTACTGGGAGCATGGGTGCTGTGTATCTTTATGTTTGCTGGCAAACACTTTTCCTGACTGGACCGTCTCCCCAGCCCCCACCCTCCCTCTTTGAATTCCTGGTTTTTGTTTTCCAAATTTTACTCCGATTTCTTTCTTACCCTTCCTTCCCGACACGATCTTACTGTGTAGTGCAGGATGGTTTGGTCTTGAACTGCCCCCACCTCCACAGTGCTGGGGTTAAAGGTGTGCACCACCGCCGCCCAGCTTTTGTGATTGCTTCTTGAGTTTTCAGAAAGAAGCATCTTTTCCCTCTGGTTTTCTGAGAGTGGGCTACTCCAGCTGAACCCGAAGCCAGGAAGAGTTAGGAGGACCAAGTTATTTAATTTAATTTAAATTTTTTTTTTTTTTTTTTGGTTTTCTCTGTGGCTTTGGAGCCTGTCCTGGAACTAGCTCTTGTAGACCAGGCTGGTCTTGAACTCACAGAGATTCACCTGCCTCTGCCTCCCAAGTGCTGGGATTAAAGGCGTGCGCCACCACCGCCCGGCTTTTTGTTTGTTTTTTAAAGAACACTTTGGTTCAGGATGGCACTGTGGTATGTGGATGTTAGTTCCGATTGCTCAGGAGAAGTGTGAGCTTGACCTGCGGGACCTGTCTCTTCTCCTCTCCTCTTCTGTGGCCTCCTGTGTCCATAGCTCTGGGCTGCACTATCTCTTTGGCTAGCTTGAGTTCTCCTTTTGAGATTGGTACTTCAAGTAAGCTGCAGTCCTTGGCTATTAGAGGAACGGGCATGTGTTAGTCTAAGTATCACAAATGAAAACTTTGCAGCCTCCTGAGGGAGGTGGAGGGCGGCTGCTTCTGTCCCAAGTCCTCGGGCTTTGGGTGTAGGAAGCCAGAGGTCTGCACGGAGCGTGTTGTTGTTTTCTTTGAGTTGTATCTCACTGTAGTCCAGGATGGTTCAGAATTTGTTCTGGTACAGGAGAGCCTTCTGCTCACAGCGGTTTGTCTGTCTTAGTGTCCTGATGGCTGAGATGACAGGTGTGAGCCACCATACCTGGCTGCAGAGAGTTTCTCAGAGTTTCTCAAAGGCATTTGCCACCAAGCCTGGTGACCTGAGTTCTGTCTCTGGGATCCATAGAGAAGAAAGAGAATCATTTCTCTTGAGTTGTTCTCTGAGCCTACCATGCATGCCAGGGTCCCCCTCCCCCTATAAAGAAAGACTTTCTTCCTACTTTAAGAGGGAGTCCAAGCAGGTTGTACAAAAGTGTAGAGACTTGAAGTGGAATTGAGTGCCTGGATACAAACAAGGAGCTGGATTTTCCTGAACTTGGTCTGGAAGGAAGGAGGGGACGATGTGAAGTCACAGGTTGTCCTGTTGTGTGGCTTGGTCTGTAGCCTGCGATGGTGGGAAATTCTTGGGATTTTTTTTACTTACTCCTTGAATTTTGAGGTGTTTGAATTGATGAGCAGCTGTGGATTGTAACGAGTACCGTGTGGCTGGACTGGGCAGGAAGAGTGAGCTGTGCTGTTCCTGTCTTGAAGTAGGGAGGCTGGTGGGAGAGGTGTGTGTGCAGGAAGGGCAGGCACGGTGATGGAGTGTGCCTTGGCCTTGTCCTCGGAAGGGCGACCATGTGGGTTAGCAGGCACAGGCCCGCTCACTGGCACAGAGCGTGGAAGGTGAAGAACCTGTGGTGACCAATAAGGAATTCTGTAAGTGGACTGAAGCAGAGGGTGTGGACTTGGGGAAGAGTCCAGGCCAGGGAGTGACTTGCTAAGTAGGTCAGTGGCTTCAAGCAACATAGGAATGGGTGTGACCCCCTGAGTGACTAAGAGGGAGGAGCCCTTGGGGTTGGTCACCAGGCTTTACCTCCTCATCCTGGAGTTCTGCACTGAGACCTCTAGGCCGAGCCCTGCTGCCCCGCTGCCCACGGGTGCCCAGGTGGGTCCTGTAAACCGAGGCTGCACTTTCATTACCTGGCCTCCCAGACCCCGAGTAATCACACAGAAACTGTGCTAATATTTGATCAATGGCTTAGGATAATCCTAGCTCTTACATCCTAAATTAACCCGTTTCTATTAATCTGTGTATTGCCACGAGGTTGTGGCTTACTGACAGTGTTCTGGCTTCTTTCTCCTTTGGTGGCTACGTGGCGTTTCCTTGACTCTTGTCTACTCTCTTCTCCTTGACTCTGTTTACTCTGTCTCTGTTTGGATTTTTACTCTGCTAAGTCATTGGTTGAAACAGCTTTATTCATTAACTAATAAAAGCAATACATATACAGAAGGAATTCCCACATCAGAAATATTTTGAAAGCTTAAAAATTTGTTTTTATGTTGGGAGTGTTTTATTTGCATGCATTTCCCCTGGAGGCCAGAAGAGGGTGTCGGATCCCTCAGAACTGGAGTTACAGACTGTAATGGACTGCCATGTTGGAGGTGGGAATCCAGCCAGTGCTCCTAACCTGGAGAGCCATCGCTCCATGTTGTAAGGAGCAGCGGGCTGCTTCCCGCCGCCTGGCTAGCTTTACCCGAAATAATTACATGGAAACTGTATTCTTTTAAACACTGCCTGGCCCATTAGTTCCAGCCTCTTATTGGCTAGCTCTTGTATATTGATCTAACCCATTTCTAATAATCTGTGTAACACCACAAGGTGGCTTACCAGGAAAGATCTTAACCTGTGTCTGTCTGGAGTGGGAGAATCATGGTGACTGCCTGACTCTGCTTTCTTTCTCCCAGCATTCTGTTCTGTTTACTCCGCCTACCTAATTTTCTGTCCCATCAAAGGCCAAGCAGTTTCTTTATTAATTAACCAATGAAAGCAACAGATAGACAAATGACCCACCTCCATCAGCTCTAGCCCCCTTTGAGAGGTCTACTGAAGAAAATCCTGTCAGAGCTCCTCATACCAATTATGTCTGTTTCGTTTGGCTCTGAATCTCCTAGGCAGATAGTTTAGTGAATGTCAGTCATGGAGGAGGTCATGGCTAGTTGGCGGCAACCCTTAGCTGGGAGGCTGTTTAAAGTCTTGGTCTTCAGAACTCTGCTGGCATCTCTCACAGACTGTCACATAGGCCTTGTGAGTGAAGTGTGTGAGTTTGGTCCCTGAGCTGCTGCTTGTAGCTGGGTTTGGTGTTGCCCAGAGCACATGGGGTTTTCTGGTGTTGGATACTCATTACTGGTGATTGTGGTTTTCTGTGGTAAAATTTTTCTTACCCAGTTTGTGCAAAGAGGAGACTAACTTGAACACACCCCTGAAAGGCCAGATTTGATTTCCTGTGTCCTATTCCTGCTCACAGGGACCCTGTGGCTCTCCCGTGTGTCAGATGGTTCTCGTACCTTTCCTGAGGGGATCCTGGGGACAAGGAACACTCTGTCAGTACTGCTGGGACAGGGTCTTAGGAAAGTGCTTGTTGGCCACACAGTGTCCCTGACCCAGAGCAAACCCTCTGACAAGGTTGGGACCCTGGCCAGTTTCTTTCTTACACCCTTGAAGCCAGGTTACCAACTGTCCCCCAAGGTAGGGCAGAGAAGTCCCAACGGAGAGTTCTCTCTCCCTCAGGTTGCATCTTCTTGGGGTGGCTTCCTTCCTCATACATGGCTAGGGTATGCTGGAAAGGGCCTCACTGGAGAGCTCCGTCTATAGCAGAGCAAGGCCGGCATATGCAGGGAGTTGTTATTTGGAGAAAACGGCTCAGGGGTTTGCTGCTGGAGGCAGTTTTCAGCCCAACATCCCATACTAGAGTTGTGTGTGTATCCTGAGTACAGGTGCCAGCTGTGACTGTGGAGGACCCTGGGGTCCATGATGTGGCTGTTGAAGACGCAGCCGGGGCCACAGTCGTGGGCGTAGTCCCAGGAGAGGAAGGACGAATGGCAAGAGCGGTGTTAGAATGAGTGTATTCTGGATGTTTCTCATATTAAATTATTTTTTGTCACTTCTGTAAAAAAAAAAATGCCAGTTTTAATGGGAAAGAGATTTGGTGCATCTCTTAAGTTGATTTCTTGTTTTCTTTGTCCTGCAAGAGGCACTGTGTTGCTAGTGATGTGGAGATGACAACGGACAGAACCTGCTGCTCTTAGGAGGCAGCCGTGCTACTGTCTCAGGCAAAGAGCAGCGAGCGCGTGGGAAGCTGAGCTTTTCGGGGTTTGGATCGTGGCAGCGTTTACTGCCCTGACCTTGTTTTATACCAGGGCCAGAAACTCATCTTGGTATGGGGTGGTCCTGGCCCCTTAGCTCAGTGTGCCGCAGAGAAGGCCATCTTGTGAAAGGCCAGCCTGCGGACTGTTACTGTGCTCTCAGAGACACTGCTCAAAGCCACTCACACATGGGGTCTGGAGGAGCTGGGTCTAGAGGCTGAGAAGGTTAACAGAGGGGGTCTCCCGTCTGTGTGGCTCTGGGGAAACCATGCTTCATGCTGGGTGGAGACTTGCTGCAGCTGCTGAGGGGTCGCCCAAGAATGTGAAGTCAGTGAAGTTGGGTTTGTTGTTAGAGCCTTAGAAGATGAGGGCGAACACTGGTCACGTCTCTCCAGGAAGTGAGTTCTAATACTTGGAGGTGCCATGTGCCCTCCCCAGACAGCTGAGCCCGACCAGGAGAGTCAGTGGGGTGCTTCTGCGATACCTTCTGTCTTCTGTCTGTGTGTTCCTGGTGTGCTCATGGAGATCGGGGCTCCTCTCAGCCAGGCCTCTTTGCTTCGGTTTCCCTCATAGGGCCTTCCCACTTGAGTCTTAGGGTGAGCCCTCTCCAGAGTGAGTAAGGCAGGGGACTGGTAACCCAGGGCTTCTGTACATGGCCTGCCTTCCCCTCTCAGTTTGGTGTCTAAACAAATTTCCCAAGGCACTGAATTTGGTGTTCAGGTCCCTGTCCTGGTTCCTGTGGGTGGCTGTTGGTCTACATGGTGTCTTCTCCCCAAAGAGTATGGGCTCTTTTTTAGTGAACCTTTAGCTCCAGAGGCTGGAGCTTGAGGATGAGTTGGTGGTCAGCCTGGGCTACAAACAATGTTTCAGAACAAGGATGATGGTGTACAGCTCTTGCTTAGGGTGGCTAGGCCTTCCATCTACTCTCCAGCTCTCTCTTTGTGTGTGTGTGCGCGCGCGCGCACGCACGCGTGTAGTGTATGGTCAGTAGTAAAATGAAACCGTTGAGCTGTATGATTTTATCATAATGCTGAGGGTGAAGTTTCTGTCTTTGCTCTAAGGAAGAAAGTCTAAGAACTACGGGGAAGGTCATGTGACTTTCTTTTCCTTTCCTGACAGTTTCCGTTTGAGATTCACCGACCTCTGACCTGTACTTAAACCTCTGTCAGTAGTTAACATGCTTTCTCCATCTTGAGATATGGTTCTTGGACCACTAAGATTTATTGCTTGTCTGCTTTGTGTAACACATGTGCTGGAGCCAGCGAATGCTCACAGGCCACACCCAGTGCTGTGACTGACACTTGGCAAGCCGCCCTTGCTGGGGAGCATAGAATGTGTGGATGGAGCCTGGACTTGAGTGACAGGCACAGAAGAGAAGGAATCCCACCCTTCCCCCCCTGCCCCCGTGACCTGGGAAAGAACAGGTGTCAGAAAGGGGTAGAAGTGGTACAAAGTAAATATGGGGTGGGGTGTTGCCTTCTTGGTTGATATGGTGATTTGATTCAGATCATCCCTGATGTGGCTATGGTGGCTACTTTGCTTATTTCTGATTTGCTTAAGGGGCAGAGAGGAAGCCTAGGTAGGTCTCCATTTATATGGTCAGACCATAGTATTGTGTGTGGGTGTTATGCCTGCATGTGTGTCTGTGCATGCCTAGTATCCAGGGAAGCTAGAAGAGGGCCTTGGGTTCTTGGGCATTGGAGTTCCAGGTGGTTGTGAGCTGCCATATGGGGGCTGGAAATCAAACCCAGGTCCCTGGGAGAGCAGTCAGTGCTGCTCTTCACTACTGGGCTGTCTCCAGCCCTGCAGATATATTTTAAATTGAACTTAATCCTTATTGTAAGTAGGAAATTGAGTGACTGATGATGTCTGCTTATTGCTGAGATGTTAGTTGAATGTGACTGAAACAGAAGACCGCTTAAATGGCTCAGTTTTACTTGGCCAGAGTCTAGCCTCTGAAATGAAACATTTAATGCAAAAATAATATTAAAAAATATAATTTCAACTCTGAGCCAGGCACAATGCCCCTGAGAAAGACTGGTGGTTCTTGGGATACCAGTGTTGGCTCACGGTTGGTGTGGTGTTGATTCTGTGTTGTGTGCAGGAAGATGAACCTGCAGAGGGACAGAGCTGTTCCTGCTTAAAACAGGAAGTGGGGCCACAGACTTGACCTCATGTCAAGAATTCTTTCAGTTTTGAGTGACCAGCAGTGGGAATGATGCCCAAACCCAGAATGTAGATCTATGGAGCGTTACAGGACATAGGTGGTCTGTAGTAGTGTGTAGTCCTAGCGTCTACAGGACGTAGGTGGTCAGTCTATAGTGTAGTGTGCAGTCCGACAGTGTCTACAGGACATAGGTGGTCAGTCTATAGTGTAGTGTGCAGTCCTAGCGTCTACAGGACGTAGGTGGTCAGTCTATAGTGTAGTGTGTAGTCCTCGCGTCTACAGGACATAGGTGGTCAGTCTATAGTGTAGTGTGCAGTCCGACAGTGTCTACAGGACATAGGTGGTCAGTCTATAGTGTAGTGTGCAGTCCTAGCATCTACAGGACATAGGTGGTCAGTCTATAGTGTAGTGTGTAGTCCTAGCGTCTACAGGACATAGGTGGTCAGTCTATAGTGTAGTGTGCAGTCCAACAGTGTCTCACCTTTAGATGCTATAAATAAACCATTAACGCGTTAGCAACATGCCTGAGGAAGGACGTGGAGGCGGTGACCATAGAGTCAGGAAAGGAATAGGTAGGCAGCACTGTGGTCTGTTTGTCCTCAGATTACATATCAGTCTCCAAGGCTGGAACCGAATCCCCAGGTGATAGTGAGGGTGGGGCTGTTTGTTACCTGAGGAGATCCATGCTAGTTTGAGGCCAGTTTGAGCTATACATTGAGTGGGGAAGAGAACATTTGGGATGTATTGGTGAGGGTAGAGACCTCATAGATGCGGTTAGTATCTGTGTATAAAAGAGGGGCTTGCTAGTCCCTTCTGCCATGTGCCAACTCTGAGGAACAAACAGACCCTTGCCTCTCAGATCTGCTGGGACCTTGTGTAGAAGGTTTCCATCCTCCAGAGCTGTAAGCAGTGTGTTTGTGTTTGTAAGTTGCCTAGTCTATGGCACTTGGTTCTAGCAGATGGACTAGACTAAGATGGCATTGGGGCCATGGTGGACACTGTGAGTCCAATTGTGTCCATCAGCTGTGTGTGCTAGCTATGCAGAGCTGCTGGTTACTGGGGAGAGTGCCTGGGAGAGCTTATGTCTGCTTGGTGGAGTGTTTATTTTTATAGAGCATCGTGTGGCATGAGGGGCTAATGAAGTGCGTGCACGGTCACGTGTGTCATCTTTTTGTCCCTTGCATGAGTTATTGTCCCATATGCAGCCACCAGTGACAATGTCCAGAGTTGTCTGTGATTCTCTGCTATTGCATATGTAGCTCAGGAAAAAAAATGCATTTAAAGCTTTGGAATAAAGTACAATGGGAACGTTTGTTATTACCAGTAAAGAAAAAACCCACAAACCATTTTGGGTCTAGTGAGATGGCTCAGGATAGTGCTGCTATTGACTCTGACAACTGAGTTCAGTCCTCAGGACCCACATGGTAGAAGGAGGGAAAGTCTCAGAAAGGTTGCCCTCTGTCTGACCTCTCCATCCGTGTCCTTGAACGTCCAATTGCACACGTATATAATACTTACACACCCATAAGAGGTGAATTCAAAGTCTTTGTGCTGGGTGTGGTGACTCACACCTTTAATTCCAGCACTAAAGGGTCAGAAACAAGAGGATCTCTCTGTTTGAGGCCAGCCAGGGCTAAATAATGAGACCCTGTCTCTTGGGGAGGGGGTAAACCACCACCATCACAACAAAATGAAATCTCTTGAGGGGTTGTGGTGCACGCCTTTAATGCCAGCACTCTGGAGGGAGGCAGAGGCAGGCCAGCCAGGGCTACACAGAGAAAACCCTATCTCGAACAAACAAAAAATGAAAGTTCTTCCTATTTTATTACTGTGTGTGCAGTTTGTGTCTGGTTAACACATGGGAAGAGGAAGGTGGAGAGGCAGATGGCCAGGAGGAGGGCACCATGCACGTGACGCACGTGTTTTGTCTCACACATGTCAAGTTCTCCAGAGGGGTTTGCCCTCGGGAGAGGAGAGGAGAGGGTTAGGGTCTCAAGAAGCAGGGCTCAGGGACTGGTGAGCCTCCGCATGGTGGCGTATGGCTGAGAACTACAGCTTGGGCTGGGTTTACTGGAGTGTGCAGTGTGTGCGC